>NW_026262672.1:4362886-5039083 GCF_021869535.1 Mytilus californianus
GCACTTGCTGCTGTCCAAATTGAAAACAACCCACCAGCAGACGACCCTCATTATCAAGAGCTAGACTTCGACGTCCTTTGAGGTGTATAAAGCTTACAAACGGTCCTTTTCAGGACCACACATATCTTTCAAAAAGAAATTTGAAAATGTTGCATTAAATAAAATACAATTAACTTAGCTCTTCTCCCAGTCCATCATCTGTCTCTTCGTCTATGCTATATTTCTACAAACTAAATAAGTCTTTTTTCTGCCCAGCACTGAATATACAATATACCACACTAAGTTTGTTAAAGCTTATTTTCAGGCAAATCATACGACAAACATGTTTTCCCACAATTTTTATTTATTCTTATATACATAATGTTAATCGATAACTAAACGTTTATTATCAAATATGACACAAACTTATTCATGCCGAAAATAATTATCCCAAATAACAGTCTGTCCATTACATCATATAAGTATTAACTCCGTGTCTAAACCATGTCTTGTAGTGCTCAGCCTTGTATGTATACTAAATGCCATTAAATTCTATCCTATAACTCTCCTGTTCTCTAACAGTCCCACGATTTTAAAGACGGGTATGTTGACCTGGGCAATAATTAAATAAACGTGCCAACCAGCAACATACCCTAAAGAAATTGCACAATGTACGAAATATTTGTCACTGGACATTTAACAACCAACTTCCAATCATTTCAAAATGAGTAAAAAAGAATTTGTTTAGTAATTTGATCATATTTGAATGGTTATAGCTTAAAAAAATAGCGGAAAATTTTAATTTAAATAACAACCAGTAATTTTTTCCATTGCTATATATGCAAAAGCACTGATTTACGGGCTTGAAAGGGTTGATGAATTAAATTTTGTACTTTATTCAAATGAAATCATCAAAGACGATAATCAGACGATCCAAGTGACGTCCTATCCTCCTGAACTTAATGTTTGCATAAAAGACTCATTTTAGCACACGTGAAGCTTGGTTTAAACTATCAATCAACAATTCAATGAAATACCTATTAATTTCTATTAACCAACTTCTGTTTACCTGTTGAAATATAAACCGGACACATATTTGTTTATAACAGCAGGTGTGTGTTGGCCGACACCAGTCATGCGTTTATTAACCTTCATTGGGGTAATGATTGACAGGCATTGTTATCTTTGTAACTTCCAAATTGGGGTACAAAAAAGGTAGCATGTTTTAAATTTATTAAACAATTTACCACTCCTTATTGGCGGATAAAATCAAAATTATTTTGTGTTGAATAAGAATAAAAAGAAATGAGTTATCACATCATACATAAGTTTTATAAATACGTAAGCCTGTAAACAAATACATTTTTTATTCTAAATGTAGACTCAGTTAGCCTTCGTTGCTTATCTCATAAACTCACAAAAAGATCCAAATTAGGGTACAACAGAGGTAACATGTTTCAAATTTGATAAACAATTTACAGCTCCTTATCGGAGGATGAAATTAAAATATTTTTTTTTTTTGGTGAATCAGAATAAGAAGTATTTAGTAATCACATCATACATTTGCTTAATGAATAAAAAAAAACTTTTAAACATTTTTTTTTTATTCTGCACGTAGACCCAGTTACACCTCGTTGCTTATTCTTATCTCATTGCACTCGCAATAAGATACATGTAGCTACATTGTATCAGCTAGCATCAGTAAAGGAATTGTCTTGTCCCGTAAATCGACTGTCATCGTGGACTTCGTGGACCAACTTGGATATTATTTAGGTAAAAAGTCGCGATCTTTTAAATGTGTCCATCACGGAAATCCGCGATCTTTAATTAATTTCCATCACGGAATCGCGTGTTTTGGTGAATCCGTGATAGCTGGACTGTATATAGGATGAACACATTGACAAAAGAAAACCACTGAATTAAAGATTCCTGCCTTGGGACAGGCACATACATACAGAATGTGGTGGAGTTAAAATGTTAGCGGGATTGTTCCCCCTAACTTGTGATATTGGTCTTATATAATTTTTTACATGCACTTTATTTGAACTTTGGTGGATTGTTGTGTTACTGGCAATTATACTGTTTCACCTAATTGATATATTAAAGAAACCGTGATTAAAAATACAGATTTAAATTAAACAAAATGGCAGAAGAAATTGCTCCAAACGGTTATTATTTTTTTTATCATTATAATTATTTAAATAGTCATTTTTTGTGTGTGGAAAAGGGTCATTTACGGCAAGGCTTTTTTCAATTAATTGTCTCATTTTTTAGATAACAGTTAATATGAAAACGACATTCGTTAAACAAATCTGTATGAAATTGATAAAAATGATTTGTTGTTGAACAAAATAATATAAAAGATAGTTTCTAGATAAAATTACATTCACATTAATGTTTTGTGTTGAGAGGTCATATCCCATATCGATATGATTATTGTTGATACAAAACATCTATTTTTACCTATTGTTTTTAAACACAGATTAATTTTGATTTTAGTTTGTAATTTATGGTAGATTGCAAAATGGAATCTTTTAATTAATCTTCACCTTTAATATTGTTTACAAAAATATTCGTATTAATCCAGTCAACATGTATATGTAGTTAACATAAAGCAAAGAGACATTACACACATTTGACAATGTTTACAAAACCACCGATAAGTTGTCAGAAATTAGATATGTTGAAGACGGGGTAAATTATTAATCAGTTAAAGAAGTCAAAATAAGATGTGATTAATTTTCCCTTTTTGCAAAAAACATTTAGTGAGTAGCAATAAGTAGAATTATGTTAGAATTTTGTTTTGCTGGTTTGTACTGTGTGGGCATAGGCGGAATAATGGGGGGAGCACTCAGAGCCTTAGCCCCCCCTTTCATGGGAAAAATTTGGTTGATTATATAGGGAATCATTGAAGCATGACTGAAGGGAGCGCAACACCCCCACCCCTTTTTTGGTTAGTCAGCGCCCTTTCCCCTCTCTTATGAAAAAGTTATGAATCCGTCACTGGTGTGCATTTGCTCCCTGTGCCCCATGTTAATCTGTCACTGACATTTCTGTTATTAAAATTTTTGAAAATGAACAGCATCAGCAATTTTGCTTATCTGTCAATGATAGTGAATTTAAATACATTTACCACTATCACTATCGTCTCTTATGTATAATATAGTTGTAAAAGTGTGAGAACAAATATAGAAAATACATTGTCTATGTGCATATTCTGTTGATAATAATATATGTAATTATTTAGTGTAGATAATTCCAAATTAAATTATTTTTACGAGCTAACCATCTGTGTTTATTTGATATTATCTGGGCACATCCATGTGTGAGAGAAGCTATTAAACCAATCATTTAATCGATCGTTTTAATAAACAATCAATATTCATGATTATCAGGGGAAATCCGGACTGTTGTGTAAAGTACATTGATGTGTAAATTTAAATCACTGGAATATTAATTGTAGAAATCATTTGACCTTTTTTTTTTACAGCATTCATGATTCAAATAATGAACCCCCCAAGGGTGACTGGGGAATAGAAGTATGGTCACCATTGGTCTTCCTCCGACCGGCAGTGAAACCCTTGCTAAAGTGGGGCGTCCGTTTGACTGTGCGGGATGTACAAATTTGCAGCCACGTCCGGTCAGAATGGGGACGTTAAATCCTATGTCTCGTGTAAAGAGAGTGCCACGCTCTTTGCACGTTAAGTTAAGAACCCTTGCAACAACTCTTAGAGGGGTCCGTAGGTGACCTGTTGCAAGGCTAAATTTCTGTCCCTATCCAATATACCCTCATTTCCTGTGGCAGTCTAAATTTCTCCGACCTTAATCCCGGATGCCCCTATTACAGAACCTACCTATTGTATTTATTGTTAATTTGTTCTCGTCCTGAATATGCATGAAATATTTGCCACTGGACGTTAAGCAACCAACAATCAATCAATCAATCAAATAATGAAACACAACCCTTGTATAAAGTGACACCTAACATCAACGGGTTCCAACATCAATCCGAATTACTATAGCAAAAAAATTATTCGAAAGACTCCGTATACATACTATTAGTATTTTATTGTATTATATTACAAAATAATGATCATTTGATGCTAGTATTACTAGACATGCAATTGCTTTACATTAATTTTTGTATAAAACTTTGTATAAAAAATTACAAAATTTTCCTAAAACTTATAAAGTTTAAAAATTTTGTGTTTAAAACATCTGTTCGTTACCCCGAAAATATTCAGTCCGGACTGATTTGTATGATCTGTAACAGCTTCAATATGTTATCATCCATGTAACAGATCCCCCCAAGGGTGACTGGGGAATAGAAGTATGGTCACCATTGGTCTTCCTCCGACCGGCAGTAAAACCCTTGCTAAAGTGGGGCGTCCGTTTGGCTGTGCGGGATGTACAAATTTGCAGCCACGTCCGGTCAGAATGGGGACGTTAAATCCGATGCCTCGTGTAAAGAGAGTGCCACGCTCTTTGCACGTTTAGATCCCTTGCAACAACTCTTTGAGGGGTCCGTAGGTGACCTGTTGCAAGGCTAAATTTCTGTCCCTATCCAATATACCCTCATTTCCCGTGGCAGTCTAAATTTCTCCGACCTCAATCCCGGAAGCCCCTATTACAGAACCTACCTATTGCATTTATTGTTAATTTGTTCTCGTCCTGAATATGCATGAAATATTTGCCACTGGACGTTAAGCAACCAACAATCAATCAATCAATCTTGTAACAGATTTAATTGCCGAACAGTTCAGGTTGTGGTCTCTGTTAACAGTTAACTGAGAAAAGACAATGACCTTAGTTTTAGAGAAAAGAAGTTTTATTATCAAAATACATATGCACTGGTCGCCTTATCAGTATGACAGATTTATAGCCCTACTTACCATTTTATAATTGAGAAAAGATATGAAATTTTAAAGTTTCACGTGCATGGATGTAGGACTGAAACATGTGCATTTCAACTTTGTAAAGTGTTAAATTTTATGTGTATTTATGGGATTTTACATTTAAAGGTAAGTATCTTTTAGAATTAGTTTAGTATTTTTTTATGAATAAAATTTATTAACGCAAAATCCTTTCTTGGTGCAAAAAGCTCTTCATTTTTTTTATGAGCATGATCATGATAAGTTTTGAATTTTCCGATATTTTGGGGTCAAGGATCACTGAAGAGATTGATTGTTCAAATGCGCATCTGATGCAGAAAATATTTTACCGTTTATGTGATCTATATATAAAAAAGAAGATGAGGTATGATTGTCAATGAGACAACTCTTCACAAGTGACCAAATGACACAGAAATTAACAACTATAGGTCACCGTACGGCCTTCAACAATGAGCAAAGCCCATACCGCACAGTCAGCTATAAAAGGCCCCGAAATGACAATGTAAAACAATACAAACGAGAAAACTAACGGCCTAATTTATGTACAAAAATGAACGAAAAACAAATATGTAACACATACACAAACGACAACCACTGAATTACAGGCTCCTGACTTGGGACAGGCACATACATACAAAATGTGGCGGGGTAAAACATGTTAGCGGAATCCCAACCCTCCCCTAACCTTGGACAGTGGTGAAACAGTACAACATAAGAACGAACTATAAAAATCAGTTGAAAGAGGCTTAACTCATCAGATGGATAAAAATACAAATACTACAAATACAAGTGGACGTGGCCGGGTACTTGTACATCCAAACAACAAAAAGACACTAAAGTACAGATCTGAGAGTACTCGCAGTTACTGACAGCTAATTCAAAGCCACTAACAACTAATAAAAAAAATCACGCATCTAAGACTAAATTATTAATCCGTACACATCCAACATCCAATAGATTTAGTTTAAAAACGTCATAAACAGTCAGAGAAAAACATGACCTTGTGCAATGCCAAGATACAGGTATCGACAGATTGTAGATCCATGAATGTATATATGTATATAACAATAATATTTAGTTTGCTTTTAACTTACTGATAACAAAATCAATATTAGTACCAATAAAAACAATATTTAATGATCTAATTACAGTGTTGAATTGTAACCTTTTAGAATAATTTTATTTAAAGGATCGATAAGTTTACCAGAATCGTTTCTAAATTTCCGGGCACGGTAAACAATATTGCCGTAAAATCTTTATATCTGTGGAAGAATTTAGTAAAGGTTTTAAGTAATTTGTGGTAACGAAATCCCTGGCTTAATAATTTACCAGTAATAAAACTGAGAATGGAAATGGGGAATGTGTCAAAGAGACAACCCGATCATAGAACAGACAACAGCAGAAGGTCACCAACAGGTCTTCAATTCAGCGAGAAATTCCCGCACCCGGAGGCGTCCTTCAGCTGGCCCCTAAACAAATATATATACTAGTTCAGTGATAATGAACGCCATACTTAACTCCAAATTGTACACAAGAAACTAAAATTAAAAATAATACAAGACTACCAAAGGCTAGAGGCTCCTGACTTGGGACAGGCGCAAAAATGCGGCGGGGTTAAACATGTTTATGAGATCTCAACCCTCCCCCTATACCTCTAGCCAATGTAGAAAAGTAAACGCATAACAATACGCACATTAAAATTCAGTTCAAGAGAAGTCCGAGTCTGATGTCAGAAGATGTAACCAAAGAAAATAAACAAAATGACAATAATACATAAATAACAACAGACTACTAGCAGTTAACTGACATGCCAGCTCCAGACTTCAATTAAACTGATTGAAAGATTATGTCTTCATCATATGAATATCAGGCACAATCCTTCCCGTTAGGGGTTTAGTATCATACCATCATAACATATATGAGAAGAATATAACCCGTGTCATGCCAACAACTGGTTTTTAAATAAATGTGTTTAGTGCCGATGCAAAGACCCTATAAGTGAATCAATATTAACGCCAAAATATGCAATCTTTAATGACCTGACAACAGTATCGTAACTATATCCCTTCTTAATAAGTCTATTTAAAGGTTGTGTTAGCTTCAGAGGTGAATACTGACATTTTTGTGCTTTATAAAGAATATTTCCATAAAATATTGGATGTGAAATACCTGAACGTATAAGAAGTCTGCATGTTGAGCTATATTTACGAATGATGTCCTTATACCGATGATAAAATTTAGTAAATGTTTTGCCTAGTTTGTGATATCGAAAACCCTGGTGTAATAATTTTTTAGTAATACATAAATTTCTCTCGTTAAAATCTAAAACATTGTTACATACACGAGCAAATCGTACAAGTTGAGATATATAAACACCGTAAGATGGTGACAAGGGAACGTCACCATCTAAAAATGGATAATTAACGATAGGAAATGAAAAATCATCTCTTTTATCATATATTTTAGTATTAAGCTTTCCGTTAATGATATAGATATCAAGATCGAGGAAAGGGCAGTGGTCATTGTTAGTATTAGCTTTATTTAAAGTAAGTTCAACAGGATAAATTTCTTTAGTATACATACTGAAGTCGTCATTATTGAGAGCCAAAATATCATCCAAATATCTAAAAGTATTATTAAATTTGTGTATCAGATGTTGTTTCGATGGGTCTTTGCTGATTTTTGTCATAAATTGTAACTCATAGCAATACAAAATAAAATGCTTCGCTGGGCGCAGCTTGATACGACCGCAGAGGTCGAACCCTGAACAGTTGGGGCAAGTATGGACACAACATTCAAGCTTGATACAGCTCTGAATTTGGATTGTGATTAAATATTTGACACAACATAGGTTTCTGACACAGAAAGAATATGGTCTAAGAACTTCAATTTTTTTAATTTACCTATTATGGTCCAATGTCCAAAATCAAAATACATGGTTAGATTCAGCATATCAAAGAACCCCATATATTCAATTTTGTTGAAATCAAACAAAGTTTAATTTTGGACCCCAACTTGGACAAACTTGAAAACTGGTCCCATAATCAAAAATCTAAACACATGTTTAGATTCAGTATATCAAAGTACCCCAAGAATTCAATTTTTGTTAAAATCAAACTAAGTTTAATTTTGGACCCTTTGGACCTTAATGTAGACAAATTTAAAAAACGGGACCCAAAATTAAAAATCTAAAAACACGGTTAGATTTGGCATATCAAAGAACCCCAATAATTCAATTTTTGATGAAATCAAACAAAGTTTAATTTTGGACCCTTTTGACCACAATATGAACCAATTTGATAGCGGGCCTACAAAATAAAAAATCTAAATACATGGTAAGATTCAGCATATCAAAGAACCCCATATATTCAATTTTTGTTGAAATCAAACAAAGTTTAATTTTGGACCCCAATTTGGACCAACTTGAAAACTGGGCCAAAAATCTAAAATCTAAATACATGTTTAGATTCAGCATATCAAAGAACCCCATATATTCAATTTTTGTTGAAATCAAACAAAGTTTAATTTTGGACCCCAGCTTGGACCAACTTGAAAACTGGTCCCATAATCAAAATTCTAAACACATGTTTAGATTCAGCATATCAAAGAACCCCAAAAATTCAATTTTTGTTAAAATCAAACTAAGTTTAATTTTGGACCCTTTGGACCTTAATGTAGACCAATTTAAAAAACGGGACCCAAAATTAAAAATCTAAATACATGGTTAGATTTGGCATATCAAAGAACCCCAATAATTAAATTTTTGATGAAATCAAACAAAGTTTAATTTTGGACCCTTTTGACCTCAATATGAACCAATTTGATAGCGGGCCCACAAATAAAAAATCTAAATACATGGTTAGATTCAGCATATCAAAGAACCCCATATATTCAATTTTTGTTGAAATCAAACAAAGTTTAATTTTGGACCCCAATTTGGACCAACTTGAAAACTGGGCCAAAAATCTAAAATCTAAATACATGTTTAGATTCAGCATATCAAAGAACCCCATATATTCAATTTTTGTTGAAATCAAACAAAGTTTAATTTTGGACCCCAACTTGGACCAACTTGAAAACTGGGCCCATAATCAAAATTCTAAACACATGTTTAGATTCAGCATATCAAAGAACCCCAAGAATTCAATTTTTGTAAAAATCAAACTAAGTTTAATTTTGGACCCTTTGGACCTTAATGTAGACCAATTTAAAAACGGGACCCAAAATTAAAAATCTAAATACACGGTTAGATTTGGCATATCAAAGAACCCCAATAATTCAATTTTTGATGAAATCAAACAAAGTTTAATTTTGGACCCTTTTGGCCTCAATATGAACCAATTTGATAGCGGGTTCACAAATAAAAAATCTAAATACATGGTTAGATTCAGCATATCAAAGAACCCCAAGAATTCAATTTTTGATGAAATCAAATAAAGTTTAATTTTGGACCCTTTTGACCTCAATGTGGACAAAGTTGATAACAGGGCCCAAAAATCAAAAATCTAAATACATGGTTAGATTCAGCATATCAAAGAACCCCATATATTCAATTTTTGTTGAAATCAAACAAAGTTTAATTTTGGACCCCAATTTGGACCAACTTGAAAACTGGGCAAAAATCTAAAATCTAAATACATGTTTAGATTCAGCAT
Organism: Mytilus californianus; assembly: GCF_021869535.1. Lineage (NCBI taxonomy): Eukaryota > Metazoa > Mollusca > Bivalvia > Mytilida > Mytilidae > Mytilus > Mytilus californianus. Next base: position 4,372,413 of record NW_026262672.1, read on the forward strand.
ATCAAAGAACCCCATATATTCAATTTTTGATGAAATCAAACAAAGTTTAATTTTGGACCCTTTTGACCTCAATGGGGACAAAGATGATAACGGGGCCCAAAAATCAAAAATCTAAATACATGGTTAGATTCAGCATATCAAAGAACCCCATATATTCAATTTTTGTTGAAATCAAACAAAGTTTAATTTTGGACCCCGATTTGGACCAACTTGAAAACTGGGCCCATAATCAAAAATCTAAATACATGTTTAGATTCAGCATATCAAAGAACCCTAAAAATTCGATTTTTGTTAAAATCAAACTAAGTTTAATTTTAGACCCTTTTGACCTTAATGTAGACCAATTTGAAAACGGAACCAAAGATTAAGAATCTAAATACACGGTTAGATTCGGCATATCAAAGAACCCCAATAATTCAATTTTTGATGAAATCAAACAAAGTTTAATTTTGGACCCTTTTGGCCTCAATATGAACCAATTTGATAGCGGGTTCACAAATAAAAAATCTAAATACATGGTTAGATTCAGCATATCAAAGAACCCCAAGAATTCAATTTTTGATGAAATCAAACAAAGTTTAATTTTGGACCCTTTTGACCTCAATGTGGACAAAGTTGATAACAGGGCCCAAAAATCAAAAATCTAAATACATGGTTAGATTCAGCATATCAAAGAACCCCATATATTCAATTTTTGTTGAAATCAAACAAAGTTTAATTTTGGACCCCAATTTGGACCAACTTGAAAACTGGGCCAAAAATCTAAAATCTAAATACATGTTTAGATTCAGCATATCAAAGAACCCCATATATTCAATTTTTGATGAAATCAAACAAAGTTTAATTTTGGACCCTTTTGACCTCAATGGGGACAAAGATGATAACGGGGCCCAAAAATCAAAAATCTAAATACATGGTTAGATTCAGCATATCAAAGAACCCCATATATTCAATTTTTGTTGAAATCAAACAAAGTTTAATTTTGGACCCCGATTTGGACCAACTTGAAAACTGGGCCCATAATCAAAAATCTAAATACATGTTTAGATTCAGCATATCAAAGAACCCTAAAAATTCGATTTTTGTTAAAATCAAACTAAGTTTAATTTTAGACCCTTTTGACCTTAATGTAGACCAATTTGAAAACGGAACCAAAGATTAAGAATCTAAATACACGGTTAGATTCGGCATATCAAAGAACCCCAATAATTCAATTTTTGATGAAATCAAACAAAGTTTAATTTTGGACCCTTTTGGCCTCAATATGAACCAATTTGATAGCGGGTTCACAAATAAAAAATCTAAATACATGGTTAGATTCAGCATATCAAAGAACCCCAAGAATTCAATTTTTGATGAAATCAAACAAAGTTTAATTTTGGACCCTTTTGACCTCAATGTGGACAAAGTTGATAACAGGGCCCAAAAATCAAAAATCTAAATACATGGTTAGATTCAGCATATCAAAGAACCCCATATATTCAATTTTTGTTGAAATCAAACAAAGTTTAATTTTGGACCCCAATTTGGACCAACTTGAAAACTGGGCCAAAAATCTAAAATCTAAATACATGTTTAGATTCAGCATATCAAAGAACCCCATATATTCAATTTTTGATGAAATCAAACAAAGTTTAATTTTGGACCCTTTTGACCTCAATGGGGACAAAGATGATAACGGGGCCCAAAAATCAAAAATCTAAATACATGGTTAGATTCAGCATATCAAAGAACCCCATATATTCAATTTTTGTTGAAATCAAACAAAGTTTAATTTTGGACCCCGATTTGGACCAACTTGAAAACTGGGCCCATAATCAAAAATCTAAATACATGTTTAGATTCAGCATATCAAAGAACCCTAAAAATTCGATTTTTGTTAAAATCAAACTAAGTTTAATTTTAGACCCTTTTGACCTTAATGTAGACCAATTTGAAAACGGAACCAAAGATTAAGAATCTAAATACACGGTTAGATTCGGCATATCAAAGAACCCCAATAATTCAATTTTTGATGAAATCAAACAAAGTTAAATTTTGGACCCTTTGGACCTCAATGTGGACCAATTTAAAGACGGGGCCCAAAATCCAAAAACTTAATACACGGTTAGATTCAGCATATTAAAGAACCCCAAGAATTCAAGAATAAAACCCCATTGAAATTGATCAAGAAATAAGCAATTTGTACGAAGTATCTTCTTTTGCACAATACTGTGCAATTGAATATTTCTTGCTATTGTGCAATACTGTACAATTGACAATTTCTTGCTATTGCGCAATATTGTGCTATTGGATATTTCTTGCTATTGCGCAATACTGTGCAATTGAAGATTTCTTGCTATTGCGCAATACTGTGCAATTGAAGATTTCTTGCAATTGTGCAAAACTGTGCAATTGAAAATTTCTTGCTATTGCACAGTACTTATTATATAATAATTTACACATCCTGTTTGGTGTGTATCTCCTACCATATCATTATTATTTGCTTTTAAATATTAATCAGAAATAACCAACTTAAAACGGAAAATTTAAAAAAAAAAAAAAAGGAAAAAAAGAAAAAAAAAGAAAAAAAAAAAAAAATCCCCCCCCCAAATTTTTTGAACCCCCTTATGATTCATCACCCCCAAACTCAATCCCAGCCTTTCCTTTGTGGTATGGTACCTTGCAGTACAATTTCAGAGAGATCCATACACTTGGACACAAGTAATTGTCTGGAAACTAGAAAAATGCTTATTTTTGGCCCCTTTTTGGCCCCCAATTCCTAAACGTTTCAGGCAATTACCCCCAAACTCAATTCCAGCTTTCCCTTTGTGATATGGAACCTTGTAGTACAATTTCAGAAATATCCAAACACTTACACACAAGTTATTGTCATGAAACTAGAAAAATGCTTGTTTTTTGCCCCTTTTTTGGCCCCTAATTCCTAAAATTTTGAGGCAATTACCCCCAAAATCAATTACAGCCTTCCCTTTGTGATATGGAACCTTGTGGTACAATGTCAGAGAGATCCATACACTTACACACAAGTTATTGTCTGGAAGTTACAAAAATGCTTATTTTTGGCCCCTTTTTGGCCCCTAATTCCTTAACTGTTGGTACCATAACCCCCAAAATCAATCCTAACCTTCCTTTCGTGGTATTAAACCTTATGGTAAAATTTCATGGAGATCCATTCACTTAAACTAAAGTTAGAGTGCGAAAACCAATGTGTCTTCGGACGACGCCGGACGACGCCAGACGACGACGACGCCAACGTCATACCAATATACGACCTAAAAAAATTTCAATTTTTGCGGTCGTATAAAAAGGTCCGCAATAAGTGGTGCACAGTTAGTCCCCATTGGAATTCCGATAACCTGACGATATACGGAATCTCCAAAGCGAACAAAAATGTTATCTAGTAAAAATTCAAGGGCATATATAGTATCAAAGCATGTCCAATTGACATAGTTTTTTTGTTTATTGCTACTAAAAAATGACCTAAAAGAGTTTGAACATATATATTCACATTCTGACTTTTTAAATGCCCATTTAATTAGGTGTGTGAATTTTTTCTTAATGAGAATGTGAGGCAATGTGGTATATAGGGTAGAAAAATCAAAACTTTGAACAGATTCAAAATCACCAATATATGCATGCAATTTATCAAGTACTTCCAACGAGTTCTTGACACTCCAAAAGTAATTAATTCCACTTTTTCGAAGGCCTTATTTGAACAATTTATTATCAGGTTTTTGATTGTACCAAGTGTACTGGTAAGAAGAATAGACAATTTAGTAGTGGAACAATGGCTTGAAGACGAAATGAATCTATATTTGTAAGGTGTTTTGTGTAGCTTCGGAAGCCAATACATAGTTGGGACTTTCATTGTATTTGGTTCTGCTTGTAAAGCGGTAGATAAAAGTTTATGTTTGTTACAGATGTCGTTTTCTAAAAATGGAGTCAGTTGGAATGTTGGTGAATTGGTGATTTCTTTTTTCAGAACCTCAATGTAAAATTTACGTCAAACAATAGTAATATTATTAGCAGCTTTATCGGCCGGGACAAAAACAAATTCCTTGGCTAGTTCTTTTAGTTTATGTTTGATACGAGAAATAGGTTTATTGTGGTTATTGTTAAGAGTATACATAGATTACGTTTGTTAAAATCAAAAACATCACAACAGACACGGGCATAGCGAACGAGTTGTGAAATACTATAAACACCGTAAGACGGTGGCATAGGAACATCACCATCCAGAAAGGGAAAATTAACAATAGGGAACGAAAAATCGTCGCTATTGTTGTAAATTTTAGTGTGGAGTTTCCCGTGTAAAACCGAAATATCTAAATCTAGGAAAGGACAGTTATGTTGGTATGTATTTAATCCTGTTTATCAGACAAAAGAATTTCATGCCAGTTTCGTGCATATGCTCATAATAATGTTAATAATGACGTTATTTGTATCTTTTTTTGATCAACTCCTTTACGAATGGAAGAAAATCCTGAATTTCAATGTGTGATTCAACCGAAGTTTGAATTTTGGTGGCATCATTTTTTATGTTGTAAAGTTATAATACCCCTTTACAAATAGACAAGTTGCTGATTATTTTTCCCGTTATGTAACTTAAGTTTTTTTTGAAGTAAATATTATGAAACTGACAAACAATGCTTATTATCACATTATCAGATTAAGTTCAAATTTAGGAAGCGTTGTATGCAAACGGGGGTATTTATTATGTTAATCCCAATCAAACCGTTACGAACGTTGGTGTAGAAAATAATTATAATAAGATTGAAAACATATATATTCACATTCAGTGTAAAAACAGCACATATGACAAAATCATAGTAGTTTATTCATATTATTTGCACCACTTTAACCCTGTTGATTTAATTACTTAACTTCGTTTGACATTGAAAATATAAATTATATTAAATTTGCGGACAATCCAGCCCTTTTCCGTTATGGATCTAAAACTAATGTGTCTTTTAAAACTTCCTTTAGCGCCGGGATATTTAAAAATGTGTAATTCTAACATGTCTAAGGGAAAATGTTGAAATTTAACTTTTATCGAATGGGAAGGTTGAAATCATCATGTTTTTTAAAAAAAATGGCCTTAAACTGAAGAAAGCTGGTAACTTTAAAAGTCCCTTGACTTTAAAATTCAACCTACAAGGTGTTTGCTAACAAATCATGATTTTTTTTGTTGATATCTATTCATATGAAATTATGTTTTGAATCTTGCTTTTTTTAGGATTTTTCGTTATCTTATAAAATAATAATACTACGGTTGAGCTTCATGTTTGTCAACCCTTCGATTTTTGTCTTAAAAACGAGACATAGCGATCCTACATTCCGTCGTCGGCGGCGGCGTCCACAAATATTCACTCTGTGGTTAAAGTTATTTGTACCAAACTTGGACAGAAGCTTGTTTATGATAAAATAGTATCTAGAAGTAAATTTTGTAACTTATTTTTTCTGTGGTTAAGTATTTTGGAATTGTACCGAACTTAGACAGAAGCTTGATTATGATCATAAGATAGTATCCAGAAGCAGAAGTAAATTTGGTAAAAAAAAAAAATCATTTTTCCTTATTTTACTTAAAAATTGATTAGTCCATTCATCATGTTTATAAGTAAAATACGAAAAAACAGGATTTTTTTTTTTACAAAATTTACTTCTAGATACTATCTCAAGCAATGAAAAACATATAAAGCTTTAGTCCAAATACTATTTTACTAATTTTAAGCTCAAATTGGACTGGTAGTAACATATAGGTTATTCAAAGAAAACTGCATATGGGTATTATTAATGGCCAATATTTTTTTTTATTCTCAATATCATTGTTCTATGTATTAATTTGTATTAAGAAAGCAATTTCCTCACTAATAATCATAATTTCACTTGAGATTGTTCATTAAATAGAAATATATAAGTCCAAAGTTAAGATATAATTAAAAATATTGTCCTCCCTGTTTTCTTTAAATTTGAAAAGGGACATAAACCATGCTTCTGTGGTACAACAAAAAATTTTAAGAGCAATTTGTATATCCCTCTGCTAGATAACATGCTAAACTGGTACAAAATTTTATGTACATTTGTACAGTGAGATTTTGGAATTCGTATATGAGTATATACCAATTGCATAGATTAAAAAATGCTACCATAAAAAAACCCAATTAAACTTTAAAAATCATTGGATTATTTGACCAACAGCTATTTGTTTACCCCAAACAAGTCATAATATTCGCAGGTAGGGTAATGCTGTTCTAGAGTAAATCGGCTATTTATTCATAAAAAAATCATCGAAATTTGAATTTTGTCTAGAAACTTTCATACCCTAAACTAATTATGATCATCCCTTATATCATCCAAACTTTTAATTTCTGGTCTCTCAGAACTCCCCATCTCGTTACCATGGTAACGGGCGACATCCAAAGATGGCGAGTGAACCTTCAACTTCAAGAGCCCGGCACACCCCGAAGAACTATACCAATGAATGAAAATAAAGTTGTATTTGGTTGACAAAGATGTTATCTTTCCTGTAACAGCTGTTTCTTTCTTTAAATTTGCCCTTTTATAATAAAAAATAACAGAAGTGACATACAATCCAACCATGCCCACACCAAAAATCAACTTTTTTGTCAATTTTGAAAATGTTGTATTCATTTTAAAAACAAGAAACAGCAATCTTGGTATTCATGAGCTTTCCAAGAATAAATATGCCAAGTTTTAAAGAGATCAATAAATATTAACGGGGTGTGCCAATGCGATCTTTATAAATGAATGATACTCAGGTCCTTCTCGGCGACATTTAAACACTGAAATGATTCAGATTGATTATTCCCCTTTATGGTATCAAAGTGCCGGGAAAGAAATAAACGACATTTTGATAGTTTTTGACTTGAAATGGACACATTAAACCTGTAAAACAATGTTAATTTTTTCATTTTTATATTTGAAGGTGTTCACTAATCTTGAAAAAAAATCACAGTGCATACGAATGTCATGAGGGAAAAAAGGGGGGATACTCTAACGTTATACTTTGTAAGATATTGTAAGAGCTTTCGTAACCCCATGTTCATTTCTAACTCCACATATGTGCCGATTGTAAATACAATTAACTTGATAACTTTCTTAACTTCGATTCTCATAGGGTTTTTACGACTTGTAAGATATGACCAAGGATTAGATAACGAGATAACGAACGACAAAAAAGTCTTTCTAAAACAAAATGATTCTCCTGATCAGAAAAAAAAAACACACATTTAACAAGTACTAGTGCATGGAAGTATTAAGCCCCTTCTATCAAACTCATGTTTTATGAGAACTATTAATCAGCTCAGCCCTTATAAAGTTTTTTTTTCAAAGTTTGAAAAAAACAAAACAGTTTTAAATATATAGTATGCTAGAGCTATGTTCATTCGTTGAACATGCATCATTCATTCATTGCTGTCTCTTGAATAGTAAATTAATAAATTTAAAAACAGGTCCATGCATTAATCCAGAATTAAAACCAGAAAAAATAGAATACTATATGTCATGTACATGATGTAGGTAAATACAGTATGAACTTATTTTCTATTGTTATAGAAAAAAAATAAAATAAGAGATTTCCTAACTATTTGTTTATTCAATAAAGTTGTATGCATGTGAAAGCCATTACTTCTTGAAGAGTACATTGTGAGTATTATTTGACTTTTAAATACATAATGTTCAAAAGTTTCATAAAAACTATGATAAGTTTTCATTCATTTCAAATAGTTTTCTCAAACTTAATACCAAAAGCATTGTATATGTCACATTAAACTGAAAATCCTTATCATAATGCATACAATACTTTCTTGTGGTTTTCCTTGATCCATAATAATTGTAGAAATATATCATAATGCTGATTTTCATATGTTTATGTTGTACTGGAAATTCTTTATTCCTAAACTTGTCTTTTATTTCACATGTAACATGCAAAGAATATTCCTATATACATGTAAAATATTGTGAATTACAATATATATACCAGTAAGTACATTCAGTCACCAGCCTGCCAAATATGATGTTTGAATTTTAATTCTCACTCAGTTCACAGTTTTATGTATATATCCAAAATCATCTCAATAACTGGCATATGATGAATAATGATATGAACATTTCCTTTTGTGTGTTAATCTCACAAGAAAGAAGTGCACAGTCATTTCCTCTGGTGTAATACTTTTATTTCTTTGTCTCAATGTTCCAGAGTCAGTTTTAACAGTAATGTAATCCTTCCTTTTGTTGTCATACTGAAAATTTCTTCATTCCAAAAGTCACATGTGACATTACATGGGGTTATTTCATATTCAGCACTGTTATAGTTTTGTTATATGTCCTCAATCTTTTATCTTTAAAACATTCATTTCACTTTCTTTTCATGCATAGATCTAAAACTATCCCCATATATATAGTTATAAATTGTCTGACAATTTCCTTGTGTGTGTTGATCTTCAAAAAGAAACAAGTGATAACTCGTTTTCTCTGATAATCCTTTTTCAAATTTCAGTTAGTAAATTTATTTCTATTCCGTTATATTTGGAATTTCCCTATTCTATTTCTATCTTTAGACTTGTGGTACAAGTTTGGCTAGTATGTAAATCAGAAGTGGTCTGATGTTACTGTTGTTTTCTGCACGAATATTTCGAGGGCGGTAGTACGGGTGGGGTTTTATAGGCATATATAAGACCTGATTATGTTTGATTATTATCGATGCGCTCCAGTAACTTTGATAGACGAAGTTAACGTTAAGCTCTGCATAATATGTCCGAGGAAGGCTCCGACCATGATGAACGCCGTGCTACTACTCAACATGCTGAAAATAGTAACGAAACAGAGTTAATTACGGACGGGGCTATTTCGCTTTTTACTTCAGCTTTAAACAATGCTTTAGAGAAGCAAAAACATTCCTTGATTAATCATTTCGAAGCTCGTTTAGGAAAAAGTGTTAAAGCAACCGGTGTCGACCAACCAGAATTTGTATTCCAAAGTGAGGGAATTAAAGTGCAACATTCGTTTAATACCGAGCGTCTGGAGAGGCTTGCTGCCGTTGAAAGTTGTATAAAGCTTGGAAACGCTTCCGAAGTTAGTGAAATTATTACCCAGGAAAAGGAAATCATCCGTAAGCGTAACAAAATTCTAAAGATAGCCGACAAGCATGGATGGGACACGGTTAAAGAGTACTTGGATAGTCCGTTGGCCGACAATAAAGAAGATGCTAGTGATTTGCGTGCTGCTATTTCCAGGGCTTCTCGTAAAAGAAGTTCCAAGCCGTACAGTAAACCAGAATCTTCCAATAGTGGTTCCAGAAAAGGAGAATTCAATTCCAGGAGTTTTTTTCGTGGCCTTGGCCAAGTCAGTGATACCGAGTTCTCCAAAGCAGGCAAGTCAGAAAGTTACAAGTGTTTCTATTGTAACCAGCCCGGGCACTTTGCAAGGAACTGCCCCGAAAAAAGGATTCCTACAGCGACAGTTGGTGCACCAAAGTTCCAGGAACAGAACACAGGAAAGACCCAGTAACAAAACAGATACAGACATAGATGAAGTTGAGTATTGTTTTCAATTTGTTAACAAGTATGAGAAAAAATCTTGTCAAAATTTTATAAATGTGAAAGGAAATTTAAGAAAACATGCATTGTTTTGGAAAAATGTACTTAACGCTAATGATTTTATAATGAATGTTATTAATTTTGGTTATAGAATTCCTTTTCTGAGTGAACCACCGACTATTTTTCTAAGTAATAATAGATCCGCGTTAAAACACTCAGAATTTGTGGAAAATTCTATTGAAGAACTTTTAACTAAAGAATGTATAAAAGAAGTAAATCGACCATTTGTCGTTAATCCACTTACTGTGTCGGTAAATAGTACGGGTAAAGAAAAATTAGTCTTAGATTTGAGACATGTTAATAAATTTGTCGAGAAACAAAAAGTTAAATTTGAAGGGGTTAAAGAAGCTATGACATTTGTAAATTTTAGCGGTTTTGGGTTTAAATTTGATTTAAAGTCTGGTTATCACCATATAGAAATTCACCCTGATCATCAAAAATATTTAGGATTTTCTTGGCAATATGGTGATACAGTGCGTTATTTTACTTTTTCGGTTTTGCCTTTTGGACTTTCATCAGCTGCTCATATATTTACCAAGACAGTACGTGTGTTAGTTAAATACTGGAGATCTTTAGGATTTCCCATGGTGGTTTATTTAGATGATGGTATGGGTACAGCAGAAAATTTTGATACATGTTTTGAATTATCGAAAACAGTAAAAAATGATTTACTGCTTTCCGGTTTTATTGCTAATACAGAAAAGAGTGTCTGGGAACCAGTACAAAATATTGATTGGTTAGGTTTTGTTTGGAACTTTAAAGATTGTACTTTAGAAATATCGCTTAAAAAATTATTTGCTTTAAAGCTGGTAATATCGAGCGTAGTAGATGGCAAAACTATTTTGACTTATAGATGTATTGCTAAAATATGTGGAAAAATCATTTCTATGATTCCTGCTCTTGGTAACGTTTGTCAAATGATGACGAAGCATATGCATATGCTAGTCTGTTGTAGATCTGCATGGGACGATGTCATCCCTATAAATGACAACATTTTGAAGGAACTAAAATTTTGGTATTTTGGATGCGAGTCATTATCTTTCCAACGCATTGTACCTATAAATAGAATACCACAGCGTGTAATTTTCACTGACGCTAGTCAGTATGCCGGAGCAGGGTTTATAACGAATGATAACAAAATTGTACATTTTATGTTTGATGGTCATGAAAGAAACAAAAGTTCTACATGGAGAGAATTGAAAACTGTATAAAAGAATATTTCTTCTTTTAAATCTGATTTAACAGGAAAATTTGTTAAACTTTATACAGATAACCAAAATGAAGTACAGATTGTTAAAAAAGGTAGCATGAAAGTAGAATTACAAGACATTGCTTTAAGCTTATTTCATATTTGTTTGTCACATAATATTTTCTTGGATGTTGAATGGATACCTAGAGATAAAAATACTTATGCAGATTATCTGAGCAAAATTTTTGATTATGACGATTGGGGTGTTTCCTATCAAATTTTTATATATTTTGATAAATTATGGGGACCATTCACATGCGATCGTTTTGCAGATTCGAAAAACAAAAAAGTAGACTATTTTAATTCTAGATATTATTCACCAGATACTTCCGGGGTTGATGCTTTCGCATATGATTGGTCTGCTCATAATAACTGGTTAGTTCCACCAGTTTGTTTAGTTAGCAAGTGTTTAAATCACATGCGGTTATGTAAAGCTAAAGGTACTTTAGTTGTACCTAAATGACCATCAGCGTTATTTTGGCCTATCTTAGTGAATAGGTTTTCAGACAGATTTAAATCTTTTGTTATAGACTTTAGAGAGTACGTAAAACCTATGAACTTTTTTACAAAAGGTTCACAAGAAAAGAGTATATTTGCACAGAGACCTTTTAACAGTAATGTATATGTTTTGTTGTTGGATTTCTCGAAGTATTGAGATTTATGCATTGAATGTTGTATACAGACTGTAGTTGATTTAGTTTTCTGCGATGGTTATTTGCCGCAGTTATCAGATATGAGACTATATTCGTAAGAATGTTAAATTTAACATTGTGATGTTTTAACTGCAACAATTAGATATGTCATTGTTAACATTGTTGATTAATTGTTTATCAATATAGTGAGGGTTAATGCCACTGTATATATATAAGTATATGACTTTTTTAGATACTGTGAGGTTGAATGCCACAGTAAGTGTGCGAGGAAAATGCCGCATTCATTTGTTTGCGAGGAAAATGCCGCACTCATTTGTTTGCGAGGGAAATGCCGCATTCATTTGTTTGCGAGGGAAATGCCGCATTCATTTGTTTGCGAGGGAAATGCCGCACTGGGTTGTTTGCGAGGGAAATGCCACATTCATTTATAGTAGTAATGTTAATTATATTTACTTTGTTTATAGTTATTACTTGGTATTCATTATTATATTTATTTTACAGATCAATGGAAACAATTTGAGTGTTATGCCAATGATTCGAGATTTGCCAGTATCATACGAGATTTACCCTCTTTTGTCGAATCGTCTAGATCAAATTCTACAATTAAGAAATACAAGTGCTATTTTAAAAAGTTTGAAAAATGGTGTGTTGCATGTTCACTTGAGTGTTTACCAGCGACAACTACTACGATTTCTATGTATATAGGTGGACTCATTCAACAGGGATCCAGTGTTGCGATTTTAGATGCAAGTTTGTATTCAATAAAATGGTTTCATGACTTTAATTTCAAACATAATCCTTGTTCAGACAAATTCCTTGGTCTTATTTATGAAGGAGGAAGGAGATTGCTAAGTAAACCTATAAACAAAAAAGAACCTATTACGCCAGATATATTAAGGAAAATTGTTTTGAAGTTCGGAGATCATAATAATCTCAAAAAAATGATTGATGAAGATGAAAAGGTTGAGGTGGAGCCATCTCTTCAGGAGCTCTGGGACAGGTTTAAATTACAGAGAAGATCAGCAATGAAATAAAAAGGAATTCGGGTAGAAGCTTTTTAAGGGGAATTAACTAAAAAGTGTGTCAACACAATGCACATATATTACACAAAAGTCAAAACACATTTATTATTGCTTCCAAATATGTTCATCCAAAAGCCCATATGGCTGTTTATGAATTTGTATAAATCATTTTCTAGTTTTAACAATGATGCTCATCTGTAAGGACTGCTTAGAACAAGGTTTAAAGTATATGTTACATGTAATCGTTTGATGAAAACCTGGCAGTGGTTAGATATCAGCCTCTGAAAATGCAATATGTTAAAACAAATGCCAGTTGTCATCATCAGTTCTGATGTTTCATTGACGTGCATGTTATTAAACAGTAACCGGGAAACAGAATATGTCTTCAATTTGATTGATTGTTGGTTGCTTAACGTCCAGTGGCAAATATTTCATGCATATTCAGGACGAGAACACGTTAACAATAAATACAATAGGTAGGTTCTGTAATAGATTAAGGGATTAAGGTCGGAGAAATTTAGACTGCCACGGGAAAGGGGGGTATATTGGATAGGGACAGAAATTTAAACTTGCAACAGGTCACCTACGGACTCCTCAAAGAGTTGTTGCAAGGGTTCTTAACGTGCAAAGAGCGTGGCACTCTCTTTACACGAGGCATCGGATTTAACGTCCCCATTCTGACCGGACGTGGCTGCAAATTTGTACATCCCGCTCAGCCAAACGGACGCCCCACTTTAGCACGGGTTTTACTGCCGTTCAGAGGAAGACCAATGGTGACCATATTTCTATTCCCCAGTCACCCTTTGGGGCTGTCTTCAATTTGTATTGCAGTGTGAGGACATACGAGAACAAACAGATGAATAGGCGTCTCCGACGAGTTGGAATGTCATACCGCATGTGGCCCCACGCCCAGAAACACCATGATGCTCCTTTTGGATAATTGGGTTTGAGCCAGATCCTGAACTACTGTTAATCCCAGTTGCCTCCACTTTACTGCCAAGATTGATTGATTGATTGTTGGTTGCTTAACGTCCAGTGGCAAGTATTTCATGCATATTCAGGACGAGAACAAGTTCACAATAAATACAATAGGTAGGTTCTGTAATAGATTAAGGGATAAAGGTCGGAGAAATTTAGATTGCCACGGGAAATGAGGGTATATTGGATAGGGACAGAAATTTAGCCTTGAAACAGGTCACCTACGGACCCCTCAAAGAGTTGTTGCAAGGGTTCTTAACGTGCAAAGAGCGTGGCACTCTCTTTACACGAGGCATCGGATTTAACGTCCCCATTCTGACCGGACGTGGCTGCAAATTTGTACATCCCGCACAGCCAAACGGACGCCCCACTTTAGCACGGGTTTTACTGCTGGTCGGAGGAAGACCAATGGTGACCATACTTCTAAGCCCCAGTCACCCTTGGGGGGACCAGTACTACGATCACCAACTACAGGAGATCCAATATAAAACCATTAAAACGCCTATCCCGCCTTGATGACTTTGTATTGTTATTTTAGTCTTCGCAGGTGTACGAAAACGCTTTAAGAGGAGAAAACTGAACATATCTGGAAATTTGTCCACGATTGCTGTAAGGTTTTGGGGATGATAAAACACTTATTAATACCACAGATGAATAAACAACTGCGCCATGAGCGGATGATACGCCCGTCGTCTTGTGTGTGCATTTGTATGCAATAATCATAAATAGTTTCTGATATACGGCCTGACATGCGAAAACCCCCTTTTTTACAAAAAACTCAATATCTCTAAAATAATCAAAACCAAAAAGTATACAGATCTTTATATTAATATAACTAAGAAGTGTGTAATTTTTTAAGCAATAATCATAAATCGTTTATGAGATACGGCCTGACATGCGAAAACCCCCTTTTTTACAAAAAACTCAATATCTCTAAAATAATCAAAACCAAAAAGTATACAGATCTTTATATTAATATAACTAAGAAGTGTGTAAATTTTTAAGCAATAATCATAAATCGTTTATGAGATACGGCGCGACACGTGAAAAACCCCTACCCCCCTTATTTTTTTTACAAAATACTCAATAACTCAAAAAATAAAATTTTTAATCATCACCAAAACGTATACAGATCTTAAGATTTATATAACTAAGAAGTGTGTAAAGTTTTATTGAAGCAATAATCATAAACTGTTTTTGAGATACGGCGCGACATGTGAAAAACCCCTCCCCCTTTTTTAACAAAATACTCAATATCTCGAAAATAAAATTTTGAATCATCACCAAAAAGTATACAGATCTTAAGATTAATATAACTTAGAAGTGTGTAAAGTTTAAAGCAATAATCTTAAATTGTTTTTGAGATACGGCGCGACATGTGAAAAAAAAAAAACACACCTGTTTTAGTTACAGTTGAACGGCAAACGATTTGATGGCGTCTAAGTTCAAGACATTGGTCACGTGATAAAAGGTCAGAGTTTACCGTTTTCTTGTGAACGTGTACAACTCTTGGTTTTTTACCTCGTATCGTCTAATTGTAACTCGTACATAAATAAAACTTGTAGGGTCCAAATCTTGAGTGAATAAGCTTCATTATTATGTATACTTATTTATGAAAGGTGTTATAAAAGTATTCTAAAACAACGATGGAAGTTGAAATTTTTTTTGGAAAATTTGCGTAGGTCTACGGAAAATCCCAAATCATTTCTTAAATGGGTTTGGTAACGTATGGAGGGGTATAAAATATGAAGTAAAATCATTTTCTGGATCTTATATATTAATTATAGATCATAAATTCCCCGGATACGCAATTGTGTCAGCTTATTCGTGGCGAAGCGGAGATCAACGGGAGATAACTCCGTACACGCGTCGTAGGAAACTGCAAGTTCACAACAGTAAATTCGAGTAAAATTAATGATTGTAGTTATATTTCGACACTTTCTCGAATAACCATTCAATATTTAATGTTCCTCTACTCTTGTAACATTAAAATAGTCATGGAATGTTTGAATATGGCATTTTTTCAAGTACCCTAAAACAGGTTTTTGAAAACTTCCAAAGAAGAAAATTATAGATAACTGACTTTTCTCTGAAACTTGGACTTATTTGTATATTCTAAAACACCCTTTTGGTAGATGGAATGATACAAGTCTTTGTTTTACTTTCTTTGTATCAATATTCTTAGAAAGGATATGAAAATAAACTCAGTGTTTGTACATGTTGGTTGTTTAGAACAGTTTGTTTAAATATATTAAAATTTCACTCTAAAATTAGACTTGAATTTTTATATTTAAATAAGTATCTAACATAGAAAGTTGTTAATCTGGTGCACTGAAAATGTTCCATCAGAATGAAATTTAACAAAGTTATTTAGACTGAAGAACTTGTCACTTTTTATGCTGATCATATGGGGAAAAAAGAGTGATATTATAAATTCTAACACAGCATCAATTGTGAAACAATAGTTCTTTCCTACAGACATTTTATTTTTCAAGATGCGAGGCTTGCCGATCAATTTACATATTTAAGATTTCACTGTTAAGAGTGGAAAAATAACTTATTGACAGATATTCTGTATGGGAATGTTTCTCTTGATATTTTTAAATACATTTATGTTACCAACTACATTGTATCTTTGTTTTTCTACTATGATCTGCAAAGAGATGGGTTCTTTATGTGTGACCTCAATGATCGTCAAGCATGATTATTGGTAGCCTTTATTCCTGATGTAACAATGGAAAATTCTGAGAAAAGCAAGAACTTTTAAGCAGATCCAGGTCTTTTATAAAGAGAGGGTGGATTATTCCTAATTTCCATATACAGAAAAAACATATTTCATTTCATGCCAAATAATAACATACAAGAGGGGTTTATCAGCCATTTGTCAGCAGAATTTGTGTTACAATAAAATTTAACTTTGCATTACATTAAAATATAATATGGAAAAAAAGAAAATGTAGACAATACATGCCCCCCTCCTCTTTGAAAATTGGCTTGATCCACCCCCGAGATAAGAAACTATATAAGATGTACAAGTTCCATTGCTCGCTCTTAATCAAGAGAAAAAATCTGAACATCCAAAAAGCCAGAAAGGGATTTAAAACATTATAATCAACACAAAGAAAACTGAACAAAAAGCTGTATTGCAATCTGATATCATGCAGTTCTCATAATTCCTATTACATGTATTACTTCAAGTTTTGATTTTTTTTCCTTATATTTGAATTCATAAGTCCTACAAACAACTGTTGAGTCCTTTAATTAAATTATTGATTGAATAATGAATGATTAGCTAAGCTGGTCTGTAAATAAAGTCTGAAAATGCTTTGTTTAAATAAAAGAGTGTTATTATGTCATAAAATATACTGAATCAACTTCAAATTTAATCCAAATTCATATTTAACTGCTCTAAAATGCATAGTCAATTGAACTACAAAACAAAAACCTGAGACTACTATAACAATTAACATAGAGATTGATCACTTCCCATGTTATAGTAGTCTCAGACAAACACAAAGCTGACTTAAATACATGTACAGTATGTTCAGAAATTTTTTGAAGAATGGACAACAATGAGATATTTATTTTTCTGATATCAGAAAAAATCTCATAGTATCAAATCAGAATGAGAGTTCTTTTTATTGAGATAATCAATTTAATCGCATTATTTACTTTAATAAAAAACCTCATGATAATATCTGAATGTACAGTCATGACTTAGCTTGTCAACCTCTACACTTAAAAATTTAAGCTTCCTAGGCCTAAATGTGGTTGAAATACAGACAATTTTGGTAACTTTTACAAAATATCTCTTTTTTATGACATACCTTACAATTTCAGAATAAGCTGCATTAAGTTAGTTGACGATTTATGGTGACATCTAATGAAATTATACAGAAACGTGCCCGGTTTACAGTCACATCCAATACAATTATTTAGAAAAAAGTGATCGATTTAAAGGCACATCTAATACAATTATCTAGAAAACGTGACCAAATTAAGGTCACATAAAATACAATTGTCTAGAAAAAGTTATAGATTATAGGTTTTATTTAATACAATAATCTTTAAAAAATGTTTCAATTTAATGTAAAATATATGCAAATGATCAATACAGACAGTGGCCTATTTAAGGGTTTATCTAATAGAATTATCTACAATAGGTGACCGATTTAAGTTTACATCTAATCAATTATCTAGAAAAAGTGACTGACTTAAGGTCACATCTAATACAATTATCTAGAAAACGTGACCGATTTAAAGTCACACTTAATACAGTTAGCTAAGAAAAGTTAAAGATAACAGGTTTTACCTAATACAATTATCTATGAGAGATGTTCGAATTAAATATAAAATATAGTAAAATTATCAATACAGAGAGTGTCTGATTTTAGGTTACATCTAGTGAATTTTTTTTTTTAGGAAAAGTGACCGATTTAAGGTCACATTTAATACAATTATCCAGAAATAGGTATAGATGAAAGGTTTTATCTAATCCGATTATCTATGAGAGATGTTCGAATTAAATATAAAATATAGTAAAATTATCAATACAGAGAGTGTCCGAATTAAAATTGTAAGATATAAAATTATTTAGAAAAAATTACCGATTTAAAGTCATTATATACAATGATCTTTCAAAAGTGACTGTTTAAAGGTTATATCTAGTATAATTATCTATAAACAGTAGTCGAATTAATTGAAAAATAATCAATTCAGAGAGTGGACGATGTAAGGTTACATCTTATAAAATTATCTACAAAAGGTGACCGATTTAAGGTTACATTAATTACAATTATATTTAAAAAGTTGTCGAAATTTATTGTAAAAGATGATAAAATTAACACTTAAGAATTGACCGATTTAGGGTCACACTTAATACAGTTAACTAAGAAAAGTTAAAGATAACAGGTTTTACCTAATACAATTATCTATGAGAGATGTTCGAATTAAATATAAAATATAGTAAAATTATCAATACAGAGAGTGTCTGATTTTAGGTTACATCTAGTGAATTTTTTTTTTAGGAAAAGTGACCGATTTAAGGTCACATTTAATACAATTATCCAGAAATAGGTATAGATGAAAGGTTTTATCTAATCCAATTATCTATGAGAGATGTTCGAATTAAATATAAAATATAGTAAAATTATCAATACAGAGAGTGTCCGAATTAAAATTGTAAGATATAAAATTATTTAGAAAAAATTACCGATTTAAAGTCACATAATATACAATGATCTTTCAAAAGTGACTGTTTAAAGGTTATATCTAGTATAATTATCTATAAACAGTAGTCGAATTAATTGAAAAATAATCAATTCAGAGAGTGGACGATGTAAGGTTACATCTTATAAAATTATCTACAAAAGGTGACCGATTTAAGGTTACATCTATTACAATTATATTTAAAAAGTTGTCGAAATTTATTGTAAAAGATGATAAAATAAACACTAATGAATTGACCGATTTAGGGTCACATGTAATAAAATCTGAAACTGACATTATCAAGATGCTTGATTTCTTGATTGACAACATATTTGTTACCTTTGGAGGACGTGTTTTTCAACAGACTGTCGGAATTCCAATGGGAACCAATTGTGCCCCTCTTCTTGCCGACTTGTTTCTTTATTATTATGAGGCTGACTTCATACAGGAGCTTCTTAGGAAGAGAGATAAGAAGTTAGCAATATCCTTTAACTCTACGTTCCGCTATATAGATGATGTTCTCTCACTAAATAATACAAAATTTGGTGACTATGTTGAACGAATCTATCCCATCGAACTAGAGATAAAGGATACTACAGATACAGTTAAGTCTGCCTCATATCTTGACTTACATCTAGAAATTGACAATGAGGGTCGGTTGAAAACAAAACTTTACGACAAAAGAGATGATTTCAGCTTCCCAATTGTGAACTTTCCATTTCTATGTAGCAACATTCCAGCAGCGCCTGCATACGGAGTATATATCTCCCAATTGATACGATATTCCCGGGCTTGTGTTTCCTATCATGATTTCCTTGATAGAGGATTGCTGCTCACAAGGAAGCTATTAAACCGAGAGTTCCAAATGGTGAAGTTGAAGTCATCCCTTCGTAAATTTTACGGACGCCATCACGAGTTGGTTGACCGTTATGGAATAACCGTTTCACAGATGATATCGGATATGTTCCTTATGTCGTAACTACAATACCCTTCCCTTTTCACGAATGTGACTTACCGAATTAGACTATTTACCGGATTTGTAATAACATAAGCAACTCTACGGGTGCCACATGTGGAGCAGGATCTGCTTACCCTTCCGGAGCACCTGAGATCACCCCCAGTTTTTGGTGGGGTTCGTGTTGCTTAGTCTTTAGTTTTCTATGTTGTGTCATCTGTACTATTATTTGTCTGATTGTCTTTTTATTTTTGGCCATGACGTTGTCAGTTTGTTTTCGATCTATGAGTTTGACTGTCCCTCTGGTATCTTTCGTCCCTCTTTTATCTATAAAATAAAATTTTTGAATGTATGTAAGATGTAATAAATTATCAATACGGAAAGTGTCCGATTTCAGGGTACATCTAATAAAATTATCTAGAAAAAACTGACTGATTAAGGTCACACCTAATACAAATAACTAGGAAAAGTTAGAGATGATAGGTTCTATCTATTACATTTATCTATAATAAAATGTTCGAATTTAATGTAAAATATAGTAAAATGATCAATACAGAAAATGGCCGATTTTAGGTTACATCTAATCAAATGTTTAAGGAAAAGTGACCGATTTAAGGTCACATTTAATACAATTATCCAGAAAAAGGCATAAATGATAGGTTTTATCTAAGACAATAATTTATAAAAAAATGTTCGAATTTAATGTTAAATATAGTAAAATGATCAATACAGACAGTGGCCGATTTAAGGTTACATCTAATAATTTTTTTTTAGAAAAAGTGACCAATTTAAAATCGCAGCAAAAGCAATGATCTTTCAAAAGTGACATTTTAAAGGTAACATCTAATACAATTATCGACAAACAGTAGTCGAATTAATTGAAAAATAATCAAAAAATAAGTGGACGATTTAAGGTTACATCTATCAAAATTATATACAAAAGGTGACTAATTAAAGGTTACACCTAATACAATTATATTTAAAAAATTGTCGAAATTTATTGTAAAATATAATAGAATTAACACTTAAGAATTGACCGATTTAGGGTCACATGTAATACAATTATCTATAAAATGAAATGTTTGAATGTATGTAAGATGTAATAGAATTATCAATACAGAAAGTGTCTGATTTAAGGATACATCTATTAAAATTATCTAGAAAAAATGACCCATTTAAGGTCACATCTAATAAAATTTTCCAGAAAAACTGCCTTTATTATACGTTACATCTAATGCAATTATCAATATGAAATCAAATTTATTGTAAAATATAGTGAAATTATCAATAAAGAAAGTTGCCGATTTAAAGTGACATCTGACGAATTTATCTAGAAACGTGCCAGATTTACGGTCACATATAATACAATTATTTAGAAAAAAGTCAACGATTCAAGGTCACATCTAATACATTTATCTAGAAAACGTGACCAAATTAAGGTCACATCAAATACAATTGTCTAGAAAAAGTTATAGATTATAGGTTTTATTTAATACAACAATCTTTAAAAAATGTTCGAATTTAATGTAAAATATATGCAAATGATCAATACAGACAGTGGCCTATTAAAGGGTTTATCAAATAAAATTATCTACAATAAAGTGACCGATTTAAGGTTACATCTAATCAATTATGTAGAAAAAGTGACCGACTTAAGGTCACATCTAATACAATTATCTAGAAAACGTGACCGATTTAAAGTCACATTTAATACAATTTACTTAAAAAGTTCAAGATGATAGGTTTTATCTAATACAACTATCTATGAGAGATGTTCGAATTAAATATAAGATATAGTAAAACTATCAATACAAGAGAGTGTCCGATTTAAAGTTACATGATATAAAATATTTTAGAAAAAATGACAGATTTAAAGTCACATAATATACAATGATCTAGAAAACGTGACCATATTAAGGACACATCAAATACAAAAGTCTAGAAAAAGTTATAGATTATAGGTTTTATTTAATACAATTATCTTTAAAAAAATGTTCGAATTTAATGTAAAATATGTTATCTACAAAAGGTGACCGATTTAAGGTTACATCTATTACAATTATATTTAAAAAGTTGTCGAAATTTATAGTAAAAGATGATAAAATAAAAACTTAAGAATTGACCGATTTAGGGTCACATGTAATACAATTATCTATAAAATAAAATATTTGAATGTATGTAAGATGTCATAAAATTATCAATACGGAAAGGATCCGATTTAAGGGTACATCTAATAGAATTATCTAGAAAAAATGACCAATTTAAGGTCACATCTAATAAAATTATCTAGAAAAAACTGACTGATTAAGGTCACATTTAATACAAATAACTAGGAAAAGTTAGAGATGATAGGTTTTATCTATTACATTTATCTATAAAAAAATGTTTGAATTTAATGTAAAAAATAGTAAAATGATCAATACAAAAAATGGCCGATTTTAGGTTACACCTAATCAAATGTTTTAGGAAAAGTGACCGATTTAAGGTCACATTTAATACTATTATCCAGAAAAAGGTATAGATGATAGGTTTTATCTAAGACAATAATTTATAAAAAAATGATCGAATTTAATGTTAAATATAGTAAAATTATCAATACAGACAGTGGCCGATTTAAGGTTACATCTAATAATTTTTTTTTAGAAAAAGTGACCGATTTAAAATCTTATCAACTCAATGATCTTTCAAAAGTGACCTTTTAAAGGTAACATCTAATACAATTATCTATAAACAGTAGTCGAATTAATTAAAAATAATCAAAAAAGAAAGTGGACGATTTAAGGTTACATCTATCAAAATTATATACAAAAGGTGACCAATTAAAGGTTACACCTAACACAATTATATTTAAAAAGTTGTCGAAATTTATTGTAAGATTTAATAGAATTAACACTTAAGAATTGACCGATTTAGGGTCACATGTAATACAATTATCTATAAAATAAAATGTTTGAATGTATGTAAAATGTAATAGAATTATCAATACATAAGTGTCCGATTTAAGGATACATCTATTAAAATTATCTAGAAAAAATGACCCATTAAAGGTCACATCTAATAAAATTTTCCAGACAAACCGCCTTGATTATACGTTACATCTAATACAATTATCAATAAGAAGTCAAATTTATTGTAAAATATAGTGAAATTATCAATAAAGAAAGTTGCCGATTTAAGGTGACATCTAATGAAATTATCTAGAAACGTGCCCGATTTACGGTCACATCTAATACAATTATTTAGAAAAAAGTGACCGATTTAAGGTCACATCTAATACAATTATCTAGAAAACGTGACTAAATCAAGGTCACATCAAATATAATTGTCTAGAAAAAGTTATAGATTCTAGGTTTTATTTAATACAATAATCTTTAAAAAATGTTTGAATTTAATGTAAAATAAATGCAAATGATCAATACAGACAGTGGCCTATTTAAGAGTTTATCTAATAAAATTATCTACAATAGGTGACCGATTTAAGGTTACATCTAATCAATTTTCTAGAAAAAGTGACCGACTAAAGTTCACATCTAATACAATTATCTAGAAAACGTGACCGATTTAAAGTCACATTTAAAACAATTAACTAATAAAAGTTAAAGATGATAGGTTTTATCAAATACAATAAATTATAAAAAAAATGTTCGAATTTAATGTTCAATATAGTAAAATGATTAATACAGACAGTGGCCGATTTAAGGTAACATCTAATAATTTTTTTTTAGAAAAAGTGACCGATTTAAAATCACATCAAAAGCAATGATCTTTCAAAAGTGACCTTTTAAAGGTAACATCTAATACAATTATCTATAAACGGTAGTCGAATTAATTGAAAAATAATCAAAATAGAAAGTGGACGATTTAAGGTTAAATCTAACCAAATTATATACAAAAGGTGACCAATTAAATGTTACACCTAATACAGTTATATTAAAAAAGTTCTAGAAATTTATTGTAAGATATAATAGAATTAACACTTAAGAATTGACCGATTTAGGGTCACATGTAATACAATTATCTATAAAATAAAATGTTTGAATGTATGTATGATGTAATAGAATTATCAATACAGAAAGTGTCCGATTTAAGGATACATCTATTAAAATTATCTAGAAAAAATGACCCATTTAAGGTCACATCTAATAAAATTTACCAGAAAAACTGCCTTGATTATACGCTACATCTAATACAATTATCAATAAGAAGTCAAATTTATTGTAAAATATAGTGAAATTATCAATAAAGAAAGTTGCCGATTTAAGGTGACATCTAACGAAATTATCTACAAACGTGCTCGATTTACGGTCACATCTAATACAATTATTAAGAAAAAAGTGACCGATTTAAGGTCACATCTAATACAATTATCTAGAAAACGTGACCAAATTAAGGTCACAATAAATACAATTGTCTAAAAAAAGTTATAGATTATAGGTTTTATTTAATACAATACTGTTTAAAAAAGGTTCGAATTTAATGTAAAATATATGCAAATGATCAATACAGACAGTGGCCTATTTAAGGGTTTATCTAAAAAAATTATCTACAATAAGTGACCGATTTAAGGTTACATCTAATCACTTATCTAGATAAGTGACCGACTTAAGGTCACAACTTATACAATTATCTAGAATACGTGACCGACTTAAGGTCACATCTATTACAATTATCTAGAAAACGTGACCGATTTAAAGTCACATTTAAAACAATTAACTAAGAAAAGCTAAGGATGATAGGTTTTATCTAATACAATTATCTATGAGAGATGTTCGAATTAAATATAAAATATAGTAAAATTATCAATACAGAGAGTGTTCGACTTAAAGTTACAAGATATAAAATTATTTAGAAAAAATGATCGATTTAAAGTCACATAATATACAATGATCTTTCAAAAGTGACTGTTTAAAGGTTATATCTGGTATAATTATCTCTGAACAGTAGTCGAATTAATTGAAAAATAATCAATTCAGAGAGTGGACGATGTAAGGTTACATCTTATAAAATTATCTACAAAAGGTGACCGATTTAAGGTTACATGTTACAATTATATTTAAAAAGTTGTCGAAATTTATTGTAAAATATGATAAAATTAGCACTTAAGAATTGACCGATTTAGGGTCACATGTAATACAATCATCTATAAAATAAAATTTTTGAATGTATGTAAGATGTAATAAAATTATCAATACGGAAAGGGTCCGATTTTAGGGTACATCATATAGAATTATTTAGAAAATATGACCAATTTAAGGTCACATCTAATAAAATTATCTAGATAAAACTGACTGATTAAGGTCACACCTAATACAAATAACTAGGAAAAGTTAGAGATGATAGGTTTTATCTATTACATTTATCTATAAAAAATGTTCGAATTTAATGTAAAATATAATAAAATGATCATTACAGAAAATGGCCGATTTTAGGTTACATCTACTAAAATGTTAAAGGAAAAGTGACCGATTTAAGGTCACATCTAATACAATTATCCAGAAAAAGGTATAGATGATAAAATTTATCTAAGACAATAATTTATAAAAAAATGTTCGAATTTTATGTTAAATATAGTAAAATGATCAATACAGACAGTGGCCGATTTAAGGTTACATCTAATAATTTTTTTTTTAGAAAAAGTGACCGATTTAAAATCACATCAAAAGCAATGATCTTTCAAAAGTGACCTTTTAAAGGTAACATCTAATACAATTATCTATAAACAGTAGTCGAATTAATTGAAAAATAATCAAATTAGATAGTGCACGATTTAAGGTTACATCTATCAAAATTATATACAAAAGGTGACCAATTAAAGGTTACACCTAATACAATTATATTTGAAAAGTTGTCGAAATTTATTGTAAAATATAATAAAATTAACACTTAAGAATTGACCGATTTAGGGTCACATGTAATACAATTATCTATAAAAAAATATTTGAATGTATGAAAGATGGAATAATTTATCGATACAGAAAGTAACTGCTATAAAGATACATCTAATAGAAATATTAAGAAAAAAATGACCGATTTAAGGTCACATCTAATAAAAATATCTAGAAAAACTGACTGATTATACGTTTCATCTAGAGATGATAGGTTTTTTCTGATACAATTATCTAAAAAAAAAATGTTCGAATATAATGTAAAATAAAGTTAAATTAT
Organism: Mytilus californianus; assembly: GCF_021869535.1. Taxonomy (NCBI): domain Eukaryota; kingdom Metazoa; phylum Mollusca; class Bivalvia; order Mytilida; family Mytilidae; genus Mytilus; species Mytilus californianus. The sequence goes on from NW_026262672.1 coordinate 4,398,260, forward strand.
CAATTCAGAGTGGCCGATTTTAGGTTACATCTAATGAATTTTTTTAGGAAAAGTGACCGATTTAAGGTCACATTTAATACAATTATTCAGAAAAGGGTATAGATAATAGGTTTTATCTAATACAATTACCTATAAAAGATGTTCGAATTAAATGTAAAATATAGTAAAATTATGAATACAGACAGTGGCCGATTTAAAGTTACATGTCAAAAAATTATTAAGAACAAATGACCGATTTAAGGTCACATGATATATCAAAAGTGACTGTTTAAAGGTTATATCTAGTACAATTATCTATAAACATAAGTCGAATTAATTGAAAAATAATAGAGACTATCAAAATTTTATATTTTCAATAATCTGGTTTAATTCAATCAAAGATTTGTGTGGGTGTGTGGGTGTTGCAGTCTTTAGCTCATTGCCATATTTGGCATGGCCATAGATGGCGCTCTCAGGTGGAATCTGAATTTTGGAATTCCCGTATCGGGAACTTGTTAATTTGCTGTCGACAACAAAGCAGGTGCTGCAGAAATTAGTTAAAGTATTTAAACGAAAAGATGTCAAACAAAAGAAATGCCAGGGGATCGCCATCAAGGGCCATTGGAAAGAAGAGGAGGACGACCAGCAGGAAAGAAGGACAGGGAGTGCGGAACGAAGAAATCACCTAAAAGAAGGACGAAGTTGGACGGAAAAGAATGGTCAGGAAAACACAGGAGGTTGGACACGTGAAGACACAAGGACCAGAAGAAATAGCTGAAATATCATCAGGTAATGAGTCGGAGGAGGATGCACGGGCATTCCCCTCTTTTAGGCACGACCCGTCACACAAAAATTTTGAAATTGCAAATAATTCCATTGATTTCACTCCGACACAAGAGTCTAGCATTCATGACACAGTAGGGGAACACGTGCCTTTTAAAATTAAGGAAAAGACTAGGGAGGGAAAGTTAATAGAGCTTCGTTATCTTTTGAGAACGCAAAAAGAAATGGAGGAGGTTGACGAGGGCGATTTGAAATAAAAAAGGGGGAAAATTTGCATTGAAAAAAGATCGTCGGGTGTTTATTTGTCCATAAATGAATGGACTTCAGCATTCATGGTTTTTATGAGTGTCTACATTGAGATATACAGGACACGGGCACAGGAATTGATAAAATATTTGCGCGATTTAAGATTAGCGGCAACGAGGTCAGAAAACTGGGTCACCTATGACGAGCAATTTAGGCTAAAAATAGAAAAGAACCCAAATTTATCTTGGGGAAACATACACGGTGAATATTAGCTATTACACATCACATCTCCCACAATACAAAACAATGTGTCAGTGCAATCACAGGGTTATAGAACAAATGCACAAAATCGTGGTCATTATAACTCAAATGCAGCTACACTTTCAAACACTAACACGAGAACACATCAACAATCACAGGTAACTAGTGGAAGTGTAAATATGTCATGTAAATACTATAATAATGGTAATAACTGTCCCTACTTCCCTCGTTGTAGGTTTAAACATGTATGTGAAATATGCAGTGGCAAACACAGAAAGGCCCAATGTAATAACCGGGCCCAAGGAAGAAGTAACAAAAAGTATTAATTTTTATTCATTAGGAAATACTCCTGTTAAAGTATCGGTCTTGGAAAATTATTTACAAATTTACCCACAATGTAGCACATGAAATTATATCTGGTTTCAAATATGGTTATCATTAAAATATTTTGGCTCTAGGGAACCAAGGAAGAGTTCCAATTTAAAAAGTGCATTACAGCTACCAAACATTTTTAAAGAAAAATTAATGAAGGAAGTTAAACTTGGTCGCATTGCTGGTCCTTTCAGATATCCGCCTTTTCCCACACTTCAGGTACAAGTATCACCAATGGCTAGTGCCAAAAAAAGGATGGGGATTTTAGACTTATTCAACATTTATCCTATCCCGAGAATAATTCAATAAATAATTTCATTGATAAAGATCATTGTTCAGTGCAGTACAGTTCAGTGGACGAAGCAGCATGTTTGATTAATAGACACAAAACATTTTCCCGTTTAAGTCAGTGTGATGTAAAAGCGACTTTTCGCTTGTTGCCAATTGCCCCGCAGGATTTTGACTTGTTAGGGATAAAATTTCAGGGTGAATATTATCTTAATAAAATGATGCCAATGGGGGCCTCAATAAGGTGTGCCCTGTGGGAGAAATTTGCAAAAGCTTTGCATTGGATAATACAGCAAAAAAGCGGAAATGATAATATCCTCCATTATTTAGATGATTTTCTTTTTGTCGAGTCGAGCCAAACATCAAAAGTTGGCAATACTTTGAAGATATTCCAAGAGGTATGCGACAAAATAGGTATTCCTCTTGCTAGTGACAAGACTACTTTGCCTACTACATTACTTATTTTTTTTTGGGTATAGAATTTGATACACAGAATTTAATCATGCGGCTTCCAAATGAAAAACTTGTCAAACTCTCACAAAAAACCAGAGATACCTTAGACAGTTCTAAAATAACTCTTAAAGATATGCAATATCTTCTTGGGCTACTGAATTTTGCTTGTAAAGTGGTTGCTCCAGGCCGCACCTTCTGTCGCAGACTCATAAATTCAACAATCGGGGTAAGAAAATCATATAACAAAATTCGAGTAAACAAGCAGATGAAAGCAGATTTAAAAGTTTGGTTAGACTTTTTAAAACAATACAATGGTGTCACTGTAATAACTGACAATGCATGGGTTTCAAATGAAAAATTAGAGTTGTTTACGGATAGTGCAGGGGGGGTCCAAAGGTGGGTATGGGATCTATTTTGCAGGTCAGTGGGACCAAGGCATATGGCCAAAACATTGGGTTGAAACTGGAATCACCAGAGATATGACATTGTTAGAGTTGTTTCCAGTTGTAGCAGCACTTATGTCCTGGGAATCATATTTTGTTAACAAAAAAGTTATTTTTCATGTTGATAATCAGGCGGTTGTTCAAATCATTAATATGAAAACTAGCAAATCAAGTAGAGTTATGACTTTAGTAAGACAAATGGTTTTAATGAACTTAAAAAACAATACGTTAGTTAAGGCAATTTATATCCCTTCAAAACAAAACCAAATTGCTGATTGTCTTTCTCGTTCTCAGTGGGGAAAGTTCAGAAGCCTAGCTCCAGAAGCAGACCAGTGGCCAACAAAAATTCCAACACAGATCTGGAACATTTAAGTCAGGTGGCGGATTATATTGTCAATCAAGGTGTGTCCAAAAATACACAAAAATCATACAATTTGGCTCTGCCAAACTTTGTAATTTTAGATCATCTTACAAATTGAAACAGCATTGGTCAGTGCCAGTCAATGATTTGCTAAATTTTATAGATTTTTTGTCAGTACAAGGTCTTTCTGGGGGTACCATATCATCTTATATATCAGGAGTTTCATACCATCATAAAATACAAGGCATACAGGATACTACAAAATTCTTTATAATTGGCAAGGCATTCGAAGGAATAACAAGAATCCAAGGAGGGAAACGTAATGACATTAGAGCACCAATTACAGTGCAATTGTTAGCAGATATGATAGATTGTTTAGATAAAGTATGTAAGAATAAATATGAAGCTGCTTTATTTTCAGCAGTTTTTTCAGTTGCCTTCTTTGGTTTGCTAAGGGTAGGGGAAATCACTACTTCAAAAACTAAGTCTGGTATAAATGGCTCCAACTTAACAATTTCTGATATTTTAGTTAAGAAAAAAGTCCTGGAGCTAAGAGTAAGGTGGTCAAAAACTGACCAAAAGGGAAAGTCCATTACTTTATTGATACCTGAGAACAGAAAAAACTACTGTCCGATACGACTCATTAACGAATACTTAAAGGTACGACCTACCTGTAACAATAAAGATTTGATATTCATTATAATGGTATGCCTTTGACTAGATACCAATTCAGCAGTATACTGGAAAAGGCTTTACATTTTCTTCATATAAATAAAGGTCATTTTAGGTCACATAGTTTTAGAATTGGGGGAGCCACGGAACTAGCCAGGCAGGGGGTCTCAGAGGAGGTAATTATGAAATTAGGCAGATGGAAATCGCATGCTTATTCGCGCTATATTAGGTTGCAATTTTTCTAGTTTTAAAAGGCTAACAAGCTACAAGTTTTCACAGGTCCCAAGATTTTATGGATTGTTGGAAGTTCCCTTGTTCATTGGGCCAATGTAGAGGCGAAGAAATTTGGTAGGACCAACCTGGGACTGAAGTCCAAAGGTGTTACAACATACTAGATTGGGCAACCTGGTTTACAGATTAAAGATTTGGACTCCCTACTGGATGCAAAAAGAAAATTTTTACCTTCTCTTAATTTTATTATTATTCACTGTGGAGCTAATGATTTGACAGATTTAGAATTGACAGGGAAGGGTTTAATTGAAAATGTAAAATGTTCTATCCTACGTTACCAGGCTTTATTTAAAAATGTTATAATATGGTCTTCAATGCTACAGCGCAGATACTGGCATTTTGCACCCTTGAATGCGGGTGCAATAATCGAACAGAAGAGAAAAAGAGTGAATTCAGTGGTCAAAAACTTTGTAATAGAAAATGGGGGGAAAGCTATTTCACATGAGAACATTACGGAAACTGAAGTGTCTTTATACAGAACAGATGGAACTCATTTATCACAAACTGGAAATCAGGTAATACGAGTGTTTTCCACGGTCACTCCCCATGGTAGTTGGTGGTGTAACCGTGTTTAACTACCAGGGGTTTTATGACACTATGTCAACATAGGTCAGCTGTTAGCCAGTGTGTATAGGTAATCGGTAGTCACCCTGGCGCCTCAACAAAATATTATAGAATACTCTGTAGCCAAAGTAATGCCGCAAAGTAAAAATGTATATTCTAGTCATGAAAATGTAAATACAAGTTGATGTAATAAAATGTATGTGTAATTAGAATGATTGTTTTTGTATAAGTTGTAAAAGTTATAAATGAAAAACAGAGGATGGAACCTCTACACAAATGAGTATAATATACAGAAAGTCTGTAGTATTTTAATTTTGGTATTTGTGAATTACAATTAACAGGAGACAAAGAGAGACAACTCTAGAACAATTTCTAATCACTTTGTGATTAAAGGAAGGATTTCAACATAGTTTAGAAAATACGTCAACAACTCTTGATCGTTGTTCTTCATCTCATTGTTATTCGTTCAGTATTAATATAGGGTCTTCCTCTATGAGTATTGCAATTAATTAAAAAAGAAGGTAAACGATTTAAGGTTACATCTAATAAAAGTATCTACAAAAGGTGACCGATTAAATGTTACAACTAATACAATTATATTTAAAAAGTTGTCGAAGTTTATTGTAAAATATAATAAATTAACACTTAAGAATTGACCGATTTAGGGTCACATGTAATACAATTATCTATAAAATAAAATTTTTGAATGTATGCAAGATGTAATAAAATTATCAAATCAGAAAGTGTCCGATTTAAGGGATCAAATATCATTTTTGGTTTGGGAAGTTCCCATGGAGGACATTTGCAAGTTTCAACTTGAGCAACAGATTTTAAATCAAAAGTAGCTTAATGTGGTTTTAAACGTATACCTAACGGAGGAATTTTATTTTCATGTTTTGCAAAAATATCTTCATAAATTGGATTAAAAACACAGCTGTAGGAAGGATTATCTGAGTAGGCTTTTAGTTTGACAGCATATTGAAGTCCAAGCTTCAAACGTCTGTTAGAGAGTGAGTGCTCATCAGCTTCTTCATACAGACTCTCAACTGGTGAGGTTTTAAATGCGCCAGGACAGAGACGCAAACCCTGATGATGCACAGCATCGAGAATCTGTATGTAGGACTTCCTTGCAGAGCCATACACTATAAAGCCATAATCTAGTTTAGATCTAACTAGAGATCTATATAAATTAAGTAAAATGTTGCGATCAGCACCCCAGTCGAAGCTGCCGACAACTTTTAAAATATCTAATGCTTTTAAACATTTCGATTTTAACATTTTGATACGGGGTAGAAAGGTTAACTTTTTATCGAAAATTAACCCAAGAAATTTGGTTTCATCAACCATTTTAATTGGGTTGCCGTACAAAGTGAGTTCTGGATCAAGATGCAATTTCCTTTTGTTACAAAAATGCATCCCGACCGTTTTTGAAGTTGAAAATTTAAACCAATTTTCCGAGGCCCATTTTTCAATTCTTCCAAGACATAACTGTAATTGTCTTTCTATGTTATTCATATTTTTGCCTCTATAACATATTAAAAAGTCATCAACATACAATGAACCTTCAATGTTACTTTTTAAAACTTCAACAAGGCTGTTGATTTTAAGACTAAATAATGTAACAGATAAAATACTGCCCTGAGGGACACCCATCTCTTGATCATACAGATCAGACATGGTTGAATTTACTCTAACATTAAATTGTCTGTTAGATAGAAAATTCGAAATAAAATTTGGCATATTGCCTTTCAACCCAATATCAAAGAGATCTTTTAAAATACCATACTTCAATGCAGTATCATATGCTTTTTCTAGATCGAAAAAGACCGACACTACATGTTCATTTTTCGCAAAACCATTACGGACAAATGATTCGAATCGAACAAGATGGTCAAGAGTACTGCGACCTTGGCGGAATCCACACTGGATATTGGCTAAAAGCCCATTGGATTCCAGGAACCAAACAAGGCGATCATTGACCATCCGTTCTAGTGTTTTACAGACACAACTGGTAAGAGCAATTGGCCGATAATTAATAGGATCCGTGTGATCTTTACTTGGTTTTGGAATAGGCACGACGGTTGCAAGCTTCCAGATTGATGGTAAATCACCAGATTCCCAGATGTTATTCATAAGCTGCAAAAGAGCTTCCAGCGAGGAATCTGGCAAGTGTTTTAACAGTTGGTAGTGAATATTATCAGGCCCACAAGCTGTATCATGGGCTTTTGACAGAGATGTTTTAAGTTCTTCAAGAGAAAAGAGTTTATTATAATTTTCACCATTTTTTGATTTAAAGTTTAATTTGATTTTTTCTTTTTGTTTTTTAACTTTTTTAAAATCTTCCCTGTAGTTGTTAGAAGAAGAAGATTTCGCAAAAGTTTCACCAAGCTTGTTGGCAATATCCTTTTCAGATGTTAATAAATCATTGCCATTTTAACTGTGGCTTTAGAATTTTTACCTTTTATCTTTTGTATCATGTTCCATACTTTTGTCATCGGAGTGCGAGATGTTAGCTCCGAGACAAATTTCTTCCAAGACGTTCGTCGTGCTTGCCTGCAAGTCCGCCTTGCCTTAGCGCGAAAAACACGGAAATTACTCAAGTTTTCCGTCGTTGGTTGTTGATTGAACCGTCTTTCAGATTTTTTACGGTCACCTATTGCTTGATCACAAGCATCATCAAACCATGGTTTGCTTGGATGTTTCGGATTTGCCGAGGTTTTAGGAATAGTTCTGTCAGCAATTGACGTTAAAACTGTATTAAAAGTTAAAATTGGATCTTGTACAGTCTCAAACATCTTTGACTGAAGTTCCGCCTGACAGAGATTCTCAAACAAGGACCAGTTCGCCTTGTCAAGTTTCCAACGTCGTACTCTCTGTTGGGCAGAAGTAAAAAGATGTTCAAGTACTATTGGAAAGTGATCACTTCCACATAGATCATCATGAACACGCCATGAATAATCCAGATGAAGAGAGGGATCGCAAATAGTGATATCAATAGCAGAATAAGACCCGTTTCCAGGATGAAGATAAGTATTAGATCCATCATTAAAAATGCATAATCCTTCTTGAGAGACAAAGTCGCCCATAAGTATATATGGTGAGGGTAATTGATCAGTGAGGTTTTTGAGTTTAGCTTTATCTATAATTGAATTGGGTGGAATATATATATATATAGAACATAATGTAATTGTTTTATCTAATGATAAACGAATTGCAACTGCCTGCAGATCCGTGGTGAGTTGGACTGTGCTATGAATGACGTTGTCCTTCACAAAAATGGATGATCCGCCTGCAGCACGTTCATCTACCTTAGAAAATGTGCTATACATGTTGTATCCTTTTAAAGATACATTGTCACTTTCTTTTAAATGAGTTTCTTGAAGACAAAATGCAGTAGGTAAAAATGACTGAACTAGAAGCGTTAATTCGAGAAGATTTATTTTAAGACCTCGGAAATTCCATTGGATGATATTAGTCATGATTTGTTAATAGACGGGCGAATGCTATCGAGTTTGCCAGCACTCTTATTTCGCTCACCCTGAGATTGTAATCTTTCGGGTGGCGGAACACTTTCGATTTCCATTTCTGATTCGTCGTTAAGTGTTGAAAATCTGTTGTGGGAGGAGAGTCGTCGATCTCCAGGACCATGCGCAGCTGGTTTTACTCCGCCTCGATCCCTACCCCGCGACCTCGAATCAGAAGACTTCTGAGAGGATGTATTTGCTGGCTTCTATGGGACATCCTTCTGTTCTGGAGAACGAAGAGGAGACGGGGCTTTAGAAGACTTTGTACTGGATGCAGAAGATAAACTAGTTTTATTAGATGCAGATGAAGGAGGACTATTGGAGATGGAAGAATCATCTATGTCACTGGGAAGATCCCAGACAGATTCACCGCCCCAACTGTCTGATTTAACTGTATCTTTTTTATTTGATTTCTTTTTTTCATTTTTTTTAGATAATGACATTGAGCTCTGTAAGGAAGATTGAGTTGACTGAGTACTGGTTTTAGAAGGTGTTGGTTTTCTTGGAATTAATATTTTATCGTTAGGTTCTGTTTCAATAGGCAGCATTGTAAATGTCTCAGCATCAATTGGCCAGGTCATGCGAGTTTGTGTATGCTCGTGACTGAATGAGTGGGCAACTTTGCTGGCGTACGATGGTCTGTTCGAAACAAGGAGATCATTCGAAACAGAAGCTATCTGTTTAGCTTCTGGGTAACTGATGTTTCTTTCTGTTTTAATTTTGATAATATATTTTTCTTTAAGGTAAACAGGGCAGTCCCTAGATGATGAAAAATGGGATTCACCACAGTTTACGCATTTAGAAGATTCAGAGCTACAGGTTGTTCCCTCGTGTCCTTCGTCAGAACACTTGAAGCATCTTTGCGTACCACGACATTGTTTGCTTCCATGACCAAACTTTTGACAAGTAAAGCATCGAATTGGGTTAGGGATAAACCTGTCAACTCTGATTCCGAAGCAACCTAAAGTAATAGATGGAGGAGGAGTTGGAGTTCTAAATGTCAAAAGATATGTATTTAATTTGATTATATTTCCATTCTTTTTTATTTGAAATCTAACAACGTCAGCTACAGCTTGGCTTGACAGTTCCTTACAGATTTCTTCCACGGTAAGGTCACAAAGGTATTGACTTCTGTCTCGAATGATCCCCTTACAGCTGTTCAAACTGCTGTGAGGAGAGGCAGAAACAGGAAAGTTTGTAATTGTTGTCAGTGTAAGCAAATTTGTTGATTGACTTTTGTTGGAACATTCAACCAACAAATTTCCTGATCTCATTTTTGAAACTTTTTTTACAGTACCAGCAACGCTTTGAATTTGTTTGTGAATCACAAAGGGAGATATTTTGGAAATTGGTTTTTCATCTGTTCCTTTTATTACAATAAATCTGGGCCAACTGTCATCTTCCTGACAGGGCACTGAATCATCACATTTTCTTTTTTTATGTATTAAAGCTGATTTTATCGGGCAACTCGTACGATGTTCGGATCACTTTAGTCTGGTCTCTACCCTTCGACCTGTCCAGCATGGGTAACCCTACCAGGAGACGAAGCTCCAACTGGCATAGCTCTTCGGGTCACTGAGACACGCAAGCCCCCCGACCACGACAAGGATAGCGATCCACCGGGGGGTTCTCAAACAGGAGGGGGATGGCGGTGACCCCAGGGGACTCGCCTTATATTTCATTTGATTTGTTTTATTATCCCATACAAGAATATATATGGTTTCGGGGTGGGGATCTTGACCGTTTTCAAGTTTTCAAAAAAAAGACGGTGGGGGTTACCCTCATGGACTTCCCCTATATTTCATTTAATTTGTTTTATTGTCCCATACAAGAATATATATGGTTTAGGGGTGGGGATCTCGACCATTTACAAGTTCTCAAACAGGAGGGGTCGGGGGTGACCCAAGGGGACTCGCCTTATATTTCATTTGATTTGTTTTATTATCCCATACAAGAATTTATATGGTTTCGGGGTTGGGATCTCGACCGTTTTCAAGTTATCAAAAAGAAGGGGGATGGGGGTTACCCTCATGGACTTCCCCTATATTTCATTTAATTTGTTTTATTGTCCCATACAAGAATATATATGGTTTCGGTGTGGGGATTTTGACCGTTTACATGTTTTCAAAAAGAAGAGGGGTTGGGGTTACCCCAGGGGACTGCTCCTCATTTTCATTTGATTTGTTTTTTTTTCCCATTCAAGAATATATTTGGGTTAGGGGTGGGGATCTCGACCGATTACAAATTATCAAACAGGAGGGGGACTTCCGTTATATTTCATTTGATTTTTGTTATTGTCCCATACAAGAATGTATATGGTTTAGGGGTGGTGATCTTGACCTTTAACAAGTTCTTTAACAGAAGGGGGTGGGGTGACCCCAGGGGACTCGCCTTATATTTCATTTGATTTGTTTTATTATCTCATACAAGAATATATATGGTTTCGGGGTGGGGATCTTGACCGTTTACAAGTTTTCCAAAAGAAGGGGGTCGGGGGTTACCCCAGGGGACTTCCCCTATATTTCATTTTATTTGTTTTATTGTCCCATTCAAGAATATATATGGTTTCGGGGTGGGGATCTTGACCGTTTACAAGTTTTCAAAAAGAAGGGGGTTGGGGGTTACTCCAGGGGACGTCCCCTTAATTTCATTTGATTTGTTTTATTGTCCCATTCAAGAATATATATTAGCTTTAGGGGTGGGGATCTCGACCGTTTACAAGTTATCAAAAAGAAGGGGGATGGGGGTTACCCTCATGGACTTCCCCTATATTTCATTTAATTTGTTGTATTGTCCCATACAAGAATATATATGGTTTAGGGGTGGGGATCTCGACTGTTTACAAGTTCTCAAACAGGATTGATTGATTGATTGTTGGTTGCTTTACGCCGCATTAGCACAACAAGGCTATATCGCGGCGAGAGCTAATTCGAATATTTTTTTACAATTTAAAGCATATTCTTAAAATCAGACAAAAGGCCCTTCAATAAACTAAAATTCTAGATTAAAGCAAATTGATTATTTACAAATAAAAATGAACATTAAGATAACGTGATAAAATTTAAAATCGTTTTAAATATAATAACATTTTTATATTTTAGAATATATTCCAACTTCTTTTAAGAATGAAACAATATTTGTAAATGGAACATTATTAAATAAATCATACATATTATTGACATTGAAATGCTTCTTGCGAATATCAGCAAAGTCAATACAATTGATTAAAACATGTTTAATAGTATACTTGCAGTTACAAGGTATACATTGTGGTTCTACTTCATTTTTTAAAAGATATTCGTGTGTTATTCTAGTATGACCAATACGACATCTAGAAATAACACACTGATCTTTTCTGCACATAAAATTATTGAAAGGTTTACCTAAATTAGGTTTTATTTCATGTAATTTATTATCATCTTTTTTACTCCATTCATTTTTCAATATATTAAAAACATATTCTCTAATATTAGATTTAAAATCGGTATATGGTATATCACAGTTAGATAAAGGGTCACCCAGGGCATTCTTTGCCTCAAGGTCTACAGCTGTGTTTCCAAGGATTCCAACATGACTCGGCACCCATAGAAATACTATTTCTTTAAGAAGAATTTTTAAATTCCTCATTACATATAAAATTTTGAGAATTGTTGGGTTTTTAATTTTAGTATTTTGTATAGCTTGAAAGCATGAAAGTGAATCAGAACATATAATAAATTTGGATTTATCTGAAGAAGCAATAAATTTCAAAGCCAAAATTATTGCTTCTGCTTTAGCAGTAAAGATCGATGCATCAGATGACAAACGGAGAGTTGCAGCTCTGTCCCTGAAGACAGCAGCAGATGCAACTCTGTCACCATCTTTTGATCCATCAGTATATACAGTTGAGAAATCTGAATAATTGGCTTTGATTTCAGCATAGTGTTGCTGAATTAAAAGAGGGTTTGTTTTATTTTTATTGTGTTCACGGAGATCAAATATCATTTTTGGTTTGGGAAGTTCCCATGGAGGACATTTGCAAGTTTCAACTTGAGCAACAGATTTTAAATCAAAAGTAGCTAAATGTGGTTTTAAACGTATAACTAACGGAGGAATTTTATTTTCATGTTTTGCAAAAATATCTTCATAAATTGGATTAAAAACACAGCTGTAGGCAGGATTATCTGAGTAGGCTTTTAGTTTGACAGCATATTGAAGTCCAAGCTTCAAACGTCTGTTAGAGAGTGAGTGCTCATCAGCTTCTTCATACAGACTCTCAACTGGTGAGGTTTTAAATGCGCCAGGACAGAGACGCAAACCCTGATGATGCACAGCATCGAGAATCTGTATGTAGGACTTCCTTGCAGAGCCATACACTATAGAGTCATAATCTAGTTTAGATCTAACTAGAGATCTATATAAATTAAGTAAAATGTTGCGATCAGCACCCCAGTCGGTGCTGCCGACAACTTTTAAAATATCTAATGCTTTTAAACATTTCGATTTTAACATTTTGATACGGGGTAGAAAGGTTAACTTTTTATCGAAAATTAACCCAAGAAATTTGGTTTCATCAACCATTTTAATTGGGTTGCCGTACAAAGTGAGTTCTGGATCAAGATGTAATTTCCTTTTGTTACAAAAATGCATCCCGACCGTTTTTTAAGTTGAAAATTTAAACCAATTTTCCGAGGCCCATTTTTCAATTCTTCCAAGACATAACTGTAATTGTCTTTCTATGTTATTCATATTTTTGCCTCTATAACATATTAAAAAGTCATCAACATACAATGAACCTTCAATGTTACTTTTTAAAACTTCAACAAGGCTGTTGATTTTAAGACTAAATAATGTAACAGATAAAATACTGCCCTGAGGGACACCCATCTCTTGATCATACAGATCAGACATGGTTGAATTTACTCTAACATTAAATTGTCTGTTAGATAGAAAATTCGAAATAAAATTTGGCATATTGCCTTTCAACCCCATATCAAAGAGATCTTTTAAAATACCATACTTCAATGCAGTATCATATGCTTTTTCTAGATCGAAAAAGACCGACACTACATGTTCATTTTTCGCAAAACCATTACGGACAAATGATTCGAATCGAACAAGATGGTCAAGAGTACTGCGACCTTGGCGGAATCCACACTGGATATTGGCTAAAAGCCCATTGGATTCCAGGAACCAAACAAGGCGATCATTGACCATCCGTTCTAGTGTTTTACAGACACAACTGGTAAGAGCAATTGGCCGATAATTAATAGGATCCGTGTGATCTTTACTTGGTTTTGGAATAGGCACGACGGTTGGTTGCAAGCTTCCAGATTGATGGTAAATCACCAGATTCCCAGATGTTATTCATAAGCTGCAAAAGAGCTTCCAGCGAGGAATCTGGCAAGTGTTTTAACAGTTGGTAGTGAATATTATCAGGCCCACAAGCTGTATCATGGGCTTTTGACAGAGATGTTTTAAGTTCTTCAAGAGATTGATTGATTGTTGGTTGCTTAACGTCCAGTGGCAAATATTTCATGCATATTCAGGACGAGAACAAGTTCACAATAAATACAATAGGTAGGTTCTGTAATAGATTAAGGGATTTAGGTCGGAGAAATTTAGACTGCCACGGGAAATGAGGGTATATTGGATAGGGACAGAAATTTAGCCTTGCAACAGGTCACCTACTGACCCCTCAAAGAGTTGTTGCAAGGGTTCTTAACGTGCAAAGAACGTGGCACTTTCTTTACACGAGGCATCGGATTTAACGTCCCCATTCTGACCGGACGTGGCTGCAAATTTGTACATCCCGCACAGCCAAACGGACGCCCCACTTTAGCACGGGTTTTACTGCCGGTCGGAGGAAGACCAATGGTGACCATACTTCTATTCCCCAGTCACCCTTGGGGGTTCTTCAAGAGAAAAGAGTTTATTATAATTTTCACCATTTTTTGATTTAAAGTTTAATTTAATTTTTTCTTTTTGTTTTTTAACTTTTTTAAAATCTTCCCTGTAGTTGTTAGAAGAAGAAGATTTTGCAAAAGTTTCACCAAGCTTGTTGGCAATATCCTTTTCAGATGTTAATAAATCATTGCCATTTTTTAAATGTTTAACTGTGGCTTTAGAATTTTTACCTTTTATCTTTTGTATCATGTTCCATACTTTTGTCATCGGAGTGCGAGATGTTAGCCCCGAGACAAATTTCTTCCAAGACGTTCGTCGTGCTTGCCTGCCAGTCCGCCTTGCCTTAGCGCGAAAAACACGGAAATTACTCAAGTTTTCCGTCGTTGGTTGTTGATTGAACCGTCTTTCAGATTTTTTACGGTCACCTATTGCTTGATCAAAAGCATCATCAAACCATGGTTTGCTTGGATGTTTCGGATTTGCCGAGGTTTTAGGAATAGTTCTGTCAGCAATTGACGTTAAAACTGTATTAAAAGTTAAAATTGGATCTTGTACAGTCTCAAACATCTTTGACTGAAGTTCCGCCTGACAGAGATTCTCAAACAAGGACCAGTCCGCCTTGTCAAGTTTCCAACGTCGTACTCTCTGTTGGGCAGAAGTAAAAAGATGTTCAAGTACTATTGGAAAGTGATCACTTCCACATAGATCATCATGAATACGCCATGAATAATCCAGAAGAAGAGAGGGATCGCAAATAGTGATATCAATAGCAGAATAAGACCCGTTTCCAGGATGAAGATAAGTATTAGATCCATCATTAAAAATGCATAATCCTTCTTGAGAGACAAAGTCCTCAATGATCTTACCTTTGATATTATGAGACTTGCTTCCCCACAAGGGGTTGTGTGCATTGAAGTCGCCCATAAGTATATATGGTGAGGGTAATTGATCAGTGAGGTTTTTGAGTTTAGCTTTATCTAAATTGGGTGGAATATATATATAGAACATAATGTAATTGTTTTATCTAATGATAAACGAATTGCAACTGCCTGCAGATCCGTGGTGAGTTGGACTGTGCTATGAATGACGTTGTCCTTCACAAAAATGGATGATCCGCCTGCAGCACGTTCATCTACCTTAGAAAATGTGCTATACATGTTGTATCCTTTTAAAGATACATTGTCACTTTCTTTTAAATGAGTTTCTTGAAGACAAAATGCAGTAGGTAAAAATGACTGAACTAGAAGCGTTAATTCGAGAAGATTTATTTTAAGACCTCGGCAATTCCATTGGATGATATTAGTCATGATTTGTTAATAGACGGGCGAATGCTATCGAGTTTGCCAGCACTCTTATTTCGCTCACCCTGAGATTGTAATCTTTCGGGTGGCGGAACACTTTCGATTTCCATTTCTGATTCGTCGTTAAGTGTTGAAAATCTGTTGTGGGAGGAGAGTCGTCGATCTCCAGGACCATGCGCAGCTGGTTTTACTCCGCCTCGACCCCTACCCCGCGACCTCGAATCAGAAGACTTCTGAGAGGATGTATTTGCTGGCTTCTATGGGACATCCTTCTGTTCTGGAGAACGAAGAGGAGACGGGGCTTTAGAAGACTTTGTACTGGATGCAGAAGATAAACTAGTTTTATTAGATGCAGATGAAGGAGGACTATTGGAGATGGAAGAATCATCTTTGTCACTGGGAAGATCCCAGACAGATTCACCGCCCCAACTGTCTGATTTAACTGTATCTTTTTTATTTGATTTCATTTTTTCATTTTTTTTAGATGATGACATTGATCTCTGTAAGGAAGATTGAGTTGACTGAGTACTGGTTTTAGAAGGTGTTGGTTTTCTTGGAATTAATATTTTATCGTTAGGTTCTGTTTCAATAGGCAGCATTGTAAATGTCTCAGCATCAATTGGCCAGGTCATGCGAGTTTGTGTATGCTCGTGACTGAATGAGTGGGCAACTTTGCTGGCGTACGATGGTCTGTTCGAAACAAGGAGATCATTCGAAACAGAAGCTATCTGTTTAGCTTCTGGGTAACTGATGTTTCTTTCTGTTTTAATTTTGATAATATTTTTTTTTTAAGGTAAACAGGGCAGTCCCTAGATGATGAAAAATGGGATTCACCACAGTTTACGCATTTAGAAGATTCAGAGCTACAGGTTGTTCCCTCGTGTCCTTCGTCAGAACACTTGAAGCATCTTTGCGTACCAGGACATTGTTTGCTTCCATGACCAAACTTTTGACAAGTAAAGCATCGAATTGGGTTAGGGATAAACCTGTCAACTCTGATTCCGAAGCAACCTAAAGTAATAGATGGAGGAGGAGTTGGAGTTCTAAATGTCAAAATATATGTATTTAATTTGATTATATTTCCATTCTTTTTTATTTGAAATCTAACAACGTCAACTACAGCTTGGCTTGACAGTTCCTTACAGATTTCTTCCACAGTAAGGTCACAAAGGTATTGACTTCTGTCTCGAATGATCCCCTTACAGCTGTTCAAACTGCTGTGAGGAGAGGCAGAAACAGGAAAGTTTGTAATTGTTGTCAGTGTAAGCAAATTTGTTGATTGACTTTTGTTGGAACATTCAACCAACAAATTTCCTGATCTCATTTTTGAAACTTTTTTTACAGTACCAGCAACGCTTTGAATTTGTATGTGAATCACAAAGGGAGATATTTTGGAAATTGGTTTTTCATCTGTTCCTTTTATTACAATAAATCTGGGCCAACTGTCATCTTCCTGACAGGGCACTGAATCATCACATTTTCTTTTTTTATGTATTAAAGCTGATTTTATCGAGCAACTCGTACGATGTTCGGATCACTTTAGTCTGGTCTCTACCCTTCGACCTGTCCAGCATGGGTAACCCTACCAGGAGACGAAGCTCCAACTGGCATAGCTCTTGGGGTCACTGAGACACGCAAGCCCCCCGACCACGACAAGGATAGCGATCCACCGGGGGGTTCTCAAACAGGAGGGGGTGGCGGTGACCCCAGGGGACTCGCCTTATATTTCATTTGATTTGTTTTATTATCCCATACAAGAATATATATGGTTTCGGAGTGGGGATCTTGACCGTTTACAAGTTTTCAAAAAAAAAAACACGGATGGGGGTTACCCTCATGGACTTCCCCTATATTTCATTTAATTTGTTTTATTGTCCCATACAAGAATATATATGGTTTAGGGGTGGGGATCTCGACCATTTACATGTTCTCAAACAGGAGGGGGTGGGGGTGACCCAAGGGGACTCGCCTTATATTTCATTTGATTTGTTTTATTATCCCATACAAGAATATATATGGTTTCGGGGTTGGGATCTTGACCGTTTACAAGTTTTCAAAAAGAAGGGGGTGGGGATTAACCCAGGGGACTTCCCCTCAATTTCATTTGATTTGTTTTATTTTCCCATTCAAGAATATATTTGGTTAAGGGGTGGGGATCTCGACCGATTACAAGTTATCAAACAGGAGGGGGTGGGGATGACCCCAGGGGACTCGTATTTATTTCATTTGATTTGTTTTATTGTCCCATACAAGAATATATATAGTTTCGGGGTCGGAATCTTGACCGGTTACAAGTTTTCAAAAAGAAGGGGAGTGGTGGTGACTCCCACTTGACTTTCCCTATATTTCATTTGATTTGTGTAATTGTCCCATACAAGAATATATGTGGTTTAGGGGTGGTGATCTTGACCGTTTACAAGTTCTTTAACAGGAGGGGATGGGGGTGACCCCAGGGGACTCGCATTATCCCATTCAAGAATATATATGGTTTCAGGGTGGGGATCTCAACCGTTTACAAGTTTTAAAAAGAAAGTGGATGCGGGTGACCCCCAGGGTCTTCCCCATGTATTTCATTTGATTATTTATTGTCCCATACAAATATATATATGGATTAGGGTTTGGGATCTCGACCGTTTACAAGAAAAAAGCCCATTCTCAAATTGAAAGGGGTAGGGGTAACCTACAGGAACTCAGCCTTCATTTGATTTGAATTGTTTTATTGAACTGTGATCATTACTAAACATCCCATGTGCTTATCACTTACTGTATTCAAGTATAAGTCAATTAAAAATTATAAATTTTAAAAAATTATTTCCCATAAGGTTCTATAGTAAAGCCCTCCCTTCTTTAGGCCCCTTAAAGTACCCCTAAATAGACCACAATGCGCAAACAAAAGATTGATGGCACCCCTAGACAGGTTAGTCTAACATTTTATGTATGAAACCCTAAGTAAATTTGACAAGCGGTTTTGGAGAACTGCTGCAAACATGATCATCTTTAAAGTGGCGGCAGAAAAGAAAAAGGAGAAGAAGAAAAATAAAAATAACAAAAACTGAGCAAAAACAATAAGTCTCCAAACTTTGTTTGGGAGACTTAACTAAAATAGCTGTACAGTTGAAGTTGATTTCAAATGGTTAAAAAAAAAATAACCATTTAAATTTAGTCCAAACTGAAATTCAAGCTTTTTCAACATACATTAATTAAATCTTTAAATTTGACAGCAATGCACCAAACTACATAACAACCTAGGGTTTAGTAACATCAATATATAACTAACATGACTAAGATAGCTGTTTAATTTAAAGTTAGTTTCAAAAAGTAATAAACAAATTAAAAGGTCACTATCTTAATTGAGTATGAATTGATAATTCTAGTTAGTTGCGTTTTGTTAAAATATACTTTTTTTTTCACATTTTGGAATCTTACATACCATTAAAGGTATGTTGATTTTTTCAGTACAAGACACCATAAAGTGTAGCGTTGACATGCAATGATTGTCACTTTATTTGAACTAAAAACAAAAGAGCTGTGTTTGGTTGAAATTGAGGAATTCAACATAGAAAGCAATGGGGCCATGAATTAGTGGTGTACTTCCTATTACAGAGAATCATCAGAAATTCAATTTTTACAAGTTGTCCCTATTCCAATGAAAATAAGTCATATTTGATGTCAGTAATCATGTTTAATCATCTTTTTTGGATAAACGATTCTGTTTCTCATGTTTATGGGAAATTTCAGATCATAAATTGACATAATAAGGTATTTAAGCCTTTTATGGTTATACAACATACGTGCAGTTAAGACTGGTCTCCAAGTTCTTATTTTTGCATTATTTGGGATAAAAATCAATAAAACATGTATATTATTACTTGTTTGTGATATACAAATAGCTGTTGGTCAAATAATCCAATGATTTTTCAAGTTTAATTGGGTTTCTTGTGGTAGCATTTTACAATCTACGCAATTGCTAAATACTCATATAAGAATTCCAAAATCTCACTGTACAAATGTACATGCAATTGAACCAGTTTAGCAAGTTATCTAGCTGAGGGATATACAAATTGCTCTTAAAAATCTTTGTTGTACCACAGAAGCATGGTTTATACCAAAAATGTCCCTTTTCAATTTAAAGATAACAGGGGGGACAATATTCTTAATTATATCTTAGGTTTGGACTAATATATTTTTATTTAATGAACAACCTCTAGTAAAATTATGATTATTAGTATTTGATACTGAGAATAAAAAAAATATATTGACTATTAATAATACCCATATGCAGTTTTCTTTGAATAACCCATATGTTACTACCAGTCCAATTTGAGCTTAAAATTAGTAAAATAGTATTTAGACTAAAGCTTTATATGTTTTTCATTGCTTGAGATAGATCATAAAATGAAATAAAGTAATGCAGACGTCAATACAGCAAGTTTGGTTCTGTTATAGGTGTAACACCACTAATTCGGGCCCGGCCAGAAAGCACATACCAGAAAGTAATACTTATTTAACACAAAATAGTTCCTACACACGAGTGTAACTTTCAAAATATGTAATATATTTATGTATTTTTGGTATCAAATGAAAGCTGAATGACTAGTGGTCCGAGGACACAGTTATCGTCCATAGATTTTCGTTGTCTACAAATATAGTCCCTAGTGTGGACAGTGTATAACTTGCAAATTTTTTTCATACACTTTCCAAATTTATTGCTTTATGTTTTATGCATGAAATATTAAGGGGATGAAATTACATGTTTAAAAAAATTGGTTGCTGAATCTTCATGTTAAGTAGTGATTTGGTCCAGTTAAAACAGGTAAAAAACTAGTATGGCTGAAGCTGTCAAACTGAATTTTAGACCCCCTTAACATAGAATTGTCAATATTTTGAGTTAGAGCTGGTAGATTTTTCTATAATTTTGATATTATTTGTCCCAATAGTAGTACACTACACTATACAAATCTTTTTGAGATAGAGCAGGTGCGATTTTTTAAATTTGACTTTATTGTCTAAAAGAAATGTTCTACGAAATAACTGTGTTCTCGGGCTTAAGAGATGAATTCAGGAAATGTAGATTCTGTACTTTGGCAACGTCCCTGATTGGTTTGCTTGTTTCAAATTGTCAAACTCAATAAAAGTAAAGGATTTACATCTTTATTTGAAAGAAATTCTGTTAAAATGTCCCCTTTTGACATTATTCGGCTAAAATAATCATTTTAAAGCAGTTTCCATTTTTAAGCCTAAGAGTCATGCTAACTTTCTATCTGACAGATTTTCATGCTTTGATATTTGTGTGTCTATGATTAATTAAAATCATATGAACCATTTGTGAACTCTGAATATAGAAAAAGTAGATTATCACAGACAAAAATGTGCAAAATGTGTTGTATTTAGGCCCTGGTCGAACGGCCTGTTTAATGTATGTGAAATGTGAAGAGCTTTGTACATAAAATGTGTAGTCCATCATAAATATTTCACTAAATATGTAAAAAAAGCACTTGACAATGATCTGTGCACTTTATCCATTTCATATACTACCTTTATTTTCTTCTGTAGGATAGAATGTGGTTCAAATATATGCCAGTTGAGACTAAAACTACATGCAAGTTTTCCATTGAAAAGTGAAAAAACTGTGCATCAGACCATACTGTCTGCAAAAAAAAAAATTGAATGCAAGAGTCCTTTTGCAATTAGACTTCTTGTATCATGACATCTTAGCATAGAAATGAGCAAAAAGTAACAAATTTCCATTTCTTATAGTTTCTGTATGCATTTTTATATGTAAATATGTGCTACGGCCTAAATTGACTCTAAATTATGTTCAGCCTTACATAGCCTAAGACTATTTTATACTCATTTGGTATACTTTTTGTAACTTTTCTTTCCATTTAAAGTACATTTAATATATATGGAAGAATAATTTATGGTAAAAAAACATCAACAACTTCAAATTGGTTGAAAAAAATGCATGTTTATGTAAGGCTCCCCTTCATTCGAAAATCTCTATTTTCAGGCACAGGCTCATATATTTGACTTTGAATAATTGTAATAAATCTGATAAATCAAATGAGTGTTCAGTTGCTTTTAATAATTATTATATTGAAGAGCATTTAAAAAGCCAGTTTTTGCAATATTTAAATTTTTTAAGCCCAAATCTTGATAGTTGAATTTATTTGATTTAAACGTCAAAATTAAACATTCAAATTTCAATATTAAAATGGCCATAGTTTCTATAATGTATATCCTATGGCCATGAAACTTGGCCAACTATCTTATAATTCCCTAAGATTAGGTCATGCAAAATTTTATTAGAATTGGTCAAATCTGTCTATACTATTAGGCCCGAGGACACAGTTATCGTCCTTAGATTTTCGTTGTCTACAAATATAGTCCCTAGTGTGGACAGTGTATAACTTGCAAATTTTTTTCATACACTTTCCAAATTTATTGCTTTATGTTTTATGCATGAAATATTAAGGGGATGAAATTACATGTTTAAAAAAATTGGTTGCTGAATCTTCATGTTAAGTAGTGATTTGGTCCAGTTAAAACAGGTCAAAAACTAGTATGGCTGAAGCTGTCAAACTGAATTTTAGACCCCCTTAACATAGAATTGTCAATATTTTGAGTTAGAGCAGGTAGATTTTTCTATAATTTTGATATTATTTGTCCCAATAGTAGTACACTACACTATACAAATCTTTTTGAGATAGAGCAGGTGCGATTTTTTAAATTTGACTTTATTGTCTAAAAGAAATGTTCTACGAAATAACTGTGTTCTCGGGCTTAAGAGATGAATTCAGGAAATGTAGATTCTGTACTTTGGCAACGTCCCTGATTGGTTTGCTTGTTTCAAATTGTCAAACTCAATAAAAGTAAAGGATTTACATCTTTATTTGAAAGAAATTCTGTTAAAATGTCCCCTTTTGACATTATTCGGCTAAAATAATCATTTTAAAGCAGTTTCCATTTTTAAGCCTAAGAGTCATGCTAACTTTCTATCTGACAGATTTTCATGCTTTGATATTTGTGTGTCTATGATTAATTAAAATCATATGAACCATTTGTGAACTCTGAATATAGAAAAAGTAGATTATCACAGACAAAAATGTGCAAAATGTGTTGTATTTAGGCCCTGGTCGAACGGCCTGTTTAATGTATGTGAAATGTGAAGAGCTTTGTACATAAAATGTGTAGTCCATCATAAATATTTCACTAAATATGTAAAAAAAAGCACTTGACAATGATCTGTGCACTTTATCCATTTCATATACTACCTTTATTTTCTTCTGTAGGATAGAATGTGGTTCAAATATATGCCAGTTGAGACTAAAACTACATGCAAGTTTTCCATTGAAAAGTGAAAAAACTGTGCATCAGACCATACTGTCTGCAAAAAAAAAAATTGAATGCAAGAGTCCTTTTGCAATTAGACTTCTTGTATCATGACATCTTAGCATAGAAATGAGCAAAAAGTAACAAATTTCCATTTCTTATAGTTTCTGTATGCATTTTTATATGTAAATATGTGCTACGGCCTAAATTGACTCTAAATTATGTTCAGCCTTACATAGCCTAAGACTATTTTATACTCATTTGGTATACTTTTTGTAACTTTTCTTTCCATTTAAAGGACATTTAATATATATGGAAGAATAATTTATGGTAAAAAAACATCAACAACTTCAAATTGGTTGAAAAAAATGCATGTTTATGTAAGGCTCCCCTTCATTCGAAAATCTCTATTTTCAGGCACAGGCTCATATATTTGACTTTGAATAATTGTAATAAATCTGATAAATCAAATGAATGTTCAGTTGCTTTTAATAATTATTATATTGAAGAGCATTTAAAAAGCCAGTTTTTGCAATATTTAAATTTTTCAAGCCCAAATCTTGATAGTTGAATTTATTTGATTTAAACGTCAAAATTAAACATTCAAATTTCAATATTAAAATGGCCATAGTTTCTATAATGTATATCCTATGGCCATGAAACTTGGCCAACTATCTTATAATTCCCTAAGATTAGGTCATGCAAAATTTTATTAGAATTGGTCAAATCTGTCTATACTATTAGGCCCGAGGACACAGTTATCGTCCTTAGATTTTCGTTGTCTACAAATATAGTCCCTAGTGTGGACAGTGTATAACTTGCAAATTTTTTTCATACACTTTCCAAATTTATTGCTTTATGTTTTATGCATGAAATATTAAGGGGATGAAATTACATGTTTAAAAAAATTGGTTGCTGAATCTTCATGTTAAGTAGTGATTTGGTCCAGTTAAAACAGGTCAAAAACTAGTATGGCTGAAGCTGTCAAACTGAATTTTAGACCCCCTTAACATAGAATTGTCAATATTTTGAGTTAGAGCTGGTAGATTTTTCTATAATTTTGATATTATTTGTCCCAATAGTAGTACACTACACTATACAAATCTTTTTGAGATAGAGCAGGTGCGATTTTTTAAATTTGACTTTATTGTCTAAAAGAAATGTTCTACGAAATAACTGTGTTCTCGGGCTTAAGAGATGAATTCAGGAAATGTAGATTCTGTACTTTGGCAACGTCCCTGATTGGTTTGCTTGTTTCAAATTGTCAAACTCAATAAAAGTAAAGGATTTACATCTTTATTTGAAAGAAATTCTGTTAAAATGTCCCCTTTTGACATTATTCGGCTAAAATAATCATTTTAAAGCAGTTTCCATTTTTAAGCCTAAGAGTCATGCTAACTTTCTATCTGACAGATTTTCATGCTTTGATATTTGTGTGTCTATGATTAATTAAAATCATATGAACCATTTGTGAACTCTGAATATAGAAAAAGTAGATTATCACAGACAAAAATGTGCAAAATGTGTTGTATTTAGGCCCTGGTCGAACGGCCTGTTTAATGTATGTGAAATGTGAAGAGCTTTGTACATAAAATGTGTAGTCCATCATAAATATTTCACTAAGTATGTAAAAAAAGCACTTGACAATGATCTGTGCACTTTATCCATTTCATATACTACCTTTATTTTCTTCTGTAGGATAGTATGTGGTTCAAATATATGCCAGTTGAGACTAAAACTACATGCAAGTTTTCCATTGAAAAGTGAAAAAACTGTGCATCAGACCATACTGTCTGCAAAAAAAAAATTGAATGCAAGAGTCCTTTTGCAATTAGACTTCTTGTATCATGACATCTTAGCATAGAAATGAGCAAAAAGTAACAAATTTCCATTTCTTATAGTTTCTGTATGCATTTTTATATGTAAATATGTGCTACGGCCTAAATTGACTCTAAATTATGTTCAGCCTTACATAGCCTAAGACTATTTTATACTCATTTGGTATACTTTTTGTAACTTTTCTTTCCATTTAAAGTACATTTAATATATATGGAAGAATAATTTATGGTAAAAAAACATCAACAACTTCAAATTGGTTGAAAAAAAATGCATGTTTATGTAAGGCTCCCCTTCATTCGAAAATCTCTATTTTCAGGCACAGGCTCATATATTTGACTTTGAATAATTGTAATAAATCTGATAAATCAAATGAGTGTTCAGTTGCTTTTAATAAATATTATATTGAAGAGCATTTAAAAAGCAAGTTTTTGCAATATTTAAATTTTTTAAGCCCAAATCTTGATAGTTGAATTTATTTGATTTAAACGTCAAAATTAAACATTCAAATTTCAATATTAAAATGGCCATAGTTTCTATAATGTATATCCTATGGCCATGAAACTTGGCCAACTATCTTATAATTCCCTAAGATTAGGTCATGCAAAATTTTATTAGAATTGGTCAAATCTGTCTATACTATTAGGCCCGAGGACACAGTTATCGTCCTTAGATTTTCGTTGTCTACAAATATAGTCCCTAGTGTGGACAGTGTATAACTTGCAAATTTTTTTCATACACTTTCAAAATTCATTGCTTTATATTTTATGCATGAAATATTAAGTAAGGGGATGAAATTACATGTTAAAAAAATTTGGTTGCTGAATCTCTATGTTAAGTAGTGATTTGGTCCAGTTAAAAAAGGTCAAAAACTAGTATGTCTGAAGCTGTCAAACTGAATTTTAGACCCCTTTAACATAGAATTGTCAATATTTTGAGTTAGAGCTGGTAGACTTTTCTATAATTTTGATATTATTTGTCCCAATAGTAGTACACTACAATGTAAAAATCTTTTTGAGATAGAGCAGGTACTATTTTTTTAATTTGACTTTATTGTCTAAAAGAAATGCACTACGAAATAACTGTGTTCTCGGGCCGAGTGATCATTGTAGAACACTTTTTGACTTATAATTTTGAATATTTAAAAACCTGTTTTGGTACATCTAAAGGTCCAAAAACAAGTTCTTTCTTATATGCAAATAAAGGTATGTTAATTTTTTTCAGTACAAGACACCATAAAGTGTAACTTTGACATGAAATGATTGTCACTTTACTTCAAGTTAACAGCTGTGTCTGCTTCAAATTGAGGAATTTAACATAGAAACCAATGAGGCCATGAATTAGTGGTGTACTTCCATATGCTTCTTAAATTAAAATGTCAATATGCCAATTCCTATGTCAAATTAACAATTTGTCCGCATATTGGTGAATTGTACATGTGCTTAGGGTTATGTCCATGTACAAATAATTAATGTCTACTGTGAAAAATATCACCCTTTTAAGTTTGAAAAAATTCGTAAGGGTTCCGCGGAACCCAGTGTCTCGCCTATTTTTGCAGTTAATGGCAGGCTCAACAAAAATGAGGAAAAAAATTAATAAAAATATTCCTCTCATTACTATCTTTTGATTGTAAGAAGCTTCTGTCCAAGTTTGGTAAAAATCCAGGATAGTTTATGAATCTAATAAATGTTTTAAAAACTTTAACTGCAGACTGTATGTAATGTTAACAGGAAGACAAACTAAGTCCATTTATAAGTAAAATACGGAAAAACAAATTTCCTTCTAGATACTAGCTTTTGATCATAAACAAGCTTCTGTCCAAGTTTTGTTCAAATCACGATAGTTTAAGAAAGTTCTTAAAATTTTAAAATACCCACATGACCACACAGTGAATGTAATGTTTCCTGACAGAAAAACTAAGTCCATTTATAATAAAATAATGAAAAAAATGATTTTTCTTTTCACTAAATTTACTTCTGCTTCTGGATACTATCTTATGATCATAAACAAGCTTCTGTCCAAGTTTGGTACAAATCCAGAATAGTTTTAAGTTATTAAAATTTTAAAAACTTTAACCATAGAATGAATGTTATGTTTCCTGGCAGAAAAAACTAAGTCCATTTATCGTGTTTATAAGTAAAATACGGAAAAACAGGAATTTTTTTTTTACAAAATTTACTTCTTGATACTATCTTATGATCATGAACAAGCTTCTGTCTGTTTGGTACAAATCCATGATAGTTTATCAAAGTTAGTAAAATTTCAAAAACTTTAACCACAGAGTGAATATTTGTGGACGCCGCCGACGACGGAATGTAGGATCGCTATGTCTCGCTTTTAAGACAAAAGTCGAAGGCTCGACAAAAATGAAGCTTAACCGTAGTATTATTTTTTCATAAGATAACGAAAAATCGTAAAAAAGCAAGATTCAAAACATAATTTCATAAATAGATATAAACCAAAAAAATCATGATTTGTCAGCAAACACCTTGTAGGTTGAATTATAAAGTCAAATTACTTTTAACTTACCAGCTTTCTTCAGTTTTCGGCCAATTTTTTTTAAAAACATCATGATTTCAACCTTCCCATCTCGTAAAAGTTAAATTTCAACATTTTCCCTGACAATTACACATTTTTAAATATCCGCCAAAGGGAGTTTTAAAAGACACATTAGTTTTAGATCAATGACGGAAAAGGGCTAGATTGTCCGCAAATTTGATATAATTTATATTTTCAATCTCAAACGAAGTTAAATAAATAAATCAACAGGGCCAAAGTGGTGCAAATCATATGAATAATCTACTATGATTTTGTCATATGTGCTGTTTTTACACTGATTTTTTTTCAATCTTATTATAATTATTTTCTAAACCAGCCTTAATAAGGGTTTGATTGGGATTAACATAATAAATACCCCCGTTTGCATAAAACACTTCCTAAATTTGAACTTAATCTGATAATGTGATAATAAGCATTGTTTGTCAGTTTCATAATATTTACTTCAGAAAAACTTAAGTTAAATAACGGGAAAAAAATTCAGCAAATTGTCCATTTGTAAAAGGGTATTGTAACTCTTGAACATAAAAAATGATGCCACCAAAATTCAAACTTCGGTTGAGTCACACTTAAGTTAGAGAACAGAAACGAAAAATTCAGGATTTTCTTCCATTTGTAAAGGAGCTGATCCAAAATCGATACAAATAACGTCACCAAAGTTAAACTTGATCTTTGTTTTGTGGTTATAAGCATTATGTTTAAGTTTCATTAGATTTGGGTCAAATTGATTGATTTTTGGTTGCTTAACGTCCAGTGGCAAATATTTCATGCATATTCAGGATGAGATCAAATTAACAATAAATACTATAGGTAGGTTCTGTAATAGGGGCGTCCGGGATTAAGGTCGGAGAAATTTAGACTGCCACGGGAAATGAGGGTATATTGGATAGGGACAGAAATTTAGCCTTGCAACAGGTCACCTACGGACCCCTCAAAGAGTTGTTGCAAGGGTTCTTAACGTGAAAAGAGCGTGGCACTCTCTTTACACGAGGCATCGGATTTAACGTCCCCATTCTGACCGGACGTGGCTGCAAATTTGTACATCCCGCACAGCCAAACGGACACCCCACTTTAGCAAGGGTTTTACGGCCGGTTGGAGACCATACTCCTATTCCCCAGTCACCCTTGGGGGGGGGGGGGGGGGGGTGATTTGGGTCAGAAAAACTAAAATTAGAAATCGAAAAATAATTTTAGGACTTCCGTTCGAACGTACAGGCAGACAAACATTAAATATAATGTACCAAAATTTACAAATGGACGATGCACCATAACAAGACATGACATGCCATAAACTATCATAGTTTACCTCGCATGCAAATAACATTTTTGTTTAAATATTAGGCTTTAATTAGTATGAGCATATACACAAAACAGGCATGAAATTCGTTTGTCTGATGTACAGGATTAAATACATATCGACTAGATCACATAAACGATACCATTTTTTCTGCATCAGATGCGCATTTGGACAATCAATATCTCTTCAGTGATCCTCGACCCCAAAATATTGAAAATTCAAAAACTTATCATGATCATGCAGCATTGCTCATAAAAAAAAACGAAGAGCTTCATGCACCAAGAAAGGATTTTGCGTTAATAATTTTTATTTATAAAAAATTACTAAATAATTCTAAAAGATACATACCTTTAAATGCCAAATCACACCACTACACATAAAATTCCATTAATTTAACACTTTAGAAAGTTGAAATACACAAGTTCATTATTTGAATCATGAATTCTGTTAAAAAAAATTCAAATGATTTCTACAATTATTATTCCAGTGATTTAAGTTTACACATCCATGTACTTTACACAACAATCCGGATTTCCCCTGATTTTCATGTATATTGATTGTTTATACAAACGATCGATTAAATGATTGGTTTAAGAGCTTCTCTCACACATGGTGTCCACTGATGATATCAAATAAACACAGATGGTTAGCTCGTAAACATATTTTAATTTGGAATCATCTACAGTAAATAATTACATATATTATTATCAACAGAATATGCTCATAAACAATGTATTTTCTATATTTTCTCACACTTTTACAATTATATCATACACAAGAAACGATAGTGGTAAATGTATTTAAATTCACTATCATTGACAAATAAGCAAAATTGCTGGTGCTGTACATTTTCAAAAATTTTAATGACAGAAATACCAGTAGCACATTAACAGGGAGCACAGAGGGCAAATACCCACCAGTGACGGATTCAGAACTTTTCATAAGGGATGGGGGCTGACTGACCAAAGGGGGGCCAGCTCCAGTCATGCTTTAGTGATTCCCTGTATAATCAACCAAATTTTTCCATGAAAAGGGGGGCCCGGGCCCCCAGTCCCCCCTTGATCCGCCTATACCCACACAGAAAAACCAGCAAACAAAATTCTAACATAATTCTAATTATTGCTACTCACTGAATGTTTTTTGCAAAAGGGAAAATAAATCACATCTTATTTTGACTTCTTTAACTGGTTTATAATTTACCCCGTCTTCAACATAATTTCTGACAACTTATCGGTGGTTTTGTAAATATTGTCATCTGAGTGTAATGTCTCTTTGCTTTATGTAAACTACATATACATGTTGACTAATTTTGCAATCTAGCAGAAAATACAAACTAAAATCAAAATTAATCTATATTTTAAAGAATAGGTAAAAAGATGTTTTGTATCAACAATGTTGATATCGATATGGGATATGACTTCTTAACACAAAATACCCACAGTACCATTTCTGTGAATGTAATTTTATCTAGAAACTATCTTTTATATCATTTAGTTCAAACACAAAACATTTTTATTAATTTCATACAAGATTTGGTCACGAATGTCGTTTTCCTGTTAAGGAAGTTTGCTACTCAGTTTCAAAATAACAAGCTTTTCATAACACTAATATATATTGATAGGGGATTAATAAAGGAACCAAAAGAGCGAAAAAAATATAGGTCCGTGTGCTTGTTTTCCAGATATTAGCAATTGAAATTTTGGAGGGAAAATGTTCTCTCTTGATTTTTCATACATGTAGCTTTATTATTGACAATTTTAAGTCTCAAAAACTATAAAAAAAATAACCAAGATTTTATAAGACTTTTACAGATGGCTTATAATTATACATGTAAAAGATTTATAAAAAGAAAAATGGGGGTTAGTGGGCAAAATGTTTTAATGCATTCAAATGGATAAAACCAGGGGATTCCGAGAATCTGACAAAAATTCCAAAACATAACATCCATAACTGTTATTTAAAAAATGAAACCAACAATTTAATTTAAAAAAGCCTTGCCGTCAATCACCCTTTTTCCACAAAAAAAATGACTATTTGAATACATATAATCATCAATAAAATAATATTACCTACTTCCAATTCATCTTTGTTAAAGGTGGCTTTTCTTATAAAAATAAGATGTGGTATGATTGCCAATAATACAACTATCTTATAAGGTTCAAATGAAGTGAATCTAAGCGATTATAGACAATCGTACGGCCTTCAGCAATTACAAAAACCCATACTATATATTCGGCTATTAAAGGTCCCGACATGAAAATATAAACAATTCAATTCACAAAACCAACGGCCTATAACAATTTTAACAAAACAATTTACGAAAAACAAATATGACAGACATGAACCAACGTCAACCATTGAAATGCAGGCTCCTGACTTGGGACAGGCACATAAAGAAAGTGTGTGTGAGCTCAACCCTCCCCTAACCTAGGAATGTCGTGTCTCAGTACAACATAAGAAAAAAGGTTGAAAAGGGCTTAACTCATCAGATGGATACAAAGAAGAAAATAGCTAAAAAAATACACAAACCGGACGTGACAAGGTATTTATATTTCCCTAACAACAAAACAGACACAAACTACAGATCTGAGAGTACTCGAAATAGATTTCTACAGGTACAGCTAAAATTATAAACTCGCAAACAAAATATGTGTATCCATGGGAATATTTAGTCGAGATTTCAAGTAATTTATATGGTATAACAAAATCAATGTCTTACTATTTTATTACGTTCATTGAAATCTAAAACGTCCCACAAAAGACAAGACATATAACTAACGAGTTGGGAAATATAAACGGTACCAAAGGAACATCACCGTAAAAACTGAAAAAATAAAAATTAACTATAGGGAAATAAAAATCTCCCCTTATTTAATTCCGACCGTTTGGAGCACCTCCTTCTGCCATTTTTGTTTTCTTTTATTCAGTGTTTGAAAATGTTTCCTTAATATAAAAATTAGGTAAAACGGTATGATTGCCAATGAGACAACAATCCACCAAAGTTCAAATGAAGTGGATGTTAAAAATTATATAACATTCTATATGTATGTGCCTGTCCCAAGCAATGAACCTTTAATTCAGTGGTTCTCGTTTGTTCATGTGATACATATTTGATTTTTGTTATTTTTTTGGTACATAAATTAGGCCTTTAGTTTTCTCGTTTGAATTGTTTTACGTTTGTCAATTCGGGGCCTTTTATAGCTCACTATGCGATTAAACTTTGCTCATTGTTGAAGGCCTTACGGTGACCTATACTTGTTAATTTCTGTGTCATTTTGTCTCTTGTGAAGTATTGTCTCATTGGCAATCATACCACATCATTTTTATATAATATTTGGTTCTTCAACAATGAGAAAAACCCATACCGTATTCTTAGCTATAAAAGACATGTACCAACGACAACCATATGAGCAAAAAACGACAACCACCCAATAACACTCAATGCTCAATAATCAACAAATGACTATGGACAGGCACATATAGGGTCATATAGAATGTGGCGGAGTTAAACATGTTTGGGGGCGCTAATCCCTCTCCAAAACTGGAACAATGGTGTAACAGAACAACATAAGTTCAAACAATAAAACAAGTATTGAATTTCAGTATGCTTTTCTACCGTTCTATTAAACGCACAAATGACTTTTACTATTGATTTTGCAAAAAAAATAAGAAATTTAACATTTACCCGTACGAGTTACCTACGATCAACTTTCATTTCTTTAAGATTATTTTTTATTGGCAATAAGAACCCTCGACCTTTATATTTCTCTGGGCTACAATACTCTGTGCAAAAAACAAATTTGAATTTCTATCGAAGACTTCAACGATCCTATTTTCGTAAACATTTAAATATCATTATAAAAAAAAACCTCGCGAAATATCAAGATGCATATAAAACCGTTCTTGTGTGCAAAATTTACCTTCATTGAAGTCAAGACTAGCTTTTATAAAAAAACATCGATATTTAATTTGATTATACCTGAGCATGTATAACAAAAGTTACGGGTTCTATATACTCTATTACAAATTTAGCAGGTAATTACAATGAATTTGGTCGGACACATATTTTAGACAATTCTCCATAAAACATTTATTATAAATATTAGTGCTGATTTCAAAGGTCTCTTGCATAACAACACCCTCGCTTATTTTAAATGAAAAGACCACTAAATTAGGAATGTTCGTCCCCTTACAATTTTTAAATCTTCGAACTTATCACTCTAAAGAATTCTAAAGTAATCACTAAGAAGAACACGCTAAAAGGTGGAGTGAACAAAAATAAAAAATCAGGTAAGAAAGAAAAGCTAATGATCAGCAAAAGGGGAGTAACTAGAACAAAATTCGCATAGTAATTACCATTTTTTTCACAAAACAAACCAATTATACTCACTTCATTTCAGGTTTCTGTGTTTCAATATATATCAATGAATGTAATGATATGTTTGCAGTACATCTGTTTTGGAATTATAAATCATGTACCCAGGACTAAACTTGTCAACTGTAACACGAGATAATGTACAGGTTATTATGTTAACATAGTAGTAACAGTATAATAATATGATTTAAACGGGGTGCACTCGTTTAATCATTCTACTATAAAAGGTATTGTGCACATATTTAATTCATAGATAGATAGATACTTAAACACAAATTTAAAACTTAAGTACAATTCTAAATTAAATAGCTGTGATCCGTCAAATCGTTTTTCAAATCAATAGAACAGCTGCATTTACAGCTACTTTCCTAATGCTTGTAGAGTAAAACTTTGGTTGGCTTCCTTGTTTTGTTTGTATAAAGGTTTACCCAAGCTTTGTAATTAAAATTGACATCTTGAAACAATATATATAGCGATAGTTAAAGCTGTATATAATATATTTAAGTTTGATTGGAAGTTATTCAAATTACTATTGTACAATATACAAACAAAGCAAGTAAGCTAACCAAAGTCTTGCTCTACAAACATAAGGAAATTAGCTGTAAAAGGTGGGGCACATTTTCTTATACGGACATATATTGAGTGGGTGGAGAGGGAAATACCTTTCTCCCTTTCCAATCCCTTCTCTCCTTTCCCCGTACCCTTTCTCCTTTCTCCCGCCCCTCTTCTCCTTTCTCCAGTACCCTTTCTCTTGTTTTCCGCACTAAAACATGAAAAACATATATAGGAAGCTCATTTTAAAAGAAATAGATCAAATTTCTTGTATTTTCATTGCAGTCCCCGTCTTGTCCTTTCACAAGATAGAATTTTTGTTTCTTCTGCTTCATGAAACCTCAATAACAAGAACAACATTTTAATATTTTAATTTAGATTCATGTTGATTTACACTTGTGTGTATGTAGGGATGAGTGTTTTGTTGTTTGAGTTGGACTTGATGTACACTTGAGATTTCCCAATTACATTTCACTATGAACTGCTTATTTAAAAATATATTTTGTCACCAAATGCCTTGTTAAATAGAACATAATCATATACGCTTAATATATTTTTCCGTCCCTCTACAAAATGTCATCACAATCCTCCTGAATGTTTCCAGACTGCTGTAACGTAGGCAACAGTGACTGGAATGGATTCCAAAACCATCGCTTAGTAGTAGAAACCCAACTGACGAATCGCTTGAGTTGTCGGCATTAGAAAGATCTCGTTGTGCGGGTGGTGTTAAAATGAAATTTGACATTTCTAGCTCGTCGATTTCTGCATTTTCGTGACACATTCCCCTTCCTGTTGAAATATTGTGGCTCATTTCAACGTCACGGTCTACGTTAGCTCCGAGGTTATTTACATCTATATTTTGGTTGATTCCTGAATTTTGTTTAATGTTTGCTCTTTAGCATTTGTTTTGTACGAAGTCGAGAAACTGCACCTAAGATACAAGGTTCCACATGTACTCTCTCTAACAATACTGACATCTCCAGTTAAATCCTTATATGACATTAATGGAAAGGTAGCCAATATTTGCTCAAAATACACAAAAATATCTTATAAATCACACTTACCTTATATAAATTGTAAATGAACTATATATATATTGACATTGTTAGGTTGATCTCTAAGGCATATGTATATGTTAGTGACAATACGTGAAATAAGGCATTGAGCTTAAAGTCTAGGTAGTTTCTTTTTAAATTATATTCCAAATATTAAAATGCTGCGAGGAAAACTGTGGATGTTTGAGTTGTTTTTGTAAACAGTCCATTACAGACTTGCACTTGACCATTACGAGTTAGCTGGGTCATTCTGAACAACCAGGGCCATTATGGATTTTCAGTTGTTATCAATTTAAATACATATTATGGGAAAATAAAGTATATTATGAAATTAAGAGTTCCAAAGAACAAATATCTTATTTGAACCATATGACAAATTAATATCTTTTGATAAAATCTTTTTAGAATAAATAAAGATGAAACATAGATTACAAGCCAAAATTCATTCAACTTTAATTTTTGTTTCATGAAAGCGGGGGTATTTTTTTCACTAGATCACATATTTATGTGTATAACCACTTTCATGGTAAAGAAGAGGTATATAAAGCCACATTAGAGAACACTGATCTTAATGAAATTAAGGCACTAAAACATTCTCCATTCATAAAAAGTGATGGTCGACAAAAATATACATATATAAAAAAAAATTAAACGAGTTATTACCAGAATTACATGTGGTTAAACAACTTTTTCAGGGAAAAGGAAAGTTTCGGGCAATCAATTCCCTAATGATTGGTCTAAA
The DNA here is from genome assembly GCF_021869535.1 of Mytilus californianus. NCBI lineage: Eukaryota > Metazoa > Mollusca > Bivalvia > Mytilida > Mytilidae > Mytilus > Mytilus californianus. Next base: position 4,433,429 of record NW_026262672.1, read on the forward strand.
AAAAGAAAATTTGTCAATACACGACATGGTGCTTCAAATACTAAAAATTAAGACAGCGTACAGTTCAAAGAACTAGTACAGTAACCAGACCAGACAAAGAGTTCTGGTACAGCGAAATATTTTCGTCGCCAAACAAAAGAAATAACTATCAGAACACAATAAACATCTTACAAGTAAACATGTTGCTTCCAGGATCGTTTAAGTCTGTATCTAAAAGAATGGGAAACAATAACAAACGATCAATAGGTTTTATCAATTATAAAAGAGGAATGAAAACTGGAATTTCTAGTTTCCTCCGAAAGCAGGAGTCCAACAAACTACTGTTCCTGTCTAAAAAATTTACATTTAGAGATAAAAGAACTTTTGGAAAAAAATGCTGAAGAATATTTTCCTCAAGCTGACATTCAAAACGGTTTATACAGCACATTTTTCCCTGTCCCTGAAAAACAAGGGACATGCGACCCGTAATAAATCTTAAGCCCGTCAACAGGTATCTCCAAAAACAGAACTTCAAAAATGGACTCGCTGTCAACAGTTTTGAATGTTGGTATACAAGGGGGATAGGGAAATATCTCTTGACTTAAAGGATGCATTTATGCACATTCCTGTATTTCAAAAACACAGACAGTGTTTGAGGTTTTGTGTCTAAAATAGTCCGTTTAAAAGTTGCATAAGTTTTATCTTGTCACCTTTTACAAATGCAGGTAAAGAGTCCATCTAAGTGTGGATCAAGTGCTGCAAAACATCAAGTGCCATGCTTTTATTCTTGAATGCATGTAATATTTATCACCTGATGTTCAGTAGAAAGTTAGTCATCAAACTTATTTTAGAACAGCAATATTCAAAAAAAGTTTTTGACCCGAGGAAAAGGATCCATCCCTTTTGGTAACATACTAAATAATAGAAGAATGTGTCTAAGAAACGAATGCCCCCGTTTTCATGAGGCAGAATTAAGTTAAGAGTGTTGAAACGAAAACTGGACGGACGCTCAATAGTAATAATGACGGGGGAATAAAAAGATGGACATATAACTGGAACCTACATTATTTGTGATGACGCTGACATTAAATGTCTAGGAAGCAGTTTGACAGCTGCATTAATGCAGCTAATTGCTGTACTATTTATTTGACATAATGTATTCAAAATATCATGCTATGTTACTTCGGTATCTGCAAATATTGTCATGCAAGAACAATTAACTTATGTAACATGTAAAACAATTAAAGTTCTTTCTCGAGAAATTATGGCCAGCATTTAAAAAAAAAAGTTTATCAGACTAAAAGGAGGATAGCCAGTCTGTCTTATGTAATGACCAGCAAACGAGAAGTGGACGGTACAATTTAGGGCAATATTGCTGGAAAAGGCAGATCCCATTCGAGTCTGTTTCTTTTTTAAATCTCAAAGAATCCGTACGCAATAAATTTATATTGATGATAACAAGTTCTCAAGTACAGTTAAATGCCTCTGTAAGAATGATCACCATGATGAATGATTTTCCATTATTGTTATTTTCTCTCTTTGTCTAGCATGTGTTCCACCTTCTTTTTCTTCAGGCAATTTGGTATATTCTCCAGACATATTAGTATATATTCTTTAGAAATATTGGTACATGTAATGCTTATTTGGACTGCCAACTTATCATGTAGATGACACAGGTAGTTTTTCTTGTGCAATCTGCCTTCCATTTTTTGCATTTGGCAGCTGCATCTTTCCTAATTAATACTAAGCTAACTTCTACTGCAAACACCCGCAGGATGATAAAACAGAGAATTAATCCGTTTAGCATTTAAAAAATGAAGTTTGAGACCGGGATAATGGGCAAGAAAATTAACTTGGTAATTGGGTAACTTGGAAAATGACAGACATTTAGTCGTGCAAAAAATCATTCAAAATGTTGGTGCAAGTGTTAAGTGTAGCAGCGATGGCATCGCCCATACTGCGGATTTTAATCACGAGAAAGATGAATTTTATATTGAAAATATTTGCGTCATTGAGGATTTTTTCTTATTCAAAAAGTCATTTTTTGAAAGTTAAAACTAAGCGATGATCACAAGAAGTATTTTAACAATGATTTCAGATTTAAGATAAATAGTGATGGGGTGTGTCAGAAATGTTATCGTTATGTTGAAAAAGTGTGAAAAAACGGAAAAGACTCACCAGATTTAACAGGAAACTTTAAACAATCGGCAATTAGACTACTATTACCAATTCCTTTTGCCTCACATAGTCCAGTTAGTTTTCAGACAAGTACAATTCCGGGTAATTAACTTACTCATGTGAATCTATTATGCTATTTAAGGACATTTCCTATTTACCAAATGCGCCTAAAATAAGGGAGGTTTTATCTGAATAAGAAAATCTCCACTTGTATTTAATTAAATGAACATCATATGTTGACCCTCATTGTAAATTTCTAGATATAAGTCAAAATATGACTTAGCTGTAGCTGTTGTATCCTTTATCTCAAGTACGATGGGATAGATGCGTTCAACATAGTCACCAAATTTGGAATTATCTTGTGAGAGAACATCATCTTTATAGCGGAAATTAAGTTAAAGGATACTGCTAAGTTCTTTTCTTTCTTCCTGAGAAGTTCCTGTATGAAGACAGCCTCGTAATAAATAAAGGAACAAGTCGGCAAGAAGAGGGGCACAGTTGGTTCACATGGGAGTTCCGATTTGTTTGTTGAAAAACACGTCCTCCAAAGGTAACAAATATGTTGTCCGACCGGCAGTAAAACCCGTGCTAAAGTGGGGCGTCCGTTTGGCTGTGCGGGATGTACAAATTTGCAGCCACGTCCGGTCAGAATGGGGACGTTAAATCCAATGCCTCGTGTAAAGAGAGTGCCACGCTCTTTGCACGTTAAGAACCCTTGCAACAACTCTTTGAGGGGTCCGTAGGTGACCTGTTGCAAGGCTAAATTTCTGTCCCTATCCAATATACCCTCATTTCCCGTGGCAGTCTAAATTTCTCCGACCTTAATCCCTTAATCTATTACAGAACCTACCTATTGTATTTATTGTGAACTTGTTCTCGTCCTGAATATGCATGAAATATTTGCCACTGGACGTTAAGCAACCAACAATCAATCAATATAATAAAGGTAGATAAGTCAATACTTATTATTATTTCAAAATCTTGAAGGATATTAGAGTATAAATAAAACAATAAATGAAATAAAAAAACTGAGACAAGCAAGATGAAAAGAAAGTTCCTTCATAAATGCTCCCCAAGGGTGACTGGGGAATAGAAGTATGGTCACCATTGGTCTTCCTCCGACCGGCGGTAAAACCCTCGTCAAAGTGGGGCGTCCGTTTGGCTGTGCGGGATGTACAAATTTGCAGCCACGTCCGGTCAGAATGGGGACGTTAAATCCGATGCCTCGTGTAAAGAGAGTGCCACGCTCTTTGCACGTTAAGAACCCTTGAAACAACTCTTTGAGGGGTCCGTAGGTGACCTGTTGCAAGGCTAAATTTCTGTCCCTATCCAATATACCCTCATTTCCCGTGGCAGTCTAAATTTCTCCGACCTCAATCCCAGACGCCTCTATTACAGAACCTACCTATTGTATTTATTGTTAAATTGTTCTCGTCCTGAATATGCATGAAATATTTGCCACTGGACGTTAAGCAACCAACAATCAATCAATCCTTCATAAATGGCAAAAGCAAAAGCTCAAACGAAAGGAATACAACTGCTGTCATATTCCTGACTTGTTTTACATAAAATCTTGTTCGATATTAGAGTATAAATAAAACAATAAATGAAATAAAAAAACTGAGACAAGCAAGATGAAAAGAAAGAAAGTTCTTTCATAAATGGCAAAATCAAAAGCTCAAACGAAAGGAATACAACTGCTGTCATATTCCTGACTTGTTTTAAATATGTCATTTCAGTGCCCTTTAGATCTGACTATGCGGTATGGGCTTTGCTCATTGTGGAAGACCGTACGGTTACCTTTAGTTGTTAATTTCAGTATCATAAGAGTTGTCGCATTGCCGTGATTGGCAATTATACCACATCTTCTTTCTTATATTGGCATAGGCATTTCCATAAGATTACACTTCCCCATGTCAACAGCTTCTGAATTCTCTCCCGATAAACTGGCCCCTCATACGATTTTTACAGATATTGTAAATTTTTTCCAAATTGTTTCTGGTGAATGATACTGCTTTTGAATGGAACATCTTCGCTGAAATAAAGTATCAAATCTTGATGATATTAATGAGTACTTTGTTTTATTTTATTTCAGAATGGATTTAAAAAAAACAGAAACATGCATGACAAAGTGTCCTTTCGTCTCGAGCTCTACAGCTAGGTGGACCAAGTTGTAGGTATTGCCATTATATTATATCATATTTTCATTTAATTTTGTTTTGATATTTAATAATAGATACAGAAACAGACCCAAGTACACGTGTAAGGTATCCTATCTTTACAGTTTGTATCATCATTGTCCGCATCCTCTTCTAACCAAATTGCATTAGATTCATTGACTTTTTATGGCTTCATCTGCATCTGCAACGTCATTCTAAACAGCTTCATTGACTTATATGGCTTCTTCCGAGTCTGCAACATCAAACCATAAAGGTTAATGTTCCACATCTGTGTATGATCATATGTATAAAAAAGACGAGAAATCCTCATTTGTAAATTGTAGATTTAAAGAAGGTGAGCAAAGATCAATAATTACAGCAATAATAGGTCACGATTATATTGTATAACAGCCTACTTCTGTCATGAAAAATTTAATGTTAGGGAATATCATGAATTTAAAATAAAAAATAGAGATCAATTTACAATAAAAAGATGCCGACACAGAAATTCTTGTCAGTCATTCAAACAAAAGATAAAAGAGAAATAATGAAACAACTTCTAAAAAATGAGGGTTTAAAAGAGAGCATTTTGTGCCTTTTTGTTGAAGAAGTAAACTCATTGTCCAACCTTCTAAGAAATAGGAAACAGTTCTTTGTGAGTGAATTAATGAAAAAATTCCCAAAGCATTTGAAATCATTTTAATTGAATGAAATTATTAGTGAGTTTATGGTGAAGTTTCCGACATCTTTCAGTTTGACATTATTTACATAAACGTATTCGACCTAATCCACGAGTTTTACGTGACTTAACTGGTACAATCTGCATCTGAGTTCATGTGTGCAAAATTGAGAGTTTTGTCATACTCAATGAATTTATATCGCCATCGTTTCGTTTTAGAGTAATAAATAGGGTTCTGATTAACAGTAGTTGACAGGGCCAACATTTATATAATTTTGTTCAGTGATTAACTAGCCAATCGTATTGAACAAAAATTGCAGATCAATGGCAGAATATTTGAAAATGGCATTTGGTGAAGGCTCTAAGATACACCTAGAAATTACAAAAACTTTAAAAAGTGTCTATAGGGACTGCTATAATTAAAGATTAATCACTTTATATATTTTAGTTTTGCCCATGTTATCATATAATGCTAGATTAGTAATTTGCACAAGAGAGGGGATGTGAAACTATAAATTAAATTGATATGGCTTTATACAAATTTTCAAATGCTTTACTTAAAGTCAATCTCTTTACTTTTTAGTGGTTGCTTACAAAAAATTGAATAAGGAAAGACACAAGTATATTGCAAAACCTAGATTTCTTTGATATTTGAGAAGATAAATACTTTTAATGTAAGTGATTGTTTATGTTTAAAATGATGTTTAATGATGTGTTCTATTGGTGTTCAATGAATTGATTTGTTAGTGCTTTTATAGTGATTTATCTTAATTGTAAAATTGTTGAATCCATTTTATGAATTAAAGTTGATCATTAATTGTTCATTTCTAGTTCAATCACAATGAAATTCTACAAAATGCCACTAATATTTAAATAGCAATAGATCAAATATCTACTTATTGAAGGACACTATCACCGAAAAATGGGTAATAAAAGTAAAAAGATGTTGAATAACTAATGCACATAAAACAATGCCCATATTATACATACACGAACAAGTGAAGCAATGGAGCAAATATTTGTTTTGCCTTCACCACCAAGATAAATTTATCAGACTGCTCACATACCTAGTATCCATCAGAGAGATATAATCCTCACTGCTTTTCAATAAAATTGATAAATTGAGTATTGGTTGCTTAACGTCCAATGGCAAATATTTCATGCATGTTCAAGACAAGAACAAAGTAATAATAAATAAAATATGTAGGTTCTGTAATAGAGGCCGTCCGGGGTGAAGGTCGGGGAAATTTGGACTGCTACGAGAAAATGAAGGTATAATGGATAGGTACAGAAATTAAGCCTTGCAACAGACCACCTACCAACCCCTCAAAGAGTTATTGCAAGTGTTTTTAGCGTGAAATGAATGTGGCACTATCTTGACACCACGCATCGGATTCTACGTCCCCATTCTGACCGAACGTGGTTGCACAATTGTACATCCAGCACAGCCAAACGTATGTGGGGGCCTTTTATAGCCGATTATACATATTTATATCGGATTTAACGTCCTTATTCTGACGTGGCTACGTACTTTATACATCCCACTAAACAACCAAACATTGCCCCACGTTGGCGAGGATTTTGCTGCCGTTTGGAAGAAGACCAAAGTCACCGTATTTCTTGTTAACATTTTACATTTTAGATCAGTCGTTTTAAGGTTGCATTTTGTCTTCAAGAAACTCACTTTAAAGGAAGTAACAATATACAATGTACAGAATACCCTTTTAAGGATCCACAATTTAAACGAAGGATAACATCATTAATAGAAATGAGGAGATTTGATTTGATTTTTGGTGTTTTAACGCCACTTTTAAGCACCGCTTTTGGGCTATTTCGTGGCGGCCAGTTTTTATTGGAGGAAGCCGGAGTGCCCGGAGAAAACCACCGACCTTCGATAGGAAAACTGACAATCCTAGTCAATTAAGATTGGAGTCGAGTGCACCCACACGAGCGGGGTTCGAACTCACAACCTCAGTGTTGACTGGCTAGTGAATACAGTAGTAACTACTTAGACCACTCGGCCACCGAGGCCCCTAGTAATGAGGAGAAGGCCAAGTCATATCTTCAGTTTTTTCAGGAGACAGTCATAGTTGATACACCAGATTCTCCAATAAAGAGAAGTGGTACATTATCCTTACCAGATACCAGTAGAGTAAGGGTAAGTGTAATACGTAAAAATGGGAATAAAAATAAAGGAATTGAACAACTAATCAGGAGGCAGAGTACAAAGTTTCTTCCATGATTAATCATTTGGAAAAAAGAAACTGGAGAAGTAAACTACTCTCATAACCATATCTGAAAAGGAAGTGGATAAGTACACAAAAAGGTCACGACGATGAGGAACCAAATTAGGTAATTTGTTAGTTAAACCAGCAAAATTTATTTTCAAGGAGGAAGTACAATATATAGCAGCATGATTCAAATGGCGTGTTACTATGTCTTTAATCTAGATTATCATAGAAAATATAATCAGTGCTTAGGATTTATGCAAATATATACACAATGCAAAAATTATAACATATTAAACATCATATATAGAGTAGTAAAACAGTAATAATATTTATGCAGGTGTTGTGTCCACTCCCTTCAGTGCAAATGACTTTTTAATGAACGGAACAGTAAGCTATATTTTCTACACACGAGAACCCTGAAAATGTACCGTTTGTGCTAAGCCATTTAGATAAACATCATATAATAAAGCGTTATTTTCATCACTGGATATTCTTGCTAAGTATTTCAATGATTGTACTTTAATAAAGACATCTATGGGATACTGAGCAAGTTCTGCTCATGCAGCTATATTGACAGATTGTTTACTTAGCCCCAGTATAAATTTGCAAAATTTTAAATGTGTCTTCTCCACTTGGCTACTATCAATCATTGCTAAAAGATCAAATTTACTCATGTCTTTATTTTGTGCTCGTCTATCAGCTCTTATTATTTTTTTCATAAAGCTCCATATACCAAATTTCAGAGTTATACATGAGAATAGGTTCAACTAGTGATCCGAACAATTTTTTGTATAGTTTTATAGACACATTTTCTAAAGGAGAAAGATACATTAAAATAGAAAACATAACTTTAGTACCTTTCTTAGCCAATTCAATGTGTGATGAAGTTAATTTCCCAGATGCTTCAATTATATTTCCAAGACCCCCCAAGGGTGACTGGGGAATAGAAGTATGGTCACCATTGGTCTTCCTCCGACCGGCAGTAAAACCCTTGCTAAAGTGGCGTCCGTTTGGCTGTGCGGGATGTACAAATTTGCAGCCACCTCCGGTCAGAATGGGGACGTTACATCCGATGCCTCGTGTAAAGAGAGTGCCACGCTCTTTGCACGTTAAGAACCCTTGCAACAACTCTTTGAGGGGTCCGTAGGTGACCTGTTGCAACACTAAATTTCTGTCCCTATCCAATATACCCTCATTTCCCGTGGCAGTCTAAATTTCTTCGACCTTGATCCCGGACGTCCCTATTACAGAACCTACCTATTGTATTTATTGTTAATTTGTTCTCGTCCTGAATATGCATGAAATATTTGCCACTGGACGTTAAGCAACCAACAATCAATCAATCAATATATTTCTAAGATATTTATATTTTAAAACTTTTTCTAGTTTGTCACCATTTAAGTTAAAATCATATTTATTATATGAAATATTCTTCTGTTGAAAGACCATTATCTTAGTTTTTAGTGTATTTATTGTGAGCTGTCACTTATTACAATAAGAATTTAGTTTATTTATAGAGTTCTGTAAACCTTCAGGAGTTTCAGATAATAACAAAATGTCATCATGAGCGTTGCAAGATAAATAAAGACTTTGATGTGAACCTTTTGAGACTGCGTCATCGTCTTATATATTTATTTTTAATTTCCTTACATAATTGTTAAGGGGAGAGATAATTCAGTGTAAAAAATAAGGATATTGATAATCTGCGTAGCTGCCCGAAAAACAAGACTTATGTTACATGAATGAGTGTAAAGATAATAACCTTGTAGAATAGGAGATTCCTTTAAATGATGTTTCTCTAAGTCCCACGAGGTACTAGTCTCTGTAGATATTGAGAATACCTTGTAGCCCATTCTTGCTTTTCTATCCTGCTTATGCAGACTTGTATCAAACCCCAAGCTCAATTTTTTTAGCTTCTGCTTCTAGTCCACCGTCATCTGCAATTGTTTTTATAATTTGTTGTAGAGAATTGTGAATGTTGATGCCTATCCTCTGTCTTTCTTTTGCTAACGTAAAGTTTGGACGATCATCACTGGATATTATTGCTAAGTATTTCAATGATTGTATTCTAATAAAGAAATCTATGGGATACTGAGCTAGTTCTGCTGTAGCAGCTATATTGACAGATTGTAATTAATGCCGCGTGCTTAGCAGAGAAGCAAGAAATACCAATTTTAAAGTCTTTTGATTGACCCAACCAGGGTTATTGCACTGGAGGCGTCGATCTTTTTGAAGGGCTTTGAACCAAGATAAATAGAGCGACCGAAAGGACCATTTTTTTAAAATTATAAAATAAGATGTCAAGTGATTACACATAAGACAACTATCTACTGTTTGATCAATTATTTGCTAGCGGTTTCATCAGATTAAAAATAAATCCAGCCACTATCATCAAGGAATACACTAGTGGTGTTTTTGTCGATAGTAAAATTTGTAACAGCATTTTGAATTTCTTTAATCTCTGTATTGCTTGTTCAACATATATTCTAACGTTAGCATTTTTTTTCTGTTTTTTTTTATTTCAAAGGAAGTCAAACGGTTTACTTTTCCCATGAACATTTTCTGGTAAATAGGGACATAGATTAATAAGTCCTTCTTTCAAGAATTTCTCTTATCCTGAATCCGAGGTCAGCCATGATTTCATCTGCAGATACTAGATAAAAAAGTAACCCATAATGTTCAGTAATGTAATTATCAGATGTGTTGCCTCCATAAAGATTGGAGATGTTATTGAAATTACCGTTTGGAGTTCCGCTGACTAAGCATATATAAGTGTTATGGGGCTTTATGTACTAAATGTTATTTTGAGTATTTGGATTCCTTTGACTTAGTATGAACAATTCTGTACAAAAAATAACAGCTGTGGTGTTTGGATAAGTCTCTTTGGATGGCCTTACTACAATTCATTCAATATAGACTTCATATATAATATCTATGTTGTAAATATTCCTGTTTAGACACTAACTGACATCCATAGAATTGTCAACACCACTGTTCTATGTCACGGTCTATGTTAGGCCACCATACTTTTGTTCGGAGCTATGACTTCGTCCACTATAAATTGTCAATATTCCCAACCTTATACTCTTGCCAACGGCTTTGATTTCTACGACAAATACAAAGAATTTTAAATCTGTAGGGAACTTTGTATTGCAATGCAATACTCTCAGAATTCTTGTTTTTTAACTTATAAGAAAAAATGCAGTTAAGTAAGAAAGATATATTGAAGCTAGTTATGATGTGTTGTATAACCTTTGGTCAGTTGGGACCAATCAGATGTAATTGCTCCAGTTTGTGTTTTTCCTCCTCCATTGGAACTAGTTCCATTAATCGGACCATTTCCTTTCGCGAGTTGTTACCTTTGGACAAACAAAGAATTTCCCAACTGTAGTCTTGTCACGTGTTTAGGATGACTTATCCTCTCAATAAACTCTTCCCGTTATGACCCGTATCATGCGACTTGACTATTAGTTTTCATGCACTGCAGTCTACTGGGGACTGCCCTAATGTCTAAATGGAGTATAATAAGGTATTGTATACAGCTGTAATACTCGTTGTAACATAATACGGCATTTTTCCTTTGAAGTTTTTACGTGATAATCTGCTAAATAGTTCGGTTTCTGAAAGATGCAATTAAAATAAAAAATGAAATTGACATACATAATGTGTTCATTTGTTTAGTCAGGGTCATTTTTTGGAACACCACAGAGGTCTAACCCTGAACAGTTGAGGAAAGTATGGACACAACATTCCAGCTTGATACATCTCTGAATTTGGATTGTGATTACATATTGGACACAGCATAGGTTTCTGATGCAGAATGAATGTGGTCAAAGAACCTAAAATTGGACATTTATCTATTATGGTTAGATTCCGTATATATTTATATATATATATATAAAAAAAAAATACAGAATTGAATTTTTTGAAATAAAAAAATAGTTCATATTGGCATTATACTAACGAAAATTGTTTGCGTCATATAAAAAACAATACAGAACAGGATCATTGTAAATTTATAGAAACTTGGATTGCAAGTACCTTTCTTTATGTTTATAAACATCAATATTTCTTAATGACCTTACGAATATGTATTATATTGACTATATAGTAAAATCTTGTTTTGACAGTGCCTCATCTTAAATATTTTTAAAAGTAATAATAGTTAGGATTAATTACTAAGTATTTTCATAGAGTGCTAGAAATTTACATGTCATATGCATATAGTAGATATATTACCTACAGCTGCAAAAGATCCTGGACAATGGGATTTCCCAATTCTTCTGTCAGTGTAGCAGCATACAAAAAGCTAAAAATAAAAATAAAGTTAAACAACTTTTTCATGTTTTTTGTTTATTTTGAGACAAATTAATGAACAGGGCTTTTATTCCTGTTCTTTATCTTGACAGTCGATGTAGTCTTCAACAATGAACGAATCATTCATACTCTACAATGAGGTCAAGACGGCCCTTAGCGTCGACTTAAGCGGCACTATTGATAAAAAAATAAACAACAGTTCACCTTCTTGCTCCCCACTCACCTCCGAGTGCCAACTTTTACGATGCATAAAGTCTAACACTAATCAATTCAAATTACATGTATACTTTATTGATAGTGTTATCTCATTTATCATTGTTTCTTTTCTTCATATTTGGTTATTTGTCACAAACCTGTCATCTTGCATAACGTCTTCGTAATGTGTTTCTTCTTTTTGTATAATTTCTTTCTCTTGAACACATTTCTAGAATAACAGCTTTCTCTTGAATGACATCTTTCTTTTGCATAATTTCTGTCTATTGAATAACATCATTCTCTTGCATTACTTCTTCCTCTAGATCATTTTCTTTTCTATCCTTTTGTCTATCAACTCTGACAATAGAAAAAATACCTTGATAACTAGTGACAAATTAGAACTCATACACAACAAGTAAACTTTCCAATTAGACATGTTAAAGGTAAAAAAATATTACATATATATGTCAAAAATAGTTGCTTCAGGACCAGTGTAACTTGCATATAAATGTGGTCATCCAGATTCCATTTTGAAACAATTGAAAACATATCTCATAAAACCAAAGCCAAATACTGCTACATACTTGTTTATAACAGGACTCTGGTCACTGGCATGACTGCTAACATTGCTCTTATCATTGTCACTTTCACTGCTTTCATTACTGCTACTTTGGATGCTGTCAAAAATAAGAAATTGTATTAGTTTGGTCATCTATTGGTCATTAATTTAAATGAGTTTAATGAAAACATTATACAACATAAACAATTCAAGTGAGGTTTCTTAAGAATGTACTAAGGTAATGTTATGTAATTATTTGTCAGATGTTTGGACTTTTTTTCCTAAGATACAGGGTAAAATATTTCGCCCCGTATCACCAATTTTTTTTTTTCATAGAAGACTTCCTATACTAAACGGAATATACATAGTAACCGGTACTTTATTTCCAAGTATTATGTCGTATTTGTTTTATTAACCGTACAACATCACCGTGTATGGACACATTCAGTTTTGATAATTGTATTTAAATTCTAGCATCCTTTTTAAGAATAGACTAGGAGCCCTACTTCACTCTGGAAAACCTATTTAATACATCCAAGCAACAGCATTTTACATAAATGTAAATGTAAAACAATTCGGTATTTTAGTGATTTTTTTTCATAATTTCATGTAACATTAAAATTTCTGGGCATCGATCATACTTTATTGTAGGACATGGTTGAACAGTGACAAAATATTATGGAATAACATGATTTTCCAATTAACAATAACATGGTTTTCGCCTTGATATTTCCATGTAAGAAGATCTGAAGAAAATGTGTCCGTCTCTTTCGTCTTTAAACATGTAACTTTATCTTTCCATCTAAAGTAGGTATCATATATAGATTTATTGATTGTCAGTTGCTTAATGTCCAGTTGCAAATATTTCATGCATGTTCAGGACAAGAACAAATCAACAATAATATATAGTATATATAGTTATAGGTTCTGTAATAGAGGTCGTAGAGATGAAGGTCCGGTAAATTAAGACTGCCATGGGAAAAATAAGGATTATTGGATAGGGACAGAAACATGTCAACTACGGACCCCTCAAAGAGTTGTTACTATTGTTCTTACCGTTCAAAGAGCGTGTCGCTCTATTTTTATACGAGGCATCGGATTTTACGTCCCACTGTGACTGGACGTGGGTGCGAACTTGAACATCCCGCAAAGGTAAACGGACACCTCGCGATGGAGACCATATGTCTATTTCCCAGTCACCATTGGGATGGATATCATATCAAGAAATATGAGTAATAAAAGTGATGAATCTGTTGTTACATGACCTAATGAACCAGAAACTATGAGTACTAAGCAAAGGTGAACATTTTCATATATTGACCCTGGCTGCTCTAAGATATTTGAATTTTTTGTTCAATTAAGTCTCGCCCCAAGGGTGACTGGAGAATAGAAATATGGTCACTACAGGTCTTCTCCCGACCGGCAGTGACACCCTTGCCAAAGTGTGGCGTCCGTTTTGCCGTGCGGGATGTATCAAGTGCACAGCCACGTCCGGTCAGAACGGTGATGTAAAATCCGATGCCTCGTGTAGAGAAAGTTCTTCGAGAGGTCCGTATGTGGCATGTTGCAAGGCAAATATTCTGTTCCTATTCAATTTACACTCATGTTTTAGTGGCAGTCTAAATTTTTCCCAACTTTTATCCCGGTCGGTCTCTGTTACTCAGGACCTAATCAATCATCAATTAATTTCTCATTCACTTTTTGGCAAGCATAATATAGATCTTAACAGGAAATCAACGTTTGGTCAAATTAAAAATGAATTGAAAGAATCCTGCTAAAGTATTGTTGAACATCCGTTCTAGAAATTCAAGTATACCCCGATGTATTTCTACAATACAAATGTGCTTGGCACTCTCTGGGAAAAGAAAGAAATGCCTATGTCGGAGCGAGTGTTGCCTTTTTATGTGGTTTCGTGCGGATGAAGACATTAAAAGGCCTGGCATCCAGTACCAGTGTTGGATCCAGTACTTTTTGTTATTGTGGCACGCTCCAAACAGGCTTCAGTGAATCGCCTTAAAATCAAATAAAAAGAGTAATAAAAAAGTGTCTACCATGGTCAAAGAAACAGAGAGGTAAACAAGTAAAGGAAAAAATATGCCGGTCTTTGCATTTGAATGCTCTTCTGATTGGTCAGAACTATTCAAGGGTCGTCACAATATTGCTTTCAAAACAAACTAGGGAGTTAAAATCTATTCAGGAACATATCAAATAAAATGAATGAAAATCTAGATTATCAAATCGTCTTATTGACTATGCACCTGATCAAATCTATAATGCAGATGAAACTGGATTATTTTTTCGGTTATAACCTGATAAGAATTTAGAATTTAAAGATGTAAAATGTATTGGTAGTAAACAAAGAAAAGAAAGGTTGACCGCTTTAGTTTGTGCAAATATGTCTGGAAATGATAAATTTCCTATTCTAGTCATGGGAAAATCGTAAAATCCTCGTTGTTTTAAAAATGTCAAATTAATACCTACTGAGTATATCGCCAACAAAAAGGCGTGGATGACTTCAGAAATTTTCATAAATTGGCTTCATATAGGTGACAAAAAAATGACTTAAAGAACGCGACAAATAGTAATGACAGTGACCAATTGTCCAACTCATCATCATGTTTTTGGTTTCAAGTCAGTTAAATTGGTTTTTTTACCATCATTTGTATTTATGATTTATATCCGTACCATGCATTATATAATTCATTGTTGAGAAAGTTCAGCTGTATTTCTAGAATATGAGTTTATCTTTTTTTTAAATGTGTCTATTCTTTTACAAGTCTAAACTTGCATTTCAAATAGTTATAAGTATCCCCAATTCATTACAGATAATTGATTCATCTTCATATTTGGTTATTAATTTCTTTATTTTATCATATAGTCCTCATTGTTTAAAACACCAGAGTTGAATTTCCAGTAGCAACGCCACTTATTTCATCTATCAGTTTTGATGTTTAAGGATACTACATTATTAATATTAAATGAATTTGACAAATAAATATTCATCAATTTACAACCGTTGTAAAATTTTTTACTAAATACTCAATAACCATTTCTTTATTATGTAAATAAAAATCCATATAACTTTAATTAATTGTGATTGGGGCAGTTTATTTGGGACTTATTATAGTAAAACATTGAACTTTGAACTTAAGTATGATGAAATAGTATTGCATCATCCAAATTCCACTGAGGGTATTTGCTTAATTATAAGTAAAAAGGTTATAATAATAATGTTTATGAACGGTAAACAATTTATCATTTTTTCATGTAAAATGAACCAAGAAGTTAAATATTCCATTTATTTATGAAAAATTTGAGAAAGACAAACCAATATCTCTGTGTCATTTGACTTTTTATTTTCTTTCTAGATCTGAAGTCCGCCTTGATTACCAAGGATATCCTGTTGGGAAAGCCAAAGTTGTGTTTTATCCAGTCAGTGTTGAAAGTAAAGACATACTTAACTTGACTATGTAAAGAAAAAGTTCAAAATGAACTGAGATCCTGATTATGATTGTCTTATATTGAGTAAACAATTGTATGATAATGTGAAATGCTGCTAAGAAAATTAAGAAATAGGGTATTCACGTGATACCACTTTAATAATATTATTTTGCATGTGATACGAATTACTTTTATACATACTATTGTATTTGGGAAGAACATTCATGAAATTGAAGATTTGTAATCCTGATAGTATAATTATCTATCATCTATTTTATCAAGGCCATGTTATTTTACTCATTCTTAATTGTTATGAAAGGAGGATGTTCAAGGTCTAGAATTGGCCCCAAGATGTTGATGTTTTTTTTTATTCAGACCAAAATACTACACATTTCACATAGAAATACTTGTGAAAATACTATTAAGACAAAAATACATTTTTTTTGACACCTTCCTTTGAAATTTATGAAGCTATTATTCCTTATATAAACATAAATTTGTTTTTAACATCAATTTTGGTAAATGTTTCCGTAACTTTAATTGTTTTTGGCATAATTAACCTTGGCCGCCATCCACGATCCAAAAAGTTTTCATTTTGATGAATTCTATATCAAAATTTGAATCTTTTGGTTACAAAACATTTTGGATCGTAGATGGCGGCCAAGGTTTTCCAAAAGCTTTTTGGTCTGAAAATTGCAAAAAATCATCATATTTTGACAAAATTTTCAAAATTGGCTTACTGTGGAGAATATAATGTACTTTAATAAAAAGAACTGATTTATTTACCATTAAAGCTTTTGAAAATGACCAATTTACGAACCAAATTGTGACCTTTTTGGTGTTTTGGTGTTTTATGTTTCAAAAGCGTATAGACTGTATGATATTATATACAAACAACTAAGCGACATCTTTTGAAACAAAAATACAGCGCAAGAAAAAAATTTGGTGGAAGAAAAAAATAATAATAATATTCAGAACAAAACGGAAAAGTGGAAAGACCTAATTAACCAGATTGAACTGAATCAAAATTGATCATATTACTACATTGGGAAAACTACTTGTATTTCTTAACTTTGCTATAAGGGGGGATAGTTTTATATCTATCCCTCTGTCACATCAATGTTTAGTATCATTATGCCTAATGCATAATTTCCCATCTCATCTTTTTGCAGCCATCCACCTTTCAAAAGTTTTTGTACCCATGACTGCAATATTTACAGATTGTTGGCAGCTATGTTTTATCAAAAGCTTTTATTGAGTGATTGATTGTTGGTTGCTTAACGTCCAGTGGCAAATATTTCATGCATGTTCAGGACGTGAAAAGTTAACATTAAATACAATAGGCAGGTCTTGTTATAGAGGCCATAGGGATGAAGTTCGTGGAAATTTGGAAAATGGGGTATATTGGATAGGGACAGAAATTTTGCCTTGCAACAGGCCACTTACGGACCCTCAAAGAGTTGTTGCAAGGGTTCTTAACGTGACAGAGAGCGTGGCACTCTCTTTACACGAGGCATCGGATTTAACGTCCCAATTCTGACCGGACGTGGCTGCAAACTTGTACATCCAACACAGCCAAACGGACGCCCCACTTTGGCAAGCGTTTTACGGCCGATCGGAAGAAGACCAAGTGACCATACTTCTATTCCCCAGTCACCCCTGGGGGGGGGGGGGGGGTCTAAAGCTTTTAAGTGTAAAATATACACATTATTGTCGTGTTTAAAAAATATATAAAAAATGTGTGAACTGAGGAGCCTTTAATTATGTACTCGTATGAATAGATTTGTTATACCTTGTATTAGGGCTCTTGATAGAGATCCAATAAAAAATCCAATTGTGTCCTCTTAGATGTTATATGATCAAGTTAAAATGTAAGGCTAGATTTTGCCAAAAGTGACGAACTTACTACATATAAGCAGAATAAAGAATACTTCATTCTTAAAAGTACAAATGTTAGTTTTTAATAGTTAGATGAATGCAAGATAAAAGTGCTTATATTATACAATTGTTTCAGAACATCCGAAAAAATCCAGAAATTTGATTGATGGCAAAACAAGGGTATTTATGAAACACGTCTATATTACTCAT
The DNA here is from genome assembly GCF_021869535.1 of Mytilus californianus. Lineage (NCBI taxonomy): Eukaryota > Metazoa > Mollusca > Bivalvia > Mytilida > Mytilidae > Mytilus > Mytilus californianus. The sequence continues at coordinate 4,451,255 of NW_026262672.1, forward strand.
ATGTATTTTAAAACAAAAATATAACGAAAACATTTATTTTTAGTAAACATCAGTACATAAGTTTAAAACATAACTCAAATGTTAACATCATAATAGGAAACATTTTGAGTAATGCTAAACACATTTACCGAAAAATTAGATATATGTAATACACTTTATTCTTGTTTAATGTTGCTTTAAGTCCTATTTTTCATTGTTATAAGCTGAAATTTGAGGTTAAATCTTGTCATTGATTTTACAATAATACATCGAATATTTTCATGTATCACTTCAATACAGACATGAGCTTTTTAAATTTGTTTGGAAATATGGTAGTATCAAATGGCATGGAACAAATATGTCTAAGAAAGGAAATTAAACATAAGGAATGTTCAAGTAATGCCCAAGACTGTAAAAAGTAAAGAAATATTTTGAATAGAAACATCATAAGAAGGTGAATTTGCCAAAAAATACTAATTGATCAAAGTTTAATTTATAGAACTGCCACCCTTTCAAACTCCCGCCTTTTTATATACGGTGTAATTATGTCAGCAATGTTATCCTTAAAATATAACATATTTTTTAAATAGAATACATTCATCATTGTATACATAACTTGTTTTTTGCATCAACATTTTTGATTTGTTTTTTTGTAGGTCATGAACACAGTTGCAGTATATTTTTTACAGAAATGGATATAACAGTGATGGATACAGAAATAAAAAAAAAATTGTAAAATTAAAACAATTCAATGATATATCTTTCGTCTTCCTCTCAATATCCCCTCATTTTACAAATTAAAGTTCAACTGGCCTTAATATGTAGGTCAGCTTAAACAAATTAAATGTCTTCTATCGTCTGCAGCTACATTAAGGACGCATTTTTGTAAAAAATACGAAAAAAGGGGGTAGAAAGGGAATGGTCAGCTCTGCTTTAGTGTAATATATCACTGAACATAAACATATGACCCCGTGACATTCCGTTTTAAAAAAATAAAACAGTCGCTTGTTTTGTCTCAAGCACAACCTTTTACACTTCACCATTATCTGTCAAATTTTAACAGTAGGTTAACCAACTACCAAGGTTACATAAAAGTGCTGGGGTTTGAAGAGGTTTTTTTTAATTGTTTATTTGGAATTAATTTCACATCACTGATAGTCACATTCCGTGATTTTGTCAACTTGGCTCACCTCGTATGACTCTCAGAGATGAAATTGGAGAATCAATTACTGGAATTCAATGGTGACATTGGATGTCACCCAGACCTGTTGCTTTTATTCAACAAAATTGACCTCTCCTGTATGAAATTGTAAAAGACATTGGACCACTAAGATTGATTGATTAATTGTTGGTTGCTTAACGTCCAGTGGCAAATATTTCATGCATATTCAGGATGAGAACAAGTTAACAATAAATACAATAGGTAGGTTCTGTAATAGGGGCTTCCAGGGATTAAGGTCGGAGAAATTTAGACTGCCACGGGTAATGAGGGTATATTGGATAGGGACAGAAATTTAGCCTTGCAACAGGTCACCTACAGACCCCTCAAAGAGTTGTTGCAAGGGTTCTTAACGTGCATAGAGCGTGGCACTCTCTATACATCGGATTTAACGTCCCCATTCTGACCGGACGTGGCTGCAAATTTGTACATCCCGCACAGCCAATAGGACGCCCCACTTTGGCAAGGGTTCTACTGCCGGTCGGAGGAAGACCAATGGTGACCATACTTCTTTTCCCCAGTCACCATTGGGGGGTGGACCACTAAGAAGTGATATGCAAAATATGATAACAGCTGGATCTGAAAGATCTGAGGCAACTTTTGATTCCAGTATTTGCATGAAATTGAACCAATTCCACCAAAAAAATGATGTTTCAGCCTTTTTTCCACTTTTGAAAATAACAAGAGATAGGGGACTGTACAAGGCTGACGAATTTCGAAAGGAGGCAGATTTCTGTATATAGGATTCAACAAGACACACCACCTTACTGCCTGGGATATTTACTGTATTTTGTAAGCATGGTAAGGACTTGTTTGCTTAGAGGCTGATAACTACATTCATATTACTACAGACTGAAAGTAGACATTTCAAAATTGTATCTCAAACAGATTTATACATATTAATGTCCATCTTCGCTAGCCAAGGGTTACGATCCACTTCCCTCCTCTCCACCCTTGGCGGATTGAGATTGAATTTCGGAGACACAAGGTAATGATTTTCATTGGTTGCAGTCGAAGCTCGCTGCATCCAATCAAAAAGCGCCTACAACATGATCACGTGTAAATGTAGAAAGTGTATATAAACAATTGCCACGTGCTTATTGTGCAACAAGTCTTTACATCCCTAAACATACGACTATATTTAGTGACAATTTGAATGTTTTAATCAACTATAGAAGTTCCTGTGTATGTTTCTTGCACAAATGCATGAATGTCAACGTATATTTTCGTTTCCTGCTTTACCAAGTGTGTAGATTCTAGACGCGACCGTGTTTTTACATCCAAATTGAAGAGTTCAAGTGCTACCATTGGTCAAGAATAATGTATTCGGAATGGGCGTTACTTTAATCTATCGATAGATGGCGCAACATTGTTATCACAAATGCTGGCTTAATCTGCCAAGGGTGGAGAGGAGGGAAGTGGATCGTAACCCTTGGCTAGCGAAGATGATCAATGTCAGTACAGATGAAGTTTATCCTAAAACAACTATTACAACACAATAAATTGAAATGAAAAACAAAAAATGTGAAGAATCCTTCTTCAAAACAATAACTCATATTTAAAGAAGACGACAACTCTTGATTAATGATAAAAATGGGAGGGTCCAACTAGCGTGAATAATTTATGAGCTCTCAATGCAACCCTACTCCAATAAAGGTATTGGAGATTATACAAATACTTGCCAGTTCAGAAATATTCATGATTCAGAAATTATTTTGGAACATGTTTATAAATGATAATTAATCATTGTATATTGTTATTATGTGTATTTTGTCTTGTAATTGTAGGATTTTGCTATGGTTTTCAATTAAAGGAAAACAATGAGTCGCCAAATGTGCCATTTACTCTTCTGAGGACAAGATTCGAAAACGGTATGGAAGTCAGTAATATGACATATGAAAATTGGAAGTATTAAATGAGGATCAAAAACACTTGCAACTGTCAGGAAATGACACTATTTTGTATATCAAAACACAAGTCGGTGGGGAAGGTAAATGAATACAATGCTGTTACTTCAGTAATGGCTTCTGAATTGATTTGTGCTTTGAATTAATTTTGTTTAATATTTAAGTTGCCAAAAATTGTCTCAGTGGCAATTGATTCATTTCAACCTTGCTATAATAATTTCTGTGGAAAAAATTTCTATATATTCTGTTCTTTTTTTATTTTACAGCTCCAACCACTGTTGTTTACGACAATGCATGTATTCTACTCCAGAGGCGGTGGTTGCTTTCGATCTTTTTCCCCCTAGTTCGTAGGGGGATGCCGCCGCGCTACTCAAATCAGATCAAATTACCGTAATGGAGCCTACACGCTTTTTTTTTCTTTTTCTTTGTTGTTGTTGTTATAATTATCAATAATGAGAGCTCGTGTACCGTGTCCCATACACGATGTCAAAAACTGTCATCGACTTTTTGAAGTGCAAGTTTCCGGCGATGCGCGTCAGGATTCCCCCATATATACTTAAAGTTATGTGTGCAAAGAGGACTTTGGTAGAGGTGCTGGGAGACATACTACTTTGTGAAGGTAAGTTACGTAAAATAAATCAAGAAAAGAGAAGGGAAAGGGATTATACCCCGAAAAGATACTCAAGACATCATTGTAAGAATATTTTATTTCGAACGCACTATAATATTTGTTTTAAAAAAAAACTCATAGAAAATAATGTCATCCCTTAAAGGCATAGCAATTTTGATTTGTGGATCTACAATTAAGACAATATAGAGGAAATAGTCCGATCTACTAACAAGTCATATTTTGCTGTCACTCTTTATAGGAGTGATTGCCCAGCCCCTTAAATAAGGATTTGTTTACCCTCTTTTGTGTTTTGAGCAAAAGACTAAATGATCATCAATACAAGATCAACCAAACAGAGATTTTTCTTATGAATTCTTTTCTTGTCTTCAATGTTGGAGAGTGTCCTTTGTTGAATATGCACATAGACCAAGGTGGGCGACACAGGCTATTTAGAGCCTCTAGTTTTAGTTTAACCACAACTACACACACTATGGGAAAGCACCAATTATATCAATTACCTTATGGTAAAATAAATTATTTAAATGCCCAAAAGGCGCAAGCCAGGGCCGACCGTGCAGACCCTCTTGGGTAGTCGAGGTCGTTAAAAACCACCCTCGTTCGTTGTCTGTAATACAGTTTTAATTTCTAAATTATGTTAATCTTTACAAAGAAACATGAAACACAAATGCCCAGTTTTGTTTCCGTTTGAGCATGTATATAGATATACAGTGCCAATGAAACAACTCATCCAAGTTTATTAAACGTGAAAGAATCTCTCACATGCAAACAACCAATAATTGTAAAATAAAAGGGCATACACCACAGACACGGGGACACTTTCTACTGCATCCACATAGCACGAGCAACAAACACTGCAGCCCGGCCCTAGTAGATATAAAAAGATGTGGTATGAGTGTCAATGAGACAACTCTCCATCCATGTTGCATGTATGTACGTCGATTCCTCCGTGATTTAGAGCACCCCTCGCACGTGCAAATTTTATAATTTTTCAAAATGGTAGAAAAGTTGGAAGTCTTGGTGTCCGATCTAGATTAGATTTGGATTTGTGGAACATCCCTTTTGACTTTTTAGGTGTTGTAATTGAATGGAATGCGGATGGAAATCACTTTTTCAGGTGATATAGATTTGAATCTCGTCATAAAATCAGAATTTGTACAGAGGAAGCGCTCCTATACCCGAACCGCTCTGTGCGAGGTCTATCCTATAAGAGGATTTCAATGGATATCTTAAAAATATGGTATCCGGTCAGGTTCACTTGATAAATAAATCCTTTTAAAGTTCGACCCTTTAAAGTCCGTAAAAATCCTACAGATTTGTCTACATTCTTTAAATTAAAATTGCTTTTAATATTGTTTTAACATTTATAATATATTTATCAATGAAAAAAAATGTGATGACAAAATATGGATCAATGTGTTAATAAAAAATAAACTACAGTGTGCCAATGTGGTTACATAGTATCAATTTTCAAAAGAATAATGCAACCTGTAGTATATTATATCTAAGTATGAGATTCATTACTAACATTTCCAATCTATACCATCTGGTGAAAATTAACATTCAATTTTCAATTATTTCGAGGAGAAAAAAAAATAATACTTTTATGTCTGTTTTACAGAAATGTAATGTTGTTATACTATATATATATATATAGGCACTTTATATATATATATACATATATATATAAATAATCAATAATTAAAAAAGGAAAGATCAAAGATATTTTAATATCATGACTATTTGACAATTATTACACCAACAGTTAGTTAGAGTCAACCTGTACTATCAGTAAAAAATATTATTTATTTTTTTTTCATTATAAGACCAACGGCAGACATCACAAAGTCAAAGAACTAAGACTACAAAAATAACAAAAACACAAACTACAGGTTTGAATCTATGTCTTAATATTTTTAAATATCTTCTTTTCCTTTTCATTGAAAAAATATCTAGCATTAGAATAGTAATCAAGAAGAGGAATCTTAGTGTCATATTTTTAACTCCCTCTTGATAAATTAAAACTATCAGTAAGGGTTATTATTTACCTTCTCAGTTAAAGATAAAAAAAAAGACTATAAACAGTGGTAAAAGAGGGGCGAACGATACCCAGAGGGAAATTCAAACTCGTAGATCGAAAATAAGCTGACAACGCCATGGCTAAAAAAGAAAAAGACTAACAGACAAATAATAGTACAAAAGACACAACATAGAAAACTAAAGACTAAGCAACACGAATCCCACCACAAACTGGGGGTGATCTCAGGTGCACCGGAAGGGTAAGCATATCCTGCTCCACATGTGGCATCTGTCGTGTTGCTCATGTTATTACAAACCCGGTAAATATTCTGATTCGGTAGGTAACATTTGTGAAAAGGGAACGGGATTGTAGTTAGGACATAAAGAACATATCCGATATCATCTGTGAAACGGATATTCCATAACGGGCAACCAATAGTAAACCAGTCAAAACAAGTAAAACAACAACCGCAGGTATGAATCTAGATCATAATATTTCTATATATCTTATAGTCCTTTTCATTGAAAGAAATATCCAACATTAGAATAGTTATTAAAAAAAAGAATTTTAGTGTCATAGTTCTATCTTGCCATATGTAAAGACAGAGCTATAGCCGACACTGTCTGATATCCATTATCCTTTAATATTTCAACCGTCTTTTAGAGAATCTCTGAACAGAATCGTACATGTCACTAGCATTGTCCTCTATAAGTGTATTAAATTGTTGTATTTTATTTTTCAGTTAAGGACATAACATGGACAAAGTTGACCACAAAGTAAAACAACAACTACAGGTATGAAATCATTACCATTTTCTATGTCTCAAATTTTCTGTCTATTTAGGATCCCCAATGCTGGTAAACTCTGTATTTTTGTGAAAACGATAAGTGTTAGATTGAGGTAAATGAGAAACTGCAAGGTCAAATGGAGTTTTTAATTATTTTTGCTTTCTTACAAAATGCAGATCAGATGGCATACAACAAGAAAAGAGTAAGAATGATATTGAGGAAGTTCCTGGGTTTCTTTTTGTTTATCAATCTGAATCGCAGAAGAGGCTTCTGAATATTTATAGCCAGGAGATTTGCTTGTTGGGTACAACTTATAAAACCTCCAGATATGACCTTCCTCTGTTCTTGGTTTGCGTCAACACAAATATTGGATATAGTGTTGTTGCTTCCTTTATAGTTTCTAATGAGAATCGCTACACCATTTAAGAGGCACTCATTAGATTGAGAGATTAAAATCTAAATTTAAACATTTCTGTGTCTGTAACAAATATTGGACCCTTTTAACACTACACTAAATTTAGAAATAAATCGAACATGTCTGAGCAGAAGGTATTAACAAATGTTGAATGCTCAAATGAGTTTAATTTGCTTAGTGACACTGACAAATCAAACAGTTAAAATGATGCAAAAGAACATTGTGGGTTAAGATATATTCCCCCAAATGTGTTTGATTGGAAGTCGTCAGGTGATGGCATGCCTAATTTGGACAAGATGTGGAAGAAGAGGAGGAAAACCAGGGATCCGTTGAAGGTCACATTTCACCAAATAACCATGAAGAACAACCTAATTCTAATAAGGAGTCAGATTCAGAGTCTGAAGAATCAAACTTAATTGACATTGAGACAATATCCAAGTTATTTAGAAAAAATATTTCAGAATTTGGCATATCACAGAGGATAGCAGATAAAAAATTTCAAAGTGTAGACCATTAACTACACTGAAATCTTCAGAAGAACTAAGTTTCGAGGCCAGGAGTTGTATGAAAAAATGCAAGCCTATAAACGCAGATTTATACAATTTTGGCCTTAGTTTTTAAATTTGTTTGTCCGCTTATGTGTTTGTCTTTAAAAAATAAGAATGTGTCGGAAATTTATACTTTTATATTGTCAAAATTGTCACAGATTTCTCCACAAATAACAGATAAATTTCTTTCAATATTTAGAATGAAGACTCTCCAGGTTTTTTTTTTCTTGTGGTTGTGTTGTTTGTCCGCAATTCTGGTGAGTTCTTGTATTATTCTGTTCATCATCTCTGTCTTGATAATTCTATCTTCTGTTTGATATATTGAAAAAAGTCCCTGTTTTTGGTTCAAAGTATCAAAGCCATAGTTTTCACATTAACTTATATCATCTTACTTCCATTAAAATTGTATTATTGTCCTCATTTCCAGGGATTCTGTTACTATGAGCTCCTTTTCCTTCCAATATCTTTGTGTATTATGAAATTTATTAAAACATTTAAATTATTCTAATTTTAACATTGTTACATAGTATTGGTTGCATGATTATGAGGATGTAACAACTCTTAGGGTATTCTTTTGATTTATCATCACATTGACCATGTAGACTCTCATTTCTAAAATTTATTTCGACAATATTTTTTCTTCCGAACAGCCCGAATTTGATGTTAATGTTAATAATATTATTTCTTTAATGATTTCATTTAATGTTGTATTTTATGAATATTTATATCCCATTTCAGGTAAACTACGACTTTATACCAGAAAACTTCCTCAGAAAACATGCTGTAGTAGGTACCAATCGCCACATCATGTTTGCTACAGACCGACAACTAGATGTCCTAGTTTCGTCAAAAGTTTGGTACATGGATGCAACCATCAAGATAATCAGGCAGCCATTCGTGCAGATGTTTTCCATTCGTGATTTCCGACGCACTGGTGCAGACACAAAGCAAGTCCCTTTGGTATTCTGTATGGTGTCAGCAAGAAACAAGAAAGACTACAAGAAGGTAACTATTATTAACTTAAGTAAAATATATATGCGGTAAGATCATGTTTATCTCGATTCAGAGCTTCAATGGGTTTTAAACTGAAAATCACACTAAAAGAAATCGATATAATTTGAAACATTTCAGTTACGAGTTTGAGGTTTTACGCCGCATTAGCACAGAAAGGCTATATCGCGGCGAGAGCTAATTCGAATATTATAACAATTTAAGGTATATTTTTAAAATCAGACAAAAGGTCTTTCAATAAACTAAAATTCTAGACTAAAGCAAATTGATTATTTACAAATAAAAATCAACACTAAGATAACGTGATAAAAATTAAAATCGTTTTAAATATAACAACATTTTTTATATTTTATAATATATTCCAATTTCTTTTAAGAATGAAACAAGGATTCATTGTTACAGTCAAAGCTTTATTTATATGGTGTGTGAGTACTGAGATCATCGCAAATTACATGAGTAGCTACTTGCTTCGAGGAGCCTGAAATTTTCATTTGTGAAAAAATATTTAACATAAAATCATTTAACACTCATCATTCTTATTTTTTTATGAAACATTGTTGGATTCTAAATCTTAACATATTTGTTCCAGAAGGTAAATGAAAAAAATATATTGTTTTCTTTCTAAAGTTGTGGAGAAAAAATACCTTAAAGACTTTGAATCTTGCTATAACATTTTTTTTATAAAGAACAAAACATGTGTTTCTGGAACCCCTCCCCCAACAAAAAAATAAAATGTCTGTGCCTTTAACACAGGGGCAGAATTCTTTAAAATACCAAGTAAGAATGAGACTAAAATGGTTACTCTAATTTAGTACAGTTTTCCATTTATAGGTTATAATTACCAACACTATTTTGGAGAATTAGATTCTTGGATTGGAAAATAGAAGAACACAATCTCGGTCTATATCTTTATTCAAATATACAAATTTTGAGACAGGAAAGTGATTCATTTGTAATATTATTCTTTTAAATTGAAATAATTATGTATTGTATTGTATTATTTCAACTGTTTTAAAAAATACAGAACATTTTTTGTATAGTTTTATTTTTTTCAACTTTGGCAAATAAGGGGAAGCAACTCATATAACCTTACTTTTACTACAAAACATTTTTATGAATTACACCATTTTCCGCAAAATATATTTTTGTATAGTTTTAGTATGTTGTTCATAGATAGTAACAGACTTTTTTTTCAGAGAAAAACTTTGTGTTGCAGTTAGTTGCAGGTTGTTCACTAAATTTACTAGACTATAACTATATAAATATAATCTATAAAAATCAGTTAAAAAAGCAGAAATACATGTAACTAAAACACAGACCAGACGTGGCACGGTACTTATACATCCCCTTATGTTACATTATGTCCTCGTCTATATCATGTCATGTTTTCCATTTGTTCGTAAGCAGCTTCTCCTGTACCCCACGAAGTGTAAAATTTACAAGGTCACCGTAAATATTCTTTTCTGCTCCCTAAAGAAAAAAAATGAATTTGACCAATCATATCTTGTACATCATTTTGGTGATGCGTTACTAACTAGTTCAATACAGGGAATATTCCATAAAATATTACCTTCTATGAAACATCTTGCCGCATGTGTTTTTACTGGTGGACTGATACCAGCTTGTTCTACTAGACATTTTGTTACTTGTAGATGTCCATCCTCAGCAGCCAGATGTAAAGCGGTTCTTCCAACTTTCTATCATAATACCAAATAACATGTAAATTTATTGACACTACCTTGTTTTAGCACCAAAACAAGAGAGTCAAAGGATACCAAAGGGACATTCAAACACATAAGTCGAAAATAAACTAACCAGGCCATGGCTAAAAAGAATAAAAAACAGTAATCTGTAATCGTCCATATTTTCGATTACATATTATAGTAATTTAATCTATTAAAGCAAAACATATGGTATAATCATTGATTACATTTTGATATCATTTCAATTACTTTAGGAAAATAGTTTGACAAAATAAAACCTACTTTAAATGGAAAATAACGACTGCATGTATTGTTCAATTATTGTTCTTTTTTACAGATCAAATTAATATATGATGTTTAATACTGACTTTGGAGTTCAATTAAATAGTCCTATTTTAGATATTTTTTAAAATGTTTATTGACAATTTATTTTCATCTTTTGAAACTAACCCCCAAGGGTGACTGGGGAATAGAAGTATGGTCACCATTGGTCTTCCTCCGACCGGCAGTAAAACCCTTGCTAAAGTGGGGCGTCCGTTTAGCTATATGGGATGTACAAATTTGCAGCCACGTCCGGTCAGAATGGTGACGTAAAATCCGATGTCTCGTGTAAAGAGAGTGCCATGCTCTTTGCACGCTAAGAACCCTTGCAACAACTCTTTGAGGGGTCCGTAGGTGACCTGTTGCAAGGCTAAATTTCTGTCCGTATCCAATATACCCTCATTTCCCGTGGCAGTCTATATTTCTCCGACCTTAATCCCGGACGCCCCCTTTACAGAACTTACCTATTGTATTTATTATTAATTTGTTCTCGTCCTGAATATGCATGAAATATTTGCCACTGGACGTTAAGCAACCAACAATCAATCTTTTGAAACTACTGATTTGAAATCTTTGTCAATCTTTTTGGGCCTTTTATGAAAATTAATCTGGGGTTAATTGCATTGCTACATTAAAGTCAAGTGCATGCTAGTTTTAAAATTGAATGAAGCTTAGTTTCAAAATTGAATGAAACTTAGTTTAAACATCGAATGAAACTTTTTGACTCAGAATTAGGTTTGGTATATACATACATTACATGTATATGAAAAAGTGATAAAGTTTAAAGGGAATGAACTATCTTATCTAAAATACATAATAAATATCCATAAAATGATTGATTGATTGTTGGTTGCTTATCGTCCAGTGGCAAATATTTCATGCATATTCAGGACGAGAACAAATTAACAATAAATACAATAGGTAGGTCCTGTAATGTAGGCCGTCCGGGAAGAAGATCGGGGAAATTTAGACTACCACTGGAAAATGAGGGTAAATTGGGTAGGGACAGAAATTTTGCCTTGCAACAGGTCACCTACGGACCCCTCAAAGAGTTGTTGCAAGGGTTCTTTACGTGCAGACAGCGTGGCACTCTCTCTACACGAGGCATCGGATTTAACGTCCCCATTCTGACCGGACGTGGCTGCGTACTTGTATATCCCGCACAGCCAAACGGACGCCCCACTTTGGCAAGGGTTCTACTGCCGGTCGGAAGAAACCTGTAGTGACCATATTTCTATTCCGCAGTCACCCTTGGGGAAATATCCATAAAAAAGTTTTGATATAATTATTAAGAAATAATACAATGTCTAGAATACTAACTTTTGTTGTTTGAGGTGTTTTTCTCTCCTTCCTTGAAGTTCTTGCTTTCTTGTTGATAGTTTTTTTTTAATTTTTATGCATTAATTACAATTGAAAAATCTTGATACCTTAAAAAATAAAAATACTGTGAACAAGCTCACCATGAAAGGCTCTCGAGGGCCTGAATCTCTCACATGGATACATTCACATTGACACTCATCTATACTCCCATTTATTGTTAATGTGTTCTCGTCCTGAATATGCATGAAATATTTGTCACTTAACGTTAAGCAACAAACAATCAATCAATCATTGTCATCAATGGCAACAACGTTTGTACAACACTGTCCTTTTCATTTGAGCTCGGCATTCAGATTTAACAAAGAATGTATTATCATATCTGGCAAGACGAATATCAGGGTTCGACATTAACTTTTACAACAACTTGGGCAAGTGCCCTATTACTTTTACTTGTCCGAAAGTGAAATCTACATGCCCAAAGTTTTACATGCTATTTTTGTGGTTGTAATGTATGACATGTAGATAAAACATAGGTATCATGTATACGGGGGGTAAATTGATTATGGAGTATGAATATGGATATATTGATGAATTGAGAAGTCAATAATATTTCCAGAATCCCAGCAGTCTACTTACCAAAATTTCAACTCAAGAAGACTTAGAGACTTTGTCAATGCCATGCATGATGTGTCATGAATTGATTTTTTAATTATAGTTGAATCGAGAATATAAATTAAACTTTGAAACAATTTAATGAACCATAAATTTTCAAATATAATTACATTTGGAGTATTCTGATAATTGACACAATTAGTCACTGAGTTAATTTTTAGATCAAACTATCATTCAGTTTTATGAATCATTTCAAATCTATACATATAAATGGAGTACTAGGAGCAGTAGGGTACAACTGCAAGTTTTTATTGTTAATGTTTTAAACCACATTCATCATGAAGTCAAGAAGCTGTTCCTCAGCAAGTTGACCGTTTGCATTGTCATCAAATTGAGGCCTTCGTTCTCGTTGTCCACCATTCCACCATGCATGCACAACTCGCTCTGCGTTGTAGTCCTCCAGTGGAGGGCCTTAAATAGAAGTTAACAACAGTCAATTCATTGTCTCGGTATTGAGGTTAGATCGCCAGTCACTTTTTATTCGTTTGACGGCACAAAATTCCCTTTCGCAAATAGCACTTCTTATGGGCAGTACAAGGATGATTTCAATAAGCAGAAGAATGATTTTAAAACGTATGTCTTGAACCAGGAACAGATAGTTGATTTTTGGGATAAAGTTATTAACCAGCCTGTTACCGAGATGTGCTTTTACTTGCATCAACTCTTGTTGCAATTGACCCCTGTCACACCCGATGTTAACTAAGAATTGACCAACATGCTCACCCATCAATCTTAATTGTTCTGTGGCATACACGGCTAACTCCTGACGATCTCTTGGCCAATCACCAGTGTCGAATATTTTGGTTGCCTGTAAAATGGCCTTTGTTGGGTCATTTGGATTTTCAAAACGACCTGAAACTTTGTCAACTACAACAAAGAAACCTATAGAAAGAGGTATTACAAATATGAGTGTATCAATATATCAATTGTAAAGATTGATTAATAGTTTGCTGCTTATCGTTCTTTGGCAAATTATTCATGCATGTTCAGGACAAGAACAAGTTAACAATAAATTCAAAAGGTAGGCCTAAATAAGTAGCAAATGATTGTCAATAACGGAGCATCGAGGTGGTGGGACCACATACCCCTCCAACAACAATCTTTTAAGCAGACTTATTCAGAGGGGATACAGTTACCATACTATTTTATATCATTAAATATGGCATATTTTGGAATTAATATTTATTCACTGATAAACACATTTATTCCAAAACCACTTGTTGGCATTATACGGGTTATGTTGTTCTCATATATTTTATCATGGTACAATACTAAACCCCTAACTGGAGGGATTGTGCTTGATGTTCATATGAAGAAGACATAATCTTTAAATCGTTTAATTCAGGTTTGGAGCTGACATGTCAGTAACTGCTAGTAGTCATTTGTCAATTAATGTATCATTGTCATTTTGCTTAGCTTCAGTTACCTATTCAGACATCGGAGTTCTTTTAAACTGACTTTTACTGAGCGTATTGTTATGTGCTTGTTTATTCTTCATTGGCTAGAGGTAAAGGGTGGTTGAGATCTCACAAAACATGTTTAACCCCGCCGCATTTGTTGCGCCTATCCCAAGTTTCTGCCCTATGCAAGTTTTTTATTCAATTTTAGTTCATTTATGTTTCGGAGTTTAGTATGAAGTCCATTTTCACTAAACTAGTACATATTTTCTTAAAGGGAACAGTTGAAGCCAGTATTTTCTCACTGTTTTGAAGACCCATTGGTGGCATTGCGCTGTTTTCTGTTCTTTGGTCAAGTTGTGTATTTGACACATTCCCATTTCCATTCTCAATTTTAACATGAAAGTTAGTCTAGCCTAGATTACCTTACGGTCTGTCAAACAACATGTCAAGAAATGTCCTGCATGTAACGACTTGTACATATCATCAGGGAAAAAAGGAACATTGATATTGCAGTCAAATGTTAAATGTGGAAGAATGACAAGCAGTGCTTCGCAGGCAATGGTAAGAGAAGTATTTCCAACCATGAAAAATGATGAGACATGAACTGTTGCCAAGCAAGACGGCTTAATAATAAATCTTGGAAACCAATGGATGCTTCGGAATAAAAGAAACGAGATGATCAGAAAGTATTACACCAGTTCTGTTATCAGGTTTGCAGAAAGACTGAGGGATTTAGATAAATCCCCCAAATCATTAGATGAGTTCTTGAAACCAGGCAATATTGAGTTAATTGTAAAGGCTGCATTTAGATGCTGTATACCATCATGTGCAGATGAGGAGGACCTAAAATTTAAAAACTAGGAATGACTTTACCACCTTGTATCAAACAGACGTTTTCAGTTTATGAATGAAATATATATATATATTTTTTTTAACGTCACGCACCAAAAATTAAGATAAACTTTATTTGGCTAGTTTTTTTACAGTTATTCTTCATGACGGTAACCCCTTTATGACCCTCACATTTTTTTTGGGGAGGGTAAGTAGGAAGGCAGCTAACACATTTATATTTTATTAAAGCATTAGTTAGAAACTGTTTTAAAATGGTTTTATTTTGGTTTTTTACAGTACAATATTCTAGGCAGAGTCCTGGGGGTACAATGAAGAACAGAAAAAAGTTGAAGTATAGTCTCATGTTAAATTTTTGAAGGAATCAATTTTCACAAGAATAAATATTCATGACCACCAAAATGCTATTCATAAGACTGAAATGTTTCCGTGAACCATTGGAGATCTTCCTTGCAACTCAAGAAAAAAAGTGATCTACATGTTCTTGAAAATATTGAAGGAATTTGAAGACTCTCTGTTGGACCTAAAACATAATGTGAAGGTTACCTGTTTTAAAGATTCCGAAATTATAACTACCATTGTTACATAAAAGCTGATACCAAGCTTTGAAGTGGGTGTTTTTAAAGTATCTGTTGGATAAATCTGAAGTTCTTTCATTTTCAGGGAAAAAATAAAGAACCAGATGTTGACCATGCATTTACAGAACAAGTAATGTTCCAGTCTTTATAGTCAATATTCTTTTATTGATTGATTGATTGATTGTTGGTTGCTTAACTTCCAGTGACAAATTTTTCATGCATATTCAGGACGAGAACAAATTAACAATAAATACAATTGGTAGGTTCTGTAAAAGAGGGACGAAAGATACCAGAGGGACAGTCAAACTCAAAGATCGAAAACAAACTGACAACGCCATGGCAAAAAAATAAAAAGACAAACAGACAAATATTAGTACAGATGACACAACATAGAAAACTAAAGACTAAGCAACACGAACCCCACCAAAAACTGTAATAGAGGCGTCATAGATTAAGGTCGGGGAAATTTAGACTGCCAAAGAAAATGAGGGTATATTGGATAGGGACAGAAATTTAGCCTTGCAACAGGTCACCTACGGACCCCTCAAAGAGTTGTTGCAAGGGTTCTTAACGTGCAAAGAGCGTGTCAGTCTCTTTACACGGATTTAACGTCCCCATTCTGACCTGACGTGTCTGCAAATTTATATATCCTGCACAGCCAAACGGACGCCTCACATTGGCAAGTGTTTTACTGCCGGTCGGAGGAAGACCAATGGTGACCATACTTCTATTCCCCAGTCACCCTTGGGGGTTAATATTCTTTTAACTTCATATGGTAATTTAGTAGATTTTTCACTGATTTTTTCTCAAAATGTTGCTAATAAATAAATAAGAAATTGAGTAGTTTTCTTTTTAATTGGAACCCTGAGAAATGATTCACATCTTAGATGAATATTATTTCGAAGTAAATACTATTAGATTCGATTAATTGGACATCTTAAGACTTAAATTCTGTTACCCATTCCATACTTATTACCCGTATTTGATATGTGTATATATTGTTACTTTTATCCTGAACGAAATAAATTTTATAAATACCAAAATGCAGAAATTTGTTTTATCTGAAATGTTTTGAATACGTATAGTGACAATATATATATTTCGTTGTTACTTGTATCGAATATTTTTCATGGACTTAGTTGCAGGATCAATTAGAAGAGCCACCAAAGACCGGTTTAAGATAAAGGACATTGAATATGAAGTTGCCGAAGTCCTGAGAAATGCCCCAAACCACTCTGGAAGAACAAATTTTGTGAAGGCATTAAACATCGACTTATCTTCTTATTTTTACATTTCACCAAATATTTGATTGATTGATTGATTGTTGGTTGCTTAACGTCCAGTGGCAAATATTTCATGCATATTCAGGACGAGAACAAATTAACAATAAATACAATAGGTAGGTTCTGTAATAGGGGCGTCCGGGATTAAGGTCGGAGAAATTTAGACTGCCACGGGAAATGAGGGTATATTGGATAGGGACAGAAATGTAGCCTTGCAACAGGTCACCTACGGACCCCTCAAAGAGTTGTTGCAAGGGTTCTTAACGTGCAAAGAGCGTGGCACTCTCTTTACACGAGGCATCGGATTTAACGTCCCCATTCTGACCGGACGTGGCTGCAAATTTGTACATCCCGCAAAGCCAAACGGACGCCCCACTTTAGCAAGGGTTTTACTGCCGGTCGGAGGAAGACCAATGGTGACCATACTTCTATTCCCCAGTCACCCTTGGGGACCAAATATTTGAAAATGATGTTTGGCATATGTCATATATCGACAAAATAAGATGACATACTTTTCCTCATTTTCTGGTCCGAATTTTTGTATAAGTGTTGTGATCATTGATCACAATGTTTCCCTTGGCAAAACTCTTTTTAGTATCTAATTTTGAAGTCTCCGAGTTGCCGCTCTAATGCGTTTGTGGCTCTTATATTGAATAATGATTTCCAGAACATACGTTTTCAAGACTGCATGTGCCGTTTATGTTTCTCTGTTATAATGAAGTTAAATTTTCGTTAATATTTTGGATTAAAATTAATGTTTTATGCTGTTTTTATTTTAACATGATATTATTTGACTAAAGAAGGCTTCATGTTTACATTTATCTATGCTTGACATAGGGAAGATATTCATTCGGAAACTTAAAGCAGATGGAGCAGCAATAGTAAGTATATCGGATAATTTGTCCAAAATATCGTTGACAGAAGAAAAAGTCGGTAAAGCCAACCGCAAAAAATCGTAAAAAATTCTGAACAAAATTTAACCTTTAGCCTACAAAAAGAAAGTTGAAGATGAAACAAAACCTAACAGTGTGCTTTTAATAAAACGGATGCTGCCTCTTAACCTAAGAAGATGTAAATAAAATCTGCAAAAAACATGAAGGCTGATGTCTGCTCTTCGGTCGGGTTGTTGTCTCTTTGACATTTTCCCCATTTCCATTCTCAATTTTATAACACATCTATATTTACTTAATGGAATATGAGTTGGCGGAATTCACATATACCAAAACAAGACATTACGGACATTGTTCAATTCGTTTTTCTTTCTTTCATTTGTAATTATTCACAGGGGCGAATCGAATATTTTGACTGTCGACAAATGTAACGAAATATATTGGAAAATACTCTTTTGGCTAAATTGTTTGATTACAATTGATTTTATTTTACAGAAAGTAGTGAACTTTGTTGGTTCGAAACCAAATTCGTCTATCAATTTTGAAGTGACTGTTGCCGGCATAAGCAAGAAAATAATCACATGGGACTCCAGTGGCTCTCTTCAAGATTTTGGCATAGTTCACTCCGCAGTCTTGGAGGATGAGTTTCATTTTGAGAGGCCTGTTGTTTCTCATCTGCAATAAGGTATTTTTATCTTTTTGAAACTTTATAAGACTATAATCAATAATGGTTTTAATGTGTATATTATGTTATAGTTTTCTCCTTTTTTTTGAACATATTTGGGTAAAACAAATCAGAAGTTTGACTTTCAGAGAAATGTATTATAATGTATAGTTTTAATTTATTTGTTTTTTTATAAATTGCGGCTTTCAAAAGACTACAGTCTTACCTCTTGTCTTAAAGGACATACACAGATTTGATATCTTCACTTAATGAAGGAAATGACGGAGAGGGAACAGATGAAAAAGAAGATGATGATGATGACGAAGAAATAATTGACGTTTAAGTACAGATCATAACGTTATTTTATAGCATAAAGAAGTCACATGACGTCATTGCACACCAGATCTGTAATAATTTTAAGCGAACCAAGGCAAATGTAGTCTCAATAATTATACAATTCGTTTTGGTAAGCGATGTCTTTTGATACAAAATTGTAATGTGTAGAATTTGAAATTTTGTATCAACATGTCGCACTGCATTGATTTGATATGTAAAATTGTGAAATAATATTTTAAGTTATGATATAAACCCTCTTATATTCAATTTTCAGCAGGATTTAACAAATTATAGATTTTGACCCTATGAATGAAAAAGATACAGGTTAAATTGGCCCTACTATTTAGTATTTCACATACACGGATTGTTAAAATTAAAAACACAACAGAAACGATATTGAATTCTAGACATTTACTGTCACAGTTGTATTTAATCATTTGAATTAGGTATTATGATTAACTAAACTCAATCAGGGGTAATTATACATGAAATTGTACGGTTCTTCACATTTCTTTATCTTCTCATAGTCATATAAGATATTCTTAACAAACCAACTTTGTGAAACGAATTAAAATAGGGATCATTCGTAATATTTCTTCCTGTAGACATCGCTGGTGTTCCATAAGTGGTTGTCGGCAATGTTTTAATCAATTAGACGCTTGAATCGCATTACGTTGCACATGTTTACATTAGTAACCAGAATCGACACTCGCTTATTTCACCAAACTATGCTTCAAAATTGTGTGCCCGGCTGCAATTATTCTGAACAATATATGAAAACCCAACAGGATTTATTCAGGTGACACAGCAATTATACACAAAAAATAATACAGTAATAATATAAACAATCAATGCAATCAATAGTGTGAATATACCATCAATACATGTGGTTAAAAGTGAAGAGTCATAATGTAACATTATGCGTATTACGTCATCGATTCGTGATAAGGTACATATAAAACATGGACTGGTTCAGTACTATATATTGGTGTTCAGCACAACAATGGCCCCATCTCAGTAGATCTAGACCAGGATAACAAAAACTGCAAGAAATAACGCACAGTCTGTGAAAAGTAGTCCATGTAGTAATGTCGGAATAAACGAGGTCTCATACTACACATACAGTTGCATAAAAGTTCATACTTAAATCCACATTATAAAAGTTCTTTATTCCTGTAACCACAATTAATGTTTCAGAGTTCGTGAAATACGCAAAATAAACGGTCCAAAGAATAAGATATGTCTTTTCCTCTCTGGAAACATAATCCAATACGATATGATAGATAGTTACTGTTCGACACTATTCTCTTTGATTTGGCATCTAAAAGAATTTCAAAACATTTGTCATTTACGGTCCACATCAGCACAGACAACGGTATGTTCCTCAAACGACTCACTTAAGTGGCAATCACTGGAAGAGTCCATGGGTGGTTTAATGTACAGCATGCGAACGGGATTAGAAAGTTGAATCAGTTTCGAGCACCAGCTGATGTGGTTGAATCCTAGGAATTACTTCTCAACTGGTATTATCCCGAATGAACTTCCCAGATACACCGAAAATGATACTTGGTAGTTATTGCCAAGCAGTCAGCTCCTCAATAGTTCCTTCAAAGCAGTGTCGGTAAAATATCGCTAAAACAATGGACTTTGCAAATTATCAACAATCTTTGTATCCACAATAATAGTGCAGCATGTAGAATTGAACTATCGAAGTGGAGCAGGTATTTTAACGCCAGAAAGAACGAAAATATTTCAATTACAGTCTTTGAATTTAAGAATCATAGCTTAAAATGTACAATATGTGATTCTAATGTTAATACCCTCATCATTAGTCCCAATGCTTCATGTAGTAGTACCAACATTTTAAAATCTGCTGTAGATTTTGGGTTTTCCTACTGCGACTCAGATTACGACTTCTTCGTGTTTAAAGTGTCGCCCTCGACAGACAAATTTAGCCACCGCCTTTACATAAATAAAATAAGTTCAACTGGCAAATCTACATTAACGATTTAAATAACTTATATTTCAAATCTTTTGAAGAAATTGACGAGACACTGAATAATAAGACAGCAGAAAGGGTATTTAATGATTTATCACATCTAAATGTTTGCAAAGGAAATATAGACTTAAGCGATCTGTGTAGTGCAAAGAGTAAAGAAACGCCAGCTATATTCTATCCAGAGATGGTCAGTCGGTTACCGCATATGAGGAAACAAATTTTTACACACTTCCAACCGTTCGTCATAGTAGATGATCACTGTTGTTGTCTCGTGGAGATATGTGTGGTGGCTGTACATTATACAAAAGACAATAACAAGCAGTGAACAAGACACGTAAGCTTGAATGTGTTTCAGAACAGAACAGTCTCACCCAAGAACAAACAAATCTTGTCTTACAACAGAACAAACAAGACACAAGTATACCACTATGTACCAGGAAAAATATAAATTAAAGAGAAATTGTTGAAAGTAGGGTGTATGGCAGACTCGATGTGGAAGATGAATAAATTTCTGAGAGGATTAACAAATCTTTACTACAGATTACAGAGGAATGCGAGATCGATTGTGTATTTCCAGACGGATCACCTGAAAAAAACTCCTATGGGAACAGCAAATAAAGTATTTAAATTCGGACAAGAGAGCTATGAGATGGCACACTACAATTATTAAATGGTTCATATCCATATATGCAAAGTCATCAAAGACGTACAACCTTCTTCGACGGTCAGGCTTTAAACATCTAACACACAGTGTAACTCTGCGAGATTATACTCATTAATCTCTAAATATATGAAGATCCAGTAAACCCACCCTGTACCCTCCACAATTGGCACATGGACACAACACTGCTTCTTCTCTGCCTCCATGTAGGATACAGTGGCCGAGTGGAATATAAAGCAGTGTAGAAAGTAAACATTATGATGTATAAAAACAAAGTCAGATTTGGGCAAACTAACCACAGTTTATTTTAATGCAAAATTCAAATTCATACAAGGCAATACTAATCATGACTAGTGATGATCTAGAATTAAATAAAAGATAAGCCAAACTGTGGTTCTCCAAAAATTTAAATGTCCAAACCTGAGAAGTAGTGGTAGGAATTTAAGTATGGAGAAATTGTTTTTAAAAAACCACACTTAAATAATCATATGTATAGTACATGTGTACAAAAAATTGAAATAATCAGAATATATCAAGATTTATTATACTTCACGTTAAAATGCCATATTTTGATTGGCTAAAACGAGGGTGTTAATTTACTCTATCACATGGCTGAGCGGGTGACAATTTTTTTGAATGTCACCCTCTCGTCCTGACCAATCAAAAATTGATAAATTAAAGGACAATGAATTGAATTTACATCAAAGACCATGCTTAAGTTCTTCGTTTTGGCTCAGAATCTATTATTTGAAATAAAACATATTGCTTCACTTCTGTTGATTTTTCTAATACCCGTAACGTTGTTATGTACGTGACGCCATAGAAAATACTTTTAAATAAAATTCATCTGTAAAAGACAATAATGATGGGACATTCAGTATAATAAATTAAATAACACATAGCTGAGATGGTGATAGAGCAGATCAGTACCCCTCGAAAAAGCATTGTCAACCTTGGCTTCGCCGCGGTTGACAATGTTTTCTCGGGGTAACAATCTACTCTATCACCCTCTCAACTATGTGTTATTTATATAGTATCAAATGAAATTATAAAATATAATTATAGTTTTTACAAAAGTATACTACATGGATGTACAAATGTAGCCTAGATGCAACTAGACTAATCAATATAAACATAAGAATCAAGCCTTGTTTAAGGCCTGTGTAAAACGAGTCATAACAAAGTGCCTGTACTGAAGGGATGTAATGAGAATTTATAGGGGAAGGTAAATGAGCTTCTTTGTGTAGACGGCTTATGACTGTAAGGTAATTTTGAATAGACTTGTAACATAAACGACCAGATAAGCAGGCTGTATATCTTGCAAGGTCAACTTCACTCAAAGGTACTAAAGGTATATTCAATTGAGTACAAAAGGAGCAGTAAGATTTAAAATAAAGTGATTAAGTCTTTTTCGTTGCACCCCAAGGGTGACTGGGGAATAGAAGTATGGTCACCATTGGTCTTCCTCCGACCGGCGGTAAAACCCTCGTCAAAGTGGGGCGTCCGTTTGGCTGTGCTGGATGTACAAATTTGCAGCAACGTCCGGTCAGAATGGGACGTTAAATCCGATGCCTCGTGTAAAGAGAGTACCACGGTCTTTGCACGTTAAGAATCTTTGCAACAACTCTTTGAGGGGTCCGTAGGTGACCTGTTGCAAAGCTAAATTGCTGTCCCTACCCAATATACCTTCATTTCCCGTGGCAGTCTAAATTTCTCCGACCGCAACCCCAGACGCCTCTTGTTACAGAACCTACCTATTGTATTTATTGTTAATTTGTTCTCGTCCTGAATATGCATGAAATATTTGCCACTGGATGTTAAGCAACCAACAATTAATTAATCAATCTTTTTCGTTGACTTTGCAAAGATATGGCATCGGAACAGGGCAACAATATTATCCAGGGCCTGTACACTACTGGGTTTTAACGTGCCTGGATAAAAGAAAAGATAAGGCTTTGTTAGACATATGTTCATGGAGTTAGGTTAAAAGCAAAGGTGCAGGAAGGCAATCACGCAAAAAATAGACAAAATCCGGAGTTTCATGTAGTCGTGAAATACTGTCTGCTAATATATTGTCCTTACCCTGAACATGCATTGCTTCGACATGAAAATTAAAACGTGCTGGTAGCCAAAATAGGCGCATTAGGTAAGACATCAGAGTTTTATTCTTCGAAGTTCCCTTATTTATGCAGTTTACTGTCACCATGTTATCAGAAAAAATAATTACTCTCTTATTTTGCCACTGTTTCGCCCATTTTATCGCAGCTAAAATCACTGAGAAGGCTCCAAGCTCATTTATGTGAAGACAAGTTGCAAAATGGTAATCAAACTCCCAATTTGCATAAAACCAATCATTTTGATAAAAGCCCCCTCCGCTTACGCGACAAGCATCTGTGTATACATATGTTATTGCAAGTTTATCAAGGATAAGGGATTTGTCGTTAAACTTGGCCATAAATTTGCGCCACCATGCAATATCTGCCGAAACCTCACTTTTGAGGTGTATTTTGTGCCAATCACGCTTTAGAGATGTTATGCAGTCAATAATTCTACGGAGGAATACTCTCCAGCCACGAATCACAGCTGATGCCCAGTCAAGCTTCCCGGCAAGGGACTGTAGTTGCTTTAAAACGCTTTCGAATTTTAAAATCATCTTACTCTTGTCGTAAGAGAGACGACTTATCTGCAGAGAGCCTAAGCTCCATTGTTGAGGAATCAATTTCAACCCCTAAAAAGATTATTTTAGTACTAATATCCACAACCTTTGACCAATTTATCCAAAAGCCTAACTTTCTTAACTGAAATAAAGTGTTTAGTGCTAGCATACACCTTTCGGTTCACATATCAGAAAATCATCAAGCATCAAGATATGCAACAATGGTGAAACCCCTGCGTGACATCATATTGCGCACTGCCTGGGACAGTTTATGAAAAATTCCAGGTGCTAATTTAGCGCCAAATGGTAGTTTTTTGTCAATACAAGTATACTCCTGGCCGTCTGGGAAAGTCCATTTAAATCCAGTTACCTTCTGACTTCGAGAACTGATGCTTACAGATCTGTAAGCCTATTAAAGGTCCACCTTACTCATGTAAAAAATTTTGGAAACCAATTGTGCAGCATCATCAATAGTTTGAAATCACTGTTTTTCAAATTGGCGTATAAAATCATTTACTGCACTACCTTCAGGACGACTACAGTCATGAATCAAACGTTCACCTCCATCGGGTTTTGGAAGTACTCCCATAGAACTTATAATTCTAGGGGAGGTGTTTGCCAAAACATAATTTCCACAATCAATTTCATTTAAAATTTGTAAGTGAGCTTTTTAATATAATGGACAACCTAGTAAAGCCGAAGGATGGTTTTTTGCTAAAATATTTTCAGGCAGGTCTTCCTAATCAACAATGTCAAAACCAGTTTCAATAACCTGAAGCAAAAAATTCTTTATCTAAGATTGATTGATTGATTGTTGGTTGCTTAACATCCAGTGGCAAATATTTCATGCATATTCAGGACGAGAACAAATTAACAATAAATACAATAGGTAGGTTCTGTAATAGAGGCGTATGGGGTTGAGGTCGGAGAAATTTAGACTGCCACGGGAAATGAGGGTATATTGGATAGGGACAGAAATTTAGCCTTGCAACAGGCCACCTACGGACCCCTCAAAGAGTTGTTGCAAGGGTTCTTAACGTGCAAAGAGCGTGGCACTCTCTTTACACGAGGCATCGGATTTAACGTCCCCATTCTGACCGGACGTTGCTGCAAATTTGTACATCCCGCACAGCCAAACGGACGCCCCACTTTGACGAGGGTTTTACCGCCGGTCGGAGGATTGATTGATTGATTGATTGTTGTTTGCTTAACGTCCAGTGGCAAATTTTTCATGCATGTTCAGGACGAGAACAAGTTAACAATAAATACAATAGGTAGGTCCTGTTATAGAGGCCGTCCGGGATGAAGGTCGGGGAAATTTGGACTGCCACGGGAAAATGAGGGTATATTGGATAAGGACAGAAATTTAGCCTTGCAACAGGCCACCTACGGACCCCTCAAAGAGTTGTTGCAAGGGTTCTTAACGTGCAAAGAGCGTGGCACTCTCTTTACACGAGGCATCGGATTTAACGTCCCCATTCTGACCGGACGTGACTGCGAACTTGTACAACCCGCACAGCCAAACGGACGCCCCACTTTAGCGAGGGTTTTACCGCCGGTCGGAGGAAGACCAATGGTGATGATACTTCTATTCCCCAGTCACCCTTGGGGACTCTTTATCTAAGTGTAAATCGTTTACAAGCTCTTCTTTCCAAGCTGTCAGGTTAAGAGCAAGCATAGGTTTCACCAAGTTGCTTGGTTTTTCGGATGTGCAGCGGAATGAGTGGACGCAGAGTAAAACTTACCACAACCGGGTATGTTGCAAACGTGCTCAAATTTGCATGCGGTTAAAGTGCAACGATGGCGTGAATGAATTAACAGCATATTTCTTTACCAGATGAAGTGTGAATATTAGCTTTTGAATGCAATAGAGCACCCCTTTGTGTGTTGGATTTGGGAGGGTAGGTCACCTTTGGTTTTAAAAACACCGTTTGGATATGAGGGATGTTTGTACCCCATCTGAACCTATGTTTCCCGTGGAGCGCCTGTAATCCCTATCATAAAGCAAAACAGAAATCATATCATGGGTGGTAATTAATTGATAAATGCGAGTTGTACAAGATAAGTAATCCATAATAATATCCTGACTTAAACTACCCTCATCTAACATTTTATACAAAATGGCGTTGATAAGTGTTTGGTATTACTATAAATTTTCACTTCTTCGTACTATAAACATCAAAATTATTTATTTTGTAAAAATATTTCCTTTCTCCATTTGAACTGTGCACGTATACTTAACAACAAAATTATTTTCATTTACCTGTGTTTAAAGAAATTGCAAATGACTGATATTTTTGTTCAAGCATATTCTTTTTCTTAAATTGTTTAACATTTTTCAGCGGTATAACATGTTACTTTAATTATTCTTCCCTTAGTTTATTTATTTTGTATTTACATTATATCATAGATCAAATTTATTTGTTCAGTGTATGTTCACTGTTGTTAATAGGTCTTTTGATTGAGTTAAGCCATTTCAAATGATATTTTATAGTGTGGCTTTCTATGTTGTGATGTTACACTATTGTTTCAGATAAGGGTGAAGGTTTGGTACCATTAAAACGTTTAAACCCGCTGCGATTGTTTGCACATGTCTTTAGGCAAGAATCTGATGTTCAGTAGTTGTCGTTTGTGGATGTGGTTCATAAGTGTTTCTCGTTTTTTATATAGATTAGACCGTTGGTTTTCCAGTTTGAATGGTTTTACAAGAGTAATTTTTGGGGGCCTTTATAGCTTGCTGTTCGGTGTGAGCCAAGGCTCCGTGTTGAAGACCGTACTTTGACCTATAATGGTTTACTTTTATAAATTTTGACTTGGATGGAGAGTTGTCTCATTGGCACTCATACCACATCTTCTTATATCTATAGACCACTGTCATATGGATACTGATTCAAGTGAAGGTTTATCAGGACCAGATTTAAATACAAGTTGTCCTGTGTTAGAGTGTGACAATAATGTTTCATTAAAATCTGTGCTTGAAGCACCTACGAAATCTACAATGTCATGCCATTTGTGTTGTCTCAGTTTCTAGTCGTGAATTCAACCGTACACATGTGCCAATGTTACTTTACATATTTACCCTAGTAGTTAACTGGTACCGTGTTAGAGGTATTGGGCTGTGTTTCAACAGCGTACGTTCGACAAAACTCATCCACTTTTTCTTTTTCTTGAGAGCAAAGGAGCCCACTTTTGTGCAGTTTTCAGATCTGAGCTTTTGTATTCCGACAGGATTAAACATCGTCATAAACAGGGGTATCCTTGACTGGTAAATATTGATAATTTTGTCCAGGGAAAGGTCTTGGAATTCTGGATACGATTTTCGACCGCCATCCATTTTTACAAAAGTTACATAATGTACCATGGTCTTTGCCTTCAATACAGGTTTTTTCCTCAATTCAATGTACAATTTTCCCTCTTCAAAATGATTTTCGTAGAAAATTTGTAATTTGAATTAATAACGATACCATAGAAGAGAATGTTTTTTTCTTCTGATGCATCTAGGAAGACATTTTGCATCTGTATATCGTTTGATACGAGACACTCCATAAATCTCCTCTTGGACCTGGAGACCCGTCTACCCTACTTGAAACATCTTTACAAGCCTCTTAAACATTATAAATTGTAATTTCTTCTTCCAATAACCTTGAGTCAGGAAGTTTTGGAGACTCTTGTAAACCAACATAGGCCATATCATTACTGATTGAGTGTCAAACTTATTCAGTAATATTTGATGTCTGTAAACTGATAATGTCACATGATAAGTCCCTATCTTAAAAGTTGTATCTACTCCTATTACACAACTTTTTTTTTAAATTTGAATGCAGAATTTTTCTATTTCAATTAGTTGTCTATCAGATCCCAAAACATACTAAACTCGGTGCCGTTTGTCTTTATCTCTTGCAAAGTCTGTACATTCCACCACAGGGTCAATGAAGTTACAATTCTTATTGTTCACATTATATATTCTGTATCTTGGCATTGAGGTTCACATGCTCAAGTCCACCATGTTCGAAAATTATATTATTGAACATGTCTTTGGGTTTTTTTTCTCTCTCTAAATTCCCTCATCTTCTCCATGAGCTGATTGGAAATATGCATATCCAGAAATCAACGCCACTTTGCTTATTTGAATATTATACTAAAGAAATCGGATGCGGGTCACGGAAATTATGTTGAAATGATAGGGTATTTTGAAAAAAAAATGTCTGTTTAAACTTTAATTTAAGTGATAGACAGGTTGCCGGGACAGAAAATAAATATACACAACAATATACACCATTTAAACGAAACATAATGACTGTCGTTGCAAAAATCAAGGTTCCTGAGCTATTTTAAAAATCGAAGCGAGAGGCTTTTAACATTACAGTATAAAATACAGGCTAAATTGGCTGAAACGTCAAATTTGCAAACTTCGTGTTGAAAATTGGCTAACAAGGTCATTACAAAAACAGGTTGCCGGGATGAAACTTGAAACTTGAATGTCCAAAGAATAAGCAAGTCCAAACCTTGTATGTGTAGTCGTGAACTCTAGGTTCCCACGTAAAGTTAAAATGCCCCTATTTCAAGAAGAATAAAATCACGAAAACACGAAAAATTCACCAAATTCGCGTTCATGGTTTTGATTTTGACCGCCTGACAACTATAATGAAATATCAGAGTGATTATAAGCAAGGACTCTGTGACGGGCAACTTATAATATCCGTGTTTTAAAGATTTTAATGATATCAAGCCAGTCCAGTTCAAACTATTATCACGTGGTACAATTCTCATTTACATATAATTGATTGATTGTTGGTTGCTTAACGTCCAGTGGCAAATATTTCATGTATATTCAGGACGAGAACAAATTAACAATAAATACAATAGGTAGGTTCTGTAATAGGGGCGTCCGGGATTAAGGTCGGAGAAATTTAGACTGCCACGGGAAATGAGGGTATATTGGATAAAGACATAAATTTAGCCTTGCAACAGGTCACCTACGGACCCCTCAAAGAGTTGTTGCAAGGGTTCTTAACGTGCAAAGAGCGAGGCACTCTCTTTACACGAGGCATCGGATTTAACGTCCCCATTCTGACCGGACGTGGCTGCGAATTTGTACATCCCGCACAGCCAAACGGACGCCCCACTTTGGCGAGGGTTTTACCGCCGGTCGGAGGAAGACCAATAATGACCATATTTCTATTCCCCAGTCACCCTTGGGGGGCATTTACATATAATGAATATTAATTAGCAAAAGTACTACTAATTTTTGGCTATGGATGCTTTCTTTTCATTTGCGTTGAAGTACGCAAGGAGGCGATACTCCCGTTGTATGGCTGCACACGGCTTTACGGCTTATGGAATGTGCGATTTTGTCAGGTAGGGAAGAACAATCAGTTTCCGTATAAGCCTGTGCACATTGTCCTGTTCAGTCAAGACTAAGAAAAATATATATTTCTTTTTGTTATTGATACTATCTATAAAACTTAAAAGAAGCTTCTCTTCAAATCTATTTAGATTTGATGCAGGTATTGAAGTCCCAAAAGTTTTAACTTAAGGTCTAACATTGATTAAGTTGCACAATTTATGGCCATGAATGCTATCTTTTTAACAAGACGCTTCTGCGTTAAAAATCAATTGAGACTTGGCGCATTTAAAGAATGTTAAAAGAAACTTGAGTGCAAATCTGTCAAAATACAGAAAATTAAAGAAAATTTGGTAAAAATCTATAAAGATAAGATGTATTTCATTCTCTAAAAGTCAATAGAGAATTCATGTGAACACGCTACACTCAAAGACGTGTACAACAGTGTGGTTATATAGTACAGATTAGGTTCATAGAAATTATAAGTCCAATACCAGACAAACATTACATAATCTCATAAATATATTTGATCTTTATCTTATAAAACTGGTATTTATTGTTCCAGTTGCTCTGACTGCCTCCTTGAATGGGATCTATTTTCACCAAACTTGGTAAGTATGACCATTTCCATAAACTCATCTCCTGCAATTTTTTTGTTAACTACAACATTTGCACGGAACATTTTTAATCCCAGCTGCACAAAATCACATTCATAGGTTTCAAAATCAAAAAATCTTGGCAGTGAATTATCTCTGAAAGTACATAGTTAAGACTACACAAGTAAATAGTATACCAGTGTATTATATAAGTGTGCACTGCTGAAAGATAATATTAAAACAACAGAGTTTCCATGTCTCCCACGTTACACATATTTTATCTATCCAAGACTTTTTTTATTTATCTTGAGATAAATGAAGGATTGATAGCAAATACAATATAATTTAAAACCCAATAGTTTCATAAAAATCTGGCAAGAATTGTACACATCAGAGCGCGAACAATGCAATTTTCCATATAATTAATATTTCCAAAGGTGCATTTCTCTTTCAAAAATAGTTGATCAGCACTGATTTTCAATTTTGTCCGAGACATTATTGGTAAAAACGTTTGATATAAGTTTCATAAAAATCTAGCAAGAATTGTCCACATGAGAGCAGTTTTCCATAAATTTGCAGAAGATCTGTCTTTTTTATTTGTAACAGCATAAGGTGTCTTTTTCATTTGTAACAGCATAAGGTGTCTTTTTTATTTGTAACAGCATAAGGTGTCTTTTTTATTTGTAACAGCAAAGGAAAACATAAGGTATGTATTCAGGATGAATTTGGTTTGAAATACATTTGTACTTCCAGGTAGCTTCTGCCTACGACATGTATTTACATTATTTAAAATGGTGTAACATCCTATAGGTATGTTAGTGAGGAAGATATTAATTTAATTCAGTAAAGACATGTTTCAAGGTAAATGTTTAAATATTTTACATATAGTTATATTTATTAAACATTATACAAATTTTCGTAAATATGTTCATAATCAACATTTTTGTAAATTTGTTTTTCCACTTAACCGTATATACGGATTGTATCTTTACCAGATGACCACATCTACCTGTCGTCTTTTTATTTAAGTTCAATGACAGTCTTGTCATGTTCTACCTGATTCATTTTTTTATCTAAATATTGATTTGCATGGAACGGCAGAGAGGAATCTGGATTTCTACCCCTCAACTTTTGAAAGTTGGGTTTGGTTAGAACGATTGGGAAAATACTGTATATGAACGTTTTTGGCGGTGTATTTATTTTCACGAATTTCGCGGTAGGTTTATTTTCGCGAAAATAATGCAAAAACAAGTCTAAAATTGTTGTACATTCAGTCAAAATTCTTTAAATAAGCAATAGCCATACCCTTTCAATATCTTGCAAAAAAATCCAGGCAGCAACCTGGAAAATTGGAATGCACCTCGCAACAGTTTCGGTGTTTACGAAAAATTCTGTTGGTTATATGTGTGATGCGGCTCTGAAGAAGTGTGAGACGCATTGACACACAGACTATTCAATGTTTTATTTAATATTAAAAACTGATAAAAAACGATAAAACTGAATCTGAGCTTCTTCTTTTCCAAGTTCCAGAAATAGGATCCCGGAAACAAGCCTATATTTTCCATCTTTTGTTGTCCCCTGATTCCATATTAGACATGTGTTATTTCTTGTCAGGTAGTTCTTTTCTAATGTTTTCACCCCCAAGGGTAACTTGGGAATAGAAATATGGTCACTTGGTCTTCTTCCGACCGGCAGTAAAACGCTTGCAAAAGTGGGGCGTCCGTTTGGTTGTGCGGGATGTACAAGTTTGCAGACACTTCCGGTCAGAATGCGGACGTTAAATCCGATGCCTCGTTTAAAGAGAGTGCCACGCTCTTTGCACGTTAAGAACCCTTGCAACTACTCTTTGAGGGGTCCGTAGGTGGCGTGTTGCTAGGCAAAATTTTTGTCCCAATATACCCTGATTTTCCAGTGGCAGTCCAAATTTTCCCGACCAGCATGGGCTCTTTTACAAGACCTACTATTGTATTTATTGTTAAATTGTTCTCGTCCTGAATATGCATGAAATATTTGCCACTGGACGTTAAGCAAAAACATTCATTCAATCTAATGTTTTTGCTGATATTTTTCGAAAAATCCCTTTATTTTAACTTACAAGTGTATGAATACATATTACTAACAAAATCAACTTACTGTTACCCCTTTTAAAACTTTAAATTGAAAGAAAACCGTTTTTTATATTAGTATTTAAATTTCCCGTTCGGGTTGTGTTCTCAGCTGATCTACTGGGATCATAAGAAAAGACCAGACTGAAACAAAGTATAAATGTCATATAATTATTGCTATAAAAATATATGAATAATATAATATGTTACTTGCAAACACAACATGTAAAATAATGAATTAATGGCTATCAATTATTCAAAATATTTTATTTTGACTCCCCAACCGTTATTTATCTAAAAGCCTCGCGGCTTAAAACAGTCTTGCTGCCAACCTCATAACAGAGCTGGTGTTGTACTTTCTCATGATCTCATTTTCTTTATTCCGGGTGGCCTCGGTGGCCGAGTGGTCTAGTTAGTTACTACTGTAATCACTAGCCAGTCAACACTGAGGTTGTGAGTTTGAACCCCACTCGTGCGGGTGCACTCGACTCCAATCTTAATTGACTAGGATTGTCAGTTTTCTTATCGAAGGTCGGTGGTTTTCTCCGGGCGCTCCGGCTTCCTCCACCAATAAAAACTGGCAGCCACGAAATAACCCAAAAGCGGTGCTCAAAAGTGGCGTTAAAACACCAAAAATCAAATCAAATCTTTATTCCGCAACATCCAATGGTACCAAGATTTATTATCAAGATAAGCTTTATATTTACACAAAAAAAATATATTATGGCTTTAACGAAAAAATATTACTTTAGTCATTTGTCTGGTGTTTAAAGCAAGTTTTCCCAGTTCCAATGTTTACAATTGGCATGTCCAAGAAGTAAGTTCTGGCTTTTTTTGAAATTTCATCAAAGATTTTAACCAAAATGTCAAAACAATCTCTGCACCCCTGTTATTACTTTCATCACAAAGGATATGAAACGGTTGCTTTTTGGACATCTGTACAGCTTTGCCCTCAATACTGGGTGCTATTGATCTGTTATCATTTGTTTGCACTTGGTAGGCTTGCAGGTAAATTTGGATGCAATTTTACTGTCAGCAAAAAGTTTACAACACAACCGAGTAGAATGAGCAGTAACAACAGATAGCAAGTTGTGTTCTGCAACAAAATTACTGAATAAAGTGTCAGCCATGATAAGTTGACTGTCAAATGTATCTTTTGGTTTCAGGAAGAAAATCCCTCTCGAATTTGTATTTTATTTTGAGTCTCACACTTAACATGCTTTTTAACGTCGTACAGACATAATGTGCAAAAGGAAGATGCATTACCGCTTGAAACTCTCGAGTTGTGGGAGTTCTGTCTTTGTGGGACACGGGTGCTCCGAGAAAGGAGGAATTTACGAAGAGAAGAAAAAAACAATTGAATGATTAAACCCATTTCTTCATTAGTTAATGAGTTATTTTCATTTCTTTTTTTTAGTGGTTCTAGTTTGATAAAGCGATGCAAGTGTAAAAAACAGTCACATAAACACGTAATTGTTTTGACATGTCTTTAACTTATAATTTTGCATCATCTCCAAAACCAAAGTGATCACTAAGATTCAGCATGTCTGAATCAAACATCTGTATAAGAGTTAACCCATGTATTGCAATATTCTTCTCTGGCATAACCTAACTTTTAAATATGATACGAACCTATGTCTTTCTTGACAGCTATATTGTCCCCTTGTTTTTTCGCACCACTGAAGCGGCCACTTGCTTTTTTCCTGTTATCAAAACAAAAATAAAACCATGGACGTCTGATTAAAAATGTATTTCACAAAATGTGTAAGAACTCAAGTTTCATCAGTGCCTGGATAGCTCACCTTGTGAAAAATTTACCAGTCTGCATATAAATAAGGGTATTTAAATGCGCATATTTAAGTTACTCTTTGTGTTGCTGACCATAATTGCACATGTAATCTCGCTAAACTTCTTGGTGTATTAGAAATGAATTCATGTTCAGAATGCATGAACTGCCACCGTCAAATATTAACTGGTTATCGCACTTAGACATTTCTTGCCAAAGACTGTGAATAAAAAGGACATATTACTAGAAGGAAATGACAGCGTATATGTACTATTCAGAGTCAGTCCCTCAGTATCAAATTGTCTGTCTGACACCTGGTGCCACAAAATGTATAGACATTTTTTTAAGTCTTCGATATCTGTTTATTTGATGTAAAATAGTCAACCATAACACAATCAATTTTTACTCATTTAAAAAATTAATTACACAACAGGATTCCTGGACAAAAGATTGGATACCAAATTGATGGAATAAGTATACGTGGCCTTATAATAACTATACATCATTAAAACTGTTAAAATATACAAGTTGGATGAGAGGGGTTTTTGTGTCTTCTTATATCAGATATCTACTTTATTATTTTTGTTTGCTGTGCTGTTTGGAATATAAACCTTCTTCACCTTATCGATTTATTAATATCTGAAACAAACCTTATTTGTTTTATGTCTTATTTACTTATTTGCAAGATTGGTGACATTATTTGTTTGGTAACTGTATCTACCAGGAATCCCTTTGCTTTAGTTCAAACATCTTATCGACACATAGCCCATTAAGCCGTAAATAAATTTTTCTTCTCAAATTTGCAATAAAATGTGTTTTAAAGTTGATGATAATCAAGGACATTGCAAGCTGTAACACTGAGATCAAAAATGGCAATTCAGCAATTATGTTTGTGTTACCAATAATTTTACCTTAGATATGTAACGACACATAGCCCATTAAGCCGTAAATAAATTATTCTTCTCAAATTTGCAATAAAATGTGTTTTAAAGTTGATGATAATCAAGGACATTGCAAGCTGTAACACTGAGATCAAAAATGGCAATTCAGCAATTATGTTTGTGTTACCAATAATTTTACCTTAGATATGTAAATCATATTACTTCCATATCCGTTTACTATTTTGTCATGACAAGTATCAATTTCAAAGATGCAATGCAAAGGGGATAGATGACATATATTATTTCTTGTAGATCTGATAATGGGTGACAAATAAAGAGAAAGAGAGCTAAACTAAAATCTTATTTGTTGTCTTGTGTATTTCGTTTTAACAGATCAAAGGTATAGCATTTTTGATGTTGGCTGAAGCATGTAATCCTCTCATTCACTCTGACATTTATCACAAATTGGCTTTGCAAATTCATCAGGAAATATAAGTATCATTTTCTTTGATAAAGTTAAGATGTAAATATGGTTGTCTCAAATTTTAAGGCAAGCGGAAATCTCTGGACTATGGACAAACATTTATATATGTATGTTTCTTTTTGCTTACTACCTTGTGCCATTAAATCAAGCAGGTGTAAAATGATATCTGGAACGTCTTCGTCAATCAATTTGTCAATAAATGACTTGCCATATGTACAATGATTGCAGTGCAGTTGTTGACAAGTCAAACAAAATAGATTCTATGAAGAAATAGAAACTATCTAAGGAAGAAACCCTGCACAGATCACAGCCAACATATGTATATCCAAAATCCAATTCAGTAAATTGTAATGTCTGAATTTAAAAAAAATTAAACAATTCACAATTTAGATTGTAAAATACCCACCACCGTAAAGTCAGGCAGTTAGACTTTTATATAAGCTTACACAAGATTTCATCCAAACCAGCTGTTGAAAGTTACAATATGAAACCTTAATAACATAATATGTATAAATAAAAAGATTTGGTATGAGACAACTCTTCATCCAAGACACAGTGTATAAACAGTTAATGTTTGCTTCAGAAAAGTAAGCTTTAACTAATTAAATTTTATTTCATCTCTCCACATTCTGATACCAAAAATGCAAATTAAGAGTCTGTTCGACCTTGTGAGTTTTGTCCAGTTTACACAACCTAAATTCTAAACATATGCAATAGGACTCATCAGTAGCCTTTGCATATGAGGTGATTCTTACTGAGCAGGCTTGTCTTTAAGTTACATATTTACACAAATGTAAAGGTCACTGCTCAAGTAATAAGAAAATAATCATTTAATAAACTATGTTACAGTTAGATAGAGGAACTATACTCAAACCAGCAGAAAAAAACTATTATCTTTA
Organism: Mytilus californianus; assembly: GCF_021869535.1. Classification (NCBI taxonomy): domain Eukaryota; kingdom Metazoa; phylum Mollusca; class Bivalvia; order Mytilida; family Mytilidae; genus Mytilus; species Mytilus californianus. The sequence continues at coordinate 4,487,197 of NW_026262672.1, forward strand.
GCAATTTATAAGGTGCGATGTCTAGTTTGTCTGAGAACATTTCAACAAAAGGCCTTATATTCAGACAGATACTTCAACCTGTGCAGTTTATAAGTTTCTGGTGAGTTAAAGAGTAACGGTTTATAAGTACTTTTTTGGTAGTTTATGTTTGAAAAACATGCTGTGTAACATACAGCATTCATTTCCCGATGTGCAACAAGGCATCTCAGTTAAAAGAGGTCAACATCCTGATCTATTGGTAGGACGTAGATATACCTTGCTATAAATACTGCAGCTATTACCTGTGCCAATCATGATTCAAAGTGTGTTTGAGCAACAAAATCAATTGTCAAACAATACCCGCTAAACTGGGTAGTTTAATTGTTACATTTATGTAACAATTAGCCTCATGCTCCATTTCTAGAATGACTCTCATCCTTCATAATCCAAGTTTTACTTGGATGAGAGTCCATTCTACTAATTACGCTAAATAAACAAAATGACAATAATACATAAATAACAACAGACTACTAGCAGTTACTGACATGCCAGCCCCAGACCTCAATTAAACTGATTAAAAGATTATGTCTTCATCATATGATTATCAGGCACAATCCTTCCTGTTAGGGATTTAGTCATAAAATATATGAGAAGAACATAACCCGTGTCATGCCAACAACTGGTTTTAGAATAAATGTGTTATTTCCGATGCAAAGACTATAAGTGAATTAATATTAAAGCCAAAATATGCAATCTTTAATGACCTGACAACAGTATCGTAATTATATCCCTTAATAAGTCTGTTTAAAGGTTTTGTTAGCTTTTGAGGTGAAAACTGACATTTTTATGCTTTGCAAAGAATATTACCATAAAAGATTGGATGTGAAATACCCGAACGTATAAGATATCTGCATGTTGAGTTATATTTACGAATGATGTCCTTATATCGATGATAAAATTTAGTAAATGTTTTGACTAGTTTATGATATCGAAAACCCTGGGGTAATAATTTTTAAGTAATACATAAATTTCTCTCGCTAAAATCTAATACTTTGTTACATACACGAGCGAATCGTACAAGTTGAGACATATAAACACCATAAGATGGTGACAAGGGAACGTCACCATCTAAAAAAGGATAATGTTTGTTATAATGTTTATATTAACCATGTTTTTACTAAAAAAAAAATTATACATATGAAGATCGGACTTGATTGTTTGAATTCCAACAGTTTAATATAATTTTTACATTTTTTTTTACTGTCCTTTTTGTGTGTTAGAATTGTTATACAATATGTGTTAAGTATATATTATTGTCCTGATTTGCTATGCAAGTTAATCTAATTATATATCTATATGACAGATTGTTCAGAAATCTCAACCTGTTTCTGAATGCAAACTGTTTAGAATAACTTGAATGTCCCTCTGGTATCTTTCGACCCTCTCTTGTTCTTGATTGCTCTCGTTTGCCAAAAAAATGTATTGCACTCATGATTATTTATCACAACATATGTTTATATATATTTGAATAGACTGGTGTGTCTTAGTAAAATCCATACTTAATATGTTAAATATTCCAAACAGAAAGAACCTTTATTTTCCATTAGATATGCGACTGAGTCAAGTCCATACTTAATATGTTTAATAGTCCATACAGAAAGAGCCTTTTTTTTTCCTTAAGATAAGTGGCTATTAAGTATGTTTAATTGTCAAAACAGAAAAAGAAGTCTTTATTTTGAATTGGTTATGCATAAATCCAACAATTTTTCCAAGCAGAAGTAATCTTTAATTTTCCATTAGATGGATGTAAGTTTAGCTATGTCAAGTCCATATATATTCATACTTCATGGTAGGAAAGCTGCCTTGACGTATTCTGTTTATTTATCGTGAAAATGCTCATCATGAGCCATGATTTATCGCCATTAGACCTGGTTTGTGATCGTGACGAAAGGTAAAATTTCAGAAAAATTAGTAAAAAAAAGTACTTAAGAGACATACAACTAGAACAAATGTAAATGTCCTCTGAAGGTTTTTAAATGTAAATTCACTTATTAGCTCACCTGGCCCGAATTTTTATCCATCGAAAAAACATGGCCGCCGTTGCTAAAAAAAGAACATAGGGGTCAGATAGCAGATTTTGCTAAATAACTCAAAAATGGTTGGGTTTAGCAAAAATCTGGCTGGGGTAAAATTGTTCAGAATGATGAGATCTACCCATGCACAATTTTGGTGATGATTCGTTAACCGATGTTGGAGTTATGGCCCCTGAATTGTCAATTTTTTGCAATATTCGACTTTTGGAGCTAATCAATTTGAAACTATTAGAAACAGATAACCAATGTAATTACAAAATATGCTCAGCTTGACCCCCCAAGGGTGACTGGGGAATAGAAGTATGGTCACCATTGGTCTTCCTCCGACCGGCAGTAAAACCCGTGCTAAAGTGGGGCGTCCGTTTAGCTGTGCGGGATGTACAAATTTGCAGCCACGTCCGGTCAGAATGGGGACGTTAAATCCGATGCCTCGTGTGAAGAGAGTGCCACGCTCTTTGCACGTAAAGAACCCTTGCAACAACTCTTTGAGGGGTCCGTAGGTGATCTGTTGCAAGGCTAAATTTCTGTCCCTATCCAATATACCCTCATTTCCCGTGGCAGTCTAAATTTCTCCGACCTTAATCCCTTAATCTATTACAGAACCTACCTTTTGTATTTATTATAAACTTGTTCTCGTCCTGAATATGCATGAAATATTTGCCACTGGACGTTAAGCAACTAACAATCAATCAATCAATGCTCAGCTTGATGAGATCTACCTTTGTGTCAACCGATGTTGGAGTTATGGCCCCTGAAATGTCCTGTTTTTTTGAAATATGGTTTGGTTGAGCAAAAATCTGGCAGGATTTAAATTACCAATTTACAAATTTTGGTGATGATTCGTTATGCGATATTAGAGTAATGGTCCCTGAAACTTCATTTTTTGTGATTTTAGACTTTTGGAGCTAATAACTTAGAACTATTACAAACAGATAACCAATGAATTACAAAATGTGCTCAGCTTGACGATATATACCTTTTGGCATTTTTTTTTTAACAATCGGTCAACCGATGATGGAGTTTATATCCCAGAATTGTCATTTTTTGTAATTTTTGGACTTCCCGAGCTTATAACTTGGATACTATCAGATATAGATGACCAATGCAATTACAAAATATGCTGCGCTTGATTAGATCTACCTGTGTGTGAAATTTGGTAACAATCGGTCTATTGATGTTGGAGTTATGGATCCTGAAATGTTATGTTTTTGCATTTTTCGACTTCTGAAGCTAATAACTTGGAAACTATTAGATATAGATAACCGATAAAATTACAAAATATGCTCAGCTTGATGAGATCTACCATTTTGCAAGTTGAAATGAATATTTGCTGCATTCACACTCGTCAAACTCCAGGTTCCCAGGTGAGTGATTCCGGCTCCTGGGAGCCTCTAGTTTCAGCATGTTACAGTTAACACGCACATGTTTTTTTTACCTTGAAATAATCCTGCAAGTTTTCAGTGCTGCTTAGTGCTTAACAACTATAAATTTGTTCATATTTTCAATTAAATTTAACAATGATGAGTATCATGATACGGATCAGATTGTTGGTCAAGAATTGCTATATGCATCAGATCGTTTGAAAGTGGATTTTTTTTACACCGCTAATCGCAATACATATCGTTTGCAAGAAATGTGTCTCAGACACCCGAGGGTAAGATTTCTTTCATTCTCTGACAAGACTTGGTGAGTCAGAGAGTGATTGAAATTTTACCCGAGGGTATCTGAGATTTTTCTATCTTGTACTTCCATCGAAGTTTGATTCATTTTCTTACTTTCGCACTTGATGCTAACCATTGTATAGCTCACTTTCATCCGCCATTTGTTAACATTTATTGAAATGTCAGTGACGTCATAATGCTTCACTGTTTTGTCTCAACACTAGGGTGAGATAGATAGAAAGTTAATGTTTGAACTGTAATATGTGATTCTTGTCTTTAGAAAACATTTTCTTGTTAATTGTAGGATTGTATGGTCCAAGCTGCCACAAACACCTATCATTTGGCCTGCAAGAGTTGTGAAGGAGGAGCATTCAGAAACTAATATATTATTACTCGGATAACGCATAGTAAGATGATTTACTTATTAAATTCACAGGTCTTCCTTTGTCAATCACTTACAGGTATTTTACCGTCATGTATACTGCAATCTCCCTCTTTGGTCCATAAAAATGCCTTGACTACATTTTGTGTTTTCTACAACATTTGAGGACTTGTATGCTCATAATATGGGATTAAGTAAGACATTTATATTTTGAAATTTATTGAAAAAAAATGAAATCATGCAAGATGTACATGTAGTTTGCAGTATAAGAAAATTGTGCATGGTACATGGCCTTTCTACCCCCTGTCATAGCCTTTATAGCTCACCTCACAAAGTGAGGGAGGCTTTTGTGATACCATGAGTGTCCTGTTAAGAAGAATGGACAAAAGTCCATTCCTGCTTTGGACTGTTCCATTAAAACATACCAGGTATCTAGGAAAGGTACTTTTTAACAGGGAAGGAAGTTTTATCAAGTTTTTACATTCCCCTTGAAGGCCTTCCCCTAGTCCCTTGTATGTTTTGTTTAAACAACCCTTACTGACACGTGCTACATCAACTATATTAGTGTGTATGATGCACCTTAGGATGGTAAACTGGATGCATGCTTTGTATACTGGCTGTGACATATATTTATATAAGGTTGAATAACTTCACTTCAGTCTTGGTAAGGATGAATGGTTAAAGTCCATTCCCAATATTTAGGGTTTTTACAATTAAAAAAAAATATATGAAAATATATCGTGTACATATGCCTACATCATTATTCCTTCATATTCCTTTTCTTACACTGTGCGCAAACATATTCCAAAATTGTGCGCAAACATATTCCAAAATTGTGCGCAAACATCATATGTGCGCAACCGTAAATCGTGAAATTGTGCACAAACATGTTTCTCCCGTTTTTATCACATGGTTGGTACACGTAGGCCAGGAAAGGCCATCCCAATAGAGCAAATACATATACATATCACGTATATCAGAGAAATAAAGTTTATAAATTACCAGATAACCAAGATATAAACTTTTTAGTTTCTGTATTGGCATATTTAGTCCCCTGAGCCAATTTCACATCTAGAATGGTATTCACTTTACATTTCGTGCTTTTCAGCATTGCAGTAAAAACAAAAGACACACACGTGTTTCCTGGAAATGACTTTGACAAAATAAAAACTGAAGCACTATGTATCTGTTAATTCTATTTGTTGTTGGTTTAGGGACGGACCATTTAACTTAAAAAGGCAGGGGTGTTATTTATTTGGTTTAATACGTGCTAAAGTAAATGAATTTTCTCGCGCTGCGTGCGAAAAATAATCTGAGCCGAAAAAAACCTAAGCCCCCCCCCCCCCCTGAAATAAAATGGTCAGTCCCTTACTCAGTTAAATTTAGTTTAATGAAGTTTGTTATTGACTTATTGTTACTCTTGCTCAATTATACATATATATGCAACTTATAGCATTTAAAAAAAAATTAGACACAATTTATTTTTAGCTCACCTGGCTTAAACCATGTGAGTTTATGCATTCACTATGGATGTCCATCGTCCATACACGTTTTCAAAAACCTTCTCGGAAACTACTGAATGGTAATGTTCATGGAAGTAATTTTCAAAATGACTGCCACCTTCCTGAAAAGTTTTTAGCATAGCATGCTATTCTGTTAAAATTTGTTAAGCCTTGATGTTGTTGGTGGTGTAAATTCCTCCAATTCATGGAAAACACTGCATGGTTCCAGGAATGTTCTTTGGGGTATTGTGCTCAAAACTGATGATTGTAGTTTTGATCCGACAAAAAAACATGGCTGTTGTTTCTATAAATAGACCATAGGGGTCAAACTACCAATTTCCCCAAATCTTCAAAACCGTTAGATATAGCGATAATCTGATATCAGGTAAAATGTTCAGTGCGATGAGTTCTACCTGTATACAGATTTTCATGAAAATTCTTGAATCGATATTGGAGTTACGACCCTTGTTATTATAATGTAAGGTGTAGTTCAGTGTATTAAATCATTGTTCAAAATTTTAGTTTAAATTTTTTTTAAAGTGAAATATGCTCCCGGTGAGCGATTCAGACTCTAATTTTTTAAATCATTAATAGGGATTTTACAAAATATATAGTCAAAGCCTCGTCAAATCTATCAGTAACTTTTTTCATTGTAGTCAAGAATGTATTTTGATAGCCACTGCCATATGCCATTGTTGTTTACATTGTTTAATTGCCTCCCTATATAGCTAACGGAGTAAGTGTTGTAAGTGCACTGGTAAGTATGATAGAAAGCTTAGAAGTAGAACAATGACTGGAAGATGAAATTATTCTTTATTTATACGGTTTTTTGTGGAGTTTAGGAAGCCAATACGTTGTAGGGACAGTCAAGTTGTTAGGTTTAGCTTGTAAAGATGTAGCAACAAAGTTGTGTTATTAACATTTCATTTTCAGATAACTGTGTCAATCGGAATGTTTTTGAATGTATTCATTGTACAAAATTATGTCATTAACACGCCTGAAAGTGCCTTAACATATATGCTAAAGTTTCCACATATTGTGGCGATTTGATGAAAAAGATGGTAGTCGTTATCAAAAAATAGAACATACATGTAACCTGGGTCAGAATGCAGTTTTTTGCTAGATTTTAATAAAGTTAGATTATTCAGTGTTCCCAAATCAGTGATACAATTCATGAAATTACAATAACAACTGTTGTTGCGAAACAGATAGCTTCAGCACAGGAACAAAATGTAGACCATAAAGAGGAAACAGGGTTTGCAACAAATAGTATTACTGCAGACTTCTTATATCCAATCTTTTGGAAATATGTATCTATACTTGAATGCTCAGATAAACTTAAAAGTCCAATTTTGTACTTGTGACGAAACCTCTGCTAACAGAATTTTTTTTCCAGTTGCACAAATTAGACATCAGTAGAGAACCCGTGCATTTTAACCAGAACCCCATGATGAGAACCGTAATTTGTATTTCATTTCTGATGTTCCACATCTTTTAAGACAGCAATTTCTACTCACACAAGAAACACGGAACATGCATAAAGACATTTCGTAGATGCACTTGGTCCGTTTGTTTGAAGAACATTGTGAACAGGACATTTATAGTCCATGTCCAAAATTATCGCGACCTCATATTGATCTGACAGCTTTCAGTTATATGAAAGTCAATCTGGCCACTCAGATATTAAGTGGAACTGCTGCGAATGCTTTAGAACATTTTATAGTGTATCAGAAACCGTATGCTTCATCAGACATTTTAATCGATTTTTAATTGCCTTAATGTGAGGAGTCTGTTTTAAGGTCGCAACAAAAGAAATCCCAATTTTGACCCATACACTGATGTAATTCACAACCGTTTGGAGTGGCTGACATCTTTTCTCGGATACTTTGAGAAGTGGCGACAAAACATTGCTGCAACCGATACACAAAAGGCAGCTATGACATTGAGTAGGCAAACCTTAGATGGACTAAAAATCAGGGTGAACTCAATTACTGAATGTATTAAATTTATGCTTGGGGCTGGTGCTAAATTTATACTTGCTCATCACTTTAACTAGGGTCCTCTTGAACAACACTTTGGACATTATGGACATAAATCAGGAGTTAATAATTAACCAACAGTTTATGATTGATTGATTGTTGGTTACTTTACGTCCAGTGGCAAATATTTCATGCATGTTCCGGACGAGAACTAGTTAAAAATAAATACAATAGGTTAATAAAAGAGGCCATCCGGGTTGACGGTCGGGGAAATTTGATTGATTGATTGATTGTTGGTTGCTTAACGTCCAGTGGCAAATATTTCATGCATTTTCAGGACGAGAACAAATTAACAATAAATATAATAGGTAGGTTCTGTAAGAGGAGCGTCCGGGATTAAGGTCGGAGAAATTTAGACTGCCACGGGAAATGAGGGTATATTGGATAGGGACAGAAATTTAGCCTTGCAACAGGCCACCTACGGACCCTCAAAGAGTTGTTGCAAGGGTTCTTAACGTGCAAAGAACGTAGCACTCTCTTTACACGAGGCATCGGATTTAACGTCCCCATTCTGACCGTTCGTGACTGCGAACTTGTACATCCCGCACAGCCAAACGGACGCCCCACTTTAGCGAGGGTTTTACCGCCGGTCGGAGGAAGACCATGGTGACCATATTTCTATTCCCCATTCACCCTTTGGGGGACCAACAATCTATGAAGTATATATATGATGATAACACTCCGTGGCGTTGGGGTACAGGCTCTCCAGCCATGAAGAGGTAATATAAGTGTAAACAGGGAAAACATACCAATAGACAAAACTAAGCTACAACGAAGAAGATAGACTTTGCGAAAGTATCTTGACTCCTGTTAGGAAAATGACATAAACAACTTTTCTACTTTTATCAGTTTGTGAGGTAATAGACCAAGTTAATACATCAATTACCTTTAGAAAAAAAACGAGTTTAATCCTATAATAGTAAGGTGTATTTTTCCGTCTGGCAGATGTCATCTGACCTTGGCCTTATCAATCAAAGAAATTGGAGTTCTGCATTAACAGGACCGAATTCATTGATTCTTCAAATTTTTCGTAAGATTGTATTACCAAATTCACAAAAAATGAGCAGAACCGAACAGATTTCAAATGTCATAGACTCATGTATGCAGATAGATCTTTTGTACCAATACCAAATTAATACCAAATGAAATATAAGTGTTACCAACAATTGGCACTTACCCTATTGAAACAAAGATTTATCCCTGAATGTTTTTTTTTTACTTTCAGAAGCCTTATATTGCATATCTCAAGGGTAGATTAATGCATCCCTGAATGTGTTTTTTTTACTTTCAGAAGCTTATCTTGCATATCTCAAGGGTAGATTTTGCATCCCTGAATGTGTTTTTTTTTTACTTTCAGAAGCCTTATCTTGTATATCTCAAGGAAAGGTTTTACATCCCTGAATGTGTTTTGTTATTTTCAGAGGCCTTACCTTGCATATCTGAAGGGTGCATTTTACACTTACACTTGGATAGTTGAAGAGGATGAAGATCTCAAGATATAAATATTGTGTTCTGTTAATCATTATTCACTTATGAATATAGGTGAAATTACATGCACATAGACAATGATAGTGTATTGACCTGACATAGCAACAATATAAGAACTGGCAAGAAACCTGGAAAAACTTCTCTATACACTATTATTGTCTTTATGTTGTAAAACAAAACAAATTTTCATTGTACATAAAGTGGTTTAATTTCAAACTATCAGCAAACAGGAAGTGGCTGCACCACAGATCCGCACATTTGTCCTGTTTGAAGCCTCATCCTTATATTGTTATAGGTAAAGTCAATATACTAATAAAAAAAACTTCTATTTTTATTATTTTAGGAAAAGTGCAGGGGCTTTTAGTAGAAGCTGGTTGTGAAGTAGAGGGAGTTAATATGATAAAATGCTATCAGTTTGCGTCACATATCTTTACCAACTGGCGCAACCATTTAAGAATGAAGGTAACGTTTAATCATCACATGGTCAATGGCTTAGCTACTCTATAATATCTTCTGTGAAATTATATTTGTTATAAGTCATTAACATTGATTAGTTCTTAAAACTGTATACCTTACAGCAGTAAATACACTTAAGTAAAACTAAATTTATCAGCTTTATAACAGTAGCTGTTTGTGAAGCCCATTTCACGTTCCCTATCCCCCCAAGGGTGACTGGGGAATAGAAGTATGGTCACCATTGGTCTTCCTCCGACCGGCAGTAAAACCCTTGCTAAAGTGGGGCGTCCGTTTGGCTGTGCGGGATGTACAAATTTGCAGCCACGTCCGGTCAGAATGGGAACGTTAAATCCGATGCCTCGTGTAAAGAGAGTTCCACGCTCTTTGCACGTTAAGAACCCTTGCAACAACTCTTTTAAGAGGTCCGTAGGTGACCTGTTGCAAGGATAAATTTCTGTCCCTATCCAATATACCCTCATTTCCCGTGGCAGTTTAAATTTTTCCGACCTTAATCCCAGAAGCCCCTATTACAGAACCTACCTATTGTATTTATTGTTAACTTGTTCTCGTCCTGAATATGCATGAAATATTTGCCACTGGACGTTAAGCAATCAACAATCAATCACGTTCCCTATCCTATATACCCTCATTTTCGCGTGGCAGTCCAAAATTCCCCGACCTTCATCCCGGACGGCCTCTATTACAGGACCTGCCTATTGCATTTATTGTATAAATTTATTCTCGTCCTGAACATGAATGAAATATTTGCCACTTGGGTTAAACAAACAATTATCAACCAATCAATTTTCAAAATATTTTGTAGGCAATTCTAATAACTTTGAATATCTAAAACTGTAATTCTTTTTTTTCCAGCTGAGGGTATTTTTATAAATATATTTTACACCTGAAACAATTCTAATTAAAAATTATAAGTCATGAAAAAGTTCTATTGTGTATTATACCTATTCAAACATGTTTTGTTTAGAACACTTTTTATGAGCACCAAGGAGAATGTAGTGGAACCTATGAAGATCTTGAAACAGTGGGATTGCAATGTGAGGAACCACAAAAAGTATTTTGGTAAAATAATGTGGTCATCCCTGTATGAAGTGTTTGCAAGCCAACAACATCGCGTCATCGAGACTTACAGCAGATCACAGCTACAACAAGCGAATTGGACCATCAACTTTTTCATTTAGAGTAAACACGAATAAAATCATGGAAACAACAGACAAGACTTCTGCTATTTTGCCATTAGCACCAATACCTAAAATACCCCCGTCAATCTCAACTCCAATAAAACAGAATGACATTTTGGATGATTCACTTGCAAGTAATTCATTCGGTGATGATAAAAATGACTCGATCTTTGACATTTATCTTGATATTTAAAGTTCTGATGAAATGAAGCAAATGAGAGCACAAATTCAGATGATAGCACTACAGCTTCTGATACGCAAGCTTGACAGAAATGGAAAGAAATTAAAGTGGAACAAAGTTCAACTCATAAATTTCAGCAATACCAGCACCAATAAATGTATTCATAGACGACACATTCGCCCCAAAAAATCGCAGATGGATGCACTGTATTGTGTGCAGAATGCAATTGTCAGGTCCATTATAATTTTGAAAAAAATAAAAATTACTGCAAGGATTTGTTAGATTTATAAAGAGGAAAACATTTTAAAATTTCAAAGAACTTTTAGGGCAACGTGCGTTTCGGACGATAAGAAGTATAGTTAAGAAAAGGAGGGAGATGTTTCTATGTGAGAGGACCACTTTAAGGAAAGAATTGACATGAATGAAGCTATCATGGATGCCGTTAAAAGGAAAAGAGATGAAGCGCTTCCACAGAAGATTTGGGAGATGGAAGATGAAAATTTTGAATTAAATGTCTATTTAAAATGGTTGACAGTTGTCACAATTTGATCAGAGAGCAAAATTGTAAACATTTGTGTTTCAGTCTGAACCATCTTTATCACAGGAATTCAGATGGTCAGAAGCAGCTCAGCCGTGGAAAACATGTATTGAATGAACCATTTCAAAATCGTTCTACAGAACACATTAGCCCAATTAAATACCAACTTCAACAGCCATTGGAAAGTGTACAAGAAAGTACTAAGTGGTAGTTTTTTTTTAAATCTTTTCTTTAACAACAAACAGGTCATTAAAGAAATAATTCTTGGCATAGAAATCATTTAACCATTGACAAATATTATATTTAAATTTCAAACAGAGCAATAACCAGGGAATAAATAATCACACATAACAGCTTAGCCCGTTTAATGAAACACAACTCTACACCTGAATTATTTAGGATCTCATGGTAAAGACCACCCCTTTAACCTTGAAAATACGACTGATTATTTAAAGAAAACTGAAAACCTAAATCCGTTACCAGACAACACAATACTTTACCAATAGACGTGTCTATTGTGTATACGAATATTCCACATGACCATGAATAGCAGCATCTGAAGAGGCATAAAACAATCACAGTGACTCAGTTAAATAACTTTTTTGTGGTCTTCACCTCCTAGTTATTTTTGCACAAGTTAAAAATTAGGTATATATTAATATGACAAATCTACTTGTTAAGTTTCTAAAGAGTAAAGTGGTAGTTTTCGGTTAATAAGAACTACCTGCAAGTGCCTGGCAAGGGGAGTGCTATAAAGGTTTTCGTACATTTATGAATAGTAAAATTAGTGAATATCGCGTAAAAGACAGGGGAAACTTGCAAGTACCTTTCAGTGGAAACCGTTTCATATTGTATTTTATAATTCCGAAATTGTATATCATTTAAGGCGTCATGTTTTAGAACCATATGTTGATTTCTACATCAGACTTGGGGTCAATTACATTGGAATGTAATTAATTGAATTACACATTACATTGCAAAAAATGATCAATTACACTAATTACCATTACACAGTTTTGGCAATGTAATTAATTAAATTACACATTACATTTTATCAGAATTGTATAAACCAATATATTATTTACATGTACAATGTAAATATATAAAACTTGTCTCAAATTTAGCCCAACAATGTTAAATCTTCTTACCTCAGCTGAATTTGACCTCTTGATTCTTGTATATATATTGCACGAGCCAATGCTCCGTGTTGAAAACCGTACTTTGACCTATAATGGTTTACTTTTATAAGTTGTGACTTGGATGGAGAGTTGTCTCATTGGCACTCATACCACATCTTCTTATATCTATAATTGTAAGCTTATGTGACAATTTGGATGTAAAGTGTTTTCATTTACTTGATAACTGGTATTTTTTGTCAGCTATTGTCTATTGTCATTAAATTTCTAAACTTTTCAATTTTAACTATTGACAAGCTATATATATGTCAAAGGCAACAAACATCACTATGGCATCCGTTTTTTTTTTGCATTTGGTCAAATACCATCGAATTTCCTTTAATTAAGGTAGCCAACTTAGGTTTTATATAAATTACAAATTTATTTTGTTCTTTAAAAATTTCAAAAGAAATATAGAACTATAATGCTTCATATATTTGTATACATCTGTTATTAGATAAAATACATGTAATAGTTTACATTGTCCCTAGGCTGTTTTACACACATATTTATCAGACTAATTGTCATTTGTTTTTACAGCTGATAATTTTATTTCTATAAACTTATTGTGTATACTAATTTGACAAAATTAGTGTGTGCAAGGATTTAAAACATTTTTACCTTCATGTAAATCACAAAAGTCAAACTTCCAGATATTTTAGAAGTACATTGATGGCAATTTTCTCTAAAAGTTTTATTAGGATTTGTTGGTTTCTCATTAATATATGTGAATAAAATATTATTTTACAATTAATATTAACACAATTTCTTATGATTATCATCAAAAATTACATGCACATTGAAATGTAATTGAAAAGTAATTTAGCATTACATGCTTTTTCAATGTAATTAATTAAATTACCATTACATGTAATTTAAAAAATGCTCAATTACACATTACATTCAATTACATGGAAAATTGTAATGCATTACACTTAATTACAATTACATTTTCAATTACCCCATCCCTGTTTTACATACCTCAAAATTTACTTCAACAAGCTGTTTATTATGATGTACAAAAAGACATTTATCTTGCAATATGCAAGGCTCTTGGACTTTTTTCCAAGCTTATTACTGCTCACTTTTGGATGAGGATGAAGTCAAATTGTTCTCTCCATGATGCAAACACAGCGTATCAAATTTTGCCAATAGTTGTTAGTTCAGCAAAATCTGATACCACCAATTTTGTATGTGAAATGACCAACCCTTTGTCTATAATGTAATGGAAGACAATATCTTACAAACACCTTTAACTATAAATGAAAAATTAAGATTCTAAAGCCGAAAATTTATTGAGAATATGGAGTAATAGCAAATCACATACATAAAGTTTAGATTGACTAGGTCTGACTGTGTAATCTCAACGAAGGTAATTGGTTCTATCTGTGCACTGTAGCCACAACATAGCCAAAAGCGCTTAAAGTAAAATAAAAATAGTTATAAAATAGTCGTATAGATAAAATATGAAAAAGGACGAAGATGAGTGACATGATATGTATTTTATGATTTTCAGGTTATAAGAAGCTTTGTTTTGACAGTTCATGTGCAGCTCAAATTCCATATGATGGTAGAGATGACTGTATTTTAAATATAGGAACCTATTTAGTTCATTATGAAGTATTGAGAGACTTTATACTTCAGTATTTGTAATAAAACAACAACAAGTGTTGACGTTGATAAGTTATAGTTTCTCATATTGTTTAACTAACCAGATTTCTGTAGGCTTCATAATATGAAACAAGATGAACTAGATATCATTGAGATGGGAGCCATCTCTGTGGGCCCCGCTGTGAATGATGTGTGCTAAAAAATTTGTATCTTTATCATTGGACATCAGGTTGTCAAATGAAACCAAAGTTTTTGACCTTGACCTTTGACCTAGGAAGTTGTACATAAATTATGACACACCCTCTGGTGTTGGTTTATATACATATCAAGTATAAACTTTGAAATCATAACGGTTCTCAAGATATAGAGCGGACACGATCTTTACCATAGGACATGGGGTTGTCAACTAAAACCAAAGTTTTTGACCTTGACCTTTGACCTAGGAAGTTGAACATACATTATGACACACCCTCTGGTGTTGGTTAATATACATGTCAAGTATAAACTTTGAAATCATAACGGTTCTCTAGATATAGAGCGGACACGATTTGTTACGGACGGATGGACGGACGGACAGAGACTGATCACTATAGGGCGGCCGCCATTCGGCGGGGCCCTAATAAGGTGTAAAACAAAAACAACTATTTACGAACTGCCACATGTAACAAAAAGAAGTAGAACATCGACCGTTATTGGGTAATCAAATGCATATTACATAATACAATATTTCTACAAAATCTTGCTCTTGTTCAAATGGGAAGATAAGAAGCACCAAGATTGAAATGCAAGCAAATGATTACAATCAAAACAGAATGAGCATGGATTCGTAAAGATGAATACTTGCATTGAAAACAGTAAAACAATAATGGACAATATAAAACAGATTTAATGAAATCAGTAGTCTAACAGTTCACAAGGCATCACGAAATAAATTGAAATCCATGGAATTTCATTTGGCAATAAACAAGAGAAGGGCATCAATTAATTAAAGGGGCATTCATTTCATTCAATGTCAGTGGTCAAACATTTTATGAGGAAATTAAGCAATTCCTTGAAAATGTATTGGTAATATTATATATAATTAAAAAAATCATTAATGCTAAATCTTAAATTAGAGTTTTTCAAATGTTGTCTACTTTTGACACCTATAAATAGGTTTAATGGTTTCCATATTTATTAGTTGTTTTTCCTGTCTGCTAAATAATCCATCTGCCATTAACTTCTCAGTACTGTGTCGAAATTAAACCAATACCTACAAAAGTACAGGTAATGATGTGACAACTTTGCAGCACAAGGTTTGTTTCCATTGAGTATTTCAATAAGTATGAAATTCAAAAGTTTGTGGTATTCCTTAGGAATCAACTTCTACAACGAACATCCTTCATCTGCAACAAGTTCGCGGGACTTCGTTAGTTTTTCTTTTCCCTCCCTTTCCTCTGTTATCATGAAACTTGTGTTTACAAAATCTCATCCTTCGGTCTGCGAATACCTGTTGTGTTTAAAGTAACGTGTACTTAAAAAAACGTCACAATATTCCAGCGTCATGCCAAATTTCGCACTACAGCGAAAGTACATATCGTACTTCAGCGCAGACCATCGCATTTCAGTGTGACCATCGCACCTCCGAGTCCTACATTTTTAAACATTAACACAGTACAATCTTCTTGTATCATTAATGTGTAACTTGTGCCAACACAGAAGAGTTAAATCAAACATTTTATTGAAAATTAGAATAATCCATTTTAAATTGCCTAATTGAAAAGTGTTACTTATTATAAGGCATATACAATATTTTCAGATGATTTTTGTTATGACATCTTCTAAATTACCATACATATATATGTAGTTTCTTGTAGAAACCTTTCCTGACATATCTCAGGAACAAGTTTGCCACACAGCTATTTATCAGGGAAACAGTTGATAAATTAAAGGTAATTTACTTTAATATATAAATATCAATAATGATTTTCCATTTTGGTTCAAAAATTGTGTAATTACAGTGTTAAATCATTGATCTTTCAGTTCATAATACAATTAATGAAATGATTAGAATTATTTATCAATTCTCATTTTTTTTTTTTAAACTTACGACAAAAAAGATGTGAATGCTTATAAAATTACAGAATTTAACATGGGAAGCAATGTGCGATGTATTAGTGATTATGTTAATTTTCATTTTACCCACATATTTCTTTTTGAAATAGAAAGGTATACTTTAATTTAATGTTTACTTCATTGTGTCAAGGGGAGATACCACTGGCATATCAGATGTTTACATGTAGACGGAGATATTTCAATTCAATTGTGAAACCTTGCGATCTTACTCATGAATTTTATGTAATATTTAACAAACTGGTACCTCAAATTGTGCCGGTAGTACAAATATGATTTATTATACTTCATGTCAAAATGCCAGATTTTGATTGGTTAATACGAGGGATACAATTTCCTCTATCCCATGGCAAATACTCTATTACCCTTAACGGAGATGCTTGCTCATTGGTTGCAAATGAGACAACTCTCCGCCAGGTACCAAGTGACGTTAGATGGCAGCAGCTATAGGTCACTGTACAGCCGTCAACACACGAGCAATAATACCCATGCCAGAGGCTGCTTTAAAAGAAAATCTGACACTGGTCAAATATTCATAATGTGAAGAAAATCTGCATTCAACCACAATTGTCAAACAACTTCTCATAGTTGTCCTGACATGACTTAGGGAACTACCTTTTGATTTTTTTTTTTGGGGGGGGAGCTAGGATGAAATTTGAAAAAAAAGGAAGGACAGGAGTTTTGAGTAAAAAAAAAGGCAGGATGACCAACTTGGCAAAAAAAAAAGGCAGGATGACAATTTATTTAAAAAAAGTCAGGACCGAATTGAGTGAAAAATAAAAAGGCAGGACAGAGATTACAACTAAAAAAAAATGCAGGAAAAACTTTTTCATCCTAGGACACATTACTTTCGAACATTGTATCTCCTTCAATCAGTATAATACAGTATTCTTTAATATAACGTTAGTCCACATAATTATGACGTCTTTAAAGGCTGTTTTAATATTTTTTTTCTGTGACGCCTTCCTATGACGTCATAACGCTGAAGCCATTTTTCCCGTCGTAGAAAGACGCCTATCAGGACGTCAAAATGATTTAGGCCGAGATTCTTGTACAACATATCAACTGAGCAGGGATATATATATTGATGCAACCCCTGTTATTGCAATATTTTCAGCAGAAAGATTTGAAATGCTGAGGATAAAAACGACAAAATGATACTGAAGGCAGTATCTGGAATTATATAAAATGATTCCTAACAGCAATAAAAATTATTTGAGATAGTAATATTGACTTTTGTTCATATTTGAGCTTTCTTATAATATTTCGTATATCGTATTATATCGGGGTTCAAAATTTCAAATACAATTACTGATAAAAAAATAAAGACAAACGCGTCACACAGGTAAATGTAAAATAAATTTGTCGTTTATGGTACTAGTACAACGAATGTAGGACAGAAAGTCACAGGACAAAAAGTCACGGACGAAAAGTCACAGGACAAAAAGTCACAATTCAGTTTTGAGATTATTTTTCTCAAGAACAAGAAAACACTAATTTTAAAAATAAATTTTTGATTTTTTCTTGAACTATAATATATGAAGCAACTTTGTAATTAAAATTGATTCAATAAATATCAATGATGATCAAATAGTTGTTATGATAACAAAATGTCAAAGTGGTTTGGCACTTAAATTGCTTCATGGTGCCAAGAAATATATCATTTGCATGATTAAAATTTAATAATTTTTCATTTATCAAGGCTTATGAACAATTTCCTAAACTTAAAAATGAATAAATGTAAAAAAAAGAAATTAGTTGAAAATCTTTCTCTTATATATTCAAACAATTGTTAACAAATTATTTGTGACTTTTTGTCCTATCCAATTTGTGACTTTATGTCCGTTTACCTAGTACAACTAGTTGTTTTTTTTACATAGAACGGCACACACAGCGGGAATAGATTGAAGGCACCAACACTATTTAACCTGGGACATGTATCACTTCAATAATAAAAGCCGAAAACATAGACCAGACGTGGCACGGTACTTATACATCCCCCTAAGGTTACATTATGTCCCCGTCTACATCATTTGATGTTTACCATTTGTTCGTAACCAGCTGTCAAGTTCAAAATTTGCAAGGTCAACGTTAACATTCTTTCCTACTCCTTGAAGAAAAAGAAAAAATGAATTTGACCAAGCCTATCTTACTCATCTTTTTAGTGGTGCATTACTAACTACTTTTACACTGGGCATATACTATAAAATGTTATCTTCTATGAAATATCTTACCGCATGTGTTTTAACCACTGAACGGATACCAGTTCTACTCTACATTTTGTTGCATAAAAATGTCCATCCCAGCAGCCATTTGTAATGTGGTTCTTCAAACTTTCTACCCCCATCTCCAGGGTCACTTGGTCTTCTTCCGACCGGCAGTAAACGCTTGCCAAAGTGGGGCGTCCGTTTGGCTGTGCGGGATGTCCAAGTTTACAGCCACGTCCGGTCAGAATGGGGACGTTAGATCCGATGCCTCGTGTAAAGTGAGTGCCAAGCTCTTTGCACGTTAAGAACCTTTGCAACAACTCTTTCAGGGGTCCGAAGGTTGCCTGTTGCAAAGCAAAATTTCTGTCCCTATCCAATATAACCTTATTTTCCAGTGGCAGTCCAAATTTCCTCGACCTTCATCCCGGATGGCCTCTATTACAAGACCTACCTATTGTATATATTGTTAACTTGTTCTCGTCCTGAACATGCATGAACATGCATGAAATATTTGCCACTTGACGTTAAGCAACCAAAATTCAACTTTCTATAATAATACCGGATAACGTGTTAAAAAAAAAACGAACTCTTGAGGAAAATAATTCTAAACGGAAAGTCCCTTATCAAATGGCAAAATTAAAAGCTCACACACATCAATCGTATGGATAACAACTGTCATATTCCTGACTTGGTACAGGCATTTTCTTACGTAGAAAACTTGGGATGCTCCGGAAGGGTATGCATCTTCTGCTCCGCATGTGGCACCCGTCATGGTAGTTTAAACAATATTTTATTATGAAATATACAAATGGTATATACAAATTCACATACAAGCAACAAGTGCTTATGTTAATCTGTCTCCTTGTTAAATTATAAACAATAAACACAAATAAATCAAAAATAAATGCTCTGTTACATAATAAAAATATTGATAATGTCAGTTGTGTTACACAATGAATTGAAAAAGAAAAGAAAACTGCAACCGATAAGATGAAATGCTTACAGGTGTATTGTATGAATTATTAGTTTGTTAATCTTTTAGATTTAATAATTGACCTTTGTACCATGAGATATAATATAATGTTTTCTTCATTTGAAACCATTTGAACAGTTTAATGGTAATTTGGTGTCCATTGGTACTGAATAATCAACAGTTAAGTATAGACTTGTTTCGTCAGCAAAAAGCTTAATTTGGGCTTTGATGTCAGTGACCATATCATTAATAAATATCAAAAACAAAAGAGGACCTAATATAGACCCTTGTGGAACGCCCGCATTAGAAGACAACCAGTCAGAATCTGAGCCATTTATAACTGCTCTTTGAGACCTTCCATTCAAATAATGTTCTATCCATTTAAGTAAGTTTCCAGATATATCATATGAACTTATTATCATAACCTTCTTGGTTTTATAATTGTATTATTGCAGAAAAAAATAGAAATAGAAAGATTTGGGATCAATAGATTTTCAACTGATAATTCAATATTTTTGTTCTACACTGGCTTTGTGTCTATGTCAATGTTTTCGGCGTTTTTCAATTTTATAAGACCAGCTATTATTGCTTAATTTCATCCCTAAGGGTGACTACAGGTCGTTCTGACCTGCAGTTGAACTTGACAAAGGGGCGTCCGTTTGGTTGTGAGTGATATACAAGTACTAAGCCACGTCTGGTCAGAATGGAGAGTTATATCCGATGCTTCTGTTAAAGAGAGTGCCACTCTCTTTACACGTTAAGAACCATTGCAACAACTCTTTTAGAGAGCTGTTGGTGGCCTGTTGCAAGGCAACATTTATGTCCCTATCCAATATTATCTCGTTTTCTAGTAAAATTGACGTATATGTCATATATCAAATATGAGCAATAAGTAAGTAAAGGATAAACTTTACTGTTCACTTATTCAAGGTGCGCATTGACTTTAAAAGTTTGATTTACCTCTATGTAGAAAGATTTGGATTTCCATTCCGCAGCTTAACTATTGTCGACTTATACTACAGTCCGTAACCTGTGACTAGTAATGTTGCATCTGCACACTGAGTTTGTCTACTTATGAATAATAAAAATAAATAAACAGTTGTGACTCTCAAATTCTAATGGCTTCCCCAAGGGTGACTGGGGAATAGAAATATGGTCACTACAGGTCTTCTTCCGACCGGCTGTAAACCCTTGCCAAATTGGGACGTCCGTTTGGCTGTGCGACATGTACCAAGTACGCAGCCACGTCCGGTCAGAATGGGGACATTAAATCTGATGCCTCGTGTAGAGAGAGTGTCACACTCTCTGCACGTTAAGAACCCTTGCAACAACTCATTGAGGGGTCCGTAGGTGGCCTGTTGCAAGGCTAAATTTATGTGCCCATCCAATATACCCTCATTTTCCCGTGGCAGTCCAAATTTTCCCGACCTGCAACCCAACTGATCTCTATTACCGGACCTACCTATTGTATTTATTGTTAATTTGTTCTTATCCTGAATATGCATGAAATATTTGCCACTGGACGTTAAGCAACCAACAATCAATCAATCAAATTCTAATGGAGACGATGGTGTTTCACTTCTTCTTGTGTATTATTATCGGACTGTGAAAACTCTTCGTCTGAAGATTCATGGTTTTGTGCATCATTTTTTGTAGGAACCGATAAGTTACATGTGGATGTGCATGTATCGGACGGAGATACTGACTGGGACTGTAAAGTTCACGGAGAAGAAGTTTCAGAGATGAAGATTGAATATCTAAAGCATCAATATTGTTTTTTGAGAGTGACGATATAAAATGCAGCTGTTTGTGTCTTGCTGACCGAAGGTGTCGTTGCTACTAGCACATTGTATGAAAAAAGGTTTAAGGCGTGTGCAAAAATTATTTCACAAGCTCAAAATGAATATTGGTAGTAAATTTTTTTTACTAAGATATTTTTCAGATTTGAGCAATACAAAATGCTATTAAATCAATATATATAGATGTTCCTTATTTTCAATCAAACCCTCCCGACACATTATCCCCAAAAACCTCCCCTCATTCCCATAGTCTTCATTGTCACTGAACCCCCCCAGGGTGACTGGGGGAATAGAAGTATGGTCACCATTGGTCTACCTCCGACCGGCAGTAAAATCCTTGCTAAAGCGGGGCGTCCGTTTGGCTGTGCGGGATGTACAAATTTGCAGCCACGTCCGGTCAGAATGGGGACGTTAAATCCGATACCTCGTTTAAAGAGAATGCCACGCCCCATTATTATTATTTTTTTTTTTACTTACTTTCTCACAAGGTTGCAAGAAAACTACTCCTGCTTGGTCTTTTTGCTGACTTCTAAGCCTGTACTTCTCACGAAGGCTCCTTCCAAGGGTTCCTTCTTTCTGTTTAGTATACCGCAGGCCCACACCCTTGTCGTTTCTCCTTCTCTGTTTTTCCAGGTGAGAATCTTACTCCTCCCAAACTTCCCATCTACTTCTACCACTTCCAGGATTTTATAAATCACTCCGATTGGGAGTTCCTTCCATTTCAGGGTTTCCAGGCTCTGGTCTTTTGCCTTTTCCTCGAAAACATTATCGTTGATCAAATCGTTGTCTACGATTTTTGAACTTCTGAGTTCCGCCATCTTTTGTACGGAAGCCATATTTTTGTTTCTACCCTAGGATTACATCCCTTTAATGTGTCTCTACCATTGTTCGCGAAAGCCATATTTGTAATTACCCTTAGACTAATTGGGATGCTGGTCCGTTTACATTGTAAAAAATCTTGAGTTGGATTTATGCTGGATTTCCCCTTAAAAATGGAAAGTGCCGCAGAATCGGCCTATTTACACTACTCTCTACCAATATAGAGTCGTCCTCTGAATCTTCTGAGGACATATTTTCTATTTGCAATGCCTTCATTATCCTTTCCTCCTTTTTTGGACTAATCTCTTTTTCTTTAAGGGTTTTCCTTCGGTTAGTAAGTTTCTAAAGTAAACAAAATATATACATATACCTTATATGTTAAATTATATAGGAAGGTTCAATATGAATTTAACTAATATAAGAGTTTGTAATATGCATGACGCATTATTTGGATTGTTTCCCTTGCATTACTATCAAATTCGACATTGAGATCGCTATAAATAATAATAAATTAAACATTGGTATCGTTGACAGTTGTTTAAGTTAACAGCAATACCTAAAATGTATTTTTTTTTTTTATAAAACAAATATCATGTCAAGCGCAGACCAAACTATATTTGCGGTTACATCATATATTATTCAGGTCTCAGATAGGGTGTGACATTCCCGGCTTATTGCTTATATCCTCTTCGCCGATACCCGGCCTTCGGCGAAGGGGATATAAGCCCTAAGCCGGGAATGTCACAGTATATACACATATTACGGATTACCCCGGTCTTTGTGTGTTTTCCCCATTGCAGGTAGGTCTATTTGTTTCAACATTCATGGCACAATGCAGCATTTATATTCATTACATGTTTTCAATAAAGTTTTTAGATTCCATGTTTTGTGTTTGTATGTGTGTGTGGTTTGTTTTTACAACACATATACAATGTTTATTGAAAAACCCAACCTGATATGTTCCGTATAACTGTAGGATTTTGTAATATGCTGTGTATGTAATAAATAATAACAACACTTAAAAACATTAAATTTAAGAATTTGAAGTGTATTGCGTGATTTTGTATTATTGACGGATGCACGTCATTATTTTCCCTCTGTGAACCTTTGACATTCTTCAATGTTCTGGTCCCCAAGGGTGACTGGGGAATAGACATGTTCACTTGGTCTTCTTCCGACCGGCAGTAAAACGCTTGCCAAAGTGGGGCGTCCGTTAGGCCGTGCGGGATGTATCAAGTTTGCAGCCACGTCCGGTCAGAATGGAGACGTTAAATCCGATGCCTCGTGTAAAGAGAGTGCCAAGCTCTTTTTACGTTAAGAACCCTTGCAACAACTCTTTGAGTGGTCCGTAAGTGGCCTGTTGCAAGGCAAAATTTCTGTCCATATCCAATATACCCTCATTTTCCAGTGGCAGTCTTAATTTACCCGACTATCATCCAGGATGACCTCTATTACAAGACCTACCTATTGTATTTATTGTTAACTTGTTCTCGTCCTGAACATGCATGAAATATTTGCCACTGGACGTTAAGCAACCAACAATCAATCTTCAATGTTCTGTATAGCTTTTGACTACGTCACATAGTAACAGGTGTTATGACGACGTTTTTGAGGTTCCAATTGGGGATAAAAACGTCGTATATACCCCCGGCAGTTTCCTGAGTATGTACTGACATCTCTGTGTTGTTATCCAATCACAAAACTCGATACATTTGTACTCCGTAATATAATCTACTGTCCCTAATACACGCGTTGTAATCCCTAAAATATTTATTATTAGGGGACGATCATTTGATTCTGTAGGGTGGGGGTTACTTTAAAATTGTTCAATGATGCATTGTATTTGAGTAAAATCCAAGTCGAATTTTAATATAATTTTTTACGGGAGATGCGAGTGGCAACATTTATATTATTTCTTGACATTAACTAGACTATTAAATGACTTTATAAATTCTTTTGGTTTGAAGAAATTATATTAATAAAGTATCTATACATAACGAAAACGTTAAACAATGTAAAACATGACAAATTATACAAAATTGTATATGTATATAAACTGCCAACAATTAGCTTCTTGTTGTTCTTAGTGACAGGTTTAGTGAAGATCTTATTCACATTCAACTGCTCTATCTTGTATGCTTTAAATCCCACCCAGCTTGACCATGACTCATACATCTGTGATGTTTCGTTTTTTCTCACTTTCATTACATGTTCATCAAGTGCCGTCTCAAATTGATTGATTGTTAGTTGCTTAACGTCCAGTGGCAAATATTTCATGCATATTCAGGACGAGAACAAATTAACAATAAATACAATAGGTTGGTTCTGTAATAGGGGCGTCCGGGATTAAGGTCGGAGAAATTTAGACTGCCACGGGAAATGAGGGTATATTGGATAGGGACAGAAATTTAGCCTTGCAACAGGTCACCTACGGACCCCTCAAAGAGTTGTTGCAAGGGTTCTTAACGTGCAAAGAGCGTGGCACTCTCTTAACACGAGACATCGGATTTAACGTCCCCATTCTGACCGGACGTGGCTGCAAATTTGTACATCCCGCACAGCCAAACGGACGCCCCACTTTAGCAAGGGTTTTACTGCCGGTCGGAGGAAGACCAATGGTGACCATACTTCTATTCCCCAGTCACCCTTGGGGACTGCCGTCTCAAACATTCTCTAATGATTTGGTATGATTGCAGTTGTATTTACAATATGTGTTATAATTTCCAAGTGTGTCATCCAAGCGCTTTACTGCCCTGACTGTTTTGTTGGAGAATCACTGAAAGCAAGATTGATTTTTTAAAATGTTTCCCAAAGCAAAAATTACTTTTGTCTTTCCCACCTATTTTTGGGAGTGAGGTATTTATTTATGAGCTATGGTAACAGTTCTTTCAGGTTTAAAACCAAGCTTTCAACCTTTTTCCTCTTTGTCTTGTGAACACATCTAGGTAACTCTGAAGATTAAACTGCGTGTATCTTTCTGTTTGGTGTTTTCCAGAACTTCAGCGCTTAAATTATAAGATAGAAACCTTCTAAAATGTGTGCATTCACAAAAAGGATGCTTTTAATTAAATAATCATGTCAGATCAGATCACACAATAAGATATACCAAATGTTTTATGTGTGTATCTAATGGATACATTTGTAGGCGTATAGTTCATTTCTATATTTATTGGGGTTTTATATTTTCAAGATCTGACTTCAGCCAACAATTAATTTCTCCAAAACTGCTCAATCGATAATAAAAAAATTTAAAGGCAAAATACCACTCTTTCTTATTCTATATATAGTTTTTGGTATAATCCACTAAAACATATTCCTTATTAACTGCCTAAAAATCAGTTAATCCATTTGACGCAACTATGGTTTTAATGCAGAGAAATGACTTGGATAAGATTGAAACAGTTTTGATGAATTATGTCGCAGAAAGGGCAAACAAAATTTCGAATCATATGTGAAATTGAAACTATGAATGTATGAAAAAAACCAGTGTTTGCTTCCGAAGACTGTATCTGCCTCCTTGACAAAGGTAACTGCAAAATTTGTGCGTTATAAAAGTTTGATGTTTTTTTTTATTTAGTGTAGTAACCCGTTTTTTTGCCAATGTGGATAAGGCATTTTACCCTTGTAGAAGTCGCGTGACCTAGGGGATTATGACCCAAATTTCGATTTACCGAATCCTTGCTACATGAACATAAAACTTGAACAACTTAGATTCCAGAATTTTGGTTTAAACAATTTTATTCTTGATATATCACTATTTACGTTCCTCAGCCTACCCACGTTTTATATATAAAACAAGGAGATGTGGTGAATACATATTTTTTTTCTGAAATGTTTTGAATTTATAAAATGATTATAATAAGAATATGTATTTCAGTTCCAACAGAAAAGAGAAATGATGCTTGTTCTGTCTCTGTGTGACACGGCTGCTCCGAGAAAGGAGGAATTTACTAAGAGACGAAGAAAACAATCTAATGATTTAACACATTTCTTCGAGTTTGTTTATATTTCTTTTTTTTTAAGTGGTGCGAGTTTGATAAAGTGATGCAAATTATAACAATTAGTGAGAGTGTATGAGTAGGCCGTTGGCCGAGTTGTCATAAATTTAAGACAAATTGAATACAAAACCATTTCTGCCTGCTTACAAAACGTAGACGGTAAGGAACTAGCTACGGAACTTTATTTGGGGTTTAATTAATTCAGCTACGCTAATTAAAGCAATTACTATATGAAGTTATAAAGTACATTATATACACTAACTATTTATTATTATATAATATTTCAGACTATCGTCGGCTTGGAGACAAACCGGCTAAAAAATGTTGGCCCCAAATTTGATAGTATAGATGACCTAGATAAACTTTCCCTTCTTTTGGATTATTTAAGGAGAAACACTCAATATAATCACCGTACTTGAGGTAAGTAATAACTTCTTAAAACATTTACCTGGATGGTCAGTGCAGAATTTATATGACCTCGGGTGTCACATTGATGGTAAAAAAGATAAATAAAAAAGAAAAATAGCAAAAAAAGTTAAAAAAAAGATATCAGAAATAAACAGAAATAGAAAATAATGCCCGAGTTTATAGCCTTGATAAATGAAGATTTATCTTTATTTAAACATTCAAAGGATATTTTACTTGACATCATGAAGCCATTTGTGTACCAAGCCACTTTGACAAATTGTTTTCTTAACAAGTGAATAATCATTAATGGTTTTTTTTTCAGAATAAATTTTGTTTAAACAGTTGCTTTATATAGAATAATTCAATAGAAAAATCATCACAAAACTGAATTGTGACTTTTTGTCCTATATTCGTTGCCAACATCATAGAACCCCGTTTTAAAGCTGTTTGTTACATATAACTTTTGTCATATCACCTGATAATATTCATCAGACACCGCCCGATTATTAAGGTATTTTGTCTAAAACATACACACCTTCAAAATTGTATTTATACCAAAATCGGCACAAATATAAACAACTCTAGTACTACCGCCGACAAGATTATTTTACTTATACTTGTGTACTTTCTTGTCTTTCAGATAGCCCTTGCCTACATCAAGTCCTTTTGCCTGGTTTAATATGCAAATAACATAAATCTTGAAACTCTCTTGTATTCCTCTTGTATTAACCCTGCAGTTCCGAGCAAAACGTTTTTACACTTATTATATTTGCTTTATATTCCCGATTTTCAGCTATTGGTAATGTGCCAATCAAAGTAGCATTTAGCTTATTTGATTCATGAGTCAGACCTGTATTAACTTATAACGTTGAAGTATATATGATGGACTCACACTTACCATCTATAAGAGCAAAAGCTCGTGCAAACTATAGTAACAAAATTGTTGATCCATTTTGTTTTATAGATAAATGAACCTTTTCAATAGGTGATCTATCATTCTGTAAATATATATTGGGTGTTAGAAAATGCTCAACAAATTTGGCAACTCGTCTTGAACTTGGAAGGTTACCAATAGAAAACTTTATTAAAGTCCAGTCTTTTATATTTGGCTAGGCTACATACTAAAGATATTAATCTTCTATTGAAATAATCATTTGAAATATGTAAGATGTTAGATGCTCAAAATGTATATTCCTGGTATACAAATACCAAAGATATTATCCCTAAAGAGAGAGATGATCCCAAAAAGTTGTCTTCATGTAAAAATATAAAGGAAGTCAAATCTCTAAAAAAAAATGTTATCAAAGTAGGAATTTCTAATAAATATAAAAACCTCTATAAAACTAATATTGATAACTTATGTGAACATAATAAACTTTTTCTCTACAAAGATCTCAAAACAGATACTGAGACAGAATTTTACTTGTCTCATTCAAACTTTGAATTTCATAAACTTATTACTAAATTTAGAATATGTGATCACAATCTGGAACTTGAATTAGGTAGATATAAAAAAGTACCACGAAATCTTAGATTATGTAATGTTTGCTCTATTAAAGATATAGATGATGAATTTCATTTCTTCTTTCATTACGAAATAAATAAAAATTTAAGAAATAATTACTTCTCTGAAATTGCTCCTCAAGATACTGACTTTATGAGTTGCACTAACAAAAAAAAACTACAATATATACTCAATCCATCAAATTTTCAACAGGTACAAAGTTAAGGTTCCTTTTTAAAACAGTCAATGGAACTGAGGACAGGGGACTCTTGATTTACCATGGTTAATAGTTTTGTGGTATAATATGTTGTAATTTGTATTTTGATTTGTCACTATATTATACATTTGCCAGAATTGATATATATATATATATATATATATATATATATTATATGTATGAGTGTATGTTGGTTTGTTTTTTTTAGTTTGTCACAAACATGTTTTAATTTGTTTATATGACAATAATATAGTTATTTAATATGTAACTGTGCAATAGATCAAAATATATTTCCCTCGGTATGTTTTGATCTATTGCACTGTTACACATTCAATAACTGTTTTATTACCTACTGAGTCAGTTCTAACAAATTCTTAGAAATAAAACACATGAAAGTAACAACTGTATGAATTATTAAAGGTGTAAGGAGCATACATGTACAACCAATACTTTAGAAATTCAATAAAACGAACATGAAATCAGAGTAATTTAAATAACAAGAATCATTAAAATCAAATGATTCTTGTTATTTAAATTACTCAACATATTAAATATTCTTCAAAATTTAACGGCTATACACATTTAATGGTAATGAATGTGTAAATTATTCACATTATGAAACACCAAATTATTGGGAACATTGAGTCTCCTCTCAGTTAATACTCTTGAGGTAGTTTCACATCTTGACGCTATCGTTTTGACTGAATTGTCACTTAAAGCAGTTTTGTTATTTGTTGTAACTTCGGAAAGTGATTGCATTAATACATGTTCCTGTGAAGAAGACAAAGCTTGGAAGTCCATGTCAGCCAGGTTTGTTTCAAGGTCAACAGGTTCTCTTTAGTCTTGCAGAACTGAAAGTAAGATACATTTGATGGTTAATAAATGTAAAGGAACAACGCTATTCTAAATTTGTAAGCGGCAAATGAGACAACCATCCAACCGAGATGAAAAATCCAACAGCCGAAGGCGACCCATGGGGAAGACTAACCTACACCACAGAGCAGGATGTAACTGACCCCAAAATAATGTTACATTTCAACAATTTTCTTGTGAATTATCATGTTAATGTGAATTTTCTACTTTTTTTTTTTTTTTTTTTCCTGGGTTACTTTATGACTATACATGTACTAAGATTCTACTGTAATATTATTAAGTACCTGGATTGATATTGTTCTGTTCGGCGATCCAAACGCGGCACTGCTAGATGGAGGTCTGCATGCTCATCTTTGGAAAACTTTGTTGCTGGTGCTTTAACATTTCCTGTAAAAGATTAATCAATTATTAGAAATATTTGTTTTTAAATTGCATTTCTTACATGATAACAAAGTAGAACATACAAGTATTCAACCTTATACAACTTGTTTACGACAATACAATGTATAATTCTAAATACCCCCGTCCTTGATTAATTGATTTTTATTTATTTGTCATCTGTGATTTTTGTCACATTCACTCATATCTATTTAGATTGTTGGTTGCTTAACGTCCAGTGGCAAATATTTCATGCATATCCAGGACGAGAACAAATTAACAATAAATAAAATAGGTAGGTTCTGTAATAGGGGCGTCCGGGGTTAAGGTCGGCGAAATTTTAACTGCCACGGGAAATGAGGGAATATTGGATAGGGACAGAAATTTAGCCTTGCAACAGGTCACTACGGACCCCTCAAAGAGTTGTTGCAAGGGTTCTTAACGTGCAAAGAGCGTGGCACTCTCTTTATACGAGGCATCGGATTTAACGTCCCAATTCATTCTGACCGGACGTAGCTGCAAATATGTACATCCCGCACAGCCAAACGGACGCCCCACTTTAGCAAGGGTGACCATACTTCTATTCCCCAGTCACCCTTAGGGGTTTGATGCATTCAAAGCACTTATCCTGCATAAATATTTGTCTATTTTATTGGTATATGTTTTCATTACTCCTGGTGTCATTTCATCTCTTCACACATTGCTTCACAAATGGTACCCAGTTTAGTTCAAAGTTTAATTACTCTACATGGAACGTCCAATGTCTTTTGCTACCACCATATCGCAGTATGTCATTCTCTACTCCAATCTTTCTAGTGACTAGCAACTGTCAAACTGCTTTTGTGGTTGCAAAATTCTGTTTGATCCTTTAAAACAATATGTATTGCATGGTTAATATGATGATACTACTGTTCATTGTGTTTTGTTTCCATTTTTATGTAGTCTTCGCCGTCCTGGTCGATTATGTCTGAAATGATAGACTTCAATTTGTCATTCTCCAGTGTCTTTTCTCCAGGTCCCTCCTCAGTATGACCAATATCTCTTAATGGCTTCATTATCATTTCTGGTTTTAACATTTGGTTTACATTGCATATTTTCTTTGGAGAGCAATTGGACATATCCTTTGTAAAGACAGATATCGAATCCTTATTTCGTGACTTTATGGAATATGCCTTGCCAATGACTTGTTCGTGATCAAACACATTTATTAAGGTTACACGATACCGAACGACGTTACCCCACGATTTTAGTTCCTGTTGTTGTCGACATCCATCAAATCAACGGCAAACGTAAAACCTCATGCTTTATAATAACTTAGAACGAATTAAACAAACAATCAGCCTCAGTCTAGTATAAAATAGTTGAAAGATAAGTCTTTCTTTATTTCAAATTTGTGAATACTAGTATATTATATGATTATATATTAAGAATACGGCTTCATTTTAGCGTCGCTTTCTATATATATATACGTACAATATTCAGTTACAAAACAAAACCTTTTCATAGATGCATTTCAAATGAAAGAAAAAAATGAGAAAAAACAAAAACACATCACACAATACATGTGGTCCTACTCTGTACTTTAATCACGAAATGATCAAATAATATAAATCCTTTTATTTTTGGTAAACATTTTTAACTGCAACTTGTCTATATGAAGAGTGCAGAGAGATTTGATTTAATACATTATATGACATTGATTGGTTCGTCGACTTCCGCCAATTCTTCTGCTCATTCTTTACCTTTAAAAATATACTATTAAATATTCTGTTTCTATTGATAAGTAAGCATTTATACTATTTACCTATATATGTTCTTATGAATAACAGACTGAGTTTCTTTATTCTTGGTTGTTTTTTGCATTAAATTCTTATTTATGATGCACGCCGTATCCCGATATTTTGAAATAGAAATTAGATGAATAGAAGCGCAGGATGATGTGTGAAAATACGGGGAATCGTACCACTATTAATGCAATTTCGTTAAGAAATCCATTGGTTTTAAAATGATCGCAAAAAAAAAAGCCGCTATCAAAATAGAAAAAGGAAATGTATTTGGAAAGGAATACGGATAGAATTAGGCGAAAAAAATACAAGCAGACGTTGAAAACTCGTACAGGAAATAGTTTTTTGGCATGGAATGAAAAAAAAAGAATATAGTTGAACTTGGGTATTTGGCCGAACAACTTTCCCTGTGTTCCAAGTGTAAACAGTCTCTGAAATTCATTGGACTGTACAGACGAAATCCTATATAGTTTTGGAAACATTTTAAAAATAAAGTGTTAGCTTTGTGTAATCGTATAAGCGCAGTCTACAACAGGACAACAACATCGGAATGAGAAGAAAGTTAACAAAGGCTCAGAAATAAATGTGCACTTGGTTAGGACGAATAAAATTAAATAATTCAGCTCTTGTTACAGTCTGAATAAAGCTAGCCCCTAGTATCCACTTGCGTCTACAAACGCAAGTGGATATTTGGGGCTGGATTTAGTCAGACTTGTCCCGTTACATTTTTTTTTTCATTTCCATTCTGAAATTATTATCTTGAAATTTACAAGCAAAGTTAACGACTAATTTAAAAATCCGTGGCTCCACAATAAATGATTAATCGGTGCTTTGATGAAAGTACATCCAGAAAAGCGCTTCGAAAGCAAATAAATTATAAAGAGATAGTTTCATTAACCTATATCATTCAAACGGCAGAAACATACTGAAAAAATCAGCGAGTTCTTAAAATCATTTAGATTTTTTATTCTTGTTAATTTACGCTCAGGTATTCGGGGATGGGTGTATTTTTGGTGGTTTGAGTTGGACATAATGTACAAGTAAAAAAACGCACCATTTCATAACGTGGGGAGACAAAATGACTGAAAGACGATTAACAAAATTGGCTTTTTTGGATGAGGGGCATATTGCTAACATAGGCGTCGGAAAAAGCCCGAAGGAATTCACAGTCTTATAAGGAGTTTTTACAACACGTATACGAGTATGTGTATAAAAAAAGTGTTGGTATTTCTTGTGTGAATAAATAGAGATGTGGGATATACAATAAGACAGCAACAGCTGGACAATTAACGATAACAAAACCAAAAACATCTAGATAATCGTGACTAATGCATTATTTGGAAAGTTAATAAGTATATTTAGTATAGCAAGTATTAAATCTATCAAATTATAACATCACATGTTCACAACAATAATAGCCAGATTTTAATTATCACAGTAACATATTTCAGTCTCCTAGTACATATTTGTTAAAGTCTTTAAACTTCTTATATTTCAGGAGAAAACTCAAACCAATATGAAATAAGCCGATGTGGTATGGTTGCAAATGAGTCAACATTCCGCCAAATGACGTAGATGTTAGCTTGCTTACATTTCTACATTTGAGATATCCAAAATTACATTTCCACTATGAACTGCATATTGAAAAAGATATTTTGTCACCAAATGCCTTATAAAATAGAACACTATCATATACGCTAATATACATTTTGCTCCCTCGACAAAATGACTGGAGCATATTGTTTTACCAGTGTCCGTTAGACCGTCCAGCCCGCACTTGGTATATAGGGTTTATACGGCTAATTTCTTAGGACTACATTTTTTAGAATCAGCTTTAAAATTGTGTACCTGGTGTTACTACTTATACTAAAGGTCCACAGATCGTCAGATTTTTTTTTTAAATGACAGGTTGCTGGATTTGGCATTTTGATAATATATAAAGGCACGCAGAGTACAGACTCCGGCTTATTCCTCCTACATGTACAATTTTAAGCTGGAACCATTATATTGCGCAGAGTGTTTTACTTATATATAGAGGGTGCATATATATTCTCAGATTTTTTTTGGGTATAATTTTCAACGAATGACAAAATGTTGAACATTGTCTTTTTAAGTGAAATTTTGCATACCGTTTGCAAGGTTTGTCCGACTTACTTCACACACAACTCACACGTTTACGCCATACAGAGTATACTATATTATTGTCTGTACGAAGTTAGGAATATGACACAGTTGTTTTCCATTCGTTTGATGTGTTTGAGCTTTTGATTTCGCCATTTGATAAGGGACTTTCCGTTTTGAATTTTCCTCGGAGTTCGGTATTTTTGTTACTTTATTTTTTAGAACACATGTGTATTTTATCAGTATCTTTATTTTCTTTATAATTTTCACAATTAACAGAATAATTAACCTTTTTTGACCGGTGCATCAAATATGTCTTGGAAACAACTGTTTCAAATTGTATTGTATCGTCCTGAACATGCATGAAATATTTGCCACTGAACGATAAGCAAATATCAGTCATGGCAATCAATTCAAATTGTACTTCAACATCAGTTTACTTAATCAAATTTTTGAAGCATTATTGCAGCGGTGACATCACCATTGTCTAGAATGGTAGGGTTAAGTTGAAGATTCAGTTATTCTAATGAATCTCACGTGACATTTTTCATGTGATTTTCACGTGAACTTTACTAAAAAAAAACTTTAATTTAATTTGAAAATTTAGATATTATTTGAATTACTGTATTTTGTAAATTCACGTGAATTTAACGTGACTGTACAAACTTCATATTATTTATACATGAAATTATCATAAGTTTCACGTATAAGCTCGTTTGAGGTGAAAATCACACGAGATATGCGTGAATTTTAATTCATGAAAGCGAAATTTCCCTGTGTTAGACGAAATACAATTAAATCAGTAGAATTTTATATTGAAATACCAGGAAATTTACGGAATCCGACAGGAAAATAAAATAAACACTATTCATATCCCGAGACATATTTTTTCCAATACCTCCGAGTAAGAATAACGTTCTTCTGTATTCAATAACGTCACACGTTTTCGATCAAATTCTAAACTTTGAAGCCATTTATCTAAAAAACAAGGAAGGTGACATATGAGTTTCTATACATGCATAGATTCAGTATACAATTCTTGATATTATGTTAGTTTTTCTCCGTATATAAGAGCCCCCAAGGGTGACTGGGGAATAGAAGTATGGTCACCATTGGTCTTCCTCCGACCGGCAGTAAAACCCGTGCTAAAGTGGGGCGTCCGTTTGGCTGTGCGGGATGTACAAATTTGCAGCCACGTCCGGTCAGAATGGGGACGTTAAATCCGATGCCTCGTGTAAAGAGAGTGCCACGCTCTTTGCACGTTAAGAACCCTTGCAACAACTCTTTGAGGGGTCCGTAGGTGACCTGTTGCAAGGCTAAATTTCTGTCCCTATCCAATATACCCTCATTTCCAGTGGCAGTCTAAATTTCTCCGACCTTAATCCCTTAATCTATTACAGAACCTACCTATTGTATTTATTGTGAACTTGTTCTCGTCCTGAATATGCATGAAATATTTGCCACTGGACGTTAAGCAACCAACAATCAATCAATCAATCCGTATATAAGAATATAGCCATCCATTGGAAAATCTCAAAAGATAAGTCGAAAAAGGGCATTCTCCCTATATATCTATGTATGTTTGTCGCCAAAATTGACGTTTTCATATGAAAATTACAAGAAAACAAAAATGCTGACCCCCATTTTTTATTACAAATTCCAATGGAACTCGATTCAAAGCACAAGTGTGCCAAAATGTTTAGAAATCGGGAGATATGCCAATCGGTATCGTATTACAAGCTGGAATTATTGGTAGTAGTTGACTTTCTTGGTACTTCAGCAAATTTGCAATTGTTCTCCGGGTTCAATATCCCTGTTTGTAACGAAATAAAGCTCATGTATCCCGTTAATTTCTTTTATCTTCACGTTAATGTTTATTGCGGCACTGTTGCCGAATGATTTGCTAACCGGCCGAATGTTGATGGGATTTTTGGATGGCAATGGCAGGGGATCGTTATGCAATCTATGCAGGCCCAATCATGAGGAGTTCGAAAATACAAAATATAGCATGCATCTTTGTCGTCTTTCCATTCTGAGTAAAATGTTTTGCCCTTTCTTTTTTTGAACAATGGATGCCGTGATAATCACAGACAACACTGCCCTTAGTAATAAAAAATTCCTTAACAAATACTCCCCTCCCCATAGTTGCTGTGTTCCTTATTTCCAAATTGGGTCAGGACTGGTCTTTACTTCGTTGGGCAATTAAGTCCCAATCCCCGGTTTTAAAATCGAAGGAATTCCGGGTCCCCACCCAATGCTTAAAACGCTTTTCGATTCGACCCTTTAATTTGCCCTCCTGTTTCGCTATACCTACCTCCTTTTGGTACACCTTCAACTTTGCCTCCGAAGGATATGGTGGCGCTTGTGTTAAAAAGGCAGGTGATTGCTTCTTCAGTTCTTTGGTTGATTGATTGATTGATTGTTGGTTGCTTAACGTCCATTGGCAAATATTTCATGCATATTCAGGACGAGAACAAGTTAACAATAAATACAATAGGAAGGTTCTGTTATAGGGGCTTCCGGGATTAAGGTCGGAGAAATTTAGACTGCCACGGGAAATGAGGGTATATTGGATAGGGACAGAAATTTAGCCTTGCAACAGATCACCTACGGACCCCTCAAAGAGTTGTTGCAAGGATTTTTAACGTGCAAAGAGCGTGGCACTCTCTTTACACGAGGCATCGGATTTAACGTCCCCATTCTGACCCGGACGTGGCTGCAAATTTGTACATCCCGCACAGCCAAACGGACGCCCCACTTTAGCAAGGATTTTACTGCCGGTCGGAGGAAGACCAATTGCGACCATACTTCTATTCCCCAGTCACCCTTAGGGGTTTCAGTTCTTTGCATACGTGGCGGATACAATTCTTAAAACTAATGCTTTCAGTTCTTTGGCATTAGCTTTAAGAATTGTATACGACACGTATGTATGGGCGAAATCCCTTTTTTCTTCCTTAACCTTTCCGAAATACCCTTAACCTCTTTTTTCATTCCCTTAAAAATTGGAAAGTTTTGCATTATTTGGTCCTTACTAGGAAATGAGACAGTCAATGTTGGGGGACAGGCCTTTAATATGGTCGCCACTATGTCATTTATTTTTGTCGGATCTATTTCTTTAGTGTCCTGTGATTTGGTCGATGGAATGACCTTTTTGAAAAGGGTGCCAAGATTTTTTATTTTTTTTTGGCTTTCACAGAAGATAGGCTGACTTGGGTAAGATGTACTGGCCTGTAATTGTATCAGGGATACATCTTCAGAGGATGCTGATGACGTGATTGATGGAATCGTAGGTGTCGGTCGTTTAGGTGTTATCGATCTTTTTGGTGGTAGTCTGTCTGACACGTTTGGTTGGTGAAATTTCCAGCAATGGATTTGCTGTAGTTGGTTTTTTGTTCTGATGGGCAGCACTGAAAACCCTCACCCGGGACATTAATTCATATGCGTCCACGGCTTTGTCCGTGTTCAGTCCACGATAATTCTGGTCGGCAATCTGTTCTGAATGTCCTAAATATCTCGTGAAGTTCTTTTTTACATTGTCAGGACAAGAGTCTGCCAGGGTCTGACTGGCCTTTCGTGCTTGTGTCACGCTGTATGACACTCTTAGGCTCACTTTTTTATATAGTCTAACGATAAGGTCAGACCCATTTGTAATTTCGTTACCATCAGAATTTACGAACAGCACTTCAGAAGTTTTCCCCTTATCGGTCAGTACCCTAGCCCTTATCTTAATGTAGGTGTTTATTAATTGGACCTGGTCTTCACTAATGGTCAGAGTACCTATATGTGACTCCTTTGTTTTGTGTTCGGCAACACACATAACGTAGTTTATTTTCTGATGAACATTCCCCTCGTCATCGGTAATAACATTCCCATGTCCGTCTGTCATGTCCCAACTGACTTTGGTGGTTTCGATGGCATGATAGAACTTAGAGAGCCGCATGTAGGTGAGCATGCTGACCCCCTGGGCATTTTCAGTGCTTTGCAATGAAATAGGAATTTAGGAACATTAAGTCTGAATTAGAAATCCTATAATCATTGTCCTCTGCATGTTGCAGGATTTTAAGGGCAGGTTTTTCTGCTAGCGGAATAACCTTTGTAACCTCGGTGATACTAGGTGCGTTGCGGGCTGCGACGTCACTGCACCGCGTATGTCTATTGACCGTCCGTTTCATACCGTCGTACCCTCTTTGTAGTTGGTTGATGGCATCTCTTAACCGTTTAATATGTGCCCTTTCGTCAGTCGTCAACCCAGGTGGTCAGAAAGTCACAAACACTTTTTCAGATTTTTGCAGTACCCTACAAGTGTGGCGGCCTTATACCCTGTTTATAGCATGCCAACAAAAACACTTGATGAATAGCGACATTTGTCAATTCTTGCGGTCAAAGCTTATAGTGGTGTTTGTCAAGTTGTTAAAGGACAATTGTCACCTGTCTAACGTAGTTTGTAATTGCCCGTTTAGTCACCGTCTCTTTTTTTTTTTTTTTGGTAGTCTATAAAAAAAAGCATGGAATTGAACAAAGATGGGAAGTTGGCTATATTGTAACGGTATGCTGTAATAGCCAGTTTTGCTCACATTATGTCGAAGAGTGCCCTGTTGGTATGTCTGTGGCGATTGGGCCAGAGTATTAGGGCTGTTACAATTGCCTTCAACAGAATTTTGGTGTGCGGCAAAGGATACTCTTTTTTGTTTATATCTCTCCATGTTGGCATATTTTTTCAAAATCCTACATGCTTTTTGGTTGTACTTAGACCGAGATTCTTGTACAATACTGCCTTGGGACGATTGGGATGAATTCCAACCCGTCTTTGTGAAGGATACTACGTGTCAAAGTCCTCGTCAGCATTCGTATCGTCCTCCATGTCAGATACCTCGATTGCCGGAGCTTGGGCTTTGCGGGACGGCTGACGGAGGGGCCGTTTATTGGGAGTAGCGAGGTCCGACGAATCGGAATTTATAATACGTTTTACACGTTTTCTTATTGGTTTGCTAGGTGATGGTGAGGATAAACGTGTAATGTCCTCGTCTGTTAGTCTGTCCAAAGATACGACAGGGCTCTGATGAGATGGCTCAGGTCCTCTTTCGACAGTGTCTTCGGCAGTGTCAATGTCTGACCAAGCAGGTGGAGGGAGCTGGTGACATGTATCAAGCTTACCCTTATTGAAAATAACCTGTAAATTACGAGTAGCAAGGCTGACCTCATCGGCAATGGGAGTGGAACTTGATGCCGGGTGGATAGTCTTTATCTTTTGCTTGTCTGTCGGTCTGTCCAACGGTGCCCACTGAGGAGCTCTGTTTTAGGTTTTTTGGCATTCTAGGATTGATCAGTCCAGGGGCTAGAATGTGCCCATAATTTTGAAGCAATTGAAGTACTTTATTCCTTGAATAACACCTTTTGGGAATTTGTGGATCTGTCGGATCAATGTATAAATAATTCCTCATGTTGTTGATATTATCTTTGAAAATTTGAGTCGAGTCCACTTCGGTATTACAGTTGGCAGTCCTACTGTCATATTTCCTACATTTGGGACCAAAATAGTCATATGAATTTAAACAGAGAATGTTATTGTCCCCAGGGCCATAAAACTTATTAACCTGCTGATTTTGGGAAGCTGATGGGCCCACCTGTACCTGGGGGTGAATCTATCTGATTTAATGGTTCATTATTAGCCCTTATTAGGTCAACTACCAATGGAGAAGTTGGAGGTGGTGGTAAGGGAGTGGCTTCTCTAATGGGTGTGGAACTGGACTCTGGTTGTGTAAACTTCCTTTTTGGAAGGAGTTGACAAATGTTTTTTTTTTCTTTTTGGGGGTTGCCTCAGATGCAGAGTCTAAAGATGTGTCCTTATTTTCTTTTTTTTCTTTTTTTTTCTTTTTGGGGGTTGCCTCAGAAATAGAGTCTAAAGATGTGTCCTTATTTGCTTTTTTCTTTCTTTTTGGGGGGTGCCTCGGAAACAGATTCAAAAGATTTACTAGCCAAATGTTTATTCTTTTTAGGGGTAACAATTTTGGATGGCACAATTTCTATGGCTTCAAAGATGGGGCACCCCCAAGGGTGACTGGGGAATAGAAGTATGGTCACCATTGGTCTTCCTCCGACCGGCAGTAAAACCCGTGCTAAAGTGGGGCGTCCGTTTGGCTGTGCGGGATGTACAAATTTGCAGCCACGTCCGGTCAGAATGGGGACGTTAAATCCGATGCCTCGTGTAAAGAGAGTGCCACACTCTTTGCACGTTAAGAACCCTTGCAACAACTCATTGAGGGGTCCGTAGGTGACCTGTTGCAAGGCTAAATTTCTGTCCCTATCCAATATACCCTCATTTCCCGTGGCAGTCTAAATTTCTCCGACCTTAATCCCTTAATCTTTTACAGAACCTACCTATTGTATTTATTGTGAACTTGTTCTCGTCCTGAATATGCATGAAATATTTGCCACTGGACGTTAAGCAACCAACAATCAATCAATCAATCAAAGATGGGGCTTAGTGGGACACTTTTGACTGAAGCCTCTTCAGTAACACATTTACTTGGGGTTTTGCCTTTACCTCTAGTATTTACTTATAGTTAGCACATAGTCAAAATAAATAAAAACATGAAATATAGCGAGAAAATGCATTTCCGGTATCGAATAGGCCAAAAAACCACGTAAGCAAAGGGGGAAAATAGGCATACGAATAATATTTTTCTACACAAAGACTTTACCCCGGCGGACAAAACCATACGTGTATACCTAACAAGGGCCATTGCCTAGCTAATGAAAAAAGTATAGAGATATCGTTAACGGGATAAAAGTGGCGACACTTTCCGTAGGTATATGATTTTTGATCGAAATAGCCAAATTTCAAGGGGCGGTACTCTATTATTTTTACCTGTGGTCTTTTCTATTGATAGATCGGTACCGACAAGCATACAAAAAAGTTCACCGTGAGGTGTGGGTACATAGTTAGCACATAGTCAATGAATATAAACATGAAATACAACTAGAAAATGCATTTTCCGGTATACCTGTGTTTGCTGGGATTGGTTTATGGACAAGGCTTTTAACAAACAGCACATGAAAAGTAAAGTTGGCTACTGGCTTTACTTTCTAATTCTTGCATGGAAGAATGACCCACAATGAGGTATCATGCAAATTCTTATTTTCCTTGTCATTGATTCATAAAGAAATAAACTTGAACATATTGACGAAATCAGGATCTGTTACAAATGTTTTACTTAAACTTTTATTTTGTTCTGTTCTTAATACATTGTTGTAATACTATACTATTTATTTCTATCAATCTGGGGTTGTCACTCATGTTTTAACTTTTCCATTGATCAGGGATCAATTTGAAAAAAGTTTAACGCCCACACTTTCATAAAATCGGAACAAGTGAAGTTAAACAATTTAACAAAATGCTATTGTTAACCAACCTTTCCAATGAATTGCTTTGTTCGTGATGTTTTTTTCCTATTGACCAACCTTTCCAATGAATTGCTTTGTTCTTGATGTTTTTTCTATTGGAAGTTCCACCAGGACAAAATCACCTGAAAAAAAAGTATTAATCAGTATTTCCCACAACCAACTTTTCCCCCTAAAGATTAATGATAAAGCGTGTTATGACTTCTGTCAATGCTAAAAGATCAGTAAAGAAGTTGAAACATTTCTTTTCTGTGCATAATAACTGGTTAATTTAAATGTTATTTCTAAATGTAATCTTACAGCAGTTCACTTTTAATATGCCAATAATTTGCAAATACAATTAACTTGCAACATGGAAGACAGTAGCAAAGTATACCTTTTCTAAAAATTTCCTCTGGTTGTTCTGGTTGTTCATGTGTTTCCTCTGGTGTTTCAGGTTGTTGTTCATGTGTTTCCTCTGGTGTTTCATGTTGTTGTTCATGTGTTTCCTCTGGTGTTTCTGGTTGTTGTTCATGTGTTTCCTCTGGTGTTTCTGGTTGTTGTCCATGTGATTCCTCTTGTGTTTCAGGTTGTTGATCATGTGTTTCCTCTGGACATCTCAACAGAAAAATCCATATTTTCCATCAGGACAGAGGCCTCTCTGCAATAAAGCAATTAGCTTTATCAAATACAAGAAAGAAAAAAAAAATGATCAAAATTTCTTTAAACAAATTGAGAAAAAGAAAATCATATCACATGATATTAATTTATCATCTCCAAAAGAAAGAAAGATTAAATAACAGAAAATAATATAGATACATGCATACTTTATACGGGGTTGTAAATATTCAAACAGTATCTTTATAATGATAGTCAGAAGTCCCTTTAAAGTATATTATTCAAATCTTAAGAAATATCGTGTTATGCTCACCTTAGTAAAGAACTATTCAATACAACATCTTCCATTACAATGACAGGACTCATTTCACGGCTGTCTGGAATTTCCATGTCACTACAATTAAAATTGTATCATCATTTTTCTACAAAAAGTTAAGATTTTGACAATTTAAGCAGTAAAACCCTAAGATAAAGAAAAATTCTTACACCATACACATTTTGTCATATATATATATAGTGATAAGGTATCCAATTGATGACAATTAAAAAATTTCATTATGTAAAACAGCTTCTGAAAGTATTTCTGCATTTAGAAAATTTGAAATAATGACACTCTTCCCATTTTGTCAAACTACTTGCTGTTTTTAGAACAAAAGAAACAAAAAAAGGTCGGGGAACATTTACAGAAAAACGTGACAAGCTCTGTCAGGAACTAGAGGCCCTCCGGTCAGATATAGAATCACCACGCCTCCTAACGATCACCAGCAACTCTTTACAGCCCAGGACAAATATGTAAAAGCCTGTACTAATTATTGTTGACTCACAGATGAATACCTGGACTTTCTGAAAATGACCAGAACATTGGACAGTCTACAGGACATAGACGCATGTAATCTCTCATTGGATATTCGTCTGTCCAACCCCCCAAGGGAGACTGGGGAATAGAAGTATGGTCACTATTGGTCTTCCTCCGACGGGCAGTAAAACCCGTTATCAAAGTGGGTCGTCCGTTTGGCTGTGCGGGATGTACAAATTTGCAGCCACGTCCGGTCAGAATGTGGACGTTAAATCCGATGCCTCGTGTAAAGAGAGTGCCACGCTCTTTGCACGTTAAGAACCCTTGCAACAACTCTTCGAGGGGTCCGTGGGTGACCTGTTGCTTGGCTAAATTTCTGTCCCTATCCAATATACCCTCATTTTCCGTGGCAGTCTAAATTTCTCCGACGTTAATCCCTTAATCTATTACAGAACCTACCTATTGTAATTATTGTTAACTTGTTCTCGTCCTGAATATGCATGAAATATTTGCCACTGGACGTTAGGCAACCATCCATCAATCAATCAATCGTCTGTTCAAAGTGGACCTGGCCACTGAAACCTTACACGAGCATCGCCTTCCCCTGGCAAATGCTAAATCCACGAAAACGAAGTTATCTCAGAGTAAGACAGCCTCACTCACTCAGCGGAAGCTCAAACGTCTAAAGATAAGTTAAAAATGCAGAAATTGACGAGCTACAAATGCAATATTTAATTTTATCACCACCCGAACGCAACAAGATCTTACTACTACCGACAGCTGAAGTGATTCGTCAGATGGTTTTCGGTTACCAACCGAGACAACTATATGTATCCACCAAAGTTCAAATGAAATGGATAAAATAGTAAAACGAACGTCTTAAATGTGAAGTCATCAACAAATCCACTTTGTTATAACGTAAAATGTTAAACTATAATACTAATATGAAATTCTGTTCTTTTTTCTTCAGATTTCAAGCTTAATTCTAATAAATTGATCCCCCCAAGGGTGACTCGGGAATAGAAGTATGGTCACCATTGGTCTTCCTCCGACCAGCAGTAAAACCCTTGCTAAAGTGGGGCGTCCGTTTGGCTGTGCGGGATGTACAAATTTGCAGCCACGTCCGGTCAGAATGGGGACGATAAATCCGATGCTCTTTGCACGTTACGAACCCTTGCAACAACTCTTTGAGGGGTCCGTAGGTGACCTGTTGCAAGGCTAAATTTTTGTCCCTATCCAATATACCCTCATTTCCCGTGGCAGTCTAAATTTCTCCGACCTTAATCCCGGAAGCCCCTATTACAGAACCTACCTATTGTATTTATTGTTAATTTGTTCTCGTCCTGAATATGCATGAAATATTTGCCACTGGACGTTAAGCAAACAACAATCAATCAATCTAATAAATTGCTATATTATCATTTGAATATTAGAGAGATGTTTGTCCGAAATTGCTGTAAACAATCCTTCCTATACCAATTACCATCTGTGAAAGGAATAGCAATAAAGTCATCCCTGAATGCTATAAGTATATATTTAAATTGATTTCATTTGAAGGGTTTCGGCCTTACAGACCCTTACATGTGTGTTCTAACCAAATTGTCTTAAAAATTAACTTCAGTTGATGTGCATTGTTTCCACCTACCCCATTCAAGAGTCCCCAACATCTTAAATATCAATTGCATTCCCCTTTTGGGTGGATTTCCTAATGTTTTTCATTAGAAGAATTAACAGCAATGTATGGTTAGGACCTCGGATATGAAAAAAGTTCCCCTCAGTGTAGTGTACATTCATTGTAA
Organism: Mytilus californianus; assembly: GCF_021869535.1. Classification (NCBI taxonomy): domain Eukaryota; kingdom Metazoa; phylum Mollusca; class Bivalvia; order Mytilida; family Mytilidae; genus Mytilus; species Mytilus californianus. The sequence goes on from NW_026262672.1 coordinate 4,531,287, forward strand.
TTAACTTGGTGTTACCAGTTTCTTTTAAAATTCAGGGTTTTCTGGTTGTCGTATTATATCCTGCAATTCCTCTTCCGATTTTGCAGGATACTGTCCGATATCCTGAACAATAAGGTCCATCATTCCCTCGTAGAGTTATCATTTTATGTAGCAGGAATTCAAAGCAGACACAAACATCAATACAAGAGTTAATTGTTCACTATTTTATCATAAGAATTTCAAACCATAAATGGGGTATATTAGTATGCGAGTATTCCTGTCTCTTTCCCTCTGGCCAGTAAGACGGACTTGGGAATATGGCAGAAGGTATGCCTTTTATCCTACCACATTTTATAAAACTTAATCAAGAAAAAAATATAATAGATTTGGATTGATTGATTGATTGGTGTTTGCTTTACATCGCCTGAGCACAAAAAGGCTATATCGCGGCGAGAGCTAATTCGAACATTTAACAATTTAAAGTATATTTTTTTTAAATCAGACAAAAGGTCCTTCAATATACTAAAACTCAAGTCTAAAGCAAAAATGTTTAACTACAAATAAAATTCAACACTAAGATAAGGTGATAAAAATTAAAATCATTTTCAATTTATACAACATTTTTATATTTTATAATATATTCCAACTTCTTTTAAGAATGAAACAATATTTGTAATTGGAACACTATCAAATAATTCATACATATTATTGACATTGAAATGCTTTCTACGAATATCAGCAAAGTCAATACAATTAATTAAAACATGTTTAATAGTATACTTGCAGTTGCAAGGTATACACTGTGGTTCTTCTTCATTTTTCAAAAGATACTCATATGTTAATCTAGTATGACCAAATCGGCATCTAGAAATAACACACTTATCTTTTCTGCACATAAAAGTATTAAAAGGTTTACCTAAATTAGGTTTAATTTCATGTAATTTATTATCAACTTTTTTACTCCATTCATTTTCCAATATATTAAAAACATCTATACTACTAAATCTAAAGACCGTTTTTGTTCACCTAATAAACGTATAACCGATGAAAGCTACAAGTCAAACTTATATAAGGATATATATACTTGATAGGGTATACTGAAAGTTTTACCCTTTTACATCGATAACTGTTTCAAACAATAAGCAATTAGACACATTAATAAGTTCCGGAACTATCCGATGCGATGTCCTTTTAGTCATGTCATATGTCACATGTTACCTATTACCTTATCTGTACGTTCCTCATCTGTCAGGCGCACCACCAAACGGTGTATTTGGGATTTGCTATATACACGGGTCATAATCACAGGGTTGACACTACTAAATTCATCATTGTCACATTGTTTCCTATTGTAGTATTTTAATCAGCATGACTTTATAAAATGACAATACGAATACTAAAAATCTAGACTTAAAATAAGGCGTAGGTACAGTTTCCAATTTGTTAGCCGACATGACGTAAAAACGGCGAATCAAAGAATTCAACTATATTTCTAACTAATATAGGACAATGCTGTTGATTAAAAATTACTCCATTCCAGGCCCGTTTGTTTTCCAAACAATTAATATTACCAATAATTGACAAGTTCCAGGTCGACGGGTTCAAACAGAAAGATTTTGAAAGTAGAAAAACTGTGCATCCTATAATCAGCATGACTTTATCAGATGGCAATTACCAATACTAAAAATCAAGGCTAAAATAAGGCTTACACATAATTAGATACTTTTAATTCAGTCACAGACACGCGATATCGCGGATGTGTTCTAGTATTCTCTAATATTAGATCTAAAACGGTATATAGTATATCACAGTAGATAGTGGATCATCCAGGGCATGTTTTGCTTCTTCTTTTACAACCGTGTTTCCATGGATTCCAACATGACTCGGAAACCAACGAAAAATTATCTTTTGATGAAGAATTTTTAAATTCCTCATTACATATAAAATATTGAGAATTATCGGGTTTTTAATTTTAGTATGTTGTATAGCTTGTAAGCATGAAAGTGAATCGGAACATATTATAAATTTGTATTTGTCTGAAGTAGCAATAAATTTCAAAGCTAAAATTATTGCCTTTGCTTCAGCAGTAAATATGGATGCGGCAGATGACAAACGGAGAGTCGCAGCTCTGTCTCCAAAGACAGCTGCAGATGCACCTCGGTTACCATCTTTCTATCCATCTGCATAAACAGTTGAAAAATCTGAATAATTTGCCTTAATTTCAGCAAAATGTTGTTGAATTACAAGAGGGTTTGTTTCATTTTTTTTTTTTGTATTTACGGAGGTCAAATATCATTTTCTCGGTTTTGAAAGTTCCCATGGAGGGCATTTGCAAGTTTCAACTTTTGCAACAGAGTTTAAATCAAAAGTGGTTAAATGTGGTTTTAAACGAATGCCTACTGGAGGAATTTTATTTTCATATTTTGCAAATATATCTTCATCAGGTGGATTAAAACACAGGTATAGGCAGGATTTACTGGATATGCTTTTAACTTGACAGCGTATTGAAGTCCAAGCTTCAAACGTCTGTTGGAGAGTGAGTGCTCATCAGCCTCTACATACAGACTCTTAACTGGTAAGGTTTTAAAGGCGCCAAGACATAAAAGTAAACCCTGGTGATGCACAGCATCGAAAATCTGTATGTAGGACTTCCTTGCAGAGCCATACACTATTGAACCATAATCTAGTTAAGATCTAACTATAGATCTGTATAAATTAAGTAAAATGTTGCGATCAGCACCCGAGTCAGTGCTGCCGACAACTTTTAAAATATCTAACGCTTTTAAACATCTCGATTTTAACATTTTGATATGGGGTAGAAAGGTTAACTTTTTATTGAAAACTAACCCAAGAAATTTGGTTTCATCAACCATTTTAATTGGGTTTCCGAACAAGGTGAGTTCTGGATCAAGATGCAATTTCCTTTTGTTACAAAAATGCATCCCAACCGTTTTTGAAGTAGAAAATTTAAAACCATTTTCCGAGGCCCATTTTTCAATTCTTCCAAGACATAATTGTAATTGTCTTTCAATGTTATTTTGAGGGGAGGAATTTGCTGGCGTTTTTGTGACGATCTGCTGTTCTGGAGAACGGAGAGGAAACGGGGCTTTGAGTATGGTAATTCTATTTTGTGAGGAGAGTCGTCGATCTTCTTGACTAGACGCAGCTGATGTTACTCCGCCTCGACCTCCTTTCAGAAGACTTCTGAGAGGACGGATTTGCTGGCGTCTTGGAGACGCTCTTCTGTTCTGGAGAACGAAGAGGAGACGGGGCTTTTGTAGACTTTGTACGAGATGCAGAAGATGAACTAGTAGACGCTTTATTAGATGCAGATATATTATGACTATTTAAGACGGATGAATTATCGGGAAGATCCCAGACAGATCCAGTGCCCCTACTGTCTGATACAACCGCATCTGATTTACTTGATTTCTTTTTTTCATTTTTTTTTAGGTGATGACATTAAGCTTTGTGAGGAAGATTGAGTTGACTGAGTACTGGTTTTAGAAGGTTTTGTTTTTCTTGGAATAATTATTTTATCGGAGGTTTCTAATTGAACAGGCAACATTGTAAAAGTTTCAGCATCAATTGGCCAGGTCATGCGAGTGTGTATTTTCGTGACTGAATGAGCGGCCAACTTTGGCCAACTTTGCTTGCGTACGATGGTTTATTCAAAACTAGAGGTTCATTCGAAACAGAAGCTATCTGCTTAGCCTCTAGGTAACTGATGTTTCTTTCTGTTTTAATTTTAATAATATGTTTTTCTTTAAGATAAACAGGGCAGACCATAGATGATGAAAAATGGGATTCACCACAGTTTACACATTTAGAAGATTCAGAGTTACAGGTTGTTCCCTCGTGCCCTTCGTCAGAACACTTGAAGCATCTCTGCGTACCACGACATAGTTTGGTTCCATGACCAAACTTTTGACAAGTGAAGCATCGATGTTTTTTAGGGATGAACCTGTCAACTCTGATTCCGAAGCCACCTAAAGTAATAGATGAGGGAGGAGTTGGGAGTTCTAAAGGTCAAAAGATATGTATTTTATTTGATTATATTTCCATTCTTTTTTATTTGAAATCTAACAACATCAGTTACACCTTGGTTTGATAATTCATCACTATTTTCTTCCACGGTAAGGTCATCCAGATACTGACTTCTGTCTCGAATGATTCCTATGCAACTGTTTAAGCTATTGTGAGGAGAGGCAGAAACAGGAAAGTCTGTAATTTTTTTCATTGTCAGCAAATTTGTTGATTGACGTTTGTTGGAATATTCAACCAAAAAATTCCCTGATCTCATTTTTTAAACTTTTTTAACTGTAACCGCAAAGCTTTGAATTTGTTTAAGAATTACAAAAGGAGATATTTTTGAAATAGGTTTTTCATCTGTTCCTTTTATTACAATAAATCGGGGCCAACTATCATCTTCCTGACAGGGCACAGAGTCATCACATCTTCTTTTTTTTTGTTGAAGCTGATTGAGAAGTTTGGATTTTGTTTGCCATACGAAAGGAGAAAGATTCACTATCCTTGTCATCCATCCACCTCGGAGTGTCTACAAGGGCGATGATGTGTTTCCATGGCGAGCCGGGGTCAAGTGCTAATGCTGAAAACAGCTCCAAGTATAGTGTAGCTCGTTCCCAAAATTTGCACCCACGATCCACTGCGATAAGCACCGGATGTTCCAAGAATAGTTTACTCAAGCAGAGCGTATCCATCAAGCGAAATAGAAAGCGTACCACTTGATTGACCCACGAGCCACCGCCTTCTTCAGTTATCCTAAATATATATAGCTTAATTTAATACCTTTGTATAATGTACATTGTAATATACAAGCTTATCGTTAAGGATTAAGTGAAGGGCAGTTGTTTTTAACCTAGACCAAATTACATACAATTACAACTAAAGGTCATCGTCAAGCATGTCAAGTTCGCTTTACTATTCAACATTATTTATATCTTATATGTCTACACGGCAGCTTAACCATTCACTGCTGCAATACAATGTACTTAATTTTGAATACAGAACATGTTAACCTTGTCTGCATCAGCAATATTGTAAAGGATGCTCATCTCAGATACTTTTGTAAACCTAATATGCTGGCAAAGCTATACCCATATATTTCAACTGAACCTTGAGCATAATATATAGTTGTCTCATTTATATCCACCTGTACTTTTACATGTAATCGTCAGTATAAAAAGGCCTTGGATTTGAAGGTGGCCCTATCCATTTTAACCTCATTTTCCAGTAGCAGTCTTTCCCGACTTTCATCCTGAACGGTCTTTATTACATTATATTCGAGTTTTTTTGTTATCCTTTAATACTGTATATATAGTAGTTTACCATACACATATATTTTTACAATCCCTGTAAATAATAGCACCAGGACCGGTCAGACCAAGGAAAGTTTGAGGGGAAGTTATCACAGGAGTGCTCGTGAAGGACAATTTTACGGAAGATGTACTTAAATATTTTATCCTAACATCATTGTCAACTGCACCTATAGAGAAAAAATAACTTCAAGACATGCCAAGCGGTGATAAAACATGTAGAAAGTAAACATTTTGCAGGATGGCAGTGATGGTGACTTGGATCCACCAACATCAACATCAAACTCTCATATCCAACAAGAAACAATGTGGGAGCAGTACAGTACCGGATTTGTACACAAAAAAATGTAAAAGAGCAAACATTAACCACAATATAGATAATGATATGTAAATAACTTCGGAGCTAACACAGACCGTGTCGTTTAATTAAGCTAAACGTTTCAACAAGAAAGACAAGTTAAAAAGCCGACGATCGACGAGCTACAAATGTAATATTTAATTTTATCACCACCCGAACGCAACAAGATCTAACTATCACCGACAGCTGAACTGATTCGTCAGATGGTTTTCGGTTACCAACAGATATGATTGTCAATGAGACAACTACATGTATCAACCAAAGTTCAAATGAAATGAATAAAATAGTAAAACCAACGTCTTAAAAAATTGAAAACAACACGTTTAATAATTTCATGCGTCCGAAGCGCTTTTCTGGATTTACCTTCATCAGGAACGCTCAAAGCCAAACATTTGAAATCCGAGGGATGTATTAGTACCGAAACATCTGAAGAGCTATATGACAAAAATACCTAAAACAAATAGCCAAATCCATCTAAGGTCAACTTTGCCTGAGGGAATTGAAACCTTAGTTTCTTTTTAATTTCAAAATTTATAAACGGACAATTTTAGAAAAGTTTGTTATAAATCATTTCAAATGTGAAGTCATCAACAAATCCACTTTGTAAAAACTGTACTAGTATGAAATTCTGTTCTTTTTTCTTCAGATTTCTAGCTTAATTCTAATAAATTGATATATTATCATTTGAATATTAGAGAGATGTTTGTCCTAAATTGCTGTAAACAATCCTTCCTATACCAATTACCATCTGTGAAAGGAATAGCAATAAAGTCATCCCTGAATGCTATAACTATATATTTAGATTGATTTCATTTGAAGGGTTTCGGCCTTACAGACCCTTACATTTGTGTTCTAACCAAATTGTCTTAAAAATTAACTTCAGTTAATGTGCATTGTTTCCACCTACCCCATTCAAGAGTCCCCAACATATTAAATATCAATTGCATTCCCCTTTTGGGTGGATTTCCTAATGTTTTTCATCAGAAGAATTAACAGCACTGTATGGTTAGGACCTCGGATATGAAAAAAGTTCCCCTCAGTGTAGTGTACATTCATTGTAATTAACTTAGTGTTACCAGTTTCTTTTTAAATACAGGGTTTTCTGGTTGTTGTATTATAACAATAAAATGACACCACCTCAGATTGTTTATAGTATTATTAATTAAGTTTGTTTCCTGAGTGACACCTGCTGATCCAACTAAAAATGCTAATATGGCATATGAAAACTCTAGTCCATAGTAGAATTAAGCCATACACCATTGTGGGACACCGTGATTTTGATGACATTGTGTAAGTTAAATTAATTCATCAGTGTATTGGAAAGTTGACAGAAGTTAGCATCTATGTCACTGTAAGGCCTGCAACAATGAGCAAAACCAATACCGCATAGAAAGCTATAAAAGGCCCCAAAATGAAAAAACAATTCCAGCAAGAAAACAAGGGGCCTAATTTATGTACAATGAATGTACAATGACTCTGAACTTGCTGGCTTTTAAAATCTCCTTTAATGGATAACATAATATTCTGATGCTACATATAAACACAACAACAGTAACCTTCAAAAATTTATATGATTTCCTAATTGACACATCTTTGTCATTGTATTGGTAAATTAAACTTAACTATCAGACAAAACGTTACCTTCGAAGATAAGAAAAACTAATTAACAACGGAAAACATACCATGGCATCAGTCTGATGTTCTTATTTTTATTTAAAACTATGCACAGGGAAGAGGTTTTTTTTAATTATATTACAATATGAAAACTATTAGAAAGAGAAGCACAATGGGGCTGTACACACCTTGAGCTATATCTCAGAGCAAATTTGCAAGTAAATGTTAAATCTGGGAATGACAACAACAAAAGTGGCAATACTCGCTGATCAATTGGGGTATACTTTTCATTTCATAAGGGTTTAGGTTGTAAGTTTGGTGAAAAATGCGAGTTTCAACACAGATGTTTCAATTGTGGTTTACACCACTTATTCTCTACATGCCAAAAAAAAAAAACAGTTCGGCTTCCATATATTGATTGATTGATTGATTGTTGGTTGCTTAACGTCCAGTGGCAAGTATTTAATGCATGTTCAGGACGAGAACAAGTTAAGTTCACACAAACCAGTAATAACTCAAAAAAAAAGATACAAGGCGGGAACAACCAGCCCTTTCGAGGTGAAAACAGAAAACCCTCCCTATCTAGTAACAATAGACGACACCTCTTTCCCAAGGACAAAAAAACTGTCCCCACCAGAAAATGATGTTAACTATATTTCTAATGGCAATACACCATTGATTGATTGATTGTTGGTTGCTTAACGTCCAGTGGCAAATATTTCATGCATATTCAGGACGAGAACAAATTTAACAATAAATACAATAGGTAGGTTCTGTAAAAGAGACGTCCGGGATTAAGGTTGGAGAAATTAAGACTGCCACAGGAAATGAGGGTATATTGGATAGGGACAGAAATTTAGCCTTGCATCAGGTCACGTCCTACGGACCCCTTAATGAATTGTTGCAAGGGTTCTTAACGTGAAAAGAGCGTGGCACTCTTTACACGAGGCATCGGATTTAACGTCCCCATTCTGACCGGACGTGGCAGCAAATTTGTACATCCCGCACAGCCAAACGGACGCCCCACTTTGGCGAGGGTTTTACTGCCGGTCAGCAGCAGAAAAGAAACTGCCTGTGACATATAGAATGATCCACCAGTTATGGTTGAAAATTATATGAACGTCTTAATTTTGTTTTGATTCGGAGAAAACAGAAAGTAGTCGACCGTGAGCCCGGACAGTTTTCATTACAGAACATACCGTTTTAACCGGATTTTCGAAGTAAAAATCGGTTATTGATTTAGGGATGTACGGCGGGCGGGCGGCTGTCAAACAGTGTCCGTTCATTTACATGAAAACGCTTTGAAGAAATTTTTTTCAAATTTAGATATGTTGTTTCCTGTTACTAAGTGAAGGTCAAGTTCAATTTTCACGATTTTAGCTTTTCACGTTGTTCAGTTATAACCCTTTCCCAAAAATTCAATTTTTGATGAATTAATCCATTTCTTACTTACTGTTATTAAAGTTGAAGGCATATGGCCTATCAAATGAGGCACTAAAACGTATTGACAACTATCTGTCGAACACAACACAATGTGAAAAAGTTGGTGCATATTTTAGTACCAAGCAAAATATTTACAAAGGTGTACCGCAGGGCTCAATCTTGGGTCCTGTGCTTTTCAATATTTTTCTTAACGACATATTCAATTTTGTAAAATAAAATGAGTTGTACAACTATGCAGATGACAATACATTGTCACACTCAGGACCAGATCTAAACGGATTAGTTAAATCTTTGGAAAAGGAAGTGTTGTTTTAATGGATTGGTTTCCTAATAACAAAATGAAAGCTAATCCGGATAAATTTCAGGCTATTGCCATTGGCAATAAATCTAAAAGTGGGGATATTAAATTCAATTTGGAAGGGAATGAAATTTTATGTGACACTGAGGTAAAGCTCCTGGGAGTGACAATAGATTATCAACTTAAGTTTAAAGCAGATATTTCTGAAATTTGTAAAAAAAGCATCAAGGCAGTTAAATGAACTAAAACGAATCGGGGAAACATCTATCTAAGTTGGGAAGGTTAACTATTTACCACTCATATATTATGTCTTATTTCAACTATTGTCCTGTGGTTTGGCAGTTTTGTGGGGAGGGTTACACTAAAAAAAATGGAAAAAATACAAGAACGTGCCTTTTGAGGTTCATCTATGAAGATGTTAGTAGTGACTATGAAACACTTTTGTTAAAAATCTGGTTTACCTTCTTTAAAAATAAGACGTCTACGAATGATGGCAATAGAAGTTTTTAAAATATTACACAAAGAGTCACCGGTTTATCCCCATATTATTAATTTTAAAAAATTAATGTACCTTACTCTTTTAGAAAGCAACATACTTTGAAGTACCACAGGTTAGAACAACACAATTTGGACTTCATTCATTAAGGTATGCTGGAGCTACACTCTGGAATGAGCTGCCTGACGCGATCCGTGCGCAGTCGAACCTGAACCAGTTTAAAAGTATGATCAACAACTGGAATGGCAACTCATGCAGATGTGGCTCCTGCAGATCTTAGAGCTTTTGTTTTTTTTTTTAGCTCACCGGGGCCCGAAGGGCCCCATGTGAGCTTATGCCATCACTTGGCGTCCGTCGTCTGTCGTCGTTGTCGTCTGTCGTCGTAAACTATTTAAAAAATCTTCTCCTCTGAAACTACTGGGACAAATACCTTCAAACTTTAACTAAATGTTCCTTAGGGTATCTAGTTTATAAATTGTATCCGAAGTTTGATCCATCGACAAACATGGCCGCCATGGCTAAAAATAGAACATACGGGTCAAATGCAGTTTTTGGCTTATATCTCAAAAACTAAAGCTTTTAGAGCAAATCTGACATGGGGTAAAATTGTTCAATTGGTCAAAACTATCAGCTCTGAAATTTTCAGACGAATCGAACAACCCATTGTTGGGTTGCTGCCACCGAATTGGTAGTTTTAACAAAATTTTGCAGTTTTTTGTTATTTTTTGGAATATTATTATAGATATATATAAACTGTAAGCAGCAATTATGTTCAGCAAAGTAAGATCTTCAAAAAAGTTAATATGACCATAATTGTTAATTGACCCCTTAAGGAGTTATTGCCCTTTAAAGACAATTTTACACAATTTGTTCATCAAGTTTGCTAACATTTAAAAATCTTCTCTGAAACTACTGGGCCAATTACCTTCAAACTTTAACTAAATGTTCCTTAGGGTATCTTTAGAAATTGTATCCGAAGTTTGTATCCATCGACAAACATGGCCGCCATGGCTAAAAATAGAACATAAGGGTCACATGCAGTTTTTGGCCTTTATCTCAAAAACTAAATCTTTTAGAGCAAATGTGACAGGGGTAAAATTGTTTAATTGGTCAAGATCTATCGGCCCTGAAATTATTAGACGAATCGAACAACCCATTGTTGGGTTGTTGCCACCGAATTGGTAGTTTTAACAAAATTTTGCAGTTTTTTGTTATTATTTTGAATATTATTATAGATATATATATAAGCTGTAAGCAGCAATTATGTTCAGCAAAGTAAGATCTACAAAAAAGTTAATATGACCATAATTGTCAATTGACCCCTTAAGGAGTTATTGCCCTTTAAAGACAATTTTACACAATTTGTTCATCAAGTTTGCTAACATTTAAAAATCTTCCCCTCTGAAATACAGGTGAGCGATTCAGGCTCCTGAGAGCCTCTTGTTTAAAAAGGAGCCTAATTTGTAAGTGTCCTGTTTTGTTTCAGGATTGAAAATATGTTTTAATTTATCTATATCATTTTAAGTTATAATATTTATTTTCATTTAAAAATTCTTTTCTTAATTGTTCATTTATTTTACACTCAAAAAGAAATGAAACTCAACATCTAGTACATCACAATGTTAACAATAACTTGTGTGTAACTGTATGGATCTCTCTGACATTGTACCATAAGGTTTCATAAAACAATGGGAAGGCTTGGATTGAGTTTGGGATTAATTTCCCTGAACATGTAGAAATAAGGGGCCAAAAAGAAGCATTTTTGTCTTGCCTTGACGGAGTCAAAAAGCGAGACAAAGGTATGCTGTTTCCGGCGTCGGCGGCGGCGTCAACAATGTATTAGTTTGTGATTAGATCAAGTTATGGTGAACCACAAGTGGTAGGTCAATCATATTTAGTATGCAGTTGTATAAGCATTGGCACATCTTATTTCCATGGAGATTATATGGCCCTGCCCCCTCAGTCATGGTCTATTGACTTCGAAACTTTTACTTATTTTACATGTATTAGTTTGTGATTAGGTCAGTTTATGGGGAACCACAAGTGGTAGATCAATGATATTTGGTAAGTAGTTGTGTAAGCATCGGCATATCTCATTTCCATGGAGATAATTTGGCTCCGCCCCCTTAGTCATGGTCTGTTGACTTTGAAAATTTTTCTGAGTTATTATGTTTTAGTTTGTGATTAGGTCAATTCAAGGGGAACCATTAGTGGTAGGCCAATGTTAATTGGTATTCAGTTGTATTAGCATTGGCACATCTCATTTCCATGGAGAATATTTGGCCTCACCCCTCAGTCACAGTCTAATGACTTTGAAACTTATCTTAGTTTACATGTATTAGTTTATGATTAGATCAGTTTAAGATGAACTGCTAATGTTAAGTCAATGATATTTGGTATGCAAATTTATTGGCATTTGCAAGTATCGTTTCCATGGAGATTATATAGCCCCACCCCCTCTTATTGACTTTGAAACTTTTCTATAGTTTACTAGTTAATGTTTGTATTTAGATTTGGGAACAACTTATGATAAGTCAATGGTCATGATGGTATTTGGTATGCAGTTGTATAAGCATTGACACATCTCATTTACATGGAGATTGTTTAGCCATGTAACTCAGTCATGGTTCATTGACTTTGAATATTTTCATAACTTGTGTAAGATGTTAAAGTATTGCTATTTTGATTTCAACATTTGCATAATCAAAATTACAAAAAGGCGAGACATGTCTCTGTGATAACAGTTTATTCTTGTTTACAGACAATAACTTGTGTTTCAGTGTATGAATCTCACTGAAGTTATACTACAAGGTTTCTTACTACAAAGGAAAGGCTGGAATTGAGTTTTTGGGTTCTTGCTCCAATGGGGGTTTCGATAAGTTGGGGGCCAAAAAAAGGGCCCAAATAAGCATTTTTGTAGTTTCCAGTCAATAACTTGTGTTTAAGTGTATAAATGACTCCTGATATTATACCACAAGTTTCCATACTACAAAGAGATGGTTATGGGGGTTATGGCTCAAATCATTTAGCCAATAGGGGCATAAAAGGGGGGAAAACAAGGGTTTTTCTGGTTAAAGGACAATTTAGACAATTTAAAAGCAGTGTAAGGGAGGTTCTCCAATTCCATTGAAAGAATACTGTTATAGATATGTTTGATTACCTCCCTTACAATGCTTTTAGCTCACCAACCGGAAGGGCCAAGTAAGCTTTTCTTATCACTTGTCGTCATGAAGGGACTGTAGCAGATCGCTTTATACAAAATATCTCATCCATATTTTTACCCATTTATTCTTAAATGACTGTTTAGCTAAACCTATCTTTTGTATTTCCAGCTGATGTCTAGGGAAGAAGAGATCCAAAGACTGAGTCTGAACACAGAGGAAATTCATAGGGAACTCGAACATAAAGAGGCCCAAGTACAGAGGCTGGAGTCTGACTTCTCTATTGCCAAAGAAGAAAGAAGAAAGTCTGAAGATATAGTAAGAATTAAAACAAATAAAATTTAACTTTAAACTTCAAACTGTATTGAAAAGCACTAATTTACACCCATATTGGCTAATGGCTTAAAAAATTATTCATGATATACAGTTTACATATAAACAATGAAAATAAACAATGCAGACACTTTGAACTATAATCCTTGTCTTTCTTTAACTCAATATATATATATATATATATATATATATACAACTCGTCTAAACATCAATCCAACAATGTTAGATCTGTAAATTTGCTTTCGCAAATTTTTTGTTCTTCCCTCGCCGGGATTCGAACCCATGCTACTGAGATATCATGACACCAAATTGCCTGCACTGTAACCGGCGCGCTAGACCACACGACCACCTGGGCTTCATAAATTTGAAGCTTTCGGTGGCCATGTGGTACCTTTCCACGTCAGTGTTAATCTAGCGTCGTACTACAGTACATGATATATAAGACATGAAGATGTTATTGTTTACAGATCAGCTAAATTATCTATAGTAAAGGATTCTACAAATTAATGTAAGATACAGTCACAGAAATAATTATATTTATTAGTACGTCTGAACCAGTGACAACAAGTTTCCATTGAAAAGGTAACACCCGGCCACCGAAAGCTTCATTTTTATGAAGCCCAGGTGGTCGTGTGGTCTAGCGCGCCGGTTACAGTGCAGGCAATTTGGTGTCACGATATCTCAGTAGCATGGGTTCGAATCCCGGTGAGGGAAGAACAAAAAATTTGCGAAAGCAAATTTACAGATCTAACATTGTTGGGTTGATGTTTAGACGGGTTGTATATACAGAAAGGGGGACATTCTAATAGGTTGACAGAAGAAAGGGTGACATTCTAATGGGCTGACCGAAGAAAAGGGACATTTTAATAGGGTAATCCTAAATAAGAAAGGGGGACATTCTGATAGGGTGACACTAAAATAAGAAAGGGGACATTCTGATAGGGTGAAACTAAAATTATAAAGGGGGACATTCTAATAGTTTGACAGAAAAATGAGAAAAGGGGACATTCTGATAGGGTGACCCTTAAATAAGAAAGGGGAACATTCTGATAGGTTGACAGAAAAATAAGAAAGTTTGACATTCTAATAGGGTGACACTAAAATAAGAAAAGGAGACATTCTAGTAGAGTTACACTAAAATAAGAAAGTTTGACATTCTAATAGGGTGACACTAAAATAAGAAAGTTTGATATTCTAATAGGGTTTCACTAAAATAAGAAAGGGGACATTCTAATAGGGTTACACTTAAATAAGAAAGGGCGACATTCTAATAGCATGAAACTAAAATAAGAAAGGGGGACATTCTAATAGGGTTACACTAAAATAAGAATCATGAATTGTCAATTCACTTAGATAAGACTTTAATTTTCCTGGTTATTGATTGTTTTAGGTTGATGCATATACTCAAAAGATAAACTCCGAGACCTCAATAATAAGAAGGCAGGCAGCAGAGGAAATAGGTAATATAAATCTTCATACTAAAAACAATAGAAAACATTTCTTGTTTAAATAGTTTTACATTTATCATTTCAGGGCCTTCTAATATGTGACTTTGTGGATGTGTTTTACTCATTAATGAAGGCTTTAATGTGATCAATTGTTGTTAATTTCTGTGTCATTTGGTACGTCTCTGTTTAAGAGTAAGTAAAATGTCTTTTTGGCAATCGAACATCATCTTTTTTTTATATCAAATGATTTTAACAATCATTCTACATATGAAAATATAAGATAAAGAACGCTATGTTTAAATCATAAAAAGGATAATAGTCTTTCAAATATAAGACGTAGCAAAAGATCACGTCTACCAAAAATAATAGACCTTTGTCAAACAGAAATACTTTACGCAGTGACAACACATGGTCTTGATTGCCTAAATTGGAACAGACATACATGTACTGGCAACACAAAGTCTAGATTGCCTGGCTTGGTACAAACATACATGTACTGGCAACACATGGTCTATATTGCCTGGCTTGGTACAGACATACATGTTCTGGCAACACATGGTCTAGATTGCTTTGCTTGGTACAGACATATATGTACTGGCAACACATGGTCTAGATTGCCTGGCTTGGTACAGACATATATATCTGTGTACTGGCAACACATGGTCTAGATTGCCTGGCTTGGTACAGACATATATGTACTAGCAACACATGGTCTAGATTGCCTGGCTTGGTACTGACATATATATACATGTACTGGCAACACATGGTCTAGATTGCCTGGCTTGGTACAGACATATAAGTACTGGCAACACATGGTCTAGATTGCCTGGCTTGATACAGACATACATGAACTGGCAACACATGGTCTAGATTGCCTGGCTTGGTACAGACATAAGTACTGGCAACACATGGTCTAGATTGCCTGGCTTGGTACAGATATACATGTACTGGCAACACATGGTCTAGATTGCCTGACTTGGTACAGACATATATATACATCTATTGGCAACACATGGTCTAGATTGCCTGGCTTGGTACAGACGTACATACACTGGCAACACATGGTCTAGATTGCCTGGCTTGGTACAGACATACATGTGATGGCAACACATGATCTAGATTGTCTGGCTTGGTACAGACATATATGTACTGGCAAAACATGGCCAAGATTGCCTGGCTTGGTACAGATAAATATGTACTTGCAACACATGGTCTAGATTGCCTGGCTTGGTACAGAAGTATATGTACTGGCAACACATGGTCTAGATTGCCTAGCTTGGTACAGACTGACATGTACTGGCAACACATGGTCTAGATTGCTTGGCTTGGTACAGAAATACATGTACTGGCAACACATGGTATAGATTGCCTTGCTTGCTACAGAAATACATGTACTGGCAACACATGGTCTAGATTGCCTGGCTTGGTACAGACATACATGTACTGGCAACACATGGTCTAGATTGCCTTGCTTAGTAAGGACATATATGTACACGTACTGGCAACACATGGTTTTGATTGCCTGGCTTGGTACAGACATATAAGTACTGGCAACACATGGTCTAGATTGCCTGGCTTGGTACAGACATACATGTACTGGCAACACATGGTCTAGATTGCCTTGCTTAGTAAGGACATATATGTACACGTACTGGCAACACATGGTCTAGATTGCCTGGCTTGGTACAGACATGCATGTACTGGCAACACCTGGTCTTGATTGCCCGACTTGGTACAGACATATATGTACTGGCAACACATGGTCTAGATTGCCTGGCTTGGTACAGACATACATAT
Organism: Mytilus californianus; assembly: GCF_021869535.1. Lineage (NCBI taxonomy): Eukaryota > Metazoa > Mollusca > Bivalvia > Mytilida > Mytilidae > Mytilus > Mytilus californianus. The sequence continues at coordinate 4,547,550 of NW_026262672.1, forward strand.
ACTGGCAACACATGGTCTAGATTGCCTGGCTTGGTACAGACATACATGTACTGGCAACACATGGTCTAGATTGCCTGGCTTGGTACAGACATACATGTACTGGCAACACAAGGTCTAGATTGCCTGGCTTGGTACAGAAATATATGTAATGGCAACACATGGTCTAGATTGCCTGGCTGGTACAGACATACATGTACTGGCAACACATGGTCTAGATTGCTTGTCTTGGTACAGACATACATGTACTGGCAACACATGGTCTTGATTGCCTGGCTTGTTACAGACATACATGTACTGGCAACACATGGTATAGATTGATTGGCTTGGTACAGACATATATGTACTGGCAACACATGGTCTAGATTTCCTGGCTTGGTACAGACATACATGTACTGGCAACAGATGGTCTAGATTGCCTGGCTTGGTACAGACATACATGTACTGGCAACACTAGGTCTAGATTGATTGGCTTGGTACGGACATACATGTACTGGCAACACATGGTCTAGCAGACATATATATATATACGTGTACTGGCAACACATGGTCTAGATTGCCTGGCTTGGTACAGACATAAGTACTGGCAACACATGGTCTAGATTGCCTGGCTTGGTACAGATATACATGTACTGGCAACACATGGACTAGATTGCCTGGCTTGGAACAGACATATATATACATGTATTGGCAACACATGGTCTAGATTGCCTGACTTGGTACAGACATATATGTACTGGCAACAGATGGTCTAGATTGCCTGGCTTGGTACAGACATACATATACTGGCAACACATGGTCTAGATTGCCTGGCTTGGTACAGAAGTATATGTACTGGCAACACATGGTCCAGATTGCCTAGCTTGGTAGAGACATACATGTACTGGCAACACATGGTCTAGATTGCTTGGCTTGGTACAGACATACATGTACTGGCAACACATGGTATAGATTGCCTGGCTTGCTACAGAAATACATGTACTGGCAACACATGGTCTTGATTGGCTGGCTTGGTGCAGACATACATGTACTGGCAACACATGGTCTAGATTGCTTGGCTTGGTACAGATATATATGTACTGACAATACATGGTCTAGATTGCCTGGCTTGTTACAGACATATATATCTGTGTACTGGCAACACATGGTCTAGATTGCTTGGCTTGGTAGAGACATATATGTACTAGCAACACATGGTCTAGACTACCTGGCTTGGTACAGACATATATATATATACTTGTACTGGCAACACATGGTTTTGATTGCCTGGCTTGGTACAGACATATAAGTACTGGCAACACATGGTCTAGATTGCCTGGCTTGGTACAGACATACATGTACTGGCAACACATGGTCTAGATTGCTTGGCTTGGTACAGACATATATATATACACGTACTGGCAACACATGGTCTAGATTGCCTGGCTTGGTACAGACATGCATGAACTGGCAACACCTGGTCTAGATTGCCCGACTTGGTACAGACATATATGTACTGGCAACACATGGTCTAGATTGCCTGGCTTGGTACAGACATACATATACTGGCAACACATGGTCTAGATTGCCTGGCTTGGTACAGACATACATGTACTGGCAACACATGGTATAGATTGCCTGGCTTGGTACAGACATATATATATATACGTGTACTGGCAACACATGGTCTAGATTGCCTGGCTTGGTACAGACATAAGTACTGGCAACACATGGTCTAGATTGCCTGGCTTGGTACAGATATACATGTACTGGCAACACATGGACTAGATTGCCTGGCTTGGAACAGACATATATATACATGTATTGGCAACACATGGTCTAGATTGCCTGACTTGGTACAGACATATATGTACTGGCAACAGATGGTCTAGATTGCCTGGCTTGGTACAGACATACATATACTGGCGACACATGGTCTAGATTGCTTGGCTTGGTACAGAAGTATATGTACTGGCAACACATGGTCTAGATTGCCTAGCTTGGTACAGGCATACATGTACTGGCAACACATGGTCTAGATTGCTTGGCTTGGTACAGACATACATGTACTGGCAACACATGGTATAGATTGCCTGGCTTGCTACAGAAATACATGTACTGGCAACACATGGTCTTGATTGGCTGGCTTGGTGCAGACATACATGTACTGGCAACACATGGTCTAGATTGCTTGGCTTGGTACAGATATATATGTACTGGCAATACATGGTCTAGATTGCCTGGCTTGGTACAGACATATATATCTGTGTACTGGCAACACATGGTCTAGATTGCTTGGCTTGGTAGAGACATATATGTACTAGCAACACATGGTCTAGATTACCTGGCTTGGTACAGACATATATATACTTGTACTGGCAACACATGGTTTTGATTGCCTGGCTTGGTACAGACATATAAGTACTGGCAACACATGGTCTAGATTGCCTGGCTTGGTACAGACATACATGTAGTGGCAACACATGGTCTAGATTGCTTGGCTTGGTACAGACATATATATACACGTACTAGCAACACATGGTCTAGATTGCCTGGCTTGGTACAGACATGCATGTACTGGCAACACCTGGTCTAGATTGCCCGACTTGGTACAGACATATATGTACTGGCAACACATGGTCTAGATTGCCTGGCTGTGTACAGACATACATATACTGGCAACACATGGTCTAGATTGCCTGGCTTGGTACAGACATACATGTACTGGCAACACATGGTCTATATTGCCTGGCTTGGTACAGACATAGATGTACTGGCAACACATGGTCTAGATTGCCTGACTTGGGACAGACATATATGTATCTTGAAAAAGTGCTCCAGACATATGTATTAAAGCTTATCTTACCTCCTATAGATATATATATAGAATAATACATGGCAACATCTGTATTGCATGCTGTATCACCACTCGACCAATATCAGCCCTCTGGACCTTCGGCCCTCGGGACTGATATTGGTTTCTCGTGGAGATACAGATGTTGCCATGTATTATTCTGTTGATCATATATTTTAATAGAATCAGATTAATGGGAAATCCCTTTATTTAAATCGTCCGAAATTATAAGCTAGAAAAGAACATTATGATTTTCCTGTTTTTTCTAGATGACTTGTTTTTTCTATAGACTTCCTTTTTTGCTTAATATCCTCATCGTAATGTCCTCTATAACCTTATTACATTCTCAATATACGTTAAGGCCATGTTTTAAAATGCATCTACTAACGATACTGTCTAGGCTATTCTTTCAACAAAAATTACTATTTATCAAATAAATATCGTAAGATGCAGAAATATTTAAATATAAAAAAGAAGATGTAGTATGATTGACAATGAGACAACTGTCCATGAGAGACAAATATGACACAGAAATTAACAACTATAGGTCACTGTACAGACTTCAACAATGAGCAAAGCCCATAAGTTGTATTATTTATTAAATGGCAATAATATTATTCATGATCATTTTAATTTTCTGACGAGGTGAATAGCAAGAAAAATATTTCTTGAAAAGTTTGCTATTTTTAATTCTAACCAAATTAATATCGTATTTTGCATTTGTGTTTAATCCATCAGGTAATGAAAACAAACTTCACGAAAATTATGACCAAAAAAACAATAAAACTTCAGATATTTCTACATCTTATTGTGTCTTTTATATATATATAAATCGATTGTAAAGTTACTGGGTATTTTTTTTTTTTTTTTTTTTTTTTTTTTGGAACTAATTTTTTCCTATGCAAGGATATTTGCCACTGGACGTTAAGCAACCAACAATCAATCAATCCTATGCAAGGAAAAACAGCAACTGAACGTCATAGGTCAAACGTTGACGTGATTCGAATTATGACGTCACGCCAGGTATGCGATTCGGGTTTTGCTATGCGATACGGATTTAGCTGTGCGATACAGGGTAGGTGATACAGACTGGAAAAAAGAACCTTTATTAGATATACAAAATTGCTGTATTTTGCACTAAATATATGATAAATGGGGAAATGATTGCTTAACGGACTACACATGGTGACTATATATATTTGGTATAGAATGCTTCGCTCTCACCCCAAATGGAATTAACTGACCCCATAAATATTGTATTGGGTCACTAACACACCACGTAACTAATAATATGCTATTTTCATTTTTTTTTTTCATTTAAATGTTTATATCTGGTAGGTCCCAAAATGCTGTATGAACATGCTCTAACATCAGTTTAAATCTTATCAATATACTTTTTAGCTCATATATATATATATAGCACTACTTGTTTAATTTCAGAGAATATAAACAAACATTTTGTTGAAGTAGAAAAAGACCGGGACACTCTTAAAGAGACTGTAAAGAATATGAAGATGAGAAGATGTTTTAAATTACAGTACAAACAAATTGGTTTAGATATTAATAGAATGCATATCATAGTGTTAACAATCTGTTACAAGGTTTAATTGTAAAATTTTGTTATGTTGATTCAACAAAATCTATAAATAAGTCATAGGGACTTGACAATTTTTTAGCCCTCCCCCTTTTTTTCAAAATCTGCTCATCCTTGGAGTTCCTGTATGAAATAAGTCAAATGTCCTGTTACCTTATCAACACTTAAATTAATTGAGTCGGTGTGTAATGGGCATTTCCTTGAAATCAATGTCAGGAAATTTATAACATTTGTACTTTCATGCAGGCCATACTAATCATTGCTCATAATAAATTCTAAAGATTGATATTATATATTACTTTGAATACTACACAAATATCAGCCTATATATTTTAATGTGTAACTGTTTAAAAAAACAATCCTAGTGATTTTGATACATTTTTTTTTTACAGGCTGAGGAAGAGAGACAAACGCTAATATTGGTAATATATTTTGATCTCTTCTAGTTAGTGATGTTTTTACTGTATATAGGATGTGTACTATATTTAGATTTCCTCTAATTAATGATGTAAAGTTATCTGTATAGAATTTAAACACTACAAGGTCTACAACTTCAAGGTCTCAAAATATGTTCTGAGAATTTATGGTATTTTACTTTTTTTAAATTCAGAGATTTTAGTGAAAAACTCAACAGGATTGGTATTGTGTTGCATGTCAGAACTCTAAACACCTTAATATCTGATCATTTATTGTGAATTCAACATTTCTTGAAATTTCAACAAACCTGTTGAATAAAGTTGTATTTTTTTCCATTGATCTAGAACTATTGTCAATGAGACATTACTCCCCACTGTGAGACCAAATACATAGAATTTATCAACAATAGGTCATCTTTTGGAGTATAACAATGAGAAAAAACATGCAATACTGCATAGGCAGCTACAAAGTGACATAAATGACAAATTTAAAACAATTCAAACGAGAAAATAAATTACCTGTTCTATGTACAAGACCATGAACAAAAAACATTTGATATACACACTGAATTATAGACTCCTCCCTTTGGACAGGCACACTCAGAATTTGGCTGGATAAAAAATTGTTTATTGATGCCAGTAATGACCAAACGAAACTTGAAACTTTGATTGATTGGTTTTACTTCAGTGACTATCCCATGATAAAACTATCTTTTCTGTTATAAAGTTATTGTTCTGAATGTTGATTTAAGGATGTACATCTCTGAGGAGCTCAAAATTTCTAGAATTGAACTTTTTTCTAAACCCTTTTTTTATAAGCCTGTATACGGGATGACGTATTATGGTATACCGTTGTCCGTCCGTCTGTTTGTCCATCGTCAACACGTCGGACATTAACTCAAAAACGCTTTTAACCAATTTGCATATAAACTTTGGTGAATTGTTTATATCTATTGACGTCAACTTCCTTTTGTTAGCTCATCGGGGCCCGAAGGGCCCCATGTGAGCTTATGCCATCACTTGGCGTCCATCGTCGTCCGTCGTCTGTCGTCGTAAACTATTTTAAAAATCTTCTCCTCTGAAACTACTGGGCCAAATACCTTCAAACTTTAACTAAATGTTCCTTAGGGTATCTAGTTTATAAATTGTATCCGAAGTTTTGATCCCTCGACAAACATGGCCGCCATAGCTAAAAATAGAACATAGGGGTCAAATGCAGTTTTTGGCTTATATCTCAAAAACTAAAGCTTTTAGAGCAAATCTGACATGGGGTAAAATTGTTCAATTGGTCAAACTCTATCAGTTTCAGACGAATCGAACAACCCATTGTTGGGTTGCTGCCACCGAATTGGTAGTTTTAACAAAATTTTGCAGTTTTTTGTTATTATTTTGAATATTATTATAGATATATATAAACTGTAAGCAGCAATATTGTTCAGCAAAGTAAGATCTACAAAAAAGTTAATATGACCATAATTGTCAATTGACCCCTTAAGGAGTTATTGCCCTTTAAAGACAATTTTACACAATTTGTTCATCAAGTTTGCTAACATTTAAAAATCTTCTTCTCTGAAACTACAGGGCCAATTACCTTCAAACTTTAACTAAATGTTCCTTAAGGTATCTTGTTTATAAATTGTATCCGAAGTTTGTATCCATCGACAAACATGGCCGCCATGGCTAAAAATAGAACATAAGGGTCAAATGCAGTTTTTGGCTTATATCTCAAAAACTAAATCTTTTAGAGCAAATGTGACATGGGGTAAAATTGTTCAATTGGTCAAGATCTATCAGCCCTGCAATTATCAGACGAATCGAACAACTCATTGTTGGGTTGCTGCCACCGAGTTGGTAGTTTTAACAAAATTTTGCAGTTCTTTGTTATTATTTTGAATATTATTATAGATATATATAAACTGTAAGCAGCAATAATGTTCAGCAAAGTAAGATCTACAAAAAAGTTATTATGACCATAATTGTCAATTGACCCCTTAAGGAGTTATTGCCCTTTAACCCGACTTAAAAAAAAATTTCTATTCTATTCTATTCTATTCTGTACAAAGGGAAATAATTCATTTTTTAAAAGATTTTAAAACACATTGTATTAATGATAAATGACATTTTGGATTATTTTTTTTTTCTTTTCTTTGGTAAATTGTTTGAAGAATGTTGTGGAAGGTTTGTTTGTTATTCTGTAAATACTAATTTTCTGAATGCTATATATATATAATTTTTTTATGAAGTGAACTCCTTTAATTAGATAATAATCTATTTTAATTATATGATATATTTCATTACATTTAAAGTTGTTTACATTGATAAGTTGCAGATCTGTATAAGTTTGTGACAAATGACAGAAAAAATATTTGGAACTATTAATTATATTTAATTATAATTTGAAAACAGATATACATTGTGTTACATCATATCTAATTTTAGAGAACTATTAATCATATCTATTGTTAGAGTACTATGTTAAACCATATTTCTGCAGGGAAGTAACTCAAACTTATTCCATGAACCAGTAATAACATCAAAATTTCTTTATAACTATCCCCCAATGGTCACTTGGTCTTCTTCCGACGGCAGTAAAACCCTTGACAGAGTGGAGCGTCCGTATGGCTGTGCGGGATGTACAAGTTTGCAGCCACGTCCGGTCAGAATGGGGACGTTAAATCCGATGCCTCCTGTAAAGAGATTGCCACGCTCTTTGCACGTTAAAAACCCTTGCAACAACTCTTTGAGGGATTCGTAGGTGGCCTGTTGCAAGGCAAAATGTCTGTCCCTATCCAATATACCCTCATTTTCCAGTGGCTGTCCAAATTTCCCCGACCATCATCCCGGATGGCCTCCATCACAAGACCTACCTACTGTATTTATTGTTAACTTTTTTTCGTCCTGAACATGCATGAAATATTTGCCACTGGACGTTAAGCAACCAACAATCAATCGATCCTTATAAATATTTTTTTAAAGTCATGTGTGTTTTGAAGGTAGATGTTATGTGGTATTTTATTTTTGTCCTGTGTGTTAATGTTAAAGAGACTAGATATGGTTGATATTAAAGCCCTAAGGGTATGGTAAGATCTCCAATAATAAGCAAAACCGTTTAGTATGTATAACATTAGTAGTTTAAAAAAAGACCCTTAGGTATCCAGTATAATACCCGTTATATGTACAAAGTTATTATATTATAAGCGAAAAAAAAACCTTACATGCAAAAGAATGTAAATCAGAAAACCAACCTGTTGCGTGTAAAAATAGTGACTATGATACTTATTCAATCACATGTTCATGTTGGGATAAATACATACAGAACTTTTCAGGTTACACATGTTTATTTGTATTTTTCATAAAAAAATGTTTATATCATTTTCTAGATATTCTAGTCATTTTTTATGTGAATTATGTTTCATAAAAAACATTCTTTTAAACTTGAGTTTGTTATGTATTATTAAATTGTGGTAAGTATATACATTCAGGACCTTTGTTTATGAGAAATGATTTCTTAAATGTACAATATGGTTAAAATTGATATCATTAGACTTTAATTGTTCCCTGCTTCCATTTAATATCGTATGCATCTACATTTTTTCATCAAATTTAGTATGAGTGTGTTTTAATAATTTTAGTTTTCTTTTCTATTGATCTTTACACCTGCCATGATAAACCCTACAGTCAGTTCTATAGTCATAGTCAATCCTACAGTCACTTCTACAGTCTCACCTACAGTAACCTTTAGAGTCACACATTCGGTCACTCTTACCTTCACACTTACAGACATATACAGTCACTCTTACAGACATTCCTACAGCATATATAGTCACTCCAAGCGAACTTAGTCATTCCTACAGCCATAGTAACTTCAATTTATATAAGAAACTTTGAAATAAAAAAATGCATATATATCATTGCATCAAAAATCATTCACATTTACTGGTTTCACTCCTCATGGGAGATTTTCAAGGTAATCATCTATTCAATCTAAAAGAATAACCAAACTTTGTGGTAACATCTTGTTACAATCACACTACACAACAAGGGAAGTAATGTTAAAATCGAGGGTTTAACAAGTTTACAAATTCCTTATGAAGACGTTAGAATATTGAAATATATCTGCTTTTCCGAAGAAATTAAACCCTATCCTGTTAAAGAATCAGACAGTGGTCAAAATATGATGAAAACCTACAACTTTACCGTCATATTACGGAAATGACCAGAAACAGCATTCTTTTTCTGATATTAATCTGAATATGGGAGTATTAGATTATGTAGAGAACACTGTGATAAATAAATTAACAGTTTAAAGTTGTAGCTGATGCTAAGCCTTATGAAACAGTCATATCAGTTTCTAACAGAAGCAACAATAAATTGTCTCCAAGTGAAATTTCTAACACAACCAACTATGAACTGTCTTCTAGTGAAATTTCTAATAGAACTAACAGTGAATTGTCTACTAGTGAAATTTTCAACAGAATAAGACATACATTCATTCCTGGTAAAATGTCTAGCAGAACTAAAAATGAACTGTCTCCTAGTGGAATTTCTTAAAGAACCAGCAATACATTGTCTCCTGGTGAATATAGCGGAACTAAAAATGATTGTCTCCTGATAAAATTTCTAACAGAACTAAAAAATAACTGTCTCTTAGTGGAATTTCTAGCAGAACCAGCAATAAAAATTGTCTCCTAATGATTGTTTGGTTGATTGGTGATTGCTTTACTCCGCACCAATACAAAAAGGCTATATCTCAGCGAGAGCTATTTCATATATAATTACAAGACGTTTCTTTTTTTTAAATCAGACAAAAAGTCTTTCAATTTGCACAAACTTTATTTTAAAGCAAAAATACGTATTTACAAAAAAAAATCATCAATAAGACCCCGTTCACACCAGGACATTTAGATCGATTTAAACTAGATTGGTTCACTTTAGATCGGTTTAAGGGCCAGTGTGAATGCTTTGAATCGATCTTTAATCGGTCTAAACTAAAACACCAAAAGAGGTAGTTTGAATCGATCTAATGTGAACCGATCTAACTTTAAATGTGAACGCCGGGATCGGTTTAAACTGGTACGATTGGATCGAAAATAATGTATGCGCATGTATAACGACAAAACTACACATGTATTACATAATGGAGGACCAGAATAAAACCCATATTTCTCTGTTCACATTATTATACCTTTGTGTACATGCAAGTAAAAACAAACGGAAAAAAAGGTTGTATTTGCCGTAGCATAAATTTGCGAAATCTTTGTCTTTTCTTTTCAGGAACCGCAGTATTTCTTCATATTGTTACTACTTTGGTACAGTTTTTTGTTTCGAAATTAATGAACACTGCAAGAACACCAGTATCAACATTTGAACTTGTGTTTCAAGACAAACGATAACTTCATCCATTATTTTCAAGTGTGTTTATCAGTGTATCAACGCATAAATTTAATTAATTATTTCTATTCATACATGCCGTTTACAGTTTTACAGATAATAAGGTCAGATCTATTGCTTTTTTAATTGTAGTGTGAACGCAATGGTTCAGATTAGACCGATAGAGACCGTTATGATTAGAGATAATGTGACGGCTAACTGGTTTTATTTAGATTAATTCAATTTAGATTGATTTAAAAAAAATGCTAGTGTGAACGGGGTCTAAGATAACTTGATAAAATCTTAAAACCATTATAAACTGATACAAAAAACCCATGTTTTTGGAATAAATTAGTCTCCTAATGGAATGTCTAACAGAACCAACAATTAATAGTTATTTATGTTTTACTACGAATATTGCTAAAAGTTACATTATTATTACAGATGATTTTATTCTGCACGCAAATTTGGTCAACATCAATGAAATTATGCAGCATGAAACAATACATTCCAACAAATTCGGTTTCTTAGACAAATGGGGACTAGTTAATCATTTTCCCTGCCGAAGAAAGTCGGGGAAATTATAGTTTTGCACTCCATACGCTAATTATTCAATGTGCCTGTATGCTGTCTTGATAGTTGGTTAAATTATGGTTGATAACAGAAATAATTCGGTTTTTGTTAAGTTATATGTTCGTTTTTTGGAACAACTTAACATTTTTACATGCTAATTGGTAAATATAGAGTGTTAATATGTCTTTTGGTTGAGTTAAGCCATTTCAATTGATATTTTATAGTGTGTCTTTCTATGATGTGATGTTACACTATTGTTTCGGATAAGGGTGAAGGTTGGTACCTATTAAAACGTTTAAACCCGCTGCATTTGTTTGCACCAGTCCTAAGTCAGGAATCTGATCTTCAGTAGTTGTCGTTTGTTGATGTGGTTCATAAGTGTTTCTCGTTTTTTATATAGATTAGACCGTTGGTTTTCCCGTTTGGATGGTTTTACACTAGTCATTTTGGGGGCTCTTTATAGCTTGCTGTTCGGTGTGAGCCAATGCTCCGTGTTGAAGACCGTACTTTGACCTATAATGGTTTACTTTTACAAATTGTGACTTGGATGGAGAGTTGTCTCAATTGCACTCATACCACATCTTCTTATATCTATTGAATCCTTGTAGATTACAGATACACATTGATTTTTCCTACCGGACAATTTGTTTTAGAATAACCCGCTGCAAAGCAGACATAGACAAAAAAAGAAACAAACAACAGGAATAGAGCAATTCCTACCGAATTAAGACTATTTACCGGGTTTGTAATAACATGAGCAACACGACGGGTGCCACATGTGGAGCAGGATCTGCCTTTTCTTTTTTAGCCATGACGTTGTCAGTTTATATTCGATCTATGAGTTTGAATGTCCCTCTGGTAAATTTCGCCCCTCTTTTAAGGCAATTCAAACTAAAAAACAAAAACCAAGAATCAGTGACAAGAATCTAAAGATCAAAACGTTTTACATGAGGCAAGAAATCTCAACATAATGCCACAAAAAAGGTATGCAACTATACAAGGACCAGGATTTGCTATGCACGTATCCTTGCAGGCTGCCATTTCAAAATATACTTCGGAAAATTTCGGGAACTTATAGGTTTTAGTATATTTGCTTCCCTACGACCGAGAAATGTTAAAACATAATGAAATATTCTCAGAAAGTACTGTTGCTGCCTTTACTGCCATAATATTATATTTAAGTAAAGCTACCCAAAATTTGAAATAGAAAGATAACCAATGAAATTGATCTGTCAAGTATAATTCTGTGTCCTAAAGTGACAATGAAAATTCTGTAAACCGTCATGTATTCGTGGAACTATATTCCATAGATAGATGAAGCTCCTATTTTCTTAATGATTGACAGAGATTTTGGCGAGGCACATCACGCGTATGATCGGAGAACGGGACCAAGACGAACTCCATACGCGCATAGGCTGACCCTTCTGTGGGTGATTCTAGAAGAAACAAACCTCGGTCAAGTTCATGCTCCGGATGTCGTCAATGAGAACAAAACATATCTTCAAAGAGATGAAAGGGCGTCAACCTTTAAGCCTTGTCCTAACAACATAAATATAAGTGAAAATATAAATATGAGGATGATATGAAACTATCTCTAAACGAACATGCTTACAAACAAGGGCTCTATTTGAAGAAAAAAAATCAACGATGATCAAGTTGTTTTGTCCCTTGGGGATAGAGAATTCTTGAAAATTATGGACATTGAATTCTAAAAGGATTCCAACGGCAATTTTAGAGCGGACAATAAAATAAGCGTGATGCTAGAAATTTAAGTCATGGTGATCCCTTGACAAGATAAAGAACTGAAGTAACCAACAGCAGAAAGAACTGGGAAAGATGTGTTGCCTGTACCGAAAAACATCTGTTCAAGTTTTTACAAATATTGTTCTTGATATGAAAAATGGGATTGATTGATTGATTGTTGGTTGCTTAACGTCCATTGGCAAATATTTCATGCATATTCAGGACGAGAACAAATTAACAATACAATAGGTAGGTTCTGTAAGAGGGACGTCCGGGATTAAGGTCGGGGAAATTTAGACTGCCACGGGAAATGAGGGTATATTGGATAGGGACAGAAATTAAGCCTTGTAACAGGTCACCTACGGACCCCTCAAAGAGTTGTTGCAAGGGTTCTTAACGTGCAAAGAGCGTGGCACTCTCTTTACACGAGGCATCGGATTCAACGTCCCCATTCTGACCGGACGTGGCTGCAAATTTGTACATCCCGCACAGCCAAACGGACGCCCCACTTTAGCAAGGGTTTTACTGCCGGTCAGAGGAAGACCAATGGTGACCATACTTCTATTCCCCAGTCACCCTTGGGGGTTGAAAAATGGGAAACATGGAAATACCGTTCATAGATGTCAATAGTGTGGGAAAACGTTTAGATGGCCAGCTAGTTATTACAGACATATACAAAGTAAAATCACAAAAATACCGAACTCCGAAGAAAATTCAAAACAGAAAGTCCCCAATCAAATGGCAAAATCAAAAGCTCAAACACATCAAACAACTGTCATATTCCTGACTTGGCACATGCATTTTCTAAAGTAAAAATGGTGGATTTAACCTGGTTTTATAGCTAGCTAAACCTCTCACTTGTATGACAATAAAAAAGTCATAAATAGATATAAATAAATATATTTCGAAATAAATGTTTATTATATAAATGTCTATGTTTGCGTGTCGTCTATGTTAATTCCAGCAATGACATATGGTAATATTTTTTACTCATTTAGTATATACCGCTCTTCTCGTACACTTTTAATTCCCTTTGATAGCTCCCGAGACTGGTTATCGCCTTTTTTTCTTTCCGGATAAGCTTGTTTCCTTTCTGGATGGTTAAAGACATTATCCCTATATGCTTAAAGAAGAAAGTTTATTTATACTAGGGGAATGCACACCGACTGCACTTGAACTCAGCCATTTCAATCTTCAACTGCAAAAGAAGTATAAAGGTGTCTTTCAAATTTTAGTTACAAATAAAAAATACGCAATTTTAAGAATAAATGACATTTTGGGAACCGTTTAAATAGTTATATATATTCGAAAAGAATGTATGAGAAGTTAGCATTTCAAATTGTAAATATCATCAATATTAAAAGTCATTAACAAAGTAAGGCCATTTGTTCCATGTTCATTTATCACATAAATCAACAATGAAAATTCATCGGGTCTTCGAAAATTCCACATCAGAAATGATCGCACTTACAGTGATAATGCATCGCTTTTATAGTTAAAATGTATCGCTTTCAGTAATCATCGAAGTTCTTTATTATGTTGCTTTTATATCACATATTTAAACTTTGATACTGTTCTTGTACATTCAAAAGTCATATACGATTGAAAATGCGTTAAAACGTACCTGCAAATCAATTATTTTGGTAATTTTGAAACGTAAACAAATACAGTTTTTCCCATGATCAATTAATCTACAATACTGAACATATAGCTTACTGTTCGGTGTGAGCCAAGGCTCCGTGTTGAAGACCGTACTGTGACCTATAATGGTTTACTTTTATAAAATTTGACTTGGATGGAGAGTTGTCTCATTGGCACTCATACCACATCTTCTTATATCTATATGACAGTGAAAGCTTTTGAGGTGAATGCCGACATTTTTGTGCTTTGTAAAGAATATTACCATAAAATATTGAATGTGAAATACCTGAACGTATAAGATGTCTGCATCTTGATTGCAAGGTTTTTAAAGGGGACAGGTAAATGTTTAATTGAGACACAAGATTCCATTCAAATTTCCTTCTTAAATAGTTATAAAATTCAAAACTTTTGGTAGAAAGAAGACACATTTATTTTTCTTTTTAAATTTTTAGGTGCAGTTCTCAATGTTTTCTTTGATGTTTGTACCCATAAATAAGAATGTTAACCATTTGATCCATGTTGGAAATGTACACAACACCATATAGGGAAACACGCCTACACAAGCAGACTACGCAGAGGTATTAAGCACTGGATAACAGATACAACGTTTTACAAAGGCAAGCCGAAGCAAACATTTATTATACATATTTCTAAAAAAATAGATTTGGAGTAAAATTTGAAGAAAAACAGGTTTCTTTGGTCCTATTAAATGGTTAGATAAAATATCTTATTAAATTAGTTCTATAAAGTATCATGTAAAAAAATAATCTGGAGTAAAATTAAATTATTTATTATGTTTTATATCACAGGTTTTTCAGAGACTGTAAGAGGTCCTCTCAAGTCCAGCAGAGGTACAGGGTTTTGTTGCTGATTTTGCGCAAGTTATATATTATTAAATCAATAAAGCATACACAAATAAAAATATTTGATTTTAACAATTATTTTGAGATGACATGTATGTGAAATTAAACTTTGTTTATATATAAATTTTAAATTACATGTATTTGAAATAAACGATTTTTTATGCATCATTATTTTGTATTACATGTATATGAAATTTAAGAGTTCTCACACATATTTTTATACTTATCATTTCATTTTCCAGGTGCATGGAAAGCCATGCGTAAAGAGTTCCGGACTTCAATCATCAAAGGTTGTACCTTCCACTTCGGTCAGGCAGTTTGGCGTAAGACTCAGGAAATGGAGCTGAAGACAACATATAAAGCAGGGGCGCAGAGTACCGGTATATTCATTCATTAATGGCACTTCTCTTTTTTAACAGCAGCAGACATTCAACCAACATTTGATAGGCTGTCACTGAGAGTAACACCACAAGAGCTGCAACAAGTGGTCCGATTCATCGACAACACTTGGCTCAACAACACCGTATGTAATTGGAGTATCTATGAGACCAGCATAAGGACCAATAATGATGTTGATTGATTGATTGATTGTTGGTTGCTTAACGTCCAGTGGCAAATATTTCATGCATATTCAGGACGAGAACAAATTCACAATAAATACAATAGGTAGGTTCTGTAATAGATTAAGGGATTATGGTCGGAGAAATTTAGACTGCCACGGGAAATGAGGGTATATTGGATAGGGACAGAAATTTAGCCTGGCAACAGGTCACCTACGGACCCCTCAAAGAGTTGTTGCAAGGGTTCTTAACGTGCAAAGAGCGTGGCACTCTCTTTACACGAGGCATCGGATTTAACGTCCCCATTCTGACCGGACGTGGCTGCAAATTTGTACATCCCGCACAGCCAAACGGACGCCCCACTTTAGCACGGGTTTTACTGCCGGTCGGAGGAAGACCAATGGTAACCATACTTCTATTCCCCAGTCACCCTTGGGGGCATAATGATGTTGAAGGTATGTTTTTAATTATTTTTGTTATAAGAATATCATGTTCATATCAAACTGACAATATTATTATAAAAGTTATACAGGGTAAATTACAACAATTTCATGTAGCCTTGGTTCACACCGAACAGCAAGCAATTAAGGACTTCAAAACGACTAATTTAAAACAATTCCAACATCAAAACCAACGGTCTAATCTATATAATAACGAGAAACGAGACACACCTATGAACCAGACCAACAAACGGCTACCACTAAACAACAGGCTCCTGACTTAGGACAGGTGCATACAAATGCAGCTATTTAAACATTTTGACAGGCGCCAACCTTCACCCTTACCTGAGACAGAAGTGTAACATTACAACATAAAAAGACACTATTAAATAACAATTGGTTGATTGATTGATTGTTGGTTGCTTAACGTCCAGTGGCAAATATTTCATGCATATTTAGGACGAGAACAAGTTCACAATAAATACAATAGGTAGGTTCTGTAATAGATTAAGGGATTAAGGTCGGAGAAATTTAGACTGCCACGGGAAAGGAGGGTATATTGGATAGGGACAGAAATTTAGCCTTGCAACAGGTCACCTACGGACCCCTCAAAGAGTTGTTGAAAGGGTTCTTAACGTGCAAAGAGCGTGGCACTCTCTTTACACGATTGATTGATTGATGGTTGCTAAACGTCCAGTGGCAAATATTTCATGCATATTCAGGACGAGAACAAATTAACAATAAATACAATAGGTAGGTTCTGTAATAGGGGCGTCAGGGATTAAGGTCGGAGAAATTTATACTGCCACGGGAAATGAGGGTATATTGGATAGGGACAGAAATTTAGCCTTGCAACAGGTCACCTACGGACCCCTCAAAGAGTTGTTGCAAGGGATCTTAACGTGCAAAGAGCGTGGCACTCTCTTTACACGATTGATTGATTGATGGTTGCTAAACGTCCAGTGGCAAATATTTCATGCATATTCAGGACGAGAACAAATTAACAATAAATACAATAGGTAGGTTCTGTAATAGGGGCGTCAGGGATTAAGGTCGGAGAAATTTATACTGCCACGGGAAATGAGGGTATATTGGATAGGGACAGAAATTTAGCCTTTCAACAGGTCACCTACGGACCCCTCAAAGAGTTGTTGCAAGGGTTCTTAACGTGCAAAGAGCATGGCACTCTCTTTACACGAGGCATCGGATTTAACGTCCCCATTCTGACCGGACGTGGCTGCAAATTTGTACATCCCGCACAGCCAAAACGGACGCCCCACTTTAGCAAGGGTTTTACTACCGGTCGGAGGAAGACCAATGGTGACCATACTTCTATTCCCCAGTCACCCTTGGGGGAAATAACAATTGGAATGGCTTAAAGCGATTAAAAAGCCATTTGAACAAACTCAAGTAAACATACGCTGAACGATTTATTACACAATATCAATACAATATTAAAAAGTAGGTGCCTATATAACATAGACGTTACAGGTTGTGATACAAAAAGTTTTAGGAACAGTGTCAACTCTATCATGCAATGTACAGGGGAAATTTAGAATATAATAATTTTGTCGTTGGGAGTAGAGAAGTAAACATTTGTTTACAAAATTAATAAATTTGTTCTTCAGAAGTGAGAATATATCTTCATACTTCATACTTTTCCAAGGTGGTACATATTAAAAATAGTGAGACGCGATTTCACACAAAATAGGTAACCAGATTGTGTCAACACGTCAACGTAACACGAAAATACAATTTGAGAGCATAATAAAAACTTTCGTACTGCCAACGACAAAATTATTATCAATTTACCTGAATGCGTCTGGCAAAATGTATTAATATGACAAAAATTCTTACTTGTCAAAAGATTAAATTAGAAGCTAAGCACATCAAACGATTGGAAAACAACTCATATTCCTTACTTGGAACATGCATTTTATTATGAAGAAGATGATGGATCGAAACCTGGTTTTAATAGGTATACCCCCCAAGGGTGACTGGGGAATAGAAGTATGGTCACCATTGGTCTTCCTCCGACCGGCAGTAAAACCCGTGCTAAAGTGGGGCGTCCGTTTGGCTGTGCGGGATGTACAAATTTGCAGCCACGTCCGGTCAGAATGGGGACGTTAAATCCGATGCCTCGTGTAAAGAGAGTGCTACGCTCTTTGCACGTTAAGAACCCTTGCAACAACTCTTTGAGGGGTCCGTAGGTGACCTGTTGCAAGGCTAAATTTCTGTCCCTATCCAATATACCCTCATTTCCCGTGGCAGTCTAAATTTCTCCGACCTTAATCCCTTAATCTATTACAGAACCTACCTATTGTATTTATTGTGAACTTGTTCTCGTCCTGAATATGCATGAAATATTTGCCACTGGACGTTAAGCAACCAACAATCAATCAATTTAATAGGTATAAAATACTGTGATGCCGCTAGTGTACACTTGGAAGAACCAGTCTGCATTTTATATCATACCTTATATTACCTCTGAACAAGTGACGTCACAAGAATTCTTTTTCGACTTCCGTTTATTTTTATCAACACGTTTATTGTATTTATGCTGTCTGCTAGACTGAAATATTTATCAGACATCGACAGATATTAAAGGTATTCTGTTTAACACATACATCTTACTTATTTGTACCATATCGGCACAACATTGGCGTCGTACGACAAAGAACTTTAACTTTTAGGAAGTGAGGCGGACTCCAGGAGGGCGCCTTTTGCAAACTTTTAAAACTGTTGATGCTTCATTATTTGTAAATTAATTAAGTGCGCATTACCATAAATTAACTTCAGATTGATTGCAGATGAAATTGCATCAAATTTTTACAGTTAAGCATGTATGAAATCTTCATATTTGATTATTATAATCAGATAAGGTTAGGAACTTCCGGTTAATCGCCATTAGGTCCTTCTTCACGGAAGTCATTTGTCTGCATTATTCCATTGCGCAGAGGCAAACCGGAAACGGTCTTCATTTCAGTAAATTGGTTTCGTATAATATTTTATACTGAACTTAGGCTGATATTTGATATTAAAGAAGGTGTGTACACTCATAAATATTTAGGGGCCGAGTGGTCTAAGTAGTTACTACTGTAATCACTAGCAAGTCAACACTGAGGTTGTGAGTTCGAACCCCGCCCGTGCTGGTGCACTCGACTCCAATCTTAATTGACTAGGATTGTCAGTTTTCCTATCGAAGGTCGGTGGTTTTTTCCGGGCACTCCGGCTTCCTCCACCAATAAAAACTGGCCGCCACGAAATAGCCCAAAAGCGGTGCTTAAAAGTAGCGTTAAAACACCAAAAATCAAAATTTAAATCATAAATATTTATGAATAACAAATAATACACCGTAAAATAAAATACTGTGTGTCAGCTGAGTTTCTGTCCCAGTTCTGTCCTTTATTTTTGCCTGCATTATGAAATCATAAAAGTAGTAGCTTTTATAAAAAGCTGCATTGTTTTTGTCTTGAGTCACACATAAAAGCTGTGGGTTTGAGATTAATTTGCCTTGAGTAATTACTCCGTGCATATCATATTGTTTTGAGTTGCAAAATATTGCAATTTGAGAATAAATTGTGATATTCTATTAACAAATTAAAGGACAAAATGGCAGGAATTGGGGATGATAATGAACTGAATCAGAACGAAAACATTGAAACAGATGAGTTGACACACGATGAGATAGTAACCAAAGAACAAATAGCAGACAACACTCTAACTGAATACAAAGAAAACACCAAAATGTTAGTAACCAAAGAACAAATAGCAGACAACACTCTAACTGAATACAAAGAAAACACCAAAATGTCATTGGAGCAGCTATATCAAGAATTTCAGGCAGACAGAAAGACAAATGCACATAGAGCTGCTGAGATGGATAGCAGGGTAAAACAAAGCCAATAAGTTAAACTGATCAAACAACTACACAGCATGAATCAAAAGCAGATGCACTTCCACTATCAAGTGCAAAAGGTAATGTGTTAGGGCCCTCGGCTCTGCACGACATAGTGTCGTTTTCACAGCCTCCTGTCAAAGGCATGCTAGAAGGTGTTGGGACTGAGCAAGGAATTCATCATATGCAAAGTTCGCTGTCGCTACCGAGTGTCAAGGGTAACGTACCAGGGCCCTCGGCTCTGCACGGGACTACCTCAGGTGTTCTAACACAGCCTCCATTCAAAGGCATAGAAGGTGCTCCTGCTGAATATGGACCTCAACATTTCACCACCCCAGCAACTGCAACCGTTACACCATCCTATGTTGGTACACCATATTCTGCTCAAGGTACACATGTTAGTATTACACCATTACACATAGCACCAGCTGCAAGTAGCAAGTCCCATGCAGCTTCTTTGGTGCATAATAGACCAGCTATGTACGGTTATATGGAATCAATGGTACAACAACCTCCGCCTGGGCTTATGACTCCTGTGATGACAGCAGTTTCATCGGCAGGCCCGTCAATGAAGCAAAATGAACACATTGATACTTGTAGGTCAAGATCACGCAATAAAAAGGAAAAGAAACGAAGCCACAGCTCTTCCTCAGAATCCTCTCTTGATAGGGAGTATTCAAGATGGCATGAAAATTCTGGGGCTAGGGACGGAAGTAGAAGTCCTCGGCTTCCTAAGATGCAAGTATTTACGGGAAGAGGATCCCTAAATTGGGAAGCATTTATTCATCAATTCGAAAGGATTGCAAGCCGAAGACAGTGGGAGGATCGGAAGAAGGTTTGCAGACTGTAAGACTGTTTAGCAGATGTGGCCTTAGAATATGCCCGCAAAATGAATATCAATGATGATTACAAGGCGTTACGAAAAGACCTTAAGCAACGTTTTAGCAAGAAGGATGAACCCGTTTCAGCAAGACGTCAGTTACAGTATGTAAGGCAAGAGGACAGTGAAACCCTGGAAGAGTTTGCCGAACGTGTCCATTTTATAGCCATGGACGGATACAATAAATGTGACAACTCATTTATCGATCAAATTGGCACAGAGGCATTTCTCAGAGGTTGTAAAAATAAAGAGTCTGCCCGTCACGTAATAGAAGGAAACCCGGAGTCTATCAATAAGGCATTGAAACATATGAAAACGTCTATTGCAAACCAAAAATCTATATATGGGTCAAGAAGTCAGAATTTTGCCCACAGACTAGTTTCGTTTGCTAACGGTACTAATAACTTGACTGACAACGTACATGTCGATTACAGCCCATTGGAGAACGAAATACAAAACTTGACTGAGCTTGTGTCTAAATTATCAGATTAATGCTTTCTTCAGATCAACCTACTTCTAGAAGATCCCCTGATAGATACACACCTCTTAAGTTCAATGTATATCGATCAATGACACCTCCACAAATTCAAAGGTCATATAGTCCTTCAAGGCAACGTTCACTGTCACCACGACCAAACTATAAGAATTCAGGATACGTCAGACAACGTTCTCCGTCATCCAGTAGCGGTGTTAACCATAACCTTTACCCATCAGCTGAGTCTTTAAACACCAACGGACGAGTGGGTAGGTCAACGCTCGACTCTTCATTCTGAAAGCCTGCTTGTTTGAGACTAGTAAATTTTATTAAAAGTTCAGCTAGCAAAAAAACTAACTTTTCTCTGAAGCCACATACAAGTATTTTAATGTAGGCAGGTAGGTTTAATTATGTACATTTAATCCAATTAAACTAATGAAGGCCAAACAAAAAATATGTGGGTTTCCTGTTTCATCTCAGACAAAAAATATTTTTACATAATAGATTGAGTGAATTGATATTGCCTTGATTTTTCCCTGTTGATTGTCCAATTGTTAAAAGCGGTAGAAGATAATCTTTACAGCTTTTTAGTGCCTTGCAACTTTTTTCCCTTTTCTAAGTGCCAATCCACAATCTGCCTGTGTTTATTTATCTCTTTTGTTGATTCTTGGTTTTTATCTAAATTTCCCAGTCTGATATCAACATCTGTACAAACTTCTGTCCATTTTAATTTTATTTTCTTTCTCTGAAGCCACATATATTGATGTAGGCAGGTAGGTAAAATTATGTACATGAAGGCATTTTTTTGCAACATGTACTTATCATGTAAACCAATTAAAACTACTGAAGGCCAAACAAAACATTTGTGGCTTTCCTGTTTCATCTCAGAAAAATAATATTTTTACATAATAGATTGAGTGAATTGGGATGAGATATGAAGTTTAACAGTCACTGTGCTTAATCAAAAATACCCTTATCAATTTTAGGTTATGCATATTTGAGAGAGATAAAAATGGGGACGTCACGTGAATAATACGCACATATTTTTTTCGGCCTAATTTATAATTTGTAGACTGGGGCACATCTGTGGTGTCTCACAAATATGTTTTTTTTTCTGATTTAGGCATGACTAATTTTGTTCAACGAATCAAGGATATATAAAGTGGTTGAGCTTTTGTTTTTTACCATTTGATTACGGACTTTCCATTTGGATTTCTAGCAGTTTGTTTTTTTTGTGTGTTAATTTTACTGTTTATACATCCTTGAATGAATGCGATGATTATATTTAAATGTTTCTTGCTTTGTATTTACACCACATATACTGGTGTGTTGTTCTCCTGTTGGTATAACATTGATTGTTTAACAAAACTTTGGTTGACAACTTTCGTCTGTTGTTATATTAACATTGTTTTCATCTATGACTTCCTCATGTATAAAATATGACACATCTGGTTGTTCAGATGAAGGCGATGGGAGAGAAGTTACATAAGTGTGGTCTAGTGATGCTGTGCGAGCCGTTTGTCGGATTGTCTTTTTCTAATGGACTTTATTTTCAGTTTCTGTTTACATGACATATATCGATGTTTAAACATTCCAATCGAATAAAAACATAAAAGATTGACGTAAAATGCCAAAAAATGTCAACACGGGTAAATGATCTTTTGACGAGTGTTGTCGTCTGAGTCAGTGTAAACAATGGCCAGAAATGCCGCGTATATTATTGTCGTATATTCTCTATACATGTTTGAATTATTTTTGACATTCAATTGATTGATTGATTTTATTGGTTGCTTAATGTCCAGTGGCAAATATTTCATGCATATTCAGGACCAAATTTGTTTTCAAATAAAACTTTCACAAAAAGTAAAGTTAATATATTATCTGATAACTTTGAGTGAAATATTTATTAAAAAGTATATGACGGCATTCATTCTTAACTATTGTGCGCTAAAATGCCAAAATAATGAGTATCGAACATCCTTAAACAAGAAAAACTAAAGCACTGCATTGTACAGAATGTTTATTTTTAATCACTGTTTGGGAATGATTTCTAGCTTAACTTTGAGGAATTGCTTATCTTATTCCGCTCAAGCCTGGAAACTGTAAAACCACGAATCATAAAGATTAAATATGTAATGTCTTCCTTCACAGATGAATGAATCGAACTATCTTCATTTGCCATTATAATGTTACTTTAGTACTTGACCATGAAACCTTCCATAATATTTCTGATAAAGGCTCAGTTAATAGTGAATTTGCATTTGAAATGAGCTGTTAAATTTGCAAATAAGTTTCATCTCGAAAACTAGCAGAACAAAGTGTAATATGGGTTTTGAAGACCACCACGATGATTTACGTTGTACCACTTGCTGTATTTGGTAACACAATATTTCCTGGTAAGTATAATAAAATGGACTGGCCATTGCTGTTTAGGTTTGATTGTTCTTTTTAAGAATGGTCGTTTTGCCTTTTGGTCATCTATGCTATCCATAATAACACCACTTATGCTTTCAAACATCGATTGCAGAAATTATTTTTTTAAAATTTACTATCTTTTAATTGTATAATAACTCTTTTATCTATAAAAGAAGTATTTTCTTCAGAAAACACAGGCAGTCCAAATAAAACTAACGTCAGTACTGTAAATGAGTACATGTTGTTGCTCTGGCATGTAACCAGATTCGGGTGTCTGCCTCTTCGTGGTTTAGTGGCAAAAAATTATTTCCATCGCAAACTTTGACCGTCTTGTCTCCATCAAATCCCCCACCTGTAACAAAACAAAAATTATGCTGCTTTGCATAGAATATAACGTTTTGGCTCAAATATTTAACAATTGAACGCTTTTTTCTCTTTTTCTACAATTTCAATCCATTCTTTTTTGTATGTCAACACATTGGAATTTTTGACACTTGACTCTTATTTTGAAGTGAGCATAGAAAAGAAAAACACGCCATTACTTTTCATTTTTCTGGAAATTTTTAAAATGTTTCAGGAGTTTTTACATATGTATCCAGAAGTGTATCTCAGCACCTATTCCTCTGTCCCTGAAAGTTTACATTGAGCATTTTGGCTTTGATTTTCTGATTCTGACGTAATGCATCGTTTTCGAGTCTCTGAATATTATTGATTGATTGATGATTGCTTAACGTCCAGTGGGAAATATTTCATGCATATTCAGGACGAGGACAAATTAACAATAAATACAATTGGTAGGTTCTGTAAAAGGGGCGTCCGGGATTAAGGTCGGAGAAATTTAGACTGCCACGGGAAATGAGGGTATATTGGATAGGGACAGAAATTTAGCCTTGCAACAGGTCACCTACGGACCACTCAAAGAGTTGTTGCAAGGGTTCTTTACGTGCAAAGAGCGTGGCACTCTCTTTACACGAGGCATCGGATTTAACGTCTCCATTCTGACCGGACGTGGCTGCAAATTTATACATCCCGCACAGCCAAACGGACGCCCCACTTTAGCAAGGGTTTTACTGCCGGTCGGAGGAAGACCAATGGTGACCATACTTCTATTCCACAGTCACCCTTGGGGGGGCTCTGAATATTAAACTGACCAATTATCATAAGCACTGGTATATTTGCCTCCCTTTGTAGGTCTTCTGTTATCTCTATGAAAATCGTTCTGAAGGTATCAGAAATCCTTGTGGTGAGACAATTTTCCAGTTTTCTTTCCATTTTCACAGATTTAAGTGATTCAGTGTCATCAGCAGCAGTTACAGATGGCCACAAATGTTCCAGCAACTCCTGACATAAAATTAAAACAGTTTTTTTCTGACACGGAGTCAGAAAGATATGATTTCATAGCTGATAAATATTCTTTACAAGTACTGAATAATCTGATTCTAGTTTGTTGAGTGTCGAAAGAACTAATTCGTTTGCCTCTGATTGAGATTTTGTAAGTGTATAACATAAACCCTAAAAAATGATGTCATTGCAGACATTTTTGAATAGACAACTTTTTCTCTTTCAAGTATGTCAAGAGTATGATGAAAAACTATCCAAATTAAACAAAAGAAGTCCTCCTTCATCTTTTTATTATTTGGTTAATGTTCATAGACATTTGAATGCAGACATATTTTAAAAACAAAATTTCTTTCCTTCGTCTTTTGATTTAATAGCCATAGACAAAATATTTCATGAATATACAGGGCTATAAAAAAAGTTGACAAAAATGCAATTGACGTAGGAACGTATTCAAGCAACGTAGAGCATATAAAAGTTATTATTTAAAAATATCTTTTACAAAAAAGTGAAGACTATTCATGTATTTCAGTAATCGATTGATTGAAAACTAAAGTTTCAGACTGAATAATATAATTACTAACTGTTTTCAATGGAAGCAGGAAGCAGATTCAATTTTATCAGATTTTTTTCAAATTCTTTCTACCTTGCAAATTATAAAATACAAATATCATTGCATAGCAAAGAAATGTAACTCATAATACTAGATTCGGGTATGGATACGGCTATTTATAAAAGGGGGTTCCAACCCAACTAACACCATGACACTTTAAAATAATTTAAAACAAAAGAGTTAGGGTACTACGCTAATGTAGATTGAAAAATCTCTTCAAACTCAACTTCTAATATACATCTTTAAGCATGAAACTGGATTATTTGCTTGTATTATTATTATTATAGGATACAGTGTACACGTCTTTATATCTGGTTTGCACTTATTTCATGTTCTTTTAAATAATCAAAGATACACCTTAATTATCAGGATAATCTAAATTTTGAGAGAGTTAAATTAACATTTAAATGTAAGCTATTTTAGCAAATAATGTTCAGATGGCAATTTAGCCTTCCAAGTCCAAAATGAATATATGAATATTAGCGGAGTTTTGAACAGGCATGTATTTAAATAATTATAAAACAATAATTAGTATATAGGATGTCCCTGAAAAATGTAAAATTAGATGAAATAAAACCTAGCAGTTTTTAAAAGCGGAGGTTCAATACCAAGACATTCATGACACATCCAATCTGAAGGTCCATCGCCATGTTTGCCTCTTAATCCGACACATTTTGGATGGAAAAATTTTGTTTTGCAGTCTGGTCCTTCACATGAATCATGTTTTCTATTGAACAAGTTTCGGATTTACAAAAGCAATACAACTCTACAATGTCTTCACCGATTATTTTTTCAAATTCTTCATCATCAAAATCGTGCACGTCCATATTGGTTTGTGAAATATTTGTAAGTGACGATTGTTTATGAACATAGAAAACCTATTAAAAACTATTAACTGCCAAATAATTTTAATCCTGGTATATATATTGAGTTTATTTCGGTAGGTCTCATTCGTGAAAAGGGGACGACATTAGGAACATATCCGCTATCATCTGTGAAACGGATATTCCATAACAGTCAACCAACTCGTGATGGCGTCCGTAAAATTTGCAAAGGGACGATTTCAACTTCACCATTTAAAACTCTTGGTTGAATAGCTTCCTTGTGAGCATCAATCTTCTATCAAAGAAATCATGATAGGAAATACAAGCCCAGGAATATCGTAATTTGGAGATATATACTACGTTAGCATGCGCTGCTAGAATGTTGTTATATAGAAATGGAAAGTTCACAATTATGAAGCTGAAATAATCCCTTTTGTTGTAAAGATTAGTTTTCAACAGACCCTCATTGTCAATTTATAGATTTAAGTCAAGATATGAGGCAGACTTAACTGTATCTGTAGTATCCGTTATCTCAAGTTCGATGGGATAGATGCGTTCAACATAGTCATCAAATTTTGAATTATTTAGTGAGAGAATATCATCTATATAGCGGAAAGTGAAGTTAAAGGATACTGCTAACTTCTTTTCGTTCGGCTTAAGAAGTTCCTGTATGAAGTCAGCCTCTTAAAAGTAAATGAACAAGTCGGCAAGAAGAGTCCCTAAAAATACCAGTATTCCTTGGCTGATGGAAGTCAGTCGCTAGCTGAAGGACAGAAAGAAGAAATGACTAAAGGGAGTCAGTCGCTAGCTGAAGGGCAAAAAGAAGAATTATCCTTGATGAGTCAGTCGCTAGCTAAGGGCAGAATAAGAATTGGCACAGAGGAGTCAGTCGCTAACTGAAGGGCAGAAAGATTTATTGATGGTTGGTTGCTTAACGTCTAGTGGCAAATATTTCATGCATATTCAGGACGAGAACAAATTAACAATAAATACATTAGGTATGTTCTGCAAAAGAGGCGTCTGGGATTAGGGTCGGAGAAATTTAGACTACCACGGTAAATGAGGGTATTTGGATAGGGACAGAAATTTATCCTTGCAACAGGTCACCTACGGACCCCTCAAAGAGTTGTTGCAAGGGTTCTTAACGTGAAAAGAGCGTGGCACTCTCTTTACACGAGGCACCGGATTTAACGTCCCCATTCTGACCGGACGTGGCTGCAAATTTGTACATCCCGCACAGCCAAACGGACGCCCCACTTTGGCGAGGGTTTTACTGTCGGTCGGAGGAAGACCAATGGTGACCATACTTCTATTCGGGGTAAGGGCAGAAAGAAGAATTTGCAAACATACAAATTATAGAAGGAGAACCAAAATTAAAAGATCTACGATTTACACGTAAAGAAAGAACTATTTGAAAGAACTAATTGTTAATCATTATTGACTTCAATCTGTCTTTAAATACATGGATATAAATATGTGTTAAATTCACTTCCAATTAGTTATAAAAAAAATGTCCATGTCTAAAAAGATTTGCCTTGTATAATTCAAGTCAGGAAACATGTCTTAAAAAGATTAATGTCGTCTGTAATCCGCGATGACATATAGTATAACTGACCAGTGACATTCAGACAAAAAATCATTGATAAGACAGTTGCTGACTTCTTAAATTAGTATTTCATATAAAACAGCTCAAAGAAACCCCGTCAAAAAGATGGTTGGAAGTGGTTGGGCAAGGGACCTGTTCGGCAAATCTTCTACAATGGTGAAACATACATGAGGACTCGTTGATGGTATAATGTGGCAATTGTGATTCCTGGGCACACCCAGAGTGTATTGGGATCATTGGGTCAACATTTACAGATAATTCACAGATTCCCTTTTATTGCTGTAAGCCTGAATCTGGTATGGAAAGAATCATGCAAGAACATACTAAATTCTGCTTCTTAAAACAATTAAAATTTTATGTTTTAACGTGATCTGCTTTATTTTCTAACATTATGTTGGGACAGTTATCATGTAGGTATGCTATTAAGCCACAATGTTTACTCAAGGTTTGTTTTTTTTTATTCAAACTTAGTAAATAGTTACTTTTAAGATTTAGGCACTTTCATATAAAAAAAACTTGGTCATTTGATGCACTTATATATACCTGTTCTATTATATTTTGATAAATTATTGCTGACAGTTTGAGAAATACCATGAATGAAGTATTTTTCCAAATGTTTTATGGATAACTTTGAGAAAGAACAACCGGCTGCAAATAGAAAAATACCAGCGTTTGTTCAACAATGAATTAGAAAAGCCTGTTTTAGTATTTTCTATTGTTCAAAGTTAATAATCTTTCTTTTAATGTTACACGTAAATGTTCTGCAATTTAGACTAATAATTGATGAATCAAAAATTTATATCCATTATATAAATCAATGATAGCACACATACTACTATAAGCGTACAGACTTATAGAAGATATAATAGCATAACAAATTTACCTGCTATTTCCAATTTTATTATCTAAATCGACGATTTCGACCTTGTCCCGTAATAGTGACCAGAGTTTTCGGATATAAATGTTCCGGCCTCCTTTGCCTCTAAGTTCATAAATTAAATATTGTACTTTATTATCTAATTCCTGACCCAGTAAAACCCGTGCTAAAGTGGGGCGTCCGTTTGGCTGTGCGGGATGTACAAATTTGCAGCCACGTCCGGTCAGAATGGGGACGTTAAATCCGATGCCTCGTGTAAAGAAAGTGCCACGTTCTTTGCACGTTAAGAACCCTTGCAACAACTCTTTGAGGGGTCCGTAGGTGACCTGTTGCAAGGCTAAATTTCTGTCCCGATCCAATATACCCTCATTTCCCGTGGCAGTCTAAATTTCTCCGACCTTAATCCCTTAATCTATTACAGAACCTACCTATTGTATTTATTGTGAACTTGTTCTCGTCCTGAATATGCATGAAATATTTGCCACTGGACGTTAAGCAACCAACAATCAACCAATCAGTAAAAGGGGTCGCTGTCTCTATATTGGTATCATCTCCGTAACGTCATTATCATTAGTATCAAACAATTTAATTTTCGCTTTTTGATTTAGATACTTTGATTTAAAATTCCCAACTGCCTTCAAATTAAATATGCCTTTTGAGCTTCGCCTAATTAACGTCCCAGTTATTATCTCTCCACAGCAAGGGTATTAAACTGAAAAATTGTGTTACAACACAAGTAGAAAACAATATCTTGTGGTAGTGTGCTAAAGGTTGCACTACAGAATAAACATTAAAGTCACTACAAGAAAACATTCCGAACAAAATCAGATTATTGGGTAATATACACCTCTACATTTGGACAGGCACGTGCGACTTCACATCTAAAACTAAAGACGGAACGATAGCATTACATCAACAAGATACATCCGACGACACTATAAACCATTACCAGCAAATAAGTCGGCTCTTAAAACAATATCCCCCTCATCATAATTGAATTTGATTTTTGGTGTTTTAACGCCACTTTTAAGCACCGCTTTTGGGCTATTTCGTGGCGGCCAGTTTTTATTGGTGGAGGAAGCCGGAGAAAACCACCGACCTTCGATAGGAAAACTGACAATCCTAGTCAGTTAAGATTGGAGTCGAGTGCACCCGCACGAGCGGGGTTCGAACTCACAACCTCAGTGTTGACTGGCTAGTGATTACAGTAGTAACTACTTAGACCACTCGGCCACCGAGGCCCCTCCCCTCATCATATTACCGACGCCACTATTCTCCATCTCAAAATACAACAGTGTAATATTTAGCCGTAGAAATCAATCACCTTAGAGTCTATAATTTATAGACAGCTCTACTCAGAATTAAGTGTAGGATACACTACGCATGTTAAAGGTTTTAACTGACACTAACACTGACATTACAAGGCAATATAAATTGTCTATTTCGGAATAGTTCCGTCTTTGTAAGTGGTCAACAAGTTGTAACAATGGCCAACGATAATAAAGATTACCAATCTGTCATGCAACAACTAAAGCAATATCCGTTTTGGTCCATATTTTAGTAGAGACTCAACTCAAAACATTTACATTGTAAACAAAAGGTAAAATGAAAAGATATCATACTTACAACTAATATGACACGGATAGCCGGAAAATATTTGCGTGTAGTCCCTGAAGTTTTACAATTCCAGGCTGTCAAGATGTGACTGTTGTGGTTACGAAACTACATAATATGCAAATTATCACTTGCATTTGCATTTTGATCGGCACCAGCGTGTTCTCATTTTTTCAACCCAGTTAAAATTGCAGAAGATAGCGAAAATTACATTTTCTCGGAGAGAGCGACTGATATCATCGTAGATGGTGGGACCTCAGATACCGAGTTGATGGTCAAGATCAGGACGAATCAGCTGATACAGATTTTGAAAAAGGAGAATAAGTTGTGGACGATGAAGAACATGCTTACGATGAGGAACGAAGCTACGACACCAGGACAGAGTGGTTCCCATCAGATTCGAAAATCCACGTTCTCCCGACTACATTATACAGTTCAAAAACCCACCGAGTTTTAAGTCTCTCGAAAAGTAACTTCCAAAAGGAGAATTTCCTTACTAAAGATGGCTTCTGCAAATTTAGAATTCGACGGCAAAAGAGAGGACTTTGTATTCGTTGACATCGTCAAAAACGTCAATTCCCTGTCAACGGAGGAGAAAGTATGGCTAAACAAAGTTGTTAAATTGATTAAGCTTGTTCTTGTCATTCCAGCAACAAAATTAATGCAACCAGCGAACGATCTTGAAGCTCCTTTCGCAGAATGAAAAGCTAATTTCGTTCAACTATAAAACAGGCGAGATTGAACAGTTTTATGTTTCCCATTGTACTCAAAGACAAAACTGATGGACCGAACATAAATGGTGTGGCTAGTGAATTCGTATTTGAAGAAAACAGATACAGCACGTTGGGAAAATGCTAACTTAGAAATTGCCATAAATGTTGTATATGTTAGCAGTTATGGTTTGTTTTCTTTATAAATATTCTGACAAGTAAAGTAAAGTAAAGTAAAGTAATCTTTATTTAAAGTCGGATTTCATATATACATAATAAACAAGGAACATGAGCTCTTAAAAGCTCTTTAACCGACTGATATTAATAAACAAAACATACATGTAATAACATCAGATTCATATACAACACAGACAGCACATACATGTATTAATCATGTTAATACATAGATAGCACATGCAAAATAAAAGCTAAGCAAGATATATATTAAAACAAATGTCAAATATCAGCACATAGTAACACACAATATGTGTATCCAAGTAGCACATGCAAAAATAAACCCTATAAAACACAAGCAAAAGACTGCAAGCAGCTACAGCACAGGTAATGCATAAGCAAAGCAAATAAATAATAAATAAAAATAACTGCAAAAAATAAAAACATAAAACAAACAGCAGGCTTCAAGGTCAAGTCATGTGGCAGCAAGGAGTTACATTATTTACAAGAACTGCAGGTACAACTTTCTGAAAAACACCAGGTGGAGATAACATTTTTAACTGGCCAAAAGTTGATAAGCTCCTTGCCTCATTTGGCAAGGAGTTCCAGAGTCTTGCTGCCTCATAACTAAAGCTTTTCTTACCATACCTTGTTGTTTTTGGCCGTCGTATATCCGCTATGCCTTTGTACCTGAAGTTATATGAATTTTCTATAATGTTTATTAAATTATGTAAGAATTCTGGACTTAATTTATTAATTATTTTGTAAGTCTCTAATGCCATGGTTCTCATTCTTCTGATTTTTAGTCCTGGTAGCTTAGACTGTTCAAGGAGTGTATCGTAAGAATTTTTGTAGTCATCATAAATGAATCTGAGTGCTCTTTCTTGTGTTTTTTCTATTTTCTTTGTGTTTTGTTCACTGCAGAAGTGCCATGTGAGAGGACAATAGCTGATGTTTGACAAGATAACTGAGTGGTATATTGTAAGTTTAGAAAGTCTGGTGAGATGAGTGCCGATTCTTTTTAGTACGTTTAGTTGTCGTGCGGCTTTTTTACATATATTCGAAATGTGAGTGTTGAAATCCAGTTTGAAGTCTATTGTTACACCTAGAAGTTTCACCTCATCGTCACATTTAATGTTGAATCCATTTAGGTTGAAGACCACATTTTGAGTATGTGTTTTTTTACCTATGGCAATTGCCTGGAATTTTTCTGGGTTTGCCTGCATTTTGTTGAAAGAAAACCATGATATTAGGGAGTTACTATCTTCCTCTAAAGGTTTTATTACTGATTCCAAAGTAGTACCTGATTTAGAGAGGGTGTTATCATCAGCATAGTTATATAAATCACAGTGTTTGTCAAAAAGAAAGATGTCATTTATGAATACATTAAATAATACAGGGCCTAATATAGATCCCTGAGGAACACCTTTATAGATATCTTGCATTTGACTGATACTCTGTCCTATTTTCACATACTGTTTTCTTGTCGTCAGATAACTTTTGAGCAATTCAAGAGCAGATGGACTAAGCCCATATTTTTCCAATTTACAAAGAAGTAGATCATGTGAAAGACAGTCAAAAGCTTTACTGAGATCCATCAATATTGCTGATAAGTATTCATTATTATCCAGTGCCTTTTTCCAATCTTCCAAAATTTTAAGTAATGTTGACTGGCAGCCATAGCCTGATCGAAAAGCCGCAAGGAAATGGTCGAAAATATCATCAAAGTATTTAGTAAGTTGATTTTCTATGGCTGTTTCAAAAATTTTAGATATAGCAGGTAGAACACTAACTGGTCTATAGTTACCCTTTTTAAGCACACTGTTTTTTTATGAATTGGTGCCACTTGGGCGATTTTTAAGGAGTCTGGAAAAATGGAAGTGGATAATGATAAATTAACAAGCTGTGTGATAGGTTTAATCACTACAGGATAAGCATCGTGTAAAATTTTTGATGATATACCATCTATACCAGTTGCCTTTTTAACATTTATTTTACCAATTCTTTTAGAAACAAATTCTTCATTTATAGGCTGAAAAGTAAGTTTATTTGATGTTGACCCATTTGAGTATTTATTAGAAATAGCTTCTATACTTGGGTGTTTGTCATTCACCTGTATGTTGTTGTCACCGATGTTTTTTGCAACATTAACAAAAATCCCAAATTCGATGAAAAAAAATATTCTGGTCGAGCAGATGACAATAAAAATTATTCTGAATGCAAATTCCCCCCTACCTTAAAATGTTAAATTTGAAAAAAATAAACTGATTGATCGCGTCGAAAAAACACAAAATAAATTTGTTCGCGTATAACTCTGTAATTGCACGCACTAACAACGACAAAATTATCTAATATCACCTGTTACGTTTGAATCGGCGGTAAACTAATGCAAATTTTACATTATAAGAAGGGATATAATACGTATTAATGACCTTAATGTATGCAACAAAGCTTATGGGTTACATAATTGCGTAAACCCCTGAGGGTTTACGCATTATATATTGGACGATGTCCGTAGTCTTTCGGAACACCGGATGTTATTCGGAATACATCTGTTTCTTTCTATGGCCACCTTTCATATACATGCGCAATGGCTTATTATTTGACCTGTTGAATCATTAGCATCTTAAAGTTGCTATAGAGATATGTTACATATGATGCGAAATTTATTATGACGCAAGCTACTTTAATAAGCATTTGAATACTTCCTTGCACGCAATTACAAGCTGCTAATATTTACCTTACATATACGCGTAGTTATTCTAATTAGAGTCAAACGTCGAAACCAGCTGTGTTTAGATATGAGATAAGATTTCACGTAAACAATGCGATTTATATTCGAAACGAGACTTGTTAAAACTAAAATCTATAAAAGAAGTATTACTAGCATTTCACTTAAGATTCCGAGTCTAGGGAAAATGTACATAATGTACGAAGCAGGCTATTTCATAATTTTCATACCTCAACGTCCTTGTGGGACTAACTAAAGGACAATACTGAAATTAAAATGAAGTCTTTTTTGCACTTTATTGAAATTTTACGTTTAGGATAGACCAAGGACGTATATAATCTAAATTGATATACGTCCTTGAATAGTCACTGCCTATAACCGAGTACGGCAGAAAGTGATTTTCCCCCGATTACAGTACTGATTTTCCCCGATTGATTACTGATTTTTCCCGATTTACCTATGTAGAGAACATCAAAAGGGTAATTATATATGAATTAAAGAAAACCTGTGTCAATAAATATGCAACCTTCCTTTTCATTCATACATTTTTATCATTGACCTCCCGTGGGCAATATGGATTTTGATGACCAATCCTAAAAATAGAAACTTTTCCGAAGCAAGGAAGTCATGGGAAGGGATTTTCTTATATTATTCAAATATCTAAATGTTATTTCTCTAATTATAGAATACTTATTCAAATGTGCAAATTGAGTAAACTTAGAGCTGGAAGTACTTTTTTAATGGGATTAGGAGAATACTAAAAAAATATGATTTCAATTTCTGATGCAGTGTACTGATTGTCCACTATCAGTGTACAGATTGTCCCAGAGAAGATGAAGTTAATTACATATTTTCCCTGATTTTCTCTTATAGTATCACAAGGAAAAAGGTTCATTCTAAGTTTTATTTTTAACTGTTACTTGCAAGAAAATATCAACATAGCTTTAATAGCTATCTAAATATGTCATCTTTGAAGAAATAGTAGCTCACCATCAGAAGACACATCCATCTGAAAAACTTGTCATTTGGAGAAGACTTGAAGAGGGTGGTGAACGATAACATACCATGCATTCATTCCAGAACTTCTTGACAGAGAAGGAAAAACTTTTATTAAAATACAAGATGAAAAAATTATAATTTGTATCTTATCAACAAATACACCACAAAAATTATCAAAAAAGGCAAATCATCACAATCTCCAACCATTTCAGACAATTTATCAAATTCACCAAACTATGAATCCAGAAATATACAAACAGTAAATTATGAACCCCAAGCAAGAAGAAACATGTTTAAAGTTTCTGAACCAACCAATGAAGTATCAATGAACAAACAAATCTCTAATTCAATTTTATATATAAAATTGTAGAATTACAGGTTTGCAGGAAAATTTTTCATATATTCCACTATTTTTATCAGCACATGCCTCAGTGTAATGAAGATCCACATATTAGCCTTATTTTTGAAGGATTAGCTTTTTCAAAATCGGGGACAATCTGTATAGGTATCAGGGAAAGTCTGTAATCAACACAAGTTGTAAACTGGTCCGCCATTCCATCTAAAGCTTCGCACCGTCAGTGTAGCGATAAGTGAACACAACAGGGGTCCAGTTTACACAAGCTGATCGGGGATAATCTGTACACCCATAGATATAATAGCCATAAATAAAGTACTCAGAATTCCCACTGAGCCCCATGTAGTTTCCTTTGAAATATCAAAAGCACGGCACTGCGAGTAGTGGCCTATGATGTAGATGACATCCTCCCAATAGACTAATTACTTATCATAATCATATTTAAATTATCGGGCACTCGTCTTATCAACCGATAATTAATATGCGTTACCTGTCTCAAGTAATAATATGCCGTGACGCGGAAGCAATAAAAAGCGTCTGGTTGTAAAAGTTGTTCGGAAAATCGGTCAACAAATGAAAAGGTTATGCTGTTGTTGAAATAATAAAATGGAGAAATCATGGAAAATGGAATTAACAAGCATGTAAAATTAAATTGTCATAGCACTTGCATCGGTTGCACTCGGGAAATAAGACCTGTTTGATTGACAAGAGGAGACATATCGTTTACTGATGGTATACGTGGTTAAGAGGTCGAACCTGGTCGAATTTTTCTATGGCGAGTTAAAGAAATTTCTTTTTTATCGAGATTCAAAATAGTGTAATCATATTTTATGCCAGGAA
Organism: Mytilus californianus; assembly: GCF_021869535.1. Classification (NCBI taxonomy): domain Eukaryota; kingdom Metazoa; phylum Mollusca; class Bivalvia; order Mytilida; family Mytilidae; genus Mytilus; species Mytilus californianus. Next base: position 4,583,929 of record NW_026262672.1, read on the forward strand.
GAAGAAACTATTATTATTTTTTTAGAAAAGAAAAAAGATTTTTACAAGTGTTGAAAATTTCTGTCGTAACACGAAGTTTTAGAAAATAAAGAGAAAAAAAGGAATACATTATAAACTTATTAAACGCCGTTTGGTGAAGAAAACGTATGTAGTGGACACACTGAATACATTAAATAATATGGAAATAACAAAATCATTTCTCTGAATTTGTTTCTTCTATATACCTTTCCGCTTACCATTTTTGTGCTTGTTTTGCTATTAAATAGATGATGGTATAATCTGATTGTCGATTTCATTTTTGAAGTAAACAATATATAGATTAAGCGTTATAATGGCTATGATAAAATGAAAATATAGGAGTCCTGTGTCATTCATGGTTTTTTTCCCTTCCTTCTTACAGTTGTGTTAGAGGTGTGATTTGTACTATAAATACAGCTATATATCCCTTCCGGCGCGGGACGTTTGCGCTTTTACATAGGACATTTGTGCTTTTTTTAAATGGACATTTGCTCTTCAATTCACAGGACATTTGCGCTTTTAATAAAAGGACATTTGCGCTTTTTATATGTAGGACATTTGCGCTTTTACAATATTTACTTCTCATGACTTCCCTTCTATTTGATCCGAGCTTTGGACCTGGCAGAATAAAAAAAAATCGTTTTTTTAATATGGTTAAAAGTCATTACGTAGCACATTCGTGTGTTTAAAAGTCTCACGATTCATAGTTTATTAGATATCGATCGACGGCAATTGCCAATGAAGGCTAATTAACACCAAGCGTGACATGTATATAATAAGATATCATCTGCTTTTGATGTGGGTCCAGTACTTTATCTATGGCTATTATATCTATGGTACACCAAAGCTCAAGTTTAATTGCTAGTTTTTTCCCATTTAAATGCTTATTTTGTCCAAATTTCTACTTGCATTTTTCAGATTATTATATTTGAAAAAATTTCACGAAAAAAAATCTAATTTATACTCCCAGTTTTCTAAAAGCAGACTAAAACAGTTTTTTTTTACTCAAGTCAGCTGCAACAGCATCAAAACAAAGAATAAGGAAGGTCATGATGTAACTTCAAAGCAATCCCACCTCAGGATATCACTTACTAATGACTGCTGACCAGACAGAATAAATGATCTTTAACCAATTGATTAGTTTAAGCTACTTAAATTAAATAACAGAACTATAGTGTAAAATTTATCATGAAAAATCAGTACAAAATCGAGGAAAATCAGTACTCTGTACGGGGGAAAATCACTTTCTGCCGTACTCGGTTATAGGTAGTGATAGTTTGTATTTTCTTTAAATTTGCAATTTACTTTGTTTAAATATTGCAACGTTATTTCCTTATCAAATGTCTATTAATTAATAGACACCGAGTGATGACAGATGCAGGCAGAGATAAGAAAAATTTATTTCTATTTATAGTTATCTTGGTCAAGGAACAGGTTATCTAACTATATGTTCGGCCTGTAGTAATTAATGCTCTTCAAAATGTTCGTCAAAATAAAAATAAATAATTATTATTTCATAAAGACGATCAGATGATGAATTTTCGGTTTTAATATATTAAGTACGAAAATGTAAAATAGTGTAAGAAGATTTTGAGCCATCTCACTGATCAGTATGCTACACAGTGCCCCCAAATGACCAGTATAAAACTATCCAGCAAGAGAGAAAAAGGATAGCCGGGTCAATGTAAGAAACCTACTAGGCAACTTCAGTTCAATTTCAATATCTCGATTATTCTAATGGATTTGTCAAATGTCAGGGAATATCTTTTTAAATGTGGTAGGAAGACAACTCTCCATCAAAACACAGTGTTGTCAAAATTAGCAATTATAGGTTATAATTCAGCCTTCAACACAAAAGCTCGGCTCACATTGGACAGCATCCTACCGAGGGCCCCAAAACACGTTATAAAACAATTTAAACAGGAAAAAACAAACAGATCTAATTTAACTTCAATCCAGAAACAAAAAGCAAATATGAACTGCACCAAAAAAAGACAACCACTAAACAACATGCTTCGGACTTGGGACATGTGCTTATGAATACACCTGGTTTAAAAGAATTTACATACATACCATAAGACAGTAGTGTAATTTTACCATGTAAAAGACACCCTTTAATATTTAATGAAAAAATCGTGTTCAGATAAAAAAAAAATCGTAAGGGTTCCGCGGAGCCCAGTGTCTCGCCTACTTTTGCTGTAAATCGCAGGCTCAACAAAAATGAGGAAAAACATCAATAAAAATATTCCTCTCAATACTATTTTTTGTTATTTTAAGAAGCTTCTGTCCAAGTTTGGGAAAAATCCATGATAGTTTATAAATCTAAAAAATTTAACTTCAGACTGTATGTAATGTTAACTGGAAGAAAAACTAAGTCCATTTATAAGTAAAATACAGATAAACAGGTACAAAATTTTAACAAAAAATGTCCTTCAAGATACTAGCTTTTAATCATAAACAAGCTTCTGTCTAAGTTTGGTACAAATCCAGGATAGTATAAGAAAGTTATTAAAATTTTAAAAAAACTTTAACCTCGGAGTGAATGTATTGTATCCCAGCAGAAAACTAAGTCCATTTATAAGTAAAATACGGAAAAAATGGAATTTCATTTTTACAAAATTTACTTCTGGATACTATCTTATGATCATAAACAAGCTTCTGTCCAAGTTTAGTACAAATCCAGGATAGTTTAAGAAAGTTATTAGAATTTTAAAAACTTTAACCACAGAGTGAATGTATTGTTTCCCAGCAGAAAAAACTAAGTCCATTTATAAGTAAAATACGGAAAAATGGAATTTTATTCTTACAAAATTTACTTCTGGATACTATCTTATGATCATAAACAAGCTTCTGTCTAAGGTTGGTACAAATCCAGGATAGTTTAAGAAAGTTATTAAAATTTCAAAAACTTTAACCACAGAGTGAATATTTGTGGACGCCACCGACGGAATGTAGAATCGCTTTGTCTCGCTTTTTTGACTAAAGTCGAAGGCTCGACAAAAAGGAACACCTTCCAACAGTTCATAAATGTGACCTTTAAACAAACTCATATTTAGGTGATGGGTGTACCGATCAGTGGTAATTTCAGGTTTGACCATGTTAGTTTTTTTGTTGTTTTCAATTTTGTTTGTTTGTTTATAAGTACAAGGTGTAAGCTGTTTTGTCTAGGCTATAAATATCTTTTTTTAGTGAATTGGTTTCGGTCATCAAGGAGAAGAGGATACAGTGCGATTCAAATTGTATATATTTACAATTAAACTTGCAGGCCTTTTTTCATGACCCACAATTTAAAATATAAGAAAACATCAAAATAAAAAGGGACATCCGGAAAATATCTTCAAAGCGAGTTAAAGGTTTTAAAAGTGTTTGTTTTTAACAAAAGAGGTTTGTCATCTTAAACTTTTAAGAGCATACACAAAGCACAGAACTTAAAATTGCCAATGCTTGCTACCCTAAGCATAAAAAAAACTTGCAGAGCAGGAGTAAGGATCTTAATAATGATCAATATCAAGCCATTGTTCAAATAACCATGAACATATCTCAAATTCCAATAAAAACGGCTATTTTACAGGTTCACGTATTGCATTTCTTAAACACATATAATCATTAATTGATTAAGTTTCTTCACATTTGCATTTGAACTTTAGCCTAAAAACTAACTCTAATTTAAAAACAAAAACCAGCATCTTAGAATGGAACATCAAGTGGGTGACTTAACATGATGTCTTTCGGGAGAGAGGAGAGAAAAAAATATTCCTTTAACAAGAATATTTCACCCCACATTGAACAGTATTTACTTTAAGTAAACAGTCACTGTCAGTTTCTAATTCTTATATAACAAAAATGATATAAAACAATAAATCTTTTTTTTTAAACAATTATCTTATATCTAATGCCAAGCAAGCATTTGGGTTTACGATTGCATTTCTTTTTTTAAAGAAAGCAACTTGTTATAATGTAGCACGGTATATGTTGACAAAAAACATTGATGTAGAATATTGTAGTACCTCGGGGTAGGGTCGGTGGTGCTCCACTGGAGGGGGAGACAGATCCGGAAGACAGAGAGCCTCGTTCCGGATCTGTCAATCGAAAACTGGAATCAGAAGCAGACGCACACGCTGAAAAGTCCAGCCGATTGTATATCAATAAATAATCGTCAAGAAGCATAGTTTAGTCAAGGTAAGTTTATAAAAAGCTTACATTGGCGCTGCGAGCATTTTTTCGTACTAATTCACTCGGGGAGTTGAATTCTTAAGCGAAATATACTTCAAAAAGGGGCCCAAACAGCACCTCCATTTTGTTTTTAGGGGATCCCCGACAGGTCACCTATTTCTAGTTTTTGGCTACCCACGGTTTCGCTGGTGTAGTCAATTCGGGAGGGAAAGTTATAGCACAGGGAAGGGAAAACTTTTGTGACTAAGTTCCAGTCACGGATTTGTAATATTGTAGGGATTTTTCACACTTGACCGTCTGCGGAGCCCTTGTAGGGAATTGTGTGAACCCCATATTTGTTCTGAAAAACCCGTGTAGGGAATTGTGTAACCCCTGAATCCACTTCAGCCGCGCATTGCACTACGTGTCATTCCACAGTGCAGCAGCAGTTATCAGGTTATAAAGAAAAACAAAGAAGAAAAATTGTAAGTGTCTAACTTTAAAACATTACACACATACACTTTGCATAAAAATACCTCTGGGGTCAACTTATAAGCTTGATCCCCAGTTATAAAACTTGTTGTTTAAACAATACCAAATAAAAAGGCCCTTTAGCAGAGACACCGGTACATGCCCAATTTTAAATAGTTTATATATATAGTTGTATTACGTGTCACCATGGCTAGAGTGCATATAAACTCAGCTACTTTTGAGGAATTGTTATCAATTCCAGGGGTTGGGGCAAAAATAGCAGCAAAGATTTGGGAATTGAGGGAGGATAAGGGTATCCTAGAGTTGGAGGATCTCAGGTATGTCCCATATATGAGACTTACAGAAGCAGCCATGGATGCCATGGATTTTAGTACCTCCTTGCCATCCAACAGGGGGGCTGAAAAATTTTGCAAGGAGGAGATAGGGCACCAAGAAAAAGTGCAACGTATTGATAATCTAATACAGGCACGCGGCAGGGGCCAGACCACCACCCATGACTACCCCACCCCAGCAGGAGAAACGCCAAGGGCAAGGGCAGCTAGGTCACATTCCCCCTCCCAGCACCTAAACTGGCAGGATGGTGGGGAACTTAACCGGGGGTTCAGGGAAGAAGGGGTCTACCAGGACAGAGGGGACAAGCCCACGCCCCAGTATGGGAATACCAGAGACTACAGGTATGAGGAAACACCTCGATCCCGGTATAGCAATGCAGGGAGCACAGGCAGGGAAAGGGGGGGCTTAGCTAACCGGTATACCGATAGTGAGGGCCCAAGGTTTAGAGACGCCCATATCGAAAATGAGGCCCCAGTGACGAGACAGGCCAGTAGTATGGGGTACCCAGGGGCAGCAAGACGGGAAACTGGAGACCAAAGGAGTTCTCGTAGGGATGCATATGACCACCAGGAGGCTAGGGCGGGGTCGGATACCCAGAGATTTCAAGACAGGCCAAGGGGGCCAACGGTGGGCAAACCACCCATCCTACAAAAGAGTCTCAAGTACGATGGGAAGACTAATTGGCAGGCTTTTTACGCCAAGTTCTCGCGATTGTGCCAGGTCAGTGGATGGTCTCAAGGGGAGTGCAAGGACCAATTGTGCTGGTCCCTAGATGGAAAGCCCAGTGAGTTTTATGCCTTGCTGGTGGAAAGAAGGCATGATTTGTCCTACGAGGATTTAGTGAGTAAGTTGGCCAAACGGTTTGGGTTCAATGAGTTGCCAGAAACCGCTCAGGTTCAATTTAACATTGCGAGGCAGGGGGGGGGGGGGCGAAACCCTAGAGGACTGGGCCGACAGAGTCCTATCCCTCGCCACAAAAGCCTTTCGCCACCTGCCCGAGGACCACATGTACCAACAGGCGGTCATGAGATTGTGCCAGGGGGCCTCAAACAAGGAGGGGGGAATGTTGGCCTCCAATGCTAAACCCAAGAGTATTGAAGAGGCGGTGGACAAAATCAGGTGGCATCAACATAACCACCAAGCCATATATGGCCGTGCCGCCAGAAAGGAGGTTAAAAGTGTCAGCCCTGATACCAGAGGTAAGGGTGGGGACAATTATACCATATGCTCCACCACAAGGTCCGAAGCCATTGGTTCTACCCCGCCTAAGGATGTTCAGGAGTTAAAAACTCAGTTTAATGCTTTTAAAGGGGAGGTAACAGGAACACTGGGAAACATTATGTCGGAGATCCAAAAGTTGTCCTTCACAGTGCGGAACAATGCAAGGCCCGCCTCGCGGAGTCCCTCCCCTAGGCCTGCCAATGGTGGCTGTTTTCACTGTGGTGAATTAGGTCATTTTAAAAGGGAATGCCCTAAATATCAGAGATCTAGTTCTCCTAGACCAGGGGGCAAGAAAGTAACTTTCCAGGACAACAAGGGTCCGTTAAACCCCAACGGGTCGACTCAAGAGGTCTGAGTCTGGCCCCTAAACCACGGAGTTTAAAGGACCTCATAATAAGCCACAAACCACCCCTCCCGTCACACCTTAATAGGGAGGGTACCATAAGTCAGATAGGAATGGCTCATGGGGACCAATTGGCCCTCCTAGAGGGGAATTCTTTTAAAGAAGTCACTGATTTTCAGAAACTACCAACCCAGGAAATAATTGTCGGACAATCCCCTCCACAAGAACCGGGGGTAGAGGAATTCCCTCCCACTGACCCACCAGACCCTCACTCCCAAATCAATGTGGATCCAGCACAAACAGCATGGCCATGGGGGGCATCTGAAAGTGAGCCCAACAGGCCCGCAACACCAGAAATGTCTGAATCCGAGTCACCGGGTGAAGAGTCGGGGGAGGAAGGGGAACAAACACTGTGCGAGGACAGCCCAAACAGTGATCGGGAAGGGGACCTTATAGCACAGGGGGAGAAAGAAATGGTAACCATAAGCCAGTTAACAAGTGGGACCATGTATAGGGTGCCTGTTGTAGTCCAGGGTCAAAAGGTTGATGCCGTGGTGGACACCGCGGCTCAGGTTACCTTAATATCTGAGGAACTATATTAGAGTTTGTTCCCGCCAAATTTTCCCCTTGCCCCTAGTAGAAGAGTGCCTAGACACCCTTGCCGGTAATGTGTGGTACTCAAAGCTGGACGCCAATTCGGCGTACTGGCAGGTGAAGATCAGGGAGGAGGACCGGCCCAAAACCGCCTTTATCACCAAGTACGAGTTGTTCGAGTTTGCACGCATGGCCTTTGGGCTATGCAATGCCCCAGCCACTTATGCCCGGGTTATAAGCCTTGTACTAAGAGGATTGACATGGAGGGTGGTGTTGGCTTTTTTGGACGATATACTAGTCCTGGGGAGGGATTTTGGGGATCATCTGGCCAATTTAAGAGTGGTATTTGAACGGTTCCGAATGTACGGGCTCAAACTAAAACCCCGAAAGTGCGACCTGTTTAGGAAGAAAGTGGAATTTCTGGGGAGGATTGTGGGCCCAGAGGGGATGGAAATAGGCCCAGGATACGTAAAAGATGTTCAGAACTGGCCAAAACCCCGGAACTCAAAAGAGGTAGAACGGTTCTTTGGGTTTGCGAATTATCACCGGGCGTTCATAAAGGGCTATACGAACCTAGCCTTACCGCTTTAAGCCCTGACCGGAAAGCGCCCTTATTCATGGGGTGACGAGCAACAAGAGTCTTTTGACAAACTCAGGGAGGCCATGGTTTCAGCCCCTGTCCTATCATTGCCCAATGCCACAGACCCTTTTATCTTGGACACGGATGCTTCTGATAAGGCCATTGGGGCAGAATTATTGCAAGTCCAAGGGGGGCAGGAAAGAGCCATTTCATATGCTAGCTTCACCCTCACCCCAGAACAACAAAAATATTGTACCACCCGAAAGGAGCTGCTGGCTATTGTCATGTTCACTAGGCTGTTCAGGCATTACTTGCTTGCTGGGACGGCGGTTTGTGGTTAGGACTGACCATAGCAGTCTCACCTGGTTAACCAATTTCAAGGAACCCCAGGGGCAATTAGCCAGATGGCTGGAAGAAATCAGTCAATTCGATATGGAAATCAAACACCGGCCAGGGGCTAAACATCCCAATGCTGACGCTTTGTCCAGGTTGCCCCAGGAAGGCCCGTGCCCCGAGTTCCGAGTGGGGCTGGGGTTAAAAGACCTGCCCTGTGGGGGGTGTACGTACTGTACCAGGGCCCAACAAAATTGGGGGCAGTTCACAGTGAATGTCGATGATACGATACCTTTGGCTAAAAAATCTGCCCGTGTTAAAAAGCTTACAGGCACCCAGGAGCAAGTTGTGCAGATATCTCGGGTGTCTGTGTCTAGACTGGGGGACGAGTTGGCCATATGGACCGAAGGCGAGGGTGATATATGGGTGCAGGAAATAGGGGAAGACCCAGGGGTTAACTTGGGAGTCAGTCAGGGGGAATTGTTGGGGAAGCAGGGCGAAGACCCGGAATTCAAATGGGTGGTCCAATGGAGAAAGACCAAGGAGGAGCCCTCGGAAGGGGAAATTTTCTTGAGCAGCCCCGCGACCAAGTATTATTGGTTAAATAGGGAATTATTTGTCTTGGGGGAAGATAATGTCCTTTACAAAGAGAGTCCGACAGGGGATTCAAAAAGGGTGGTTATCCCTCAATTGATGCGGCAAAGGCTAATGGAGTTGTGTCACGATATTCCCGCAGCGGGCCATCAAGGGGGGGACCGAACATACCAAAGAGTCAAATCGTCTTACTATTGGAGGGGGATGAAGAAAGAGATTGAAAGGTATGTAGCAAGTTGTGCCCTGTGTAGCCAGAATAAAAAGGCTACCCGTACCAACAGACATCCCATGGTAAAACATCATGCGGGGGCGCCCATGGAAAGAGTTCACCTAGACTTTGTGGGACCCCTTCCAAAAACAGAACGAGGTAATGAACACATCCTCATGATGATAGACCAGTTCACCAAATGGGTGGAATGTATCCCACTCCCATCCCAGGGCGCCGAGCTAACTGCCCGGACAGCAGTGAACGAATTCTTCTCTCGTTTCGGGAGTCCCTTTAAGTATTCACTGACCAAGGAAGGAATTTTGAGTCCCATCTGTTTAAAGCCATGTGTGACCTACTTCAAATACACAAAAGTAGAACAACCCCATACCGCCCCTCATCCAATGGGCAAGTAGAGCGCTGCAATCGGACCTTGATGGCCTCAGTGCGGTGCTTCGTGGGAAAAAATCAGAAGTCCTGGGATCTATTCCTCCCGCAATTAGCCGGGGCGTTCCGAGCGTCCGTCAGTAAGAGCACAGGGTTTACTCCAAATCATCTCATGCTTGGGAGGGAGGTCAATCAGCCGGCGGAGTTGATGTTTAAGGGGCCCCAAGGGGGAAACATCAAAGATAGGGAGCAATATGTATCCGACCTAGAGGGGGCGATACAAGGGGCCCATGAATTGGCCCGTGCCAATCTCAAAGTGGCACAAGAACGTCTCAAAAGGGACTATGACCTCAAGGTGGTGGTCAAGAGGTTTCAGGTGGGGGACTTAGTGTACCAATTGGATACAGCAACCATTAAGGGAAAATGTAAGAAATTAACGCCTTCATGGAAGGGCCCGGGGGTGGTGTTGGAAAGTCTCACGCCCTACCTGTACAGGGTCAAAATGAGGAAGGCTATGGTAGTGGCACACCATGACCGGATTAAGTTGTGTACAGATAGGGAAGTCCCTAATTGGTGTAGAAAATTACAGGCCCAGGTGATATCAGGGAAAAATTGGGAGGAGATAGATGAGCTGGGGCACAAGGGAAATAGGGGCAGAAACATTTATTGTTCGTGTAGGGGCCCAGATAATGAGGGTCTGATGATCATGTGCGACGAGTGCAGGGAATGGTTTCATGGACGATGTGTGAATATCACTCCTGAGGAGGCTGAGCAAATGGACGCCTACCAGTGTCCTGGATGTACGGCCTCCACGGGAGTGCACGTGTCCATGGTCACCCTGCACTCGAAGCCTTACTTATTTCAGATGGACCAGAAGGAGCAAGCAGAAAGACAGGCCTCGGGGGATGGCAGCCCGCCATCCACCCCGCTGCAGCCCTCGATCACAGAGGAGGTGTTCATAGTGACAGTCCCAGAGGAGGAGCTGCGGGGGTTGGACCCCGAGGTACAGGGGGATTTGGGGCTCCCAGTCAAGGTAGGTGGGGGGAAGGAGACCCAAGGGGAAGATGGGGAGTCGGAAGGGGGGTCTGAGGGCGCCACTAGGGGAGAGGCGGAGATGGAGGTGGGGAAGAAGAAGAGTAAAAAGAACCGAAGAGACAGGGACCGCCGTCGGCGGGCTGCCAAGAGGAGAAGTAAGTCCGAGGCAAACTCCTCACCTCCAATGCAGGCAGCCTCACCCCAGGGGGACAGGGTGGAGGCTCCAGGTCAGGGTGATGTGTGTCGGGACCAGCCTGGTTTCCCAGCCCTCAGTGAGGTGGAAACATCTCGCTTTGTGGGGCAGGGTGGAGCGGTCGGAGCTGAACTGTCGTGTCCAGTTTCCGGCTGTGAAACCCGGGGGCCAGGCCTGGAAGGGCACATTCTGGCGGAACATGTGGCCGAAGTGTTCCGGGACCTGGGGGTGTCTGACCCAGGGTTACTGTGGATTCATTATTATTCGTTGGATACCAATTTTCGTGGATTTCGTGGGTACAGGTGAACCACGAATTCAAATGTTCAACGAACTGCAAATTTTCTTTAGGGTTGTATGCAGATTTTGGCAAAACCACGAAATTAGATATCCACGAAAATGCAGGTTTTTATCAATCCACGAAAATTGGTACCCACGAAAATAAATGAATCCACAGTAGCTAGGGTGCGCCTCACCTCCCTGAGCACACTTTTCCGGGCCTTGGGGGGTTCAGCTGTGGGGAACCCCATCCAGTGGGTGATTGGACAGCTAGAGACTGTGGGGCTGACCCCAGAGGACCTGAGTGCTGAGTGGGTAGCCATGGCAGCGGTGTGCCGATTGGCACAGTGGGAGGTCCCTCGGACCTTCTGTCTGTCGCCTATAAACTCACCTGCAGTGCTCATGCACTGGAGGGCGCAGGTCGAGTTGATGGCTCTATTACAAGATGGTCAGCGCCGGGCCTTTCTGGGGGAGGTTCACCTCAGCTCTAGTGAGCCATCCCAGGCGAGTTCCTCCAGTGAGCAGGGGAGTCCTCCAGCCAAAGCAAGAGTTTTCTGTAGGTTGGGGTCTCCAGTTTGCACACCAGAGTCTCCCAGGCCCATGGGGCAGGTAGGGGTGTTTAGCTCCAAGGGTTTTCCTCCCAGGTCCGTTCCCTCCCTCATGTCCCTTCCGTATACCAGTCCTACCCGGGCACTAGCAGGTCTAGGGTCTAGAAGTTCACCTCTGTCTGTGGGGGCACGGGGGTCGCCGCCGACGGGAAATTCATCAGGGAGTAGGGGAGTGGAGTCCCGATTGTGCAGGGATCTGCCAGAGGCCTTCGATAGCCACATGCACCTGGATAGATCCCTAAGCAAGTTGGGAATGCCTCCCCGGACACCCTTGGGGGATTTCTTACGGCTAAGGTTGACCCCTGCTCCTGTGGATCCTATCAAGCTGGCAGGAGGGGTGGCAGTCTTCTGCGATCCAAAGACCTGGCCCCGTGTGCCGCTTAGGCTGGAACCGGGATGGGTGGGGGCAGTGGGGATCCACCCCAAGAGTGCCGGGCAGTTTGAAGATGCCACTCAGCACCGGTTTCACCAGCTGGTGACTCACCCCAGTGTGTCCGCCCTTGGAGAGGTGGGGGTGGATTTCACGGTTGAGGAAAGATTACAGGCCCGCCAGATCTCGACCTTGAGGTGGGCGCTCCAGTCGTGTCGCTTTAACTAGCCTGTGGTTTTGCACATAAGAGGCGACCGACTGGACCGGGTTCACGCCCGGGCTCATCGTGAGGTCTTGAAGGTGATGACGGGCCTGGCAATCAATCCGGTGCAACTCATCCACCTTCATTGCTTCCAGGGGGGGATAGACCAGGTGAGGGAGTGGCAGAGCTCCTTCTGCCATGCCTATTTTGGTTTTGGAATGGGCGTCCATTCCTTCCACACCGAGCAGAAGGACGCCGTGAGGATGTTGCCACCGCATCGAATCCTGTTGGAGAGTGACGCACCTTACTTTCCCCCGCCTAATGCACGACATGGCCACCCTCATTACTTGTTTGAGGTGGCTAAGGCAGTGGGGGAGGTGAGGGCAGAATCTCCACGGGAAATACTGCGGTTGGCACGCCTCAATGGTGGCCGACTGTACGGAGTGACCACATAGGCTGGCCTCTGTCCCCCTGTGTAAATAGTTGGAACAAGGAGAGCCCGTTGGCTACCAGTTAATGAATTTAAAATTGAGTTTCTACAGTTAATGAATTTAAAATTGAGTTTGTATATAGTTTGCTCCAGGGGAAAATTACTAGGGGGTTCCATGGTCCTAGTGTTCTCGGGGGGTTTCCGTTTGTAGTAATTTAAGGGTCCCCATGTTTATTGTACCCCATCCCCAACCCCTTTTTTATCCACAATGTGTGATCGCCACCGGAATTGACCCCCTTTCCCCCTCTTTTGATTCACTCCTTTTTTATAAAGTCAGAGGGAGTGTAGTACCTCGGAGTAGGGTCGGTGGTGCTCCACTGGAGGAGGAGACAGATCCGGAAGACAGAGAGCCTCGTTCCGGATCTGTCAATCGAAAACTGGAATCAGAAGCAGACGCACACGCTGAAAAGTCCAGCCGATTGTATATCAATAAATAATCGTCAAGAAGCATAGTTTAGTCAAGGTAAGTTTATAAAAAGCTTACAATATATATAGAATATTTACAACGACACGTACTAACAACGATGAAATTATTTTCAATTATCTGTGGTAAAGTGAACGCAGGTTAGGATGATGATGGTAGTTTTTAACGACCTTGTTAACAAAGGTTAGGATTTTGAACAGTATTTTTAATAAACTCTGACTAGCTCGTGGCTTATTTGGAATATAAATTTAAACGGATTTCGTTGGATTTTTCTGTAGGATGTACATTCGCTAATCAAATAGTTCGAATGTAATCTGTATAATTGATTGATTGATTGTTGGTTGCTTAACGTCCAGTGGCAAATATTTCATGCATATTCAGGACGAGAACAAGTTAACAATAAATACAATAGGTAGGTTCTGTAATAGGGGCTTCCGGGATTAAGGTCGGAGAAATTTAGACTGCCACGGGAAATAAGGGTATATTGGATAGGGACAGAAATTTAGCCTTGCAACAGGTCACCTACGGACCCCTCAAAGAGTTGTTGCAATGGTTCTTAACGTGCAAAGAGCGTGGCACTCTCTTTACACGAGGCATCGGATTTAACGTCCCCATTCTGACCGGATGTGGCTGCAAATTTAGCAAGGGTTTTACTGCCGGTCGGAGGAAGACCAATGGTGACCATACTTCTATTCCCCAGTCACCCTTGGGGTTAATCTGTATAAAAGTGTCCTTGAAATTATAAAAATAAATTGTTCATACACTGTGTTACTAAACTGAAAAGACATATACGCCCTTCACATACGCCAAATACGGAAAGAGTAGTGTTTCACACAGCTTCATTCTATGTGTGTCTGTCCCAAGTCAGGAGTGCAGTGGATATTGTGTTTGTACACCCATATTTTTTAAAAGCTTCGTACATAGACGATAATCTATAAGGTTTATTACTTCTTTTTTGTCAATCCAGAATGGTTTTGAATAACCTTCCCATTTCACAAGTACTTCGGTCTTATCGATTTTCTTCTTCCTTTCTTTTATGATGTTTTCAATGGCATACAGTTCAACTGAAAATTAAAAAAAAATCAAGAAATTAGTACTGTCAAATACAATCATTAAAGTAGGTTATTGAACTACAATCGCGTCCCTCTGTATTTTCTGACCGTTAGGAGTCTTGCTACAGCCCTCATTTACAAGGAGCTCGTAAACAACAGACCCGGATAGCAACCCACAGCCTACGCCGGCTACGGGTTGGAATGCCTATTTTATTTAACACATCTGGCAACTCGTACGATGTTTGGGTCACTTGAGTCTGGCCACTACCCTTCGACCTGTCAAGCATTTGGGATCATATCAGGAGATAATGCACAAGCTGGCATAGCTCTTGGAGTCACTGAGACGCGCATGCCCCCCGACCCCGGCAAGAATAGCGATCTATCGTGGGAGGGGGCAATATTTGAAGTATTTAGTGCAGATATGTCAACAAAGTTAATATACATGTTAGGCAGACCAAACCATACTTGGATTGAGATTCTATTATAATCACATTATACTACTTGTACTTTGGCTTTCTTCAAATGTGCCCCCCAAGGGTGACTGGGGAATAGAAGTATGGTCACCATTGGTCTTCCTCCGACCGGCGGTAAAACCCTCGCTAAAGTGGGGCGTCCGTTTGGCTGTGCGGGATGTACAAATTTGCAGCCACGTCCGGTCAGAATGGGGACGTTAAATCCGATGCCTCGTGTAAAGAGAGTGCTACGCTCTTTGCACGTTAAGAACCCTTCCAACAACTCTTTGAGGGGTCCGTAGGTGATCTGTTGCAAGGCTAAATTTCTGTCCCTATCCAATATACCCTCATTTCCCCTGTGGCAGTCTAAATTTCTCCGACCCCAATCCCAGACGCCTCTATTACAGAACCTACCTATTGTATTTATTGTTAATTTGTTCTCGTCCTGAATATGCATGAAATATTTGCCACTGGACGTTAAGCAACCAACAATCAATCAATCAATTCTTCAAATGTGCTTGAAAGGCTTTTCCATGAAGTCTTTTGATTATCTGTCAATATATCAATACATGTAGCTGATAGGTGTTTTTAACCTAAACACAGTTTCTTTAGAAACTATTGAGCATGGAGTGCGAGATCTAGGAGTTAAATACCGAAACTATGATGGAGAGATTAGCGACGGAAGCTGATAAAAACTGTTACTCCTTTACTGTCTGGTTCATTCATATATTTTTGCAGTCTTCTGCTTTCACATTATCTGGCTCAACCAGTTCACTGATTTTGTCAGTGTACATGTCAATCAACTCCTCACTTCTGTATAATAATACTGGAGGTAAAAATCCCCTAATAATCCAAACTTGTCTCTCACGGTCTTTTTAATACTTTCTACAGAGAGATCACATATTAACTTCTTTGTCATATTTCCACTATTTAAGATACTTTCTAGATTGGGATTCAACGAAACTCAACCTATGGAATATTCTTTCTACTTACAACAGGTCATTTTTTTGTTAATTTCTATAACCTGATAAAAGCTAAGATATAAAACTGGAAGGGGTGCTTACATGGACAGAAAGTGAAATAAGACATACCGTATAGCGGGTTATTTTCGCGGTTGTAAAATTTCGCGATTTAGGAGCAACAAAGTATACGAAAAAAATTGACGGATTCTTTAATTCCAATTAAATAATTTGGCGGATACTGCAATGGTTGCAGCTAAAAAGTTGTAAACAATGACTAGTGTCTATTGTTATGGTTAAATGATTGTTTTACCTTCATGACGTCTTATTTATTGATTATATTTTAATACAGTTATTCAATGGAATATCCCCCGAAGGGTGACTGGGGAATAGAAATATGGTCACCATTGGTCTTCCTCCGACCGGCGGTAAAACCCTCGCTAAAGTGGGGCGTCCGTTTGGCTGTGCGGGATGTACAAATTTGCAGCCACGTCCGGTCAGAATGGGGACGTTAAATCCGATGCCTCGTGTAAAGAGAGTGCCACGATCTTTGCACGTTAAGAACCCTTGCAACAACTCTTTGAGGGGTCCGTAGGTGACCTGTTGCAAGGCTAAATTTCTGTCCCTATCCAATATACCCTCATTTCCCGTGGTAGTCTAAATTTCTCCGATCTTAACCCCGGACGCCCCTCTTACAGAACCTACCTATTGTATTTATTGTTAATTTGTTCTCGTCCTGAATATGCATGAAATATTTGCCACTGGACGTTAAGCAACCAACAATCAATCAATCAATCAATGGAATATCAATACTTAGAGCCCCCAAGGGTGACTGGGGAATAGAAGTATGGTCACCACTGGTCTTCCTCCAACCGGTAATAAAACCCTTGCTAAAGTGGGGCGTCCGTTTGGCTGTGCGGGATGTACAAATTTGCAGCCACGTCCGGTCAGAATGGGGACGTTAAATCCGATGCCTCTTGTAAAGAGAGTGCCACGCTCTTTGCACGTTAAGAACCCTTGCAACAACTCTTTGAGGGGTCCGTAGGTGACCTGTTGCAAGGATTAATTTCTGTCCCTATCCTATATACCCTCATTTCCCGTGGCGGTCTAAATTTCTCCGACCTCAATCACAGACGCCTCGATTACAGAACCTACCTATTGTATTTATTGTTAATTTGTTCTCGTCCTGAATATGCATGAAATATTTGCCACTTGACGTTAAGCAACCAACAATCAATCAATCAATCAATGGAATATCAATACTTAGAGCCCCCAAGGGTGACTGGGGAATAGAAGTATGGTCACCACTGGTCTTCCTCCAACCGGTAATAAAACCCTTGCTAAAGTGGGGCGTCCGTTTGGCTGTGCGGGATGTACAAATTTGCAGCCACGTCCGGTCAGAATGGGGACGTTAAATCCGATGCCTCTTGTAAAGAGAGTGCCACGCTCTTTGCACGTTAAGAACCCTTGCAACAACTCTTTGAGGGGTCCGTAGGTGACCTGTTGCAAGGATTAATTTCTGTCCCTATCCTATATACCCTCATTTCCCGTGGCGGTCTAAATTTCTCCGACCTCAATCACAGACGCCTCGATTACAGAACCTACCTATTGTATTTATTGTTAATTTGTTCTCGTCCTGAATATGCATGAAATATTTGCCACTTGACGTTAAGCAACCAACAATCAATCAATCAATCATGGTTTTCCTAGTTCTTTTAATTTTTAAAAGAACGATTTCATATGTTATTGCCAAGAATACTGCAAAACATTGTTAACCGACGCGGAAGGTAAACTTATAAGTTTGAAAATGTTATCCAGTCCCTGTCCACTAAATGTTTTCACCACATTTTCCCATGTTACTGTATTTAAATCTGACTCGAACCTGAAATACACAAATATACTATTGTCAATTTTTAAGTCCTTCACATATTGTCTATCTGAGATCTTATATACGGTGAGTTTATCTTGATTACATCATTTTCATCACGATCTTTTCTAGTCTTTTTCATTAATAAATCTACCAAAAAAAAACAACCAAATACAATGACATTTGTCATTTTGGACCTGTTATAGCCGACTATGCGGTATGGGCTTTGCTAATTGTTGAAGGCCGTTCTGTGACCTATAGTTGTTAATTTCTGTATATTGGCCCACTTGAATTAATAATAACATGTTAAAACAGAGACAACATTTAAAACAATATACGTTTGCATGATAAATTGACATTTAATAATGATGACAAAATAATGTTTTTGTCAATTTCTTCATCGGATGGTACAGGTGATAATTTATCAGTTGACTCTGCATCTAAGTCTGCAGTTCGTATTTGGGTTGCTTCATATATTTGATTATAATCTGTATCATGAGAGTCTTGATGAATTTCTGCTACAACTGTCAAAATGGCTCCAACGGTTGGGTTGGCTTCAACGGTTGTTTACTGTATGGTTGTATTGATTTCGACGGTAGTGTTGGCTTCAACGTCTGTGTTGATGGTGTTAGATCAGGTCTGTTCTTGTTTGGTTATCAAGCTTGTATTTTGATTCACCTCTGATATTAAAAAAAAATCTTATTAATATGGGCATGTTGTATATTAACGTCATTGTATGTAGACATATTTCCAAAATCGGAAGCTAACAATTACAAAATAACATAAGTATGGTTGGCTTCGATGGAGTATTTTAGTCTTCAAAGACCACCATTTAGGTTTAATAATTAAACTGTTACCAAAAACCTTCCAATGACATGGTATCAGGTAATGAAGGATGACCAATTCGCAATAGGCTTCTTGAATACCTTTTTTAAAACTGAATGCAGAAAATGACCAAGCCTGCCTACTGCCGGCCTTCTTTTTCTAAAGAAGTGCGAACAAGATATTTTGTCTTACCTCCTATACATTTCTAGGAATATGATTGGTTAAAAGCAACCGCGTGGAGACCGTGTATACCCCATATTAGGTTAGTAGGGTTCCATATTAGGTTAGTAGGCGAGGCTTTTTCAATACACGGTTAGTAGTGGTGTTATGTCCCTTTATACAAACAACACGGTGTTGAATAAAAATCTTAAAGGTTTCAACAGACGATGAAATTGATAATGAACGATTGAAATAAATTCATAAAACACATTTTATCAAGTTGTTGTTGTTGGCATTTGTTTTTGTATAGACCTATGGAAGTAGGTTCCTAATACTGAGTCGGTATTGAAGACTTGATCACTTTAGATGAGTCTTTTGTAGACGAAACACAAATACAAAATTTCAATCCTGGTATCTATGATGAGTTTATTTATAGGCCACTAGTCTAAATACCACATGTTAAGATAGTCGGTAAGATAATTTCGTTACATAATGTACTGGTGACATAAAACGATACACTTCGCTCTCATCCCATATGGAATTTACTGACCCCATATATATCGTATTAGATCACTAGCACACTATGTAACTAATAGTATTGTTTGTCTTGGCTCTATTCAAATTAAGATCTAAACACAGCGAGAAAATTTCAGCTGGCCCCTTAACAAAAATGTGTACTAGTTCAGGGAAAATGGACGTCATACTATACCATCATTATTTCAACAAGTACAAAATAGAAATTCAACAGTTGTAAAAGATTATCAAAAACACTGATCAACAAATATCAAGACAAATGTAAAAGTTTCCGAATGTTGCTATAAAGTATGGGTAGTACTGGCACGGTAAATAAAATATGACCTTCATATTGAACACAGAAGAACACACTGAGGTAGCAAGTTTTTAACTTAAAGTTTTATTTTACATTTTAGAGACCGAACTTTAAAAAAACGAAAAGCAAAAATTATATGGAAAAGTTAAATTGAAAGTGTACTTTAAAATACTCCAAAAGTTATAAATAAACTGTAGACCGTACTGTGACCTATAATGGTTTACTTTTATAAAATTTGACTTGGATGGAGAGTTGTCTCATTGGCACTCATACCACATCTTCTTATATCTATAAATTGAAATTCATACTAGTCTCATGGTCTAAAGTAAAGTATAGATACATTTATTCGAAAATGTGTAATTTGCATCTTCGAAATAAACCTAAACAAAATGAATTGTACTTTAAGGAACAATTCTACTATAAACTTTACAAAGTTTTCTGAAATAGTACTTTGTATATTCCATGAACAAAGTTGACAAGTTACATACAGTATTATCTAGTATTTAAATCGAAATAACTCTTAAACAGACATGCAAATAAAATAATATCTTACCGAAGGGAGATAATTTCAACATTTAAAAGAAACCAATTTAATTATCACCGTAACACTCCTCCCCACTCAGAACAATTTAGAATTTTTATAACTTTGTTCTTATAACAAACAAAAAACCCAATATAAATATCAAAAGCATGTAATTAAATTACCAAAAAAAAAAATTATATAACAAAATCCTCAATAATTGCAACAATTAACCCCCTTCCTCAGTAAAGTTCTAATGTTCCAAATCAAACACGATCACCATCTCATTATATCTTTGTCAGCACACATGTTGCTATAGTCAAATTCCACATATTGGTCTCGGGACACTGCCAAACTGTTATTGGGAAGAACATAAAATTATACCGGATGGTCTTTCACATACTGTCCTCTTTTCCATCGCTGCTTCCGTAGCAGCCACATTTTAAAACACGAAAGAATTTCCGAAATAATACAATTCCCGGAGACTTGTAATTCATGTTATACTCCTTGTGATTAGTCAACATCGTCTTTATGTCCACATCCGCGAAAGCATGTTCTTTCTTGTAGTGTGTCAATATTTTGAATATTTCAGGTGACTTTACTAAACATCCAAAATTAATACAGCTATTGTCTTTAAATTATGTTTACACCTTTTGCAAAATGTTAAGGTGATTTTGTTTTATGTTGAATTTTGCCAATGTTTATTGTAACTGTTATACGACAAGATTATAAAAGCGCTAAAAATATATTTTGATCCACGTAACATGTAGAGCAGTAATTCCAGCCAGTTTGTGGAAGGGCAGTAGTTGTCTAACAAAATCTCAGATTCATCCTGTTTAGTTGCACTGTCCATGTTCTCTTGCCACCCATTATTCGTCTCTGTACTTGTTTCTTCTTCACAAAACTGTAATAAACCTATTAATTCTTTGTGTTTTTAGTTTCTAGATGTTTAAGGTAATTGCTTTGTTTTTCTGGTGAGAAATCGTAAGAATTACACCGAAACACTTCAGTTGCAGAAGCAGAATGCTCTTGCAGTGATTGAAGCGCTTGTACCAAGCTCTTAAGTAAGCGTTAATTCAAACGTTTACAAAACCTTGGAGTTTTATTTTCGTTTGCAACTATTTCACGAGACATACAAAGAAGACATATTTTACAAACAGAAAGATTTTTAATTGTTAGTGTTAGAAAGATAATAACAGGTGGTTTTCCAAACACTGAGGTAGTGTATGTTTCGAATGAAGTCCAACAACACCAAACACATGCTTAATTTACAATGCTCTTTCATAAAGCACAATGAATGGTGTTAAAGACTAGCACAAAATTCATCTGCACTAGTTGCGCTAATTTTAGCTTGAAATGCATGCAAGATTTAACATAGATATTGCAATATTATCCTTTTTCAGTGTTAAAAAAATATACCTTGCTTTTGTTTGATTTTTATCGCCCTCTATTTGTCTTGTAGTTATTTTTGTAGTTTGGTTGCTGTCTCATTGACATTTATGCCACATTTTGGCAAGTCTAACCAATCATGTCCTGTCTTCTTCTAATATTGCTTAGTCTTTAGTTCTATGTTTTTATTTACTGTTTATTTGCTTTTAGTTGTATTCCGTTTTTTTTAGCCACGGCCTAGAACCAATGAAAATAGACTTTATATCAAAACTAGTAAAACTTCTCTAGAATCAAAATACTCATTATTTATATATTGATAATATTGTAGTGTCAAGATAAGTCAGCAACACGTGTATACTTTGTATACTAAATAAAAAAAATTAATTGACATTGACGATATAATGAATAATGAGACATCAGACAGGGTATTCAATATATGATCTCATCTAAAAACTTGCAAAAAGTAAAAAAAAAAAAAAAAATACCGAACTCCGAGGAAAATTCTAAACGGAAAGTCTCTAAGCAAATGGCAAAATCAAAAGCTCAAACACACCAAACTAATGGATAACAACTGTCATATTCCTGACTTGGTACAGGCAGTTTCTTATGTAGAAAATGGTGGATCAACCGCACAGCCCTATGGTTTGACCTTTGAATAAAAAAATTAGTGCATATCAACTTTCCATGTTAGGATATATTTTTTGACGAAACTTCATAGTAAAAGTGCCACAGTTTTAGCCGTAAAAGGAGTTCCTATGGGAAATTGCAATGTCTATATTTACAGAAATGCAACCTATATTGGGCGAAAAAAGAGGATGTATAGAGTTTCACTAAATTTGGTTTATCTCAGAGATTTTCCAGGATTCTGGAATTCCTCTTTCAGAAATAAAGATATGATTAACGAATATAATCAACAATTCTACATAGACGATGAATGGTATCGTTCTATTTAATGAAAGTCAGTGATGTTCTATATTTAGGTCAATCGTAAATTAAAGAGTATAAAACATGTAAGATACATTGTTATTTGAATCAACGACATCATCTACTAGCTGCGTAACTTCTTTAATAATATCTTGAACATTTAATCTGTGTGTAGCTACAATTTCCGTTAATTCAATGCACCTTTTAAGAATTTCTGTTCGGTTCTAATTAGTTCAACACAGGAAAATGTATGAAAGAAAAGCAATTATTCAGTTTGAGAACCGTGTTAATTTTAGCACAACGCAAAATGGGCTCTTCGTTTTGCCGAGTAAACCTTATCTGCTGATGCCATAGTTAACACCACTGGCATTGTTGAAGTCAAAGTGTCCGCACAATGGCCGAAATGAAGAGATCACACCTTTTTTCAGGGATGGCCTTCTGGTCCCAAGACTGTTGTGCTGTTTGATGTACTAGTACTTCATTTAAACTATACCTTGGTTGCTGTTCAATAGACCAGGAAGATCAGAGGATAGTTTGTTGGCGATGATGCTTTTATAACTATAGATTGCTTGACTGTTTGAGAAGTGCGTCCTTAAAAACATTTCTCTCTCGTGTAAGACAATAAGCTCTCAGCAGTTTTAGAACTAGCTTTTTTAGATGTGGGTGTTCTTTCAAAGCCTCTCAGTACCTCTGCGACAACTGTACTTGGTTGGATATCTGTTATTTCCAGATATATATATATAACATGTATTGTAAGATTTCGAATAGACGGACGGACGGATGTGCAGGGGTCTGGTTCACACATACCTTACTGTGAGTAGACATAATTTTTTGTTTACATAAACTTCATCCACAGTTCCAGGTAACCCTAAATTAAATCATATTATGCGTTCTTGAATCAAGGACTAAACGATTTGTTATTTAATCTTTAGGTCGACGGTAATAGTTCTGCCTTGAACATGAGTATTTATATTGAAAAAGATATTTCAATTTGTTTTTACGTGAGGCATTACTGTGTTAACTGAGAAGAGCATTACTGTGTCATATCTATGATTTCGAGGTTGATAATAGCAAAAATTATAAAGCTTCATAAATATAACTTACCTAGACAGACACATACCTTGCTGTGAACAGACATTGTTATAGTCCACTTATTCCTTATTCACGGTACCAAAAGGTAAATGTGAATTAAAATATATAAATACTTTAGGAACACGTAACTCTATAGCAAGTTCTAAGTACGGATTTTGTTGAGCGAGGAATACCATAAATACTGCTTTCTCAAACGTTACTTGGACAGTTAAATTAAAGTCAGCCCTCAAGATATCATAAGCAATAACATAAGTGTGTCGAAAATTGTATCGGATATTCTTCCTCAGTCATAAGTAACCTTCCAACATTACCGGACTGGATACAGAAATAACACGACGGGTGCCGTATACGGTGCAGGATATGCTTATCCTTTCGAAGCACCTGATTTCAGTCCCAGATTTTAGTTGAGATCGTGTTATTTCTTCTTTATTTTAAATGCTGTTAAACATGTCATTTTGGTTTAACGAGTCTTTGTTTACTCCTTGGTGTGATTGTTTTTTCTCCTTTTTTTTTGGAAATGTAAACATTTCAACTTAAATAAAGGTAGCAGTAGTATACAACTAAAATTGAGAATGGAAACGGGGAATATGTCAAAGATACAACAACCCGACCAAAGAGCAGATAACAGCCGAAGGCCACCAATAGGTCTTCAACGCTGCAAGAAAATCCCGCATCCGGAGGTCGGCCTCAGCTGGCCCCTAAATAAAAATGTGTACTAGTTCAGTGAAAATGGACGTCATACAAAACTCCAAAACATGTAAATGAACTTAAATTCGGCTGTTGTCTGCTCTATGGTCGGGTTGTTGTGTCTTTGAGACATTCCCCATTTCCATTCTCAATTTTATTAAATTAAAATGCATTCTAGACTAACAAAGGCCAGAGGCTCCAGACTTGGAACTGGCGCAAAAATGCGGCGGGGTTAAACATGTTTTGTCAGATCTCAACCCTCCCCTATACCTCTAGCCAATACAACTGTTCACTAGTCGTAATTCGATTAAGCAAACAATAATAGGTAACAAACTATAACCAAGGGAGACACATCAACTACAAGAGGAAAATAATGGAAAAACATAAACACTGAACTATTACAAATTTAAAGCAAACGTCATTATACAACGAAACGTACTGTCTGATTACAACTGCTAACCAGTAAAGGAATGGTACTGTTGATGTTATTCCATTATAGTACATGATAACGTATTCTAAAAGACTAACGGGAGTATTTTCTTTCAGTTTACTAGATGCTATATATTTCAGGTCAATAAATGAAACTAGCATTTTTTTTTATTCTAGTACATACAAATGTATTACTTACATGGCAAGGCCGAGTAGAAATATAATAACATTATCATAACATTATAAAGGTGCTTATGGTCAAAATAGCTAGACCTTTTATTGTATTTGTGTTTTCTTATATCATGACTAAAGCAAAGATAACCGTTGGAAATATATAAGTCAAGGAATTTAAAGCGATATTAAGTGACATTAAACATCTACTTCAAGAAACATTGAAATGTTTATATGTTTTGTCAATGACAAGAAAAGTGAACTAATAGCTAACTAAAAAAGGTCTGCAGCAACTGCTCCAGAAAAAGCAATCCATTAATGTGTTCTTTGGGAATTTTTTGAACCTCGATAATATTCAGATGCGAACCTATCAAGTCTAACACATCATGAATGCAAACATTTCTTGGGCAGTTTTGCAGATGAGAGTTCCAAGCTTCTAGAAGAATCTTGTTAATCATATTTAGCAAATGCTGATTTCCCTCCAAAAATTTCTTTCTTAACTGTTGTTTGTACAGCCAGAACCTCCGGGCTGACAACTTCATTGTTAGTGTCATGATTTTGATCTTCATAACCTAGAAAAATTCTGTTTAGGGAGTCAACATGCATTAAGGTACAGGATCCGACAATCGATTGAATAGACAAAAATCTAATATATTGTCTTATTTTAAATCTATTCAATCAACTGAATGACTGTATATGAAATAAACTCGATCGACAACAGTTGAACGGCACATGTCGAATCAATCAACTCAATGACTCCTGACATTAAAACGTTCGATCTTTACAATAGATACCCCGCCTGCCAACCAACTTGGCCGACATGGCTAAAAATAGAACATAGGGGTTAAATGCAGTTTTTGGCTTATATCTCTGAAACTAAAGCAAAAAGTATAACGGTTGCATTGATTTATGCATCAATTGTAAATAAAAATATCAGGTGAGCGACACAGGCTCCTTGAAGCCTCTAGTTTATTAAAGTGTCCAATAATAGAAAACAAAAGAAAAGAAATAACTTTAAAACTTGGTAAAAAAATTATTAAAAACCCTTGATATGAAGTCAAAATTTATTCGGTTTAAGTCATGTGCAGTAAAATATATTCATAAGAAAATACATAATCTATACCGACTCCAGACCTCTCTAGATGTAATTAGTTGTCAAATACATTAAAATCCTTATAATGTATGTTTTTTATTAGATGTGATGAATTATCAAGTCTATAATAACAAAGGAGACTGGGCTGAGTATACGTATAAAAAAAATTGGGTCGTTGCACTTGACATTGTCTAAATGATTTTAAGTCTTTTAGAGACAACAATAAATGTTTTTGTTTTTCGTTTTATTTTTTCATCACTGTAATCAATAAAATCAATGTTAAACCTATGTATATACCATAATTTGTATCAATTATTCTGGTCTTCATAGGCGTCGTGATTGACAAATACAACTATCCTTATTCTTCTTGCAAGAAAATATTTTGAAAAATAACTTTATCGTTTGAAAATTAACAACAAAACTGCCTTCATGGCTATCTAAAAGATATTTCGAGATTATTTCATTTCGTTCTGAAGTCGTGGAGGAATGTGTTGAAAAATTGCAACATCTGCCATTGAATTTAAATAAATCAGAAATATCAAAGTAATAGCATGAAAACATGGACGATATCGAGGTATGCCTCACACTCTTAGTACCACCAACGACAAAATTATTCTTTTACCTGTTTGACGTGTCAGATA
Source organism: Mytilus californianus (assembly GCF_021869535.1). Classification (NCBI taxonomy): domain Eukaryota; kingdom Metazoa; phylum Mollusca; class Bivalvia; order Mytilida; family Mytilidae; genus Mytilus; species Mytilus californianus. Next base: position 4,609,868 of record NW_026262672.1, read on the forward strand.
CGAGAACTTATTGATGGAATGTTACGGGTTAAGTTCTTCTCATATAATTTTATGATATGATACTAAACCTAACAGGAGGGATTATCGTGATTTTCATATCATGGAGACATACTTTTTCAGGGGTACGTCTAAACACTGCTCAGGACATACAAAGTGCACTCAGGACCCTTTATAGGCATCGTATTTGCACACAGGATGGCTGTATATATTCGTTACATGCTTCTTATTTAAGAGTTAAATTTTGGTCGAATTTGAAATCGGACTTAGATAGATATGTCAATTCTTATAAAATAATGAGAGCACGTGTCACTGATTACACAACTACTGAGCCGTGAATTATTCAATTAACAAAATTGATTGGATTATCTTTATTGTTGTTTATGAATAATGTTGTTTGTACAGTGTTACGTTAAAAATTAATAACACGATGTTTTAAGTTTTTAGGGATTGTTTAATGTAGTTAAATTTAAACTATGCATAGTAAATTTAACGTTTATGGAGAAAAAAAAAAAAAAAAAAAATTCTATGGATACCTATGGATCTTCAGAACGCTGGCACTGTTGTACAATTATATTCTGCTCTACTTCATCATTGTTGTATATAATTGTATTTAAATTTTCATATTTGGGTATTATTTCGATGTTCTTTTTCAGTTTATTTTTCATGATGACGGCTAAATTGATTTTGTTGTGGTCTGCAGTTCATGCATAAAGAAAATAAAAAAATCGTGTTATTTTATAGTTGCCGTTTTTCTGTAACAAGTTCGATTTTTGTTTTTCTTTGGGATTTGTTTTCTCTCTCTCCAAATCAACTTAATAAACAAAAACAAGGTTAACTGAATATCAAATTTTATTGAATTTGTATATCTTTATTCTCAATAAACCATATACATAGGTATAGAGAAGACAATTATGTACAATATTTACAATGAAAATATTTAGATGAATTTATTTATATGATTTGGTAAGTCTAATATCTTGGCTGCGTACATGCTGTCCTTGGTCTTTTTCTTTGGTTTGGCTTACGAGCAAGTTTCTGGGGTTTTTGCACTTCAAAATATGTGCACGAAGACTTAGTCGTGGTTTGGACGGATTTCGTGTCAATCAACAGTCTCCGAAATAGTCTTTCTCGCTGTTCTTTTGTTTTCGAAAACCAACATTGAAATGATACATCATGTTTTCTGTACGGACCGAAATGTTCATAATTTTTTTTTAACAGTAAGATACCAAAATATGATAAATGGAGAGAGTTCAATATACGATAGCACTTATTTAGGACAGTAAACTGAAAAAAATAAACATGGGAAGAACTGAGAAACAAAATTAAATATTTTTTTCATTTGTTTTACAATAAAAAAATCATTTTTTTTAATTTAGTTTAGAATCATACTACAATCTTACTTACAAAATGTTTAGCAATAATACCCAAATATGATAATTTTCAGAAAACGGAGACAAATTCATTTCTTTCAGAATTTATTTACACATAGAAATTCGTTCTAGGCTTGTATTACTGCATGGACAAGAACGATTTAAATGAGAAATAAAATCTTACTAAATGCTGACTTGTTAAACATTCGTATTACTCAGAAAATGCCTGTACCAAGTCAGGAATATGACAGTTGTTGTCCATTCGTTTGATGTGTTTTATCATTTGATTTTGCCATTTGATTAGGGACTTTCCGTTTTGAATTTTCCTCGGAGTTCAGTATTTTTGTGATTTTACTTTTTTTAGACATTTTATTTTCACTGTTTCACAACAAATCATCCTTCAGAATTTACTTTTACATTAAAACTGCTCAAGGAATCTTAATACTGGACAAGAACGAGCTCAATGTAAAACCAAATCTTACTACATGAAATAATCGCCACATATTGCAATAATTTATATCTATATTTTTGAACGTTTTCAAATGAAATGAATTGAATTAAAATTTCCCAACTATATGTAGATTTCTCATATTTCTTAAATGGCTTCAATTATTACAAACAAAACGAAAAGTTTATTTAACATTTTTTTCTAAAACAATATATCTTCATTGTTCTTTATTTTTCAAAAGACATCTTGGTTTTGTTTGTTTGCCAAGCTTACTTGTATGAGGTTAGGACCATTACTAATCACTCCTAATTATTAAAGATCAAACGACCTAATCAACATGATAATTGATATTCAATATAATCATCGGTCATGCCTGACATATTTCATAAAATCGGCGCGTGCCAATGAAAACTTCAATAACTTCTTAAATATTAAATTGATTTTATCAAAACAAAAATTATAAGATGGAGAATTAAATTATCTATCGAATGTATACCTTCACTACTCACTAAAACAACTATTTCATGTCCTGAGTGCACTCAGGAGGTCCTGAGCGGTGTTTAGACGTACCGCTTTTTCAGTCCTACATTCCACTGATTCATGTGGACAACTCGCGGTACTACTAACGACCAAATTATTTGATAAGTATCTGCGTGACAGTGAGGTTAATCTTATAATTGTTATTAAAACGACCATTATTTCTCCCTTAAAATATTATGATCCCCAAATGGCCAATTTGGGAGAATAAAAATATGATGGTCAAGCAGATAATGTTGTGATCGGCTCGTGGAAAGATTATTGGTCCCTGAATAGACCCGACCTGGAATAAAGAAGTACACAAGTGCAAGGCACTATAATATGACCTCTAAGTTCGGGCGTAGAATATTCTGTTGTGTTCTATTCGCAATTCTAAATCGTTTAAAGTAAAATCTTCTTCTGTAAGTTGTCACTTGTCAGATGACGATGTGGCAGGCTTTTTTTCTGTATAGGAAAGCAAAAGTCCTGTTAAAAAAAACGGTTTAATTTGATTGATTGATTGTTGTTTGCTTTACGCCGCATTAGCACAGAAAGGCTATATCGCGGCGAGAGCTAATTCGAATATTATAACAATTTAAGGTATATTTTTAAAATCAGACAAAAGGTCTTTCAATAAACTAAAATTCTAGACTAAAGCAAATTGATTATTTACAAATAAAAATCAACACTAAGATAACGTGATAAAAATTAAAATCGTTTTAAATATAACAACATTTTTATATTTTATAATATATTCCAATTTCTTTTAAGAATGAAACAATATTTGTAAATTGAATATTATTAAATAAATCATACATATTATTGACATTGAAATGCTTCTTCCGAATATCAGCAAAGTCAATACAATTGATTAAAACATGTTTAATAGTATACTTGCAGTTAAAAGGTATACATTGTGGTTCTACTTCATTTTTTAAAAGATATTCGTGTGTTATTCTAGTATGACCAATACGACATCTAGAAATAACACACTGATCTTTTCTGCACATAAAATTATTGAAAGGTTTACATAAATTAGGTTTAATTTCATGTAATTTATTGCCATCTTTTTTACTCCATTCATTTTTCAATATATTAAAAACATATTCTCTAATATTAGATTTAAAATCGGTATATGGTATATCACAGTTGGATAAAGGGTCACCCAGGGCATTCTTTGCCTCAAGGTCTACAGCTGTGTTTCCAAGGATTCCAACATGACTCGGCACCCATAGAAATAATATTTCTTTAAGAAGAATTTTTAAATTCCTCATTACATATAAGATTTTGAGAATTGTTGGGTTTTTAATTTTAGTATTTTGTATAGCTTGTAAGCATGAAAGTGAATCAGAACATATAATAAATTTGGATTTATCTGAAGAAGCAATAAATTTCAAAGCCAAAATTATTGCTTCTGCTTCAGCAGTAAAGATCGATGCATCAGATGGCAAACGGAGAGTTGCAGCTCTGTCCATGAAGACAGCAGCAGATGCAACTCTGTCACCATCTTTTGATCCATCAGTATAGACAGTTGAAAAATCTGAATAATTGGCTTTGATTTCAGCATAGTGTTGCTGAATTAAAAGAGGATTTGTTTTATTTTTATTGTGTTCACGGAGATCAAATATCATTTTTGGTTTGGGAAGTTCCCATGGAGGACATTTGCAAGTTTCAACTTGAGCAACAGATTTTAAATCAAAAGAAGCTAAATGTGATTTTAAACGTATACCTAACGGAGGAATTTTATTTTCATGTTTTGCAAAAATATCTTCATAAATTGGATTAAAAACACAGCTGTAGGCAGGGTTATCTGAGTAGGCTTTTAGTTTGACAGCATATTGAAGTCCAAGCTTCAAACGTCTGTTAGAGAGTGAGTGCTCATCAGCCTCTACATACAGACTCTCAACTGGTGAGGTTTTAAATGCGCCAAGACAGAGACGCAAACCCTGATGATGCACAGCATCGAGAATCTGCATGTAGGACTTCCTTGCAGAGCCATACACTATAGAGCCATAATCTAGTTTAGATCTAACTAGAGATCTATATAAATTAAGTAAAATGTTGCGATCAGCACCCCAGTCGGTGCTGCCGACAACTTTTAAAATATCTAATGCTTTTAAACATTTCGATTTTAACATTTTGATATGGGGTAGAAAGGTTAACTTTTTATCGAAAATTAACCCAAGAAATTTGGTTTCATCAACCATTTTAATTGGGTTGCCGTACAAAGTGAGTTCTGGATCAAGATGCAATTTCCTTTAGGTTTAATTTGACCTTATTGTTCTTCCCAAGGTATTTCATTTTATTAACGACTCCGATTACTTTTGTTCACAGTAGCACAAAATTACAATTACCATCGTGAAACTTTTGTTTCCCTTTCACAATCCTTTGGATTATTTCATAGGTACTGATACAACAAATTCCTCTAAACTTGTTAAAATTGAGGAATAAAAGCCTCAATTGAAGAAAAGAGAGAAAGATATCCAAGAACGAATACTACAAATAGAAGAGGAAAAGCTCAGCCTACTTAAACAACAGCACAATGAGACAAACATAACTGATGCCACAACATTAGCAATGGAACTTTTAATATTTGAAAGCATGTATCATATATTAATATAAATTAATTTATCTCTCAAACCTTTGTTGTAGAGATTATATGTGTCTGCATCAGGTCACAAACGTGTAATTGGTTGAACATCATAAAATAAAACAAACTTAATATTCAATAGACGTGACTGTATATATACATCCCAAAAATGAGTAAAATAAAACTGCCAGTATTTTTTACTGATGCCGTTTTGATGATGTACATTTAGTTCCTTTATCCAAAAGCTTTCCCGAACCTGTCGCTGGGCATCACTCCAGTGAATGTTCAGTTCAATCACTAGGATTTTCATGCGGATAAAGTCATGCATTTTATGACCCGACTGTCTGAAATGCTGACTAACTGGGAGAAGTGGCTTCTTAGAGAGATATAGCTCCCATGGCCATTGAAGCGTTTGTGGAAGGGTTGCTTTGACTCGATCAACAAATTGGAGGCCACAAACCGAACATTCTAGAATGCAAATAACATTCATACTCTTGCAGGTCATATATATAAAATAAATATAGCACTGGTTAGAAATATAATCCCTCCCTGTACCTTCAATACCCTACAAGGTTGCCATGTATATAGTTTGTACTATTTGTGTCTTTGTTTTGCAGGAATGAAATACAATTTATTTTCCTTTATATGATTTCTTTTATTTACTAGAATACAAAGTTGGCTACAATCTCCATTTGATGAAGACAAAGTGCTAAAATCTAAAAAGATCAACTTGCATACTGCTTCAGAAATTAAAAGTTTATGGACTTAGGAGGAAGAAAATGGAATTCATGAACTCCAAATTAAAAGAATTAATAATGGATCCAGCCATAAGAGGTAAAAATAAAACATCCAGTATTGGCACGGCTGAGGTAGCATGGGACCGCTATAATGTTTTAGATTGCAAGCATAGACGTCATAGAGGTAAATTCCTTGATTGCCGCACTAGAGAAAAGGAGGCAAACCTACCATGAAAAACAGACCAAAACATAAGAAAAGTCAACAGGGCTGAAAGTGACATCAAATCGCAGTTCAGAAGAATTTCAGATTTTATGAGGGCGCAAAATAAAGGCAACAGTAGTATACCGCTGTTCGAAACTCAAAAATCGATAGAGATAAAATCAAATCCGGGTTACAAACTAAAACTGAGGGAAACGCATCAAATATAAGAGGAGAACAACGACACAACAAAAACACAACATTAAAATGTAACACACACAGAAACGAACTATAATATAACAATGGCCATTTTCCTGACTTGGTACAGGACATTTTAAGAAAAAAATGGTGGGTTGAACCTGGTTTTGTGGCAAAGCGCCCGAAATGAAATATTGACTATATGATAAGATTAGAGTGAGATATAATAATGCATTGACCTTCAATTCTAATCAAACAACATCTTTTTAAAGTACACCTCTGAATAAAAAATGCTATAATCCATGTAATACCTTACTGCGCATGCCCATAGGTAACATCGTATACCTCGGGCTACAATAGATTGACTTTCAATGAAGCCAAACCTTAAAAAACTTCAAACAATTATGTTTGATCTAAAAAGAACAAAAACCAAGATCTGAACAAATAAATTATCATGTACTTGTTAAATTGATGTAGATCTGTTTCGAAAGTAACACCTTGAGGATTATTTGATTCAACTGCGAACAATAAATATACCATTGATATATTTCTACACATCTGGATACTGAATAAACAAATTGACACAAAAAAAAAACAAGTATCAGTACACTAAGCAAGATGCTGTTGGTCGTTGTATACCCTTCAGTTCGTTTTTCAGTTGTTATTTTAAGTCAGATTTTGATTTTCTGTTGATGTTGTATCCCCTGTCTTCTAAATCATCAGCCATGTCATCCTTATTAAGATAAAACAGGACATTAATTGCCTGCTAAATTCCTCCAATGGAGACCTTTGATGAACATCTGTCTCCTTTCCTCTAAGGATTTCATGCTGGTTTTATTTGCACAATGAAGATGTAGGTGGTCTTCTGCTTGAAAACCACAAATACAAGCAAAATTTCCTCCTTGCATGCACAACGTAAACTGTTCCAGGGTGAACACAATGGCTCCTTACTAGTTGACATACGTAGCCAAAATGACATGTACATTGTGCTTTAACTCTCGGATCTATTAAGGCAATTGATCGTTAATTATTGGGGTTGAAATCCTATGTGCTTCGTTGAATTTTCTAATTATCAATCCCTTTATTTCTTCGAAGGTCTTGAGATTGTCTAGGATTTCATTATCTTCTGTGGAAAAAAGGACATCCTGTTGTAGTCTTGTCGTTGAATATGACCCTTTTGAGTTGGATAATGATTTCTCCACTATAAAATCCCTCCCTGTCACGAAGTGCAGGTATCAGTAACGTTATCGGAACTATGGGATCTCCAGCAAATTTCTCCCACAGCTCATCTGCTATATAATCCATGTCCGCTATCAATACAGGAAGTATCCCGTCAGTGGTTGAACCAATGATGTTATTAACTGCACACAAACCACAGTAATTTGTATTTCCCTGCCACTGTATAAAGGATCCTGATACAAAAACGCTTGCTACTTCTGATAGTCTTTTCTCATACGGACATTTAAAAAGAACGTTTGAAACATAGAATGTTCAGTGACGCGGCACGTGTTTCGTCGTCAGAGAGGTTGTCCCAGATGTTTGTGAGCTCTCTAATTTTTCCTCAAAAGTCGACAGCATTAAAGAGGAATAGGTCGACTAATTCTTCCAGGCTGACGAGTTAAGTGCGCTTTGTATTTGCGATAGCCCCCAAGGGTGACTGGGGAATAGAAGTATGGTCACCATTGGTCTTCCTCCGACCGGCAGTAAAACCCGTGCTAAAGTGGGGCGTCCGTTTGGCTGTGCGGGATGTACAGCCACGTCCGGTCAGAATGGGGACGTTAAATCCGATGCCTCGTGTAAAGAGAGTGCCACGCTCTTTGCACGTTAAGAACCCTTGCAACAACTCTTTGAGGGGTCCGTAGGTGACCTGTTGCAAGGCTAAATTTTTGTCCTTATCCAATATACCCTCATTTCCCGTGGCAGTCTAAATTTCTCCGACCTTAATCCCTTAATCTATTACAGAACCTACCTATTGTATTTATTGTGAACTTGTTCTCGTCCTGAATATGCATGAAATATTTGCCACTGGACGTTAAGCAACCAACAATCAATCAATCAATCAATCTCTACAAATCTTACGCTTAAAGATCAGTTTTCCGGGAAAAAAAACTGTCAATATGTTGAATATGTTATGACTTGCAATATAAAATTAGAAGCAAGCCCCTAAATTTTTTGTAAAATTATTATTCAATGTCACATGCATTCAGATGTATAAATGATTCATAAGTTCTGTATTGTGAGCATTTTTAAATAGGTCATTACTTTATCTTTATTACAGATAAAAGAACGTGCAGAAACGGGAGTGGAGGCATGTATGATGGGGGTCGATTTGCAGCAAAATATTGAGATGGACACACCTAAGATGTGTCATTTATTTTCATACCTTCTGAAATATTGAGCTTTTAAGTATTTAGTTAACGCCGCCAGATCACTATCCCGGTGTCGACTTTTCAAGAAATCATCATACTTTAGGGTTTTAACCAATTAATGTCTACGAATGGGAGTCATTGCCCTTAACTGATAATGTTGAGTTGAAATAAAGACATGGCCTGTTTATCCGTTCATACTCTTACAATAACATAAGCGACAAATAGATGCCGAGTAAGGGACTACACAAGAAAGATGCATTCAACAACGTTGTGAAATCCTACAAACACGAAAGGTGATGTCCAATCCCAAGACACCAGAACCAATTCCGTAAATGTTACATCACTAATGCCAGTAGAAACATCACAAGAGCAGATTGAGACAAGCAATGTCTAAATACTATCACACAACACGAAATAAATAATGTCGCAGAACAGGGAAAACATACTGACACTCACGAGAAAATAAATAATGTCACACAGAAACAGAAGAGAAAAAAACCATGCCACACACGAAGAGCCAATAGATGAAGACTACCAGTACAAACGTCATTAAATCACATGATACAACCGAAGTTATCAGTTGATAACCTTCTATCTGGAAAAAAAAGATTGATTGATTGATTGTTGGTTGCTTAACGTCCAGTGGCAAATATTTCATGCATATTCAGGACGAGAACAAGTTCACAATAAATACAATAGGTAGGTTCTGTAATAGATTAAGGGATTAAGGTCGGAGAAATTTAGACTGCCACGGGAAATGAGGGTATATTGGATAGGGACAGAAATTTAGCCTTGCAACAGGTCACCTACGGACCCCTCAAAGAGTTGTTGCAAGGGTTCTTAACGTGCAAAGAGCGTGGCACTCTCTTTACACGAGGCATCGGATTTAACGTCCCCATTCTGAACGGACGTGGCTGCAAATTTGTACATCCCGCACAGCCAAACGGACGCCCCACTTTAGCACGGGTTTTACTGCCGGTCGGAGGAAGACCAATGGTGACCATACTTCTATTCCCCAGTCACCCTTGGGGGGAAAAAAAAAAAGAAAACACTTTCTTCTTTATTGGGCAGCTTGTAGCACTGTCAATTTTAGAAGATGGACCTGGTCTGCCTATTTTTGCAGAAACAGCTACTGATTTCATTTTATAGGGATCTATCAAAAGTATGCACCTGCATGTTATCCGACTGTTGGTCACTACAACAAGGATTTACCAGACTATATCTAGAGGTTGTTACAAAACAGAATCAGGAGAATTGTAATTCGACCTAGGTGGTGATTATCAAAATCAAAACTATTTGAAAAACATCAGAGGTCACAGCACGCACTAATCAAACAGCTCTTGGAAAAAGAAAGTCCACCGAAACACAACCAAAATCTTTAGAAAAATCACATGCATCTTAGTACTGGAATATTAGTAGTAAGGTATACTCATCTCCCAACTACATGTAATGAAATTAACGGTACAAATTCTTCTTCACCAGATTATTAATTATTGAAATTCACCAACGTAGCATTATGTATTTTGAGCAAACATTAGCCACCTTTCCGTTAATGTCATAAGGATTTAACTGGAGATGTCAGAATTGTTAGAGAGAGTACATGTGGAACCTTATATCTTAGGTGCAGTTTCTCGACTTCGTAATGTTAAAGAGCAAACATTAAACAAAATTTAGGAATCAACCAAAATATAGATGTAAATAACCTCGTAGCTAACGTAGACCGTGACGTTCAAATGAGCCACAATTTTTCAACAGGAAGGGGAAGTTGTCAGGAAAATGCAGAAATCGACGAGCTAGAATGTCTTAATTTCATTTTAACACCACACGAACAACGAGATCTTTCTAATGCCGACAACTCAAGCGATTCGTCAGTTGGGTTTCTGCTACTAAGCGATGGTTTTTGAATCCATTCTAGTCACTGATGCTTACGTTACAGCAGTCTGGAAACATTCAGGAGGAATTTGATGAAAAAGAAGTGCCTCTGAAGAGAACGGGGCGTATACAAATATGTATCAATCTCTTCAATCAAACAGACAGGACGAATTAAAGACTATTTTCAAGAAATCTGTACCAATCTCTTCAATAAAGACAGCGCATTGATTTGTCCGATGGGTTTCGGCTACCAGGCGATGTTTTTAGCAATCCATACCAGTCACTGATGCCTACGTTACAGCTGTCTGGAAACATTCAGGAGGATTCTGATGAAAATAGGGACCTTCCAAAATATAGATGTAAATATCCTCTGAGCTAACGTAGACCGTGATGTTAAAATGAGCCACAATATTTTAACAGAAACCGACGAGCTAGAAATGAGAGATTTCATTTTGTCCCCACCCGAACAACGAGATCTTACTAATGCTGACTGCGCAAGTGATACGTCCGATGGGTTTCGGCTACCAATCGATGGTTTTCTGAATCCATACGTCGTTGATGCATATATTAAAGCAGTGTGGAAACATTCAGGAGTATTCTGATAAAAAAAGTAATGCCTCTGAAGAGAATGTGGCGTATACAAATATGTATCAATCTCGAAAATCAAATAGACAGGACGAATTAAAGACTTAAATTCAAGAATTAGGACTAACTGAGACTATATTTAAGAATTCTGTATCAATCTCTACAATCAAAGAGACGGGACGAACAAAATGTAGGGATCTACCAAAATATAGATATAAATGTAAACTACCTCGGAGCTAACATAGACCGTGAAGTTGAAATGAGCCACAATTAGATTTGCTCTTAATGATTTAGTTTTTGAGATATGTCAAAAACTGCATATTACCCATGTTCCGTTTTAGCCATGGCGGCCATGTTTTCTGAGGAAACAGAAAATAAAACACAAACTTTATTCTAGATTGATTGATTGTTGGTTGCTTAACGTCCGGTGGCAAATATTTCATGCATGTTCAGGACGAGAACAAATTAACAAGAAATACAATAGGTAGGTCCTGTAATAGAGGTCAACTGGGTTGCAGGTTGGGAAAATTTGGACTGCCACGGGAAATGAGGATATATTGGATAGGGACAGAAATTTAGCCTTGCAACAGGCCACCTACAGACCCCTCAAAGAGTTGTTGCAAGGGTTCTTAACGTGCAAAGAGTGTGACACTTTCTCCACACGAGGCATCGGATTTAACGTCCCCATTCTGACTGGACGTGGATGCGTATTTGATACATCCCGCACAGCCAAACGGACGCCCCACTTCGGCAAGGGTTTTACTGCCGGTCGGAAGAAGACCTGTAGTGACCATATTTCTATTCCCCAGTCACCCTTGGGGTTGTTTATTTTTATTCTAGATAACCCCAGAATCATTCAGCTAAAGTTTAGTTTAATTTGGTTCAGTAGTTTCAGAGGAGAAGATTTTTTACAGTTAGAAAACATGATAAACAAATTGTGTAAAATTGTCTTTAAAGGGCAAAAACTCCTTAAGGAGTCAATTGACAATTTTGGTCATATATACCTATTTTTACTTTGCTGAACATTTTTTTCTGTTTACAGTTTATTTTATCTATAATAATATTCATTGATTGATTGATTGTTGGTTGCTTAACGTCCAGTGGCAAACATTTCATGCATATTCAGGACGAGAACAAATTAACAATAAATACAATAGGTAGGTTCTGTAATAGGGGCGTCCGGGGTTAAGGTCGGCAAAATTTACACTGCCACGGGAAATGAGGGAATATTGGATAGGGACAGAAATTTAGCCTTGCAACAGGTCACCTACGGACCCCTCAAAGAGTTGTTGCAAGGGTTCTTAACGTGCAAAGAGCGTGGCACTCTCTTTACACGAGGCATCGGATTTATCGTCCCCTTTCTGACCGGACGTGGCTGCAAATTTGTACATCCCGCACAGTCAAACGGACGCCCCTTTAGCAAGGGTATTACTGCCGGTCGGAGGAGGAACAATGGTGACCATACTTCTATTCCCCAGTCACCCTTGGGGGTTAATAATATTCAAGATAATTACCAAAAACTGCAAAATTTCCTTAAAATTACCAATTTAGTGGCATCAACCCAACAATGGGGTGTTAGATTCATCTGAAAATTTCAGGGCTGATAGCAGTTGACCTAATGAACATTTTTACCGCGTGTCAGATTTACCCAAAATGCTTTAGTTTTTGAGATATAAGCCAAAAACTGCATTATACACCTATGTTCTATTTTTAGCCATGGCGGCTATGTTTTTTTGACGAAACAGAAAATAAAACACAAACTCAAACTTTATTCTAGATACCCTAAGGATCATTCAGCTTAAGTTTGGTTGGAATTGGTTAAGTAGTTTCAGAGGAGATGTTTGAAATAGTGCACACCGGACGGACGTCAAGTGATGGCAAAAGCTCACCTTTCCTTTGGAAAATTTAGCTAAAAATTACATCCAGGATTAAACAGCAAATAACATAATACACAAACTTTTTATATTAAGACTAACGTCAAATCTTAATCTGGAACTCTATCCACATTAACTGTCAAATTAAACGAAAGATTTACGAGATTCCGCCATGTTCTATTCAATTTAGAACTTTTCAATTTGGTGCTTAATATTGATGGCTTAACAGAAGTTTTATCAAAAGACACCCCTTACACGCAGCATAATCTGAAAACGTATTTAAAAGAATGCAACGACCAAACCGAATGAAAAGTATCATAATTGAACAGCTACATCGGATATGACTTCGCATATATATAATACATGATACTGTTAGCAATATTTCTAATGTCTAACTTAAGTATGCTGTTTTGCTGTTCTGCTTTATTGTATTTGTAATTGTAACTTTATATTGTCATAAATGTATGTGCACTTTGCCCCTAGAGGGTACCTCGTATGGAAATAAAAGATATATTCTATATATATATTCATATAATTTAATGGCAGCCTTAAAATATGTATGTTATAGGACTCGTTCGTGAGCTGCTCCACTCAAAGGGGCATAATCGTAACAGTACCGAATCAGAAGCGAACATGTGGTAAAAACCGATCTGACATCTTACAGATCCGTTTTAAAGTCCTTTATTGACATGTTTGTAACAATTCCACTGGCTGCATGTCGGCATGTTGGGAATCTGACCTAAAATAATTTGGATGTACTATTAGGGGGTGTTTAACCACCTCGAGTATCTATGAGGATCTCGAACGGACGGTCAAATAAAAAAAGGGAAATAATTTTGCCGTTGGTAGTACGAAGAGCTGCCATCTGTAATTGATGTAAATCATTCCGTATTTGGCTTAAACGTATACAAATAGAAACGGTAGGTCTTCAACTACCTATGCATGCTTGATCACCTTAGCTGACCTTATTTTGGCTTTTTTAAATGAGTTCAAATTGAATTTCAGAAGCCTGCATGAGGACGACTCCGAAGGCAAAAGTGACTGAAGTAGTAAACGAACAAAAAGTCGCAGGACATAAAGTTACAAATTTGATAGGACAAAAAGTCACAAACAATTTGTTGACAATTGTTCGAATATTAAGAGAAATCTGGAAATATTTTCTTTTTATTACATATATTCATTTTTCAGTTTATGAAACTGTTCATCAGCCTTGATGAATGGGAACAGGACAGGCAAATAAATTTTAATCCGGAAAAGTGTTATGTAATACATATCTCTAAAAAAATGAACCCTTCCGCTTTTGATTATACATTGCACAATCATGTTGAAGATCAGTAAAAGACAGTAAATATGTAGGCGTAACTATAAGCCATGATCTTGACTGGGGAACACACATAAACAATATAACCTGCAAGACAAATAAAACCATCAGTACACATCACTTGTCCTTCCAGTCGTCGAATACTCTTCCCCTGTCTGGGTCCATACAAAAAGCACCACATCACTCAGATTCAGATTCAGCGTAAAGCAGCCAGATTCGTCTATAATGATTGTAAAGACAGAACACCTGGAGCCAACATGATGAATTCTTTACAATGTGAAAATTTATTCTTACGATGAAAAAAGGCTAGATTAACTATGCTATATAAAATTTATTTTGGGTTAGTAGAAGTTCCAAAGGACAATTTAACGAAATCTGATAGACGTACTAAGGGGTTAACATAAATTTCGGCATATAGCAACCAATAAAGACTTCTATAAATATTCTTTCTATCCAAATACTACCTCTGAAGCAATAGTAATGTCTGATACCCTGGAATCCTTCAAAAGTGGCATATCCACTCTAACATTTGAAGGACCCACAACAACTTATAAAACTACCAATGCCACTGTACATAATGTATATATGTTGTTCTACAGACACATTTTTTTTCTTGTTTGTATCAATTTTAATTAAGTCAATATGTACATAGCACACAATTTCCGGGAAGTTTTACACTCCTACCTAGGAGTCTACTCCCGTATTCGGAAGAAGAAGAAATGCAAATTTATTAAATTTTATACATGCAAAGGATGTTTTTCTTGGCACCATGAAGCCATTTAAGTACCAAGGCACTTTGTCATTTTGTTTTCATAACAATTATTTGATCATTATTAATATTTATTGAATGAATTTTAATAACAAATTTGCATTACATATAATACTGTTTTCTTCAAAGAAAAAATAATCTCAAATATGTACGAGCAGGCCAAGGCACCCAATGGGACTTCAACACAGCGAGACAATCTGGCACCCGCTGGCGGGCTTCAACTGGCCCTTAAACAAAAATATGTACTAGTTAAACGAAAATAGACGTTATACTTAACTCTGAATCATACAAATGAACCAAAATTATAAAAAAAACCACACACATGAAATATTCGTGATTGTACCAATGAAACACCATAAAACCGTAAGTGCGTTAAAATGCTCAATAAAATTTCGGTGACCATGAAAAACCATAAAAAAATGAATGAAATATAATGAAATAACACCAGCAATCATGAACATAATGATATAACATGATAATGTACATTAATTTGAATGAATTAACATGATAAAATTTTAAAAACGATTAAAAGTTCAGAACACAACAATAATGATGCAAATAAGAATACCAGATAATCTGTATAATGTAGTCGGGAGATAAGTTATTAATTTTATTTCATAAAATATTATTGGCAACTTATTTGCAGAAATCATTTATCAATCTTAAAAAATTATTTAACAATGAATCTCGTTCGTTTATTTTCAGGAGTTCCAGTATTAAACACTATATTTAAAAAAAAATTAAATACGTTTTGCTTAAGGTGCATACGAAATGAAATTAATTTACATAGAAGTTTATCACGTATAATAATGAAATTCAACAACCTGAATCAAAATTTTGTATTGATTCTTTTTCCAAAGGAGTGAAATGTGACTTGTGTATAACACATCAAACGAGACCCAAAAAGAGTGTACCAGGGAAAGCTGCATGGGTTGATTTGCCTTGCTCATGGATGGTATTTGAAAGTATTCTGAGACATGGGCGCAGTGAGACACATAAAGAGGCTGTTGCTTTTGTAGGGAAAAGAGTTCTTGCTTACACCAGTCTTGCCACAACAGTTGAGAAGGAAGTCACCTTAAATGAGATGGCAATGGAATTAGAAATGACATGCTTGTATTGGTTATGCAAAAGGGAACTTCAACATACAACCAACTATGTTCCTTTGATGAACCTGTGTAAGTTTGATTTTAAGTGCTTAAAAATAATGCTCCTTTCTAATATTATTTCAAGATATGTATTTTGAGAAAATATGGTTTTGAATGTATTATTGTGCTGTGCCAGGCCTAAACATCTTAAATAAAAAAAAAATCTTTTGTCAGGCAAAGACCTTGGTGTTGATGTCATGAGTGCCTTGATGGTTGGAAAGAATGCAAAGTACACGTCTGAAAGATTTACCCAGGAAGCATTGATGTCGTTCAAATATATAGTAAAGAGCTAAAAAAATCACCCTTCTACACTGTAATGTTTGATGAAACAACTGATGTATCTGTTACGAATGAGTTGATTCTCTATATGAGGTACAAATTCTTTAAATTTTAGATAGTTACTGATTTTTTTATTTTCTTAAATTACTCACTTTTCAGCCACTTCTTTCATTGAAATACTAAAGATTTGTTTTTTGTTTCAGATTTCTTAAAAATGTCAAAAGCTCTACTCATTTCTCAAAAATGATTGGACATTTTGACGGAAATGAAGCAACAATTAAGAGTGCCATAGTTCAAACTCTGGAAGAGATTGATGTGCCACTGGAGAAGATGTGTGCTTTAGGTAGTGATGGAGCATCTGTCATGCTTGGTAGAAAACAACTTTTTGTGATGTTTCATATAGTAACCTTGATTTTGGATTTCCTATCGAAAGACACTTCTACGGTCCCCGTCATGGGAAAGGCCAATCAGATTGGGCTGGGGCAGTCGTAAAAAGTGTGGTAAGAAGAACTGTGCTAGGGGGAAATGTTATTATAAAAAATGCAAGAGACCTTGATGATTTTTCCACAAAAAAATTGAAAATTGACTCTGATAATCGCATAGTAATGGATAATAACCCTATTCTTTTTCCACAACTGTACGTAATACTTTAGAATTCTGCTGTATACTTTGGCTGTAGTTCTGTGAACATAGCAGTTGGCTTTGCAAATTACATATATGCTGGGCACTAGAGTGTACATGCTGTTAAAGAACTGTTAAGAAAATGCACTTCAATTGCTATATTTATCACGTAACGTTACCGAAATCCATTAATCTGGGTATTTTGTAAATGCTTTGGAGTCAATTTCTGGACTCTTTCATCTAGGTTAACATACTCATTAATTTATAATGGTTATGAAACAGAAACATACGGAGAAGATTAAGGTTCATAGGTCAAAATTGACGGAAGACCAAAAGAAGAAAAAGACCGGGAACAAAGTAAACTAAGAATGCGAAAATATAGGGAAAGAAAAAATCCATAATGATGACAATAAATCAGTTGAAACTAGACAATATCAGAAGAAGAAACTTCAAAAACAAAGAATATATAAACAACAATGGATAAATAACCTATCGTCAAAGAAAAAGAAAAAAACATCAGAGAGAAAGATGCAGCCTGTAAACGTACAACAACGATGAAGAAAGACAAACGAGCTTCCAAAGTGTCCATGAATTTTACTGCATTTAATACAGAAGCAGTATACTAAAAGGATGCTTTGCGTAAAGCAATATACAGAACAAAAAAAGAAACTGCCTTGCACTCGGACTCCAAACAAATATGCTTAAGTAGTAGGTGGACTTACTTTACACTGTTCGAGAAGCACACACTAGTTTACTGAAATGCAAAAATGACCAGCAAAAAAAAAAGGAAAAAAGAAATAAAAGCCGAACATTTGGTTCGTAAGTCATTTTTTTTTTAGTTTATGTGTCGACAAAGATGTTGGGTGTAACGTTTAACTGACACTTAATAAATAAACTCATCAATTATACCAGGATTGAAATTTTATAGTTGCGCCAGACGCGCGTTTCGTCTACAAAAGACTCATCAGTGACGCTCGAGTCAAATAATGTTAAAAAGGCCAAATAAAGTACGAAGTTGAAGAGCATTGAGGACCAAAAATTTCTTAAAGTTTTGCCTAATACAGCTAAGGTAATCTATTCCTGAGGTAGAAAAGCTTTAGTATTTAAAAAGTTCAAAGTTTTGTTAACAGTTAATTTATAATTATAAACATATCAATGATAACTCAAGTCAACACAGAAGTGTAAAGAGGTATGCAGACCTATTTGGAAAAAAAATTTCCTGCAACCTGTACGACATTCCCCAAACACATTCTTATAAAAAATTGAATTACTGATAAGAGTGAAACTATAGTACATGGCCCCGCCATAAAGATAAATTTTAGATATTATGAATAGTTTTTCATCAAACTAATATTGCAAAATGTAAATACATGTGGGAAAGATATTTTCAATAAAATTAGACGTATGATTTACAATTCCAGGGGTATCACTGGCAGAAAGAATGAATTGTAACATCGGAAAAGGGAGACTAAAATCAAAACTCTCTTTATCCTGGTCTCCACAAGAGTTGATAAAATTCATTATCAGTCAATTACCTGTACTAAGAGGACGCAGCTACGAGATGCTGTACTCTGTGTCTGGTGGCGCTTTAAAAAAATTTCCAGAGGAGATCAACACACAACTGGATGAAAGTATTCTTGAGTGGTATAAGGAGGACACCAGGGACCCTTTTTATTAGACCGATAGAATTTTTGGTATTGACAGGGCATGTGCAGGTATGAAGCTAAAGTATTCTTCAAATATAGCTCTATCAACATACTAAACATATACACAGAACGCAGGTAGGTTAATGCCGGATTTTATTAATTTTCTAGGTATCCCACCTTTTTTATTTATTTTTTATTTTGAAAGAAAAATAACTGATTCCAGATTTGTTTATGTGGTACACATTGGTGATACGTCTACCAAGAAAATATTTTCTGCTGTCACACGTGGTGTCTAAGTCGTCACGTGATTATACGAAAAGACTAATTTCCCATATGATTTAGCCTGTAGAACAAGTTCCCATACTAAAAATGTCGCCATGAAATTTCACTGTACGGTAAAAGATACCTTTTACTCCATAAAAACTGCTGATCGCTCACTGATAAATGTTTCCCTTTATTTTAACAACATTAAAACCAGAAATTCACGTCCGTTGTTATGAATTTTATCATAAAAAATACCTCTATTTTCAATTTAACCAAAAATTTATACAAGCGTTCAGCAATTTTCAATAAGCTGACTAATTCTTCTATAAACAACTCAAAGGATTTGAAATAATATTGCCGTTGGTAACTTGTTCTACTCGTTTGTTTGTTGTCCGCATATACCGTCTGAAATGACGCCCATTGCATAAACGCTTTACTGATCGCGGAAGGGAGGTAATTGAGGTAAAACATTCCAAAGTTGCGTTTACGGGAATTTCATAAATGGAAGATAAAAACATTCTTGCGCTGTTGTTTCTGATTATATCATGCACGCATATTTAGAAAATCACGCATATATGGCAATAAATAACATTCGTTAATTATTAAAAAATACCATGCCCTTAAATAAGTACGTTTTGAAAAAAAGGGGGTGGGTGTTTCATCTTCTATATTTCACACACAATGTGAGATCTTCAATATTTCACACACAATGTGAGCATTCTTTCTTGAATATACAATTTAAAGGATTTGTATGGGTTATGCATAGTTTTTAATTTGTGTCATACTGTTGAGACACCATTCTGATGTGTTTTATAGTTTAAAATGACAAAAAGTATCAAAGTCTATATGTAGAAGGTTTTGATCAATTCCTTTCTTACTGACTTAAAAACAGAAGCTATTTCAAGGGTCCTCAATTATCAATTTCCTGGTGAAGTCTTAAATTTTATAACAATAATAAATATTGTGCACATTATGAATGAATTTCCTTGTAAAAACCCAGTCATTCTGCAAATGAAGGGTTTATTAAAATCAGAGACATTATTAGTCATATAATACATGATATTTCTCTCTTAAAATGTGTAAGGGAGCTACCATTTGATTTTTATGGGGGGCTAGGATGAAATTTGAAAAAAATAGGCAGGACAGGAGTTTTGAGTAAAAAAAAAGGCAGGATGACAATTTAGGTTAAAAAAAGTCAGGATAAACTAATAAAAAAAGGCAGGACCGAATAGAGTGAAAAATAAAAAGGCAGGACTGAATAGAGGGAAAAATAAATAGGCAGGACAAAATTTTTCATCCTAGCCCCCCCATAAAAATCAAATGGTAGCTCCCTAAGTTGACCTCAAGAAATCAAATCTGCTGTGAGAAATATGTATCATTCATTATCCCCTGTAACTGCTGAATAAGAGACAGTGGTAAAGCCCAGAAAATATTAAAAATTTTATTTCTTTAACTGCTGAATCCATTTGTCCAAGATTAAAACTTACTTAACTTCTAACACTAAATAAAAAAAGTACATCAAGTACTAGTAGTTAGCCCAAAAATTTAAGAAGGATGATAAAAGAAAACAAATAGCATACAATATTAAAGCGAATTTCTAAAACATTTATTTATCTTTATATACATGAACATAAATGTATACTTTCACTAAAAACTTGCATGTTTCATAATACTCATTGTATTATGATGTTTATGTATCTTGCCAGACAATGGTAAATAAATAATGTCTATACAATGATTTGTAATAAAGCTTTTGATTTTTCAATTCATAATAAAGTATAAATGAATGGTCAAATAATAAATGTCTATTTAAATGTTTTATAAAGATGTCTGATGAATCTTCATATATTTCTGATCTAAATAATGCCTCACACTTTATTTTGAAAATATCAAATCCTGCTACACTAATTTTTTTCATTCAATAAATCCAAATCACATTCAAACCTTTGAAATGTCTCTGTCTTACATGTTCCAGAATCAAATTAGCTGTTGGTTCCTTGTTTGATATCCATTTGTTGTAATACTAAACATTGTTTGCCTTCAATGTTTTTCAACTGGTTTATTTTAAATTCACTTTTTTGTATGCCACAAATCAGCTTTACACATTTTTATTTAAAGCTATCAGTCTGTTTTGACATCTTAGTAATTAATGTCATAAATAGTCATAAACATTTCATTTCTCACAGATTTTAAATCATCACAATATTATAACATGTTTTATCCGACAATTTCCTTTTCTTCAATTTTCCTTTAATTCACATGTAACATGTCATGAATTAT
This sequence comes from Mytilus californianus, assembly GCF_021869535.1. Classification (NCBI taxonomy): domain Eukaryota; kingdom Metazoa; phylum Mollusca; class Bivalvia; order Mytilida; family Mytilidae; genus Mytilus; species Mytilus californianus. The sequence goes on from NW_026262672.1 coordinate 4,630,951, forward strand.
CTTATACACAGCTCAGTAATCAGTCTTCTTTGATATATATCAAAAACTAATTCTCACATATATATTTTCTATCATTTCTCTTTTCATGCATAGATCCAGAATCATCTCTGTAGTTTTTATATGATACACAATTTCCTTTTGCTGCATTTTCAAAATAAAGGAAGTGCAGTCTTTTTCTCTCACAGTTTCATTGTGTGGTATAATACCATTGCTTACAAGTCACCAAAGTGCTGAAAATAGAATTGTAAACAATATTTGGATAAAATATACTTGATATATGAGGGTGTGGAGTTTACATACTAGAGAATAATGGACCAAAAAATTTATAATAAGAATAGAGAATAATGAGGTGCTAAAATATAAAGAATAGAGAATAATGGGCAATATGTATAAAGATTAGAGAGAAATGGCCTAAAAAATTAAAGAATACAGAAATGAAGGACCCCCATCCAGACCCTCATATATGATCTGATACAAAATAGTAAGTTTAATTCTATCTTCCTATAAAAAAGCATAACAGTTAACTTGGATGTAACCTTTTAGTTAAAAATACATTTCCAAATTAAAAAGTTTCTTTAAAATAACAATATATATTATATAGTTTAAACTACATAATACTAAAAATTATACTTTCTGAGACATAATCACTGATTAACCAATATGCTTATTTGTATTACTTCATCTGCACTGACTGAATGAAACTGAGGGAAGCATAACAGTTATGTACACACAAAACAATATAATAATATCAATGCTTACATTTTGGAGACCTCTTGTTTGGCATTGTGGAAACTATGTTTTCTCTGGGTATTAGAAATTTCATTCTAATGTGTAGTGATAATCTTTCTACAAAAGAAGAAGATAACTTTACAATCATAACTGGAATATTTCAAGCCCATAACACTCTAAATAGTTGAAAAGTGTCCTCCTAATCTGTACTAGACATCATAGTTACAACAGACAGAACTCATGACAATTTTGATAGTTAATCAATATAATGATAATATGTTTATATCACTTTTTAAAGTGCAATAAATCAATAAATCAAAATTGCTCTATGTATGAACACAAAAAGTGATGAAATAAAATGTTAATATGAGATTTTAAAACATGAATGAAATTAATATTGTGTTTGAAAAATGGTCACATCATACTAAATAATTATAAAAGCTAGTTATTTTTATATATCAAATTCCTACTTATAATGATAATTTACTAAATTTAGACAAGCTATTGGCATGACTGCACACACTGTGCCATGATGTAGTTAAAAAATGCATATGTTTTACTATGATCTCTTTTTCTTTCTTTGACCCCCTTCTTTGTATTTGTAATATGTAAATGATTATACAAATCAAATACCTAAGAGAAAATGGGACATAATCATGATGCTTAAAGAGTAATTTGAAGATTTATGCTCAAAATATATGGAAGTGTTTTCCTCCACAATAATATGATCTAATATGGCCATGGCATGTCAGTCTGACAGCACTTTTTCATAAGCACCCACATTATTTTAACACTAGTAAAGTAATTTTGACTTGCCTAAAATTATACTTTCTATAAACACTGCCTTTCGTCCTTGCCGTTTTTTAAATAGCCAGAAAAACGCCAAATGTGAAAATTAACACCCCTTTTTAAAGAAAGGTACATTTTGATCTAGATGTATAATCTTCCTTCAATGAAATGAAATATACGGCCTTTGGCAGTAAAAGAATATGATAATTTGAAACAAACTTACCTCAAAATAATAGCAATATCCATCTTTGAAACGTGTGTTTACGTGATAAGACACTCATGACAAGGTGCCCGATCAGCTGATGATCACGAAGTATGACGTGATGTGCATGTGCAAGCCCAACCTTGACGTTGATGGAACGATCAGGCCAATCAGATTCCGCGTAGTTTGGTAAATGACGTCAGATTTCGATTTCGATGCAAACACCGATATTCAGTGCCAGTTTTTTTTAAAGTACATTAACCTACCTGCGAAGTACAAAGCCAACACATACCAAGCTAAGAGACATCATGCGGGACACAATGTAAATGCTAATATTTCATTAAAGAAGTTACCACGTTTTGGGATGGTAGAGGACTGGTTGAGGAGAGATAAAAGCCCATTATTGCAGGTCAAATGTGAATTATCAACTGGACAGAAGCACTGAATTTAAAAACGATTTTGTGCAGAATATGGGTAAAAGTATGAAAAAAACTACTAGAATGGACCACCAGTTTGACTAATCAAGAACAAACGCAGGCACACCAATGACGCATTTATTTTTAGAAGCATTATCTACAAATGTTGTCTTAAAGACTGACAATTCTACAGTGATGAATGTTGAAAGATCAGGACAACCTGTTACTCTCGTGAACATTTCTCTTTACGAGCCAGACACTGTACATTGTATTTATATTGATTGATTGATTGTTGGTTGCTTAACGTCCAGTGGCAAATATGTCATGCATATTCAGGACGAGAACAAGTTAACAATAAATACAATAGGTGGGTTCTGTAATAGATTAAGGGATTGAGGTCGGAGAAATTTAGACTGCCACGGGAAATGAGGGTATATTGGATAGGGACAGAAATTTAGCCTTGCAACAGGTCACCTACGGACCCCTCAAAGAGTTGTTGCAAGGGTTCTTAACGTGCAAAGAACGTGGCACTTTCTTCACACGAGGCATCGGATTTAACGTCCCCATTCTGACCGGACGTGGCTGCAAGTTTGTACATCCCGCACAGCCAAACGGACGCCCCACTTTAGAACGGGTTTTACTGCCGGTCGGAGGAAGACCAATGGTGACCATACTTCTATTCCCCAGTCACCCTTGGGGGGCATTGTATTTAGATGTTTCAACGAATTGTTCCACCTGTTGACCATTCCTAGATCACTTATCTCGGAATCAAGAAACTGGCACTTTGAAGAAAGGCTGGATATTTGTTGTTGATTATGGTCTATCTGTAGCTCCATCAAATTCTTTAGTCAGAATGTTCTTGGTCAGATTGGTCAACTTCTTGAAATTTGACAAAGTTTAACAAGTTTCATTTGAAAAGATTGAACTAAACGGACAAGTTCCCGACAACCCAGCAGAACGTCCACATGCATCTGAAAACTTAGCACTCAGCAGACATGGTCCTTTCAAAACCTGTGAAATCTTCAAATACTCCAATGCTAAACCAGGTAGTAGTGAACACATGTTAAATATGGAAGAAATGGCAGAATACGTGATTTCATGTTTGTAAACTGCTCACTTTGGAGCAAAGTCTTTCTTTTGGTTTCGTGGAGTCAAAGAGAATTACATTATTGATGATGACATGGCTTTGCACACTTTCATCAAACGGTCTGAACAAGGCAAACATGAACGTGTTGAAGAACATATCGCAAGAAAATGCCATCACAAAAGTAGGGAAAATAAAAGAAGCATTTAAAGGAAACTACATTGCAAAGCCGTTTCTAATTATTTGTTTGACCAGAAATGGACAAAGTGACAAGTTCTAGTGAATTTGTCGAACAAATGGTAACATTTATTGCAACTGGGTTATACTTAATCAGTTATGTTAAATATTGACACATGAACGCAATAAAATTCCTTTTCTTCGGACTTCATCCATCATCTTTGAAATGAAAGGAAGTCAATGGACAAGCATTTATCTGAGGTTCAGGCAAAAAAGAGAAAGAGAGAAACAGCATCAAATACAAAAAATATTTCTAGGGGGAAAAGTGAATCTCGCATGGGGTATGGCAAATGGTTTACCTGCTCACCTGAGGATTAGGATGACAGGACAATAAATATACAGTGTGGCTGGCTGAAAACAGACAAAATGAGGCGTTAATCTTAAGATGAATTTAACATTTACTGCTATTGTTGATCCTTATCCATTTCCCAAAGAAAAGAGACAGTTTGTACTTTTTTATTTCCAAAATTCTCTGATTGTTGGAGTGATTTTGTTTGTTATAAATAAACTTGAAATTGATGTAGGTATAAATTCATTGTGAAAAAAACAAGTTTCTCCGACTCACTTAATATATATGTACAATAAGATTTACGACTTCTCATCTCGCATGTCACCAGTTTAAAATATTCCTGCACTAATCATTTGATTATTTATTCCAATGGACCGAACTTATCCCAAGTTAGTAACCTGTACCAAGTGATATGAATATTAGTATATCTGGTGGATAGGTTGATCATACCATGTTTTTTATTCTTAAAGTGTTTTTTTTTTTGACTTTTTTAAAATTACTAATGGAGTTCACACGTTTGGGTCCAAATGAAAAGGATGGTAGATTAGAGGATGTCTTTTACAGTGGTTTTGGACAAGTTTATTGGGTCCAACTGTTTCACAAACTAAGTCTAAGAAACTCTTCCCACAACTGAAAGAACAAGTAAATCAAATTGTTCTACTAAGAACAGAAGTGGAGAGAAAATGTAAGTTCAAATTGATTAATAACAAATTGTCATGTAATAACTTTTTTTTAAATGTAAGAAATGCCTTCAACTTCTCCATTGTACATTGTATGTTGCTTGCATGATTATTTGTGCATCATTAGCGCTCTAACTGGTACAATCTTTGTGACATTTTTATCTAATTTAGATGAGCAATGTCTCTCAGTCTGGAAAAAATAGAAAATCCGAGCCGATAAACAAGTTTTAAGAGATATCCTCTAAAAACAGCAGTTTAACCTTTCTAAATGTCCACAATTTTAAGTGATGGTTAACACCATTAATAGCAATGGGAAAACCAAGTCATATAAGATACACCAGATTCTCCAACAATTCAGAGAATAAGTACATTAACCTTACCAGTACCAGTAGAACAAGTGAAAGTGTAATACACACCAGGGGGTGTACAAATAAATGAATTGAACAATTATTTCAGGAGGCAGAGTACAAAGTTCCTTCCAAGATTTATCATTTGAAAAAAAAACGGTGAAGTAAACTACTTTTATAACCAAAGCTGAAAAGGAAGTGGATAAGCACATAAAAAGCAGCAAAGACGATGAGGAACCAGATTTATATTATTTGTTAGTTAAACCAGCAGAATTTATTGTAAGGGAGAAAGTACAATAGCATGATTCAAATGGCGTGTTAAAGTGTCTTCAATTTAGATTATCCTAGAAAATATAATCAGTGCATAAGATTTTGGCAACAGTATGTTTAAGGAGGTGCTTTTACAGGTTAAAAGTGTGTAAAATATAAGAGTTTGTGAGTACAATAACAAGTTACATCTAATTCGTGGGAATAAGGAGAAAAATGAAATTAGATTTTACTCATTAGAAAGAGATATTTACTGTGGGTTTTTTTTACAACATTACACCTATCTCACATTTAAAAACAGTTTATAACCAAGACATAGTATAATGTCAGTCCAACTTTTTACCTTGTCATTTTTACTGTTTGAAGGTAAGCTCAGACACTCCAACAGGAATTAATATTGCTTGTCCATTATCAAGGACTTATTCAATATAATCATAAACCTCTGTTACATCTGTAAAATCAAGCACACAATCATTTCATCGAATACAACTGTCAATTTACATCTCCAATATATGTGTGATTTGTGGTTCTTCTTTATTCAGATTGACATTACAGATCATCTTCTTGTAGGTTAACAGTAATCGTGTGTTCCATTAATTGATATGTACATGTTGCTATTTGAGAAAAAAAAGTGTTAATAATCATTAGGAATATAATAATACCCCTTTAATAAATATAACTATTACAAGGATTGTTACCTTTGTCCGTATTTAACGCAATTCAAAATAGATCTACACTTACAATTTTTTAAATGCATATCATTAAAATGTGTACATGTATGTTTCTATAATAACGTAGAGATTGTGAGGAAAAAGAAAACTGAATAACTTGGAAACACAAACCAGTAAAAACTTAAAACAGATACAATGCGGGAACAACCAGCCCTTTCGAGTAGGAAACAGAATCCCTCCATATCTAGCAAGAGACGATGACTCTTCCTCAAGGACAGAAAAAAGCTGTCCCCACCGGAAAATGAAGTAACCTATAATTTTAATGCCATTCACCTTTCAAGATCGGCAGATATTCATATTGGTTAAAAGGATATAATATTAAAATGTACATATATTTAGTTAAGGGTTCAATTATGAGTTTGACGTGGGATTCAAAGGTTCTGTTTTTAGGCTGTAAAGGCAATAGTAGAATACCATTGTTCAATAGTCCTAAATCTATTTAACTAAAACAAATCCGGGTCACTAACCAAAACTGAGGGAAACACATCAACTGTAAGAGGAAACAAAACGAAACAACCGAAACACTGAACTGCTACATAATACAGTTGATAACCTGTTATCAGCAAAGACTAAACCAGATATGGCAAGACGACAAATTCAAAATAAAATTAGTGCAAAAAGATTTTTTGGCCCTTTCAAAACCTTTGACAGATATGCATTTATCCCTTATTGGCCTATCCGAAAAGAAACTGCCTGTGACATATAGAATGATACACCACTTATCTTTCTCTGAAGGGTCATCAATCAACGACAGCATACAACAAGACAAATGAAGCGTACAGTATGTTTCCATTCAAGAAGCAATGGAACTGATAATGATCGTAGGAAGATAAAGTTTTTGTGCACAAACTGACATTTCCAGTGCATTTAAAATCATAAACATAAAATAATCACAATATAACCTGTTTTGTTTCATGTGGGATGGGAAATACTATTACGATTAAAATTTGCAAATGGGCTGTAGTTCCAGTTGTCATTTTTTTTAATATTAGCACAGTACTTCATGATAGTTGACAAAACTGAAGATGGATGAAAGAAAAAAAAGATTGTTTCCTTGCGATATAGAGTTACTCGGAGACGTAAAAGGAGAGTCAACATTACTCGATAATCACAACATTGAATGCGAACTTTCACAAAGAGCAGTGTCACAAGCAAAGAAGTGCTCAAATATGAACTGTTTGAAAAATATAAATTTTGACACCCCATATCAAACAATGAGATTCCCTTACTGTAACATGAAACAAAAGGTGTCGAACCTTATCACATCTACAACTGCACTTTTAAAGACCAGAAACAACACCACATACACACTGGATGAAACAGAACTACAGGACTTCCTCAAACGTCAGAACCAAGAGTCACTATTCGAAGACCCTCATCTTCTGGAAGATGTCATTTTAGACGTTGAATCTTTCATCATTCAACATGACAACAAGAACAAAATCAAAATCTCAAGAAATTGTTAGCCATGTAAACCGAAATTTCACTGTTGCAATGAAGACTTTCATATTATTGATAAAAATCTGAATAAGTACATTACAACTAGTATAATAATATTTGATGACTTTCAGATAAAAGAGATTGTTCCATGTAACAAATTTTTTACAGTAACCAAAACTTACAATGAAATACTGCACTTCTTTTGTTCATCATATGGTACGACAAACACTGACAGTTCCACATTTTCATTATAATCAGCGTTGCAACTTCACCAACACCAATACTATTACTATAGTTTTTTTTTATATATATACTAATAAAAAATATCTAACATGAAACTATTACTTCTACATTGTAATTTACTAAATCAAATAGAAATACTATTTGTATTCCATCTAGACAGATTCTTAGAAACGGTTTTCATACATAAGAATTATGTATATAATATAGGTTTATACAGAAGACACTTAACCCCTTTCCGTTCCCCGTTGCTTTTTATCTACACTTAATTATTTTAACACGTGAGAACTATTTTTAAATTCACATTGTTTACGTTGCAAAAATCACCATTCTTTGCTGTTAATATTATTAACAATTAATCGACTAATTTATCTACAACCAAGCGAGTTCTGATTAAATTCGATTTAAAATTGACATTTCTTATCAATCAGGTTTTATCTTGACATTAATGTGTAGTTTACATTTGATTCACAGTTTTACACACACATTTCATGAACTATTGATGAACCTTCGAAACCCGAGATGTTGATTTTTAATGTGTTACAGAGGATAAATGTATACACATATCTATCCTTCGTACGTAAGTACATTAGCTAGAACAATATGAGTGGTAGAAAACGGCCACGTCGGCAAAACAGTGCAAACATTAGAAATTGGCCAAAAGAAACATACCTAGCAAACTAAAAAAAGATGAGTATCGGGGTCAATTCTACGTGGAAGGTAGAGAAGCTGCGTCAATTGTATTTGGCTAATAAACCAAAAAAACTACATCGATTACAAGTCCTAATTCATCAAATCAGGCTCCCATACCTCTACCTGTTAATGAGTCGCAAAACCTTACAAATGCGGCTGATACAGAAGTAGAATTATTTCACTCGTCCATGTTACTTTTTGTAACTGATATGCGTATTCATACGCCTGATAACCTTCCGGCTTATCAGGACAATGTAAACAATGAGGTATTCTTTAGGGTATCTGCCGCAGCACTAAGTAAAAAGGATAGAAAACTTTTAAGGCCTACATTTGACATTAGTAAAAATCAATGGAAAATTGTGTGGGCCAAACAAAAGCAGTGGAACATTCAATTTTAATTTCAATGCAAACTGCTAAATTTAAATTGGCAATTTTTCTAAAAGTTCTAAGTAAAGTTGATAATCAAACTGTTAAAATTTGTTATATTTTGAATTTCAAATTTGATTTAACATATTATCTTTGTTCAGTTTCATTGCTTCGTTTCTATACTACAAAAGGAAGAGACCGATATCATTGAACCGCATTTTCTCTGAAACCATACAAAGTCGGAAATATTTGTGATATGACGTATAAATGAAGTGTTTTGTACTTCCTACATTTTTCTTTGAAACAATCTTTTTCCCACAGAAAACGACTATTTTTAAAAACAGTCAAACTTGCTACACCTGCCCCCGTTACTCCATCAGTCCCAGTACTTTCACCAACACTAGTTGCTATACCAGCCCCAGTTACTCCATCAGTCCCAGTACCTTCACCTACACCAGTACCTTTACCAACACAATTGCTAAATCAGTCCCAGTACCTTCACCAACACCACCCCCAGTTACTCCATCAGTCCCAGTACCTTCACCAACACCAGGTGCACTGCAAGCAGATATCTGCCTAATTGATTTTGAAGACATGATGCAAATAGACTACACACTAGACTTTCTAGAGATAGAGGCAGTGCGATTTTAAGTAAGTTTTGTACTCAGTTGGTGACAGTGCAGGAAAAAACACTAGAAAAATGACCATTAAATGTGATGTGTGTAATAAAATAATCAGCTGAAAAAGCAAAGGCGTCATTTAAAAAAACACAATGACAACATAAACAACCTAGAAGCAACACTAGTAGATGAGAGAAACGAGATTTTTTAGTAAATATAATCGGTAAAGGACCGCAATACTCAGTACATGTACAGAATAAAATGTACGGGTCATTACATCGGGTAGTTTGTACCGAAAAGACATGTTTTGACACTAAAGCATTGGCGGTAGCCTCAGGAAGACATGGATTCACGTGTCGAACACGTAAAAGCCACACAAGACCTGAAGGAAAATGCGGATATGTTGAACCTTCAAGATAGAAGTTTGGAAGAATGTTTGGCAGAAAATTTAATGAATAATGATGTGGTGGCGACGCAGCAAAAGAAATTCCTGACATTCAATGTTTGGAAAGCATCATTAGTACTGAACTACGCTCTAAGAAACTTATAAAAGAGGATCCATTGTTATTGATTGATTGTTGGTTGCTAAACGTCAAGTGGCAACTATTTCATGCATATTCAGGACGAGAACAAATAAACACAGTAAGTAGGTTATGCAATAGAGGCGTCCGGAATTTAGGTCGGGGAAATTTAGACTGCACAGAAAATTAGCCTTGCAACAGGCCACCTACGGACCCCTCAAAGTGTTGTTGCAAGGATTCTTAACGTGCAAAGAACGTGGCTCTCTCGTTACACGAGGCATCGGATTTAACGTCCCCATTCTGACCGGACATCGCTGCAACTTTGTACATCCCGCACAGCCAAGCGGACGCCCCACTTAGGCGAGGGTTTTACTGCCCGTCGGAGGAAGACCATTGGTGACCATACTTCTATTCCCCAGTCACCCTTGGAGGATCCATTGATAAAACTGCTTGATATTCCCAGTGCTCTGGTTTTCTACGGGAAATGCTTCAAACAATCTCAACCGTTCTATCGTTTCAATAGTAAATATGTGAGCAGAATGACAGTGACATCCTTGCAAGTTGTCTACACAACAGTATGGCAACATGCGAGTTTTTTTTCATGCTCTTCTTTTATCTGACCTATTTGGTAAGATAACCCAGCTTTTGGTAAGATTGATTGATTGTTGGTTGCTTAACGTCCAGTGGCAAATATTTCATGCATATTCAGGACGAGAACAAGTTCACAATAAATACAATAGGTAGGTTCTGTAATAGATTAAGGGATTAAGGTCGGAGAAATTTAGACTGCCACTGGAAATGAGGGTATATTGGATAGGGACAGAAATTTAGCCTTGCAACAGGTCACCTACGGACCCCTCAAAGAGTTGTTGCAGGGGTTCTTAACGTGCAAAGAGCGTGGCACTCTCTTTACACGAGACATCGGATTTAACGTCCCCATTCTGACCGGACGTGGCTGCAAATTTGTACATCCCGCACAGCCAAACGGACGCCCCACTTTAGCGAGGGTTTTACCGCCGGTCGGAGGAAGACCAATGGTGACCATACTTCTATTCCCCAGTCACCCTTGGGGGCGCTTTTGGTAAGATAACCCAGCTAAGTAAATCGCTTCAGAAATGTGACTTGTCATATGCCACCGTTAAACAACTAGATATGGGTCGAATTTCTCAAATCCACAAATACTATCATCTTTAAGCGTTACTGTCGTGAAATTAATCTTAAGCCAAGAGCCGTGCAATGTGCTCGACTCAAGCATGACAATATTCGTGATTGATTTCACGACAGCAAAATTTCTCGAACCGTGTCGGTGACCTTCCGCGCTATTAGTCCAGTCAATCTAGAGGTGAAACAACTTAAAGCTCAAAACGAAATCGCAACACACAATTAATCTATGTGTATATAGCACTGTCTTATATATACTTCGAGTCATATAAAAAGTTTTATTTTGTGTACTTATGTAGAAAGTGGACAAGAGCTGTATCTGTAATTAATGTATGTTAACAGTTGGTGTTTATTTTAAAGTCTCAAGTGACAAAATTTTAACCGAACACACGAGAACATCAAATATTTTAAAAGTGCTGTAAGAATATTGCTGCACAAGAACTTGTATGCGGTCATTTAAATTTCATTACAAAGTTAGTCAACGAGAAGAGAACACTAGTCAATAAACCCTGCAGTGGTTGTCCGACAAATTGATGAAGCAAGCCAATGTTGATAAAAGTAAACGGGTTCTAACAGAGAGAGATATTAGTTTGTCTAACTGCATTTGTCAAAATTTGTAACATCATTAAAAGTGTGTATTCCAGAAAATGCCTTTCTTCAAACAAGACACACGAGAACGCTATTGTGTCAGGTTTCGACAGAGAACAACCAATTACATAACAGCAGTGAACTGGTTTGAGGACTACGTCACATTTCAGGGAGACAGAATGACCCATGATACTATTGTTTATTTACCGTATAGAACAAAAAGTATGTAATTTTCAAACAAAATAAAAGAGATTAACAGTGCTCAGAAAAGGTCCGCCTTCTGTAGGATGTGGATAGCATTGTTCTCGCATGTTGGAGTGAAAGAGGCAATGTTCTTTATGGAAATGCAAGGCATTTGATATTCGGAAACACACCTACACAAGAAGACTACGCAGAGATATTAAGCATTGGATAACAGATACAATGTTTTACAAAGGCAAGCCGAAGCAAACATTTATTATACATATTTCTAAAAATAAATTTGGAGTAAAATTTAAAGAAAACAAGAGTGCACACGCTGAAATGTCTCGCCTTCTTTACTAATCATTTATATTATGTTGATAGTCCTAAATAGGAAGCTTTATTACAACTGTCACATAAACTTAACATAAACCAAGTAAACTAAACATTGACCAATGAACCATGAAAATGAGGTCAAGGTCAGATGAACCATGCTAGGCAGGCATGTACAGCTAACAATTCTTCCATACAACAAATATAGTTGACCTATTGTTTATAGTTAAAGAAAAACAGACCAAAACACAAAAACTTAACACTGAGCAATGAACCTTGAAAATGAGGTCATGGTCAAATAAAACCTGCCTGACTGACATATAGATCATAAAATATTTCCATACACCAAAAATAGTTGAAACTATTGCATACAGTATTAGAAAAAAAGACAAAATTAAAAAACTTAACTTTGACCACTGATCCATGAAAATGAGGTCAAGGTCAGATGACACCTGCCAGTTGGACATGTACACCAAATATAGTAGACCTATTGCATACAGTATAAGAAAAACTGACCAAAACACAAAAACTTAACACTGAGCAATGAACCTTGAAAATGAGGTCAAGGTCAAATAAAACCTGCGTGACTGACATATAGATCATAAAATATTTCCATACACCAAATATAGTTGAACTATTACATATAGTATTAGAAAAAAAGACCAAAACTCAAAAACTTAACTTTGACCACTGAACCATGAAAATGAAGTCAAGGTCAGATGACACCTGCCAGCTAGACATGTACACCTTACAATCATTCCATACACCAAATATAGTAGACCTATTGCATACAGTATAAGAAAAACAGACCAAAACACAAAAACTTAACTATAACCACTGAACCATGAAAATGAGGTCAAGGTCAGATGACACCTGCCAGTTGGACATGTACACCTTACAGTCCTTCCATACACGGAATATACTAGACCTATTGCTTATAGTATCTGAGATATGGACTTGACCACCAAAACTTAACCTTGTTCACTGATCCATAAAATGAGGTCGAGGTCAAGTGAAAACTGTCTGACGGGCATGAGGACCTTGCAAGGTACGCACATACCAAATATAGTTATCCTATTACTTATAATAAGAGAGAATTTAACATTACAAAAAATCTATACTTTTTTTTCAAGTAGTCACTGAACCATGAAAATGAGGTCAAGGACATTGGACATGTGACTGACGGAAACTTCGTAACATGAGGCATCCATATACAAAGTATGAAGCATCCAGACCTTCCACCTTCTAAAATATAAAGCTTTTAAGAAGTTAGCTAACGCCGCCGCCGCCGTAGCCGCCGGATCACTATCCCTATGTCGAGCTTTCTGCGACAAAAGTCGCAGGCTCGACAAAAAACCAGGTTTCATTGATCTTATAAAATGTTTCTTTAAATATCATGGAAAATTGGAGTAAAATTAAATTATTTATTATGTTTTATATCGCAGGTTTTTCAGAGATTGAAAGAGGTCCTCTCAAGTCTAGCAGAAGTACAGGGTTTTGTTGCTGATTTTGCGCAAGTTTTATATTATTAAATTAATTAAGCATAATAAAATAGTAATATTGATTTTAACAATTATTTTGAGATGACATGTATGTGATATTAAACTTTTGTTTATATTTGAATTTCATATCACATGAATTTGAAATTAACGATTTTTTTATGTATCATTGTTTTTTATATTATATGTTTATGAAATTTAAGATTTCTCGCACATATTTATATTGATCATTTTATTTTCGAGGTGCATGGAGAGTCATCCTTCAATCATCAAAAGTTGTGCTTTCCCCACTTCGGTAAGGCAGTTTGGCGTAGGACAACATATACATCAGGGGTGCAGAGTATCGGTTTATTCGTTCTTTAATGGCACTTCTCTTTTTTACCAGCAGCAGACATTCAACCAGCATTTGATAAGTTGTCACTGAGAGTAACACCACAAGAGCTGCAACAACTGGTCCGATTCATCGACAATACTTGGCTCAGCAACACCGTACGACACCAATGTAACTAGAATATCTATGAGATCAGCATCATGACCAATAATGATGTAGGTATGTTTATAATTGAATATGTTATAAAAATAGTATGTTCATATCAAACTGATCACGTTATTAAAGTTATACACATATCGATCCAAGCCGTTACTGTCAATTTGCTAGGTATTAGGTAAATAACAATTTCATGTTACATGTAAATTGATGTAATTACATATAGCATTGGCTCACACCGAACAACAAGCAAGAAAGGTCCCCAAAACGACTAATATAAAACAATTCAAACAGAAAAACCAACGGTCTCTTCTATATAAAATCGAGAAACGGCACGCCTATGAACCACACCAACAAACGACTACCACTGAACAACAGGCTCCCGACTTACGACAGGTGCATACAAATGAAGCGAGTTTCAACGTTTTGACAGGCGCCAACCTTCACCTGAACCTGAGCAATAGTGTAAAATTACAACATTGAATATTAAATAACAATTGGGATGGCGTACCTCGATCAAAATGACATTTAAACAAACACAAGTAAACATACACTGAACGATTTATAACACAATACCAGTACAATATTAAAACGTAGGTGCATGTGTATCATAGATTGATTGATTGTTGGTTGCTTAACGTCCAGTGGCAAATATTTCATGCATATTCAGGACGAATACAAATAAACAATAAATACAATAGGTAGGTTCTGTAATAGAGGCGTCCGGGATTAAAGTCGGAGAAATTTAAACTGCCACGGGAAATGAGGGTATATTGGATAGGGACACAAATTTAACCTTGCAACAGATCACCTACTGACCCCTCAAAGAGTTGTTGCAAGGGTTCTTTACGTGCAAAGAGCGTGGCACTCTCTTTAAACGAGGCATTGGATTTAACGTCCCCATTATTATATTGCCTAGTCACCCTTGGAGGTGTGTATCATAGACGTTACAGGTAGTGATAAACAAAGACGTAGGGACAGTGTCCAAAAGACGACTCTATCATGGGGAATTTTGAATATAATAATTTCGTCGTTTGGAGTAGAGAAGTAAACAATTTTACAAAATTAATAAATTTGTTGTTCAGAGTACGAGTACAGAAGTGAGAACAAAATCGTCATTCTTCATACTTTTCAAGGTGGTACATATCGAAAATAGTGAAACGCTGTTTCACACGAAATAGGTACACATAGAAATATAGAAATGCATTACAAATTGTGTCAACAGGTCATATTAACAGGAAAGTACAAACTGAGAGCATTTACAAAAAACTTTCCTACTGCCGACGACAAAATTATTTTAAATTTACCTGTGTGACGTCTTGCAAATTGACAAAATTTTAGACGGAATATCCTGCGTCAAATGGTAAAATCAAACGCTAAGCACATCAAACAATTGCAAAACAACTGTCATATTTCTTAAAAGGTACAGACATTTCACTTTGAAGAAAATAATGGAGTTCACCCAGCTTTTTAAGCTAGCTAAACCACTCACTTGTATGACAGTCGCTTAAACTCCATTATATTGACAACAATATGTGAACAAAACAAACCAGACTTGATAGGTACAAATGACCAAGTAATATTCATACCAGCAGTCGAGACTCTGCCATTATCCCCTTTCCTAAATAAAGTCCATATTGACATTAGTTGTATATCATTGAATCAGCTCCAGTATTTATTATTATATTTTAAGATATACGATAAACACATGTGATTGGCAAATACAGTATTTGTTTGATACATTTTATAGTTGTGCAATGAATTTTTCGCAACCTGAACGTCACGCGGGTGAATGGAAAATAATTTTGTCGTGTGTAGTACTACAAGTTGTACAATGATGCCTATACTCGGGCCTTTATAAACACCTCAAAGACCATCCTTTGCACAAAGGACCTGAAATTCCCTATAAAGCATAAAAATATTAAAGGTCCTGAAGAAAAATGTATAAAAAAACTAATTGCAATAAAAATTGTGATTTTAATAATGTGCTATTTGGTGTTATCACCGGTATCGGTTCGGAACCGACTTTATATCCGGGTTATGTGATAGCTCATGTAGGAGAATTTTTAAATAGTTATAAAATAATATAAATAAAATAAATGTCAATTATTAATGTCTTTATATTTTATTGTTGTAATATTTTCTAAGATAGACCCCTAACCAAAACTACGAAAATTTTGTAAGGATTCCGATGGTTTGCTGTTTTTTATGTCTCGTATATCATCATCTGTTTGTTTTCATCCGTATGGTAATATATTTTAGCGATGTAAGAATAATTGCATTATAACAAAAAAGTCTTACTTTATATTTCCAATTAATATTGTGATTTAATAAGATAGAGAAATAAATATGTATGATTTTACATAACATTTAGAATTTTGGTTTTGTCCTCACTGCAGCTAACATTGGCTGGTGACATTGCCCAGGCGTCTTGGCTAGACGTCTAACCTTCGGTATCTCAAAATTTTACCATTCGCAGTATCAAACTTTAAACTTCAAACATTTGAAAAGAAATACTGGCAATAGCAAGTATTTTTTTTTCAAATGGTTAACTATTAATAAAATGAAAAGAAGTAAATACTTTTAAGTGTATAATAAATCATCTATGCGCTAAGTAGCTTGTTAATATGATTTATCATATATTTAGATAATTAATGAAAAATATAAGAATAAGTTCTCAATTTCCTTAGCAATGCTGATGAAAATAAAATATATATAATTTAAGATTAATACATTACTTTGAAAGTAAATATAATTTTAAACAAACTTGAAAGGTATTTATCCTGTTGGTGTCTAGATAGACTTGTATTGAGAGCGAATCATGTTGAATTTATATAGCTTTGAATGTTTCAATGAAGAACTCTCATTTTATATTTTCTTATAAACTTTTTAGTAAAATGGTTTATATTTCTCTTTGCACGTTAAGAACCTTTGCAACAACTCTATGAGGGGTCCGTAGGTGACCTGTTGCAAGGCTAAATTTCTGTCCCTATCCAATATTCCCTCATTTCCCGTGGCAGTCTAAATTTCGCCGACCTTAACCCCGGACGCCCCTATTACAGAACCTAATATTTATTGTTCATTTGTTCTCGTCCTGAATATGCATGAAATATTTGCCACTGGACGTTAAGCAACCAACAATCAATCAATCAATTTATATTTCTCATTTACTAAACTTCAATAGACGATGTCTTTGATCGCCGCGTGTGAGATCTATATATAGAAAACCTGTATATTTTGCATACGTCTGAAGTTTTTTTTTTTTTTTTTTTACTGTATAAAGTAAATACATACAATATACATACAATTATTTTTTAAACAATGTTATTGTTTTAAGGACTGCATTTTAACGCTGATAATTAACTGTAAAGAATTTATAACGCTAGTTCATTCATCATAAGCGCAGTCAAGTTCTCATTATACATTACATTTTAATTGTTGAGTTGAATTCTTGACAAACAATGTTAGTGTTATTTATTTTCGGTTTAATGTCCAGTCTTTATAATATTTATATGTTTATGTGTTCTCAATATTTTTCAAAATATACATATATGTATAATAAAATCTTATTGAAAAGGGCCGTAATCTTATACATATCCGTACCGATTCGGAACACGGTTAAATACAACTTTAATACCAATCTAACTCAAGAACTTAAAATAATTTTTTTTTTCGTAAGAAATAACTTTTCCCTCATTTTATAAACAATTTCAGGTCCTTTGTGCACTTAACAAACGTCTTTGTGCTCAAGGGAGGTCCTTTATGTGCACAAGGGAGGTCCTTTGCGGTGCTTTTAGAGACCGCAAAAACAATTTCTAACTTACTTTTTGACATTGCATTGCATATAATTGTATTCTTTAAAATTTATATAACGAATTTAACGAGCTCTAAGGGAAATTCAAAACGGAAATTTCTTTATTAAAGAGCAAAATCAAAAGCTCAAATGTGTCATATTCCTGACTTGGTACAACCATTTCTTTATGTAGTAAACAGTGGTTCAAACCGTTAATAATCCATTATTTCTTGTGAAATTCTCTAAAACAGCTCAGACAAAGAAAGACATCACATCCACTACATTTAATTTTAACATCTTTCCTCACTTTGTTAGCAAAACATTGTTTGCAACGCCCCCTTTTGTCATTTTCATAAGGCCAATGTTTAACTTCCTGAGGATCAATGCTTGATAAGCGTTGTCTTTTTCTGTTGCCTCCTGAAATTTCCTCGGAGTTGCTTTGCTCTTTCCAGTATTTGTCTTCAAATGATGTTTTGGAGACTTCCATTAATATAAAAGAGTTTGAGAGGTCCAGAAGAAAATAGAAAATGTATGTCCACCACCTTTTACACATTCGATATGTTGGATATTCCGTCCTAGTTTGATCGGCTTTATCCACACCATTCATTTTGACATTTGAACTTTGTACAACAGATGGACTGGCAACCATTTTCTGGGTACCATCTTTCTGTCTACGATGTACCTGTAGGTTGTCTAATGTTGGATCGTCCGCAGAGGACAAGAAAAAATCACTTTCTTGTCTTTCCGAGCATAAGCTGTTATCCTCCCTCTTTGAACCTCAATTTTTCTCCCCTTGATTCTTTACACATTTAGAATGTAGAGGCTCAACTAATGGTTTACATGGTGCTGTGATCTCTTCTGGAATGTGTTTCATGGCGTCCACTTTAATGTTCTCAGGAATGTCGCCAATGCCTCCTGTCAGTGACATTTATGTGGCACTGTTCGTAATGATGGTGTCATCTCTGTAGAATCTTTATTGAGACATGTTTTTCTTTATCATCCACTTTACACTAGTAACCGGAATTTAGCTTAAACGGCCAAATAGGTATTAACCCTCTTTAAAAAAGATTACTGGAATATTGAATCAGATTAACAAAAATTAAAAACGGTTTTTTATCTTATTCAATCCATTTTAAACTATTTTAATACCAGTCAAATAGATTCCCTTGCGGTCATTCAAGTTATTTTAAGACCCGGTTAACCTCCGTCAAACTAATAAGTCACGCCCCCGTTAAACTAGTTCAAACTGATGTTAAGTCCTTTTAAACTTTAAAGCGTTCGCCTCCTTGTAAGGTAAATCAATCAAGCAGAAAAGAAACCCCGATAGATATATCTTTAATCGTCTGTCCATTCCAAACGTTATTGATTTTCGTTAGATAATATATCTCCATCAAATATTCCCCTTTAAAAATACATATCAATAAATTAAGTAAATTTTAGTTTTTGATGCAAGACTTCTTTTAAAATGCTGCAAAAAAGAAAATTTGTTGAATAAAACTTAAATATCTAAATAATATTATTTAAATTTGTCCACATGTAGTTTAAGTATATTAAGTAACTTATAATTGAATATTCTCAGTATTTTCCAAACGAGTCAGAATTTCTCTCTGTACGTGTCAGTTTAATGTTTAACCTTTCATTTCGGTCGAACCATCAACATCACTTACGTGACTTATGAATCAAACGTTAGACTTGATTTTTATACGATCTGAAGATGCTTGATAAACATATATATTTGCCACTGGACGTTATATTAACAAAGATAAATTCAAAGGAAGCTTTACCAACTAGGATCTCCCGTGTAATTGCAATGAACTAGTTTAAAAAATAATCAGTTTCGAACTTTTAGAATTTCATATCAAAACATGCGTCTTGTTTTTTTTTTTAATTTATAAAGACAAAATATGTATAGCTTTTCACAATACTAGTATTCATGTTGCCAAATATAAACTAATTATTTCGCATGAATATCTAACACAGTAAAGCCAAATAATATCGTTTTAATTTATTCATCAAGACATTTACATGTCAACGCGCAACAGTTAAGATTAAACCGTATCAATTCCTCAAACCGACCATTGTGGATGACCTGTGTTAATACACAGGAAATGGTAGGAGTCTATTAGATTAGCAATCTAAAAAGTCATCACACGATAAAACTTCGTACTATATCAATACATTTGAAGATTCTCAAACAATTAATTCATGTATTGATTATCATGTGTTCTCTTATTATCTTTATTGATGAATTTATTGTCCATGCAGCCGGCACTTAAAACGTTTTTTTTTTTCAATTGTTCAGGTTTCCAGGTTCATGTTTTTCGTATCAACTTTGAAATGTTCTGTCTTGACATCTTTTAAACGAAAGCCGAGAAGGATCATTCAAAACCCCAAAACCCCCAAATCCTACATTCATTTATCATAATTCCTCGCGTTTACGAAAGCCCAAAAAAAAATTCGCACTTTACACTTTAATATACTACCGAAATCTATTTTATAAAGTTTGTTAAGAACACGAATCCATTTAAAAAAAACAAAGGTTCCGTTAAACCTTCATAGGGATACATCCAACTTTACCATTTGAAACGAACTTAAATAGAGATTTATAATTTTTACAAAATTATGAGGGCACGTTACACAACTACTCAGCCGTGAAAAATGCAATCAACAAAATAGATTGGATTCTCCTTATTGCTTATGAATATCATGTTATAAGAACAGTGTAAATTAAATTTAATTATGCAATATTTTAAAGTTGTTTCGGAATTGATTTATGTGTAGTGAATTTTAAGACAATGGAGAAAAAAATCAAAAGTGCCATTCAATGTGTTTTAATATGTAGTTTATGTGTAATGAGGACGGCTAAATTAATATTGTTATTGTACGTTCTGTAGTTCTCAAGTTAAAGAAATAACAATTGATATTGTTACATAGTTTGCCTATTACAAGTTCGTTTTTGTTTTTCAATGACATCAAATGAATAAACGAATATCAGATTTTATCTTATATCAAGTTTAACATACAAACTTTTTAAGGTGCACGTGTTTTTTTTTTTGCTAAGTCTAATATCTTGGCAGAGTACGTGCTTTCTTTGGTTCGGCTAACGGGCAAGTTTCTAGTTTTTTTTTATTCAAATCTGTGCACGAGGTCTTAATTGTTGTAAGAACGGACTGAGTAACATTCAACAGTCTTCGAAATAGTCTTCTTCGCTGTTCTTGAGGCTTGCAAAAACCAACATTGATGTGAAATAACATGTTTTCTGTAAGACCAAAAAGTTAATAATTTCCCATGAGCTCGATGTAAAACCAAATCTAACTACTTGTAAAGAACAAATACCCAAATATGATAAATGACGGGATTTCAATGCACGCTAGCATTATTTTAACCCGTTTGTGAAAGGGGGTCTTGATCGGGACAGAAAACTGACCGTAAAACGGAGACAAATTCATTTTTAGAATTTATTTTCATATTGAAATTCGTTCAGGCTCTATTCAAATTCGTTTGAGGAATTTATTACTGGAAAAGAACGAGTGTAAATGGGGGGAATACATCTTACTCAATAAAGTTTGTAACTATACACGTATCGTACGTTTTTTACGCAATAAAGATAAAACCTAAGAAACAATTCACAGTTTCGATCGTATAAGAAATGTAGTACTGGACAAGAATGAGTTTAAATGGCGAAAATGTTTTTTTTAAACAAAATTTGCATACAAAAGCTGTCTATGAATAATATTAACCTATAATACATGAGGAGTTTAAAGAAATTAAGTAAAAAAAAATGAAAACGCCAAAACAACAGTGTCTTGTAAATATGTGGATACACTTTCAATAGTCAAAACGTTATTTATTTAAATGGATCTTCATTACAAGAAGTTAGAACAAAACACGCACATAATAAAAGGATATTTATATACATACATTTCGGTATTTTTCTTTTATGTATTAGGCGCTCCATTGATGCATTATCCGGTGTTTTTTACTGTCAATGCTGAACTATACCTACGAAGTTTTATATTATAGGACTTTCATCGTATAGTTGAAACAGGGTTTTTATTTCAAAGGGAGCCACGGTTTGCAATGAAAAAGATCAATTTTAACGTTTTCAAACGAAATTAATTGAATGGAAAATTTCCAGACTATAGACAAGACAAGACATGTGTGAAGATTTCTTAAATTTTCAACTGGCTTCAACTGTTACAAACAAAACGAAAAATGTATTAAACATTTTAGCTAAAACAATAAAAATCTTTATTATTTTTGTTTTCCCAAGGAAAGATTTTGTTTGTTTGTTTTCAAAGCTGATTTTTATGTGGTTACTGCCATCACAAGTCACTTCTAAGTATTATATATTTATAAAGATCAAAGGACCCAATCAACATGATAATTTGTATTCAGTATAATAATCAGTCGTGCATGACATATCCCAGGACACGGCGCGTGCCATTTAAAACTTCAATTACTTCTTAAATATTGAATAGATTTTATCTGGACAAAAACTATAACAGATAAAAAAATAAATTATCTATCGAATGCATAACCTCAACGCTCACTAAAACATCTATTACATGTCCTGAATGCACTTTGTGTGTCCTGAGTGCACTCATGAGGTCCTGAGCGGTTTTTAGACGTACCGCTTGGTAACACAGCGTCCTTGCAAGTAGCAAGCCTCTATCAAGAAAATAGAAAAGGAAACCAGAGCCCTATCCAATTGTATCGTTTAGTATAGAGAATTTTATAGTTTATTCGTTATTTTCGTTTCAAAAGCAAGAAGAACGTGATTTCCAATTCTACACACCCATCAAAGCACTAACTATTCTAAGTTTGTTGTAATTGAAATCTAATATATCTGTCACATTCACTGTATACGTACTGGTGTTGTTAAATCTTAACATATTCTAAACGTCTGAAACTAATTAATTGCCAGTGACAATGTAAAAATGGGAAGATGCAGTATAATCGCCAACGAGACAACTCCCCACCAGAGACCACATGACATAGAGGTTCACAACTATAGGTCATCGTACGGCCTTCAACAATGCGCAAAACCCATAACATAGTCAGCTATTAAAGGCCCGAACTGACAAATATAACACATTTAACAGTCTGATTTTAGTAAATGATGAACGCAAAAATGAAAAAAAAGTTTATCTAGAAAAAAAATTATTGCTGAGTTACACGAAATGCTACTGTATTCGATGAATATGTGATGATAGATTTATACTAGAACGTCATAATTTTAAACAGTCTGGTAGAACTAATACGAATCTCATTTCAGGAACATAAAACAAACACCAAGATAAATATCATAACCCTATACTTTGATACAATAAGTTCTTATAAAACTTTTCCTATATGATTTTTTTTCGAATGTAAGCTAAGTCCGCAGTCATGTTATATATGAAAGTTAAATATTGAAACATATATTATTTTAATGAAATGGATTGAGATATTCTTTTACTCTATATGAAAATATAAGGAGATGCGGAATGATTGCCAATGCCGTCATAACGATCACCAAATGTTGTGTCGGTCACCTTCCGCGGTCTGCAACAATGAGAAAAACATACCAAATATTCTTAAGAACAAACAGAGTAAAGAGGTTTATTATTCCAATATATTATTATATAACTGAATATTTAGATATTAAAACAGTTTAGCCATTTCAATGATTTGTATTGTCACATTTTGGAAATTATTGATATCAAAGTAAAACTTTTGACGACGGCAGTTGCTAAACATCGAATGTCGCTATTCTATAATGATTTGGTATACTTTTGATCTTCCTTCTATTCCGAATGCATTTTATTTGCGGGGGAGGGGTAGGGAATTATCCGTATGGTATAGCCACACTAACAAACAATAGCTTCTGCAGTTCTCTTTGTAGAGGCATATATTTAGTGGAGTTGCCGTCGGTTGCTGAATCTGATACTCGAAAAACATTGACGCGTTGTAAACTATTAATACTTGACTGAGAGGAAAGTATTTGCTAAAGCTCTGTCATGATTCTTAGGATAAGTAAAAATTCCCAAGCATCATGTTCAATTAACCTTATGCAATAAACAATTGATTAGTTGATACAAGGATTTCTATAGATTTACATTCCTTGGTTGATAGTAGGTCGATGAAAGAACACTTGAAAAAAAAACTTTATAAACGGTGCCATTATTATATTTTGTATCAATTAGAATAAAGTAAAACTTCTTTTTTTTAAGAAGTCATTTTTCAGTTATGATTAGAGCAACAAAAGGGCGTTTTTTCTCAAGTTGGTTTGCTCAGAGACAATGTCACAGTCTGGTTTGCTAGAAAGTAAGTAAGTTATTTGTTGGAAATATTAACTTTTGAACATGTATAAAATAAGTATGACACTATAGTACAAGGTGGTTTGTATAGTCAACGTTACACCCGGCCTATTGGATCTAGAATTCACCTTTTTGACCATTTTTTTACAAGTATCACATACTACATGTAAATATAACAGGGGCGGATCCAGAATTTCGATGTCTGGGGCACCATGAAGTTAAAATTGAATATTTTTATAGATATGTAAATATGCGAAAGTGTGTTGTAGTTGTGGTGAGTTGGTGGTGGAAAATGGGGGGAGGGGGAATTGGGGGGGGGGGGGGGGGGGGGGGTTAGATTTGCATTTGTGGACCATTTTTTCTCTTTGATTTTCTGCCATTTATTCTCTATTCTTTATATTTTGTCACACTTTTAATTTGTTTTCTATACTTTTGGATCCATTTCTTTCTTCTAATCCTTTATTCTTTTCTTTTTTACCATTATTTTCTAATCTGTAAACCTCATCCATACGTATACCCTCATTCATGGTGGTAACCCATTCATGCCCTCTTACATACTAATTGAAACAAGAAACATACACACACATGACTGTATTATAGGACGGTTGTAAAGTAGGTCTTCTAAAAATACAATATAATATATACTTGTATTACATTAAGCTTTACAGCTCATCGGTGTAAACAAGAAATAATAAATTATAATTGAAATAAAACATGTAGATAGAGAATGTTAATTATTTTTTTAAATACTCTCCTTCCTTTTAAAAGCCAGGATAATAAAATTTCCCCAAAAAAGTCAACTGCTTAACATTCTGTAGAGTTAACAACTGTATCCATTTATATACGCTCGGTCTCTACCAGTAGTATTTTTTTTATAAACTTTGCACGCAAGTCTCTATATGCCGGACACACAAGAATAAAGTGGAACTCGTCCTCAATACATTGACGACATACTTTGCATAAACGATATCATTACGGGAACATTCAGAAAACGACCAGTCTCAATATTTAATGATTTAGTCTTATTTTTGTAAAAGCCTTTCCGGGCTTTCGGTATAGAGTAGGGATATATTAAGTCAAGTAATATTGAAAATCTAGGTTTGTGGTTATATTTTTGTAATTGGCACACTACTAATTGCTACTGTTTTCCAACAAAGAATATAGTTCTTGTGTTTTTATATCTAGAAGGCGCTGTTTTATAAGTGAAAAGGCGTTTTCAAATGTCAGTTCAGACTGGCGTAGCCACAATTCACCTAGTCCGATGTTGTGTAATTCATCCTTAATCAATTTTACCCTGTTCTAAATCACAGCCGTACCCTGTACACACTTCCCAAACAGTCAAAGTATTTGTGCTAAATACAACTGTAGGACCATTGTTCAAGTTTGACGTATTTTGTAGACAGTGAATTGTTGACGGATTTTAGTTAATTGTGTTGTTGAGTTGTTGATGTCTCCTTGACGTATCTATCACATCTCCTTTTATTCATAAGGTGTATTCGTCTCGATTTTGTCACGATCACAAAACTTTTTATCACCAGTTATGACGATTTTGTTAAATAGATTTTACTGTTGTCACGTGCCCTCATTTTTTGCGCACTCATTTTCAAAAGTATTTGATAATAATTCCTGGACGTTAGAATGGTTGCAACTTCTTTAAGCCAGATTAATATTGTGTTGTAAACACATGTCTATTAAAATATTAGCAGTTACAAATATTGATTAACGATATTTATATTATACCTAAAAAAACATGATTATCTGGTACCCAGTCGACGAAAAACTAAACGAAAAAACAATTTAATTTCTTCCAAAGTTAAGAGGATTTTATCATACGCACATTCTAGAAAACATATAAGATGCAAAAATTTAAAGTAACGGTTTCATGTAGTATATAGTTTCCATCCTTACCTTTAAATTGTTGATGGATTGCTGTATTATTGCGGGCAATCCATCGAAAGGAATTAAAAAGAACATGATGTTCTTTAACGATGTGTGGCCCTCGTGTGAAGTAAAATTGATTATACATCATCAATTAAAAAAAAATTGTGATATAAGTAAAAATCAACAAAATAATGTTGCAACTAGATAAGCTTGTCAATTACAATGGAACAAATTTCTTTTTTTTTGTATATACTGAGGAAGAGATAAGAAATAAATCCAACACTTCAATGGGATTTGTTACTTTCGTAGGAATGGTTAAGAAAATCAAGTGCATATTCTCGCGTATTGGATAAATAACAAATGATGTATAGTAGTTGTTTTAACAAGATAAATTTATTTAATATATATATAAAAAAAAAATCAAAGCAAAACTTAAAACACAAATTGGAGGAATCTATTTTTCTGTGTATTGCAAATGAATCATATATATAGGATGTAATTTTCAATACGGTTTAATTAACAGGGGAATTTTTAATTTGGAAAGAAAAGACCATCATTAAGTATGAACAGATAAAAAAAAAACATATTAAAGAATGTACGGAAATATTTCAAATGGCAAGCATACAAAACTATCATTCTACGAACCTAGAATAAATTTAAGTTTAACATGTTTAAGTTCATCATACTCTTTTAATTTTGTATGTACGTTGTATATTCAATGTATAATTTCTTTTTTGCTTTGCAATGACTTATTGTTTTGATCGTAATGTTTAAAACCCCTTCTGTAGGCCTGTGTATTACAAAGGATTTATCGATTAAAAAAACTATTCCATTTATCACACTCGGAAGAGCGTGTAGAACGCCACCCCCTCATGTGTATACTCGTAATAATTTCTACGCTCCTGTTTTAAGTTGCTCTTTCGTTATAACCACTGTTCAATGTATTATGATACATAACCTTTTCCGGTCAATTGAGTTATTTGCGGGTTACAGCGATATGCGGCACCAGTGACAAGTATTACAACTTTAATACAGAGTTAAAAGTAGAAACATTTGGTAATTTATTTCAACAAGACTATACTGTTTACGGAAAAAGTCAACAATCTCAACATTTTCACAATCAAAGGTTTCATTACTTTTTAATAAAACTTTTAATACATATTGTTTTATTTGTCGGTAATTGTAAAAGATTTTTACTAACCTAAAGGATTAATAATTTTATCGATTTTAATTATGTAAACAATGACTATTGTCTGTTCTTTTTACATTTGCCCCTTTATTGATTATCCGTAAGGAATACACGATAGGAATACAGACGAAGAGAAAAAGAAAATATACGGGAATACGACAAATTAACAGAAATATAAATAATAGTCATCCCATACAAATAATAGTCATCCCATACAGAGTAACAGACTGACAAATTTATTGTATTTAATTTATTTCTATTTGATATTTTTATTGTCTTTCACAATCCTTGATTCCGTTTCTCGTTTTAATTTTTTTAGAAATTATTGTTTAGAGACCACAAATACTGAGATATCTCGAGTTTTCATATCAGTTATCAACACTCTTTCAGATAAAGAGCTACTGCATGTGGACACATTAAAATCATATTATTTACCGGAAATTTCTATTTTTAACTGGTTCATTTTTCTTGCTGCATTTTAAAAATATATCTTGGATCAATAACTTTAAGTTACTTATTTTCTTATGTATTTGTCATTAAGTCATTTTAATTGTGAATATTTGTAAAGAAAATCGATAACGTATGGAATGGATTGCAGATAAACATATATCTATCGGGGTTGCTTTTCTGCTTGAGTGATTTACCTTACAAGGAGGCGGACATATTAAAGTTTAAAAGGACTTAACATCAGTTTGAATAAGTTTAACGGGGGCGTGGCTTATTAGTTTGACGGAGGTTAACCGGGTCTTAAAATAACTCGAATGACCGCAAGGGAATCTGTTTGACTGGTATTAAAATAGTTTAAAATGGATTGAATAAGATAGAAAACCGGTTTTAATTTTTGTTAATCTGATTCAATATTCCAGTAATCTTTTTTAAAGATTGTTAATACCTATTTGGCCGTTTAATCTAAATTCTGGTTACTAGTGTTAGCTTCGACTGATGATGAAACATCAGCAAGCCCCAAGATGGTCCATAACTTATCCTTTCCCTCTTTTTTGTATTTTTTTCGACGGTGACACTTTCATCCCTATGACCTTGAGGGGGTTGTATACGGCACATTTCCTATATTCGACTTTATCTTCATTAGATTATTCATGTTGCTGGTTATTCTTGAAAGTAAATACATATGTAGTAAATAGACATATTGTATTTCAACAAATGTACATAAGAAATGGCATTGTAAGCATAATAAATTCAAATGTTCTGATAGCTTAATGATTAAAATGTCCATTGGTTGAGGCAATTTATATATTTATTCACTAAAATAATTTTTTTTATTTAAATTATGTCATCTTAATATTTTCGGCAAAATTGCCAAAATTTAATTGCACATGTAATTTTTAAACACAGCCCACCCCACCACCACCCTTGCAACAACTCTTTCAGTTGGCCTGTTGCAAGGCTAAATTTCTGTCCCTATCCAATATTCCCATTTTTCCATGACCGTTCAAATTTGTCCCGACCTTCATTCCGGCAGTTTCAAACACATCACTCAAAGATTGCTTTTATTAGTCAGAAACTAAAAGTATTCTAAAATATCAATAACGAGTAAAAACACAAATTATTGTATTCACTTCTGAGTAAAAAGTAAAATCACAAAAATACTGAACTCCGAGGAGAATTCTAAATGGAAAGTCCCTAATCAAATTGCAAATGACACAGAAATTAAAAACCGTACGGCCTTCAACAATGAGCAAAGTCCATACCGCATAGTCAGCTTGAGAGGATAGTTTTTCAATAAATATTTTAAGAATAGACTAAAGACATGTTTTTTAGTTAGACGAAAGCACAGATAATAAGCTTAACAACGACCAAATTTGTTTGCATATGAATATTGCCTGTTATTTAGCAAGCACGTCAAATATGAGATAAAAATAACTGAGGGGTTTATTAACCTGCAAGCTTAAACGATAAGTAAGAGATTTGGTATTTAATATAACGATAAATTTCTCTTCAGTTCTCATACTTTGTACAACAAATTGAATTTGTAAAAATTATGTGAAAACATATTTCTGTACAAACAACAAAATTATTATATTTAAAGTTACCAGTGTACGTTAATTAATTTGGTAACCGGACAGAATGTCACAAGACAACAAAATCACAAATTATTTGTTGACAATTGTTTGAATATATAAGATATAAGAGAAAGATCATTAAATATATTCTTTCTATTTCATATTTTCATTTCACAGTTAAGGAACTTGTAAATTGAAAAATTACTAAATTTTAACGATCTTTAACCAATTGATTTGATAATTGGTATATTGTTTTATCATCACAAGTTACAGATCAAGTTACAATTTTGTTCCGGTCTGATGATTTTCTGCAGAGTTATGGTCCTTAGACTTAGAAAAAAATCACTTAAGTAATCAGTCTTTAACACTTTTCTTCGTCATGCTGGAACCCCCCAGGGTGACTGGGGAATAGAAGTATGGTCACCATTGGTCTTCCTCCGACCGGCAGTAAAACCCTTGCTAAAGTTGGGCGTCCGTTTGGCTGTGCGGGATGTACAAATTTCCAGCCACGTCCGGTCAGAATGGGGACGTTAAATCCGATGCCTCGTGTAAAGAGAGTGCCACGCTCTTTGCACGTTAAGAACCCTTGCAACAACTCTTTGAGGGGTCCGTAGGTGACCTGTTGCAAAGCTAAATTTCTGTCCCTATCCAATATACCCTCATTTCCCGTGGCTGTCTAAATTTCTCCGACCTTAATCGCAGACGCCCCTATTACAGAACCTACCTATTGTATTTATTGTGAATTTGTTCTCGTCCTGAATATGCATGAAATATTTGCCACTGGACGTTAAGCAACCAACAATCAATCAATCAATCGTCATGCTGGAAGATATTGACTTGATATTTGTTATTTAATTTACACCATAATAGTTGTAGATCAAGTTAGAATTTTGTTCCAATACAATATTTTTTTAACTGGTAGGGGACTATGTATTTCCATGCAATACTCACAAAATGCTTGTTTTTTTATATCACTGCCATTAGTTTAATTTATAGATGTACATAAATCAGTAAATCCATCAGCAGTCGTTCACCTAGGGCAGAGTTAATCTGTCATAATTGACGCAGGCTCCTTTATATTATTTTATCATTTTGTCACGTCAGGTTCCTTTATAGATTACCTTATGGTATTGGTTTCCCTCATGTACCACTAAATTTAAACATTAGGAGCGTGAGAGCCTACCCAATGCACCACCAAGTCATAGATAAATCAAACGAACTGAACATACAGTTTTGGCATCCAATGGAAATATGAGTATTAAATATTTTTGGTGGCATCAGGGTAATTATTACATTTTCACCATCGGGCAGAATGTCAGTAATCTCAAATCCTCTGTCTGCCATAACATTGTCTCCTGGCGGAAGTAAATCCAGTAAGCAACTATGTTTAGTGATTTCTTTGTCGGAAACTCTTCCACCCCAAAATTCAGAAACAAAAAAAGGTAACATTACCAGTTGGACCAACGCCCACTTAAACTTGCATTGAAGAAGGAATTTCCACAAACACTTTCGTTTTTATTTTTTTTAAAGAACTCAGGAGATTTAACTCTTTCAATAAATTTCTCAGTATAGGTACGTCATATGATTAGATGTTATGACCGACAAGCAAGGTCGAGATTTTGTTTGAATCTTTTCTTTAACTTGAAGCAAGGCTTGTTTTATACACACTGGAACACCACGGTAGTACATTTGGTTTCTCTTAAAAGAGAAAGTAATAACAGTAACATCGCTTGCCTTTCGAGAAATGGCTGTCGAAGAGACCAATATAGATTCAGCATGTTCTTCCCGTCAGATGCTGATATTAGTGTGATGTTTGAGGTTCTTGATAATAAAGTTCCTTTTAAGTCAAGCACAACAGATTCAGCTAAGCCATCTTAAGAACATTTAGTTGGGATGCTTTCAATATAATTTACCGACAAATCTCGATTTTAATTTTAAAAAAAGATTCAAAATTAATAACTATATGGTATCTTTACGATTAAATTCTTTCTTCACATTGCCCTACTTTTGGTTCATTTAGTTTACACAATATTTACTCAGATAATCATCACAAAACGATATGATGCAATTGAAATAAATATTAAGAATCCAGAAACAAGCAAATTTGCTTTTACAAATATGTCTTCTAAATTAGATCATTACGCAACTCCAAATGTGATGCTTATACTAACTAGCATCGGTCATGATGACCCTAAGCCAATTAAGTGAGCTTAAAATAAACAGCAACACTGCAATGATAAACAATTAGAAAGACATCTACAATGTACATACAAACCTGTTTGAAATTCATTTTCTCTCATATCACGATAGAAGTAATCCAAAAAGATATAAAAGTAAAACAAAAATAACCTAATTGGAAAACATTTGAGTGAAGAAGTATATGAGTAAATGTGTAAGAATTAAGCTAGCCTTGAAATCCTCTGACAAATGTTCAGAAGAAGAAAAGGATTCAAATCTGATTCCAGCAACAGTGTGACAATAATCTTTATTCCACCATTTGCATTAGCGACAAGTATTTCTTTGCGTAGACTGTTTTTGCTGAAAAGCAGCCTCTGGACATAATGACAAAGATCAATCATTCGAGTGCAAACGGACGGCTCCAACATTTGAGAATTCTGTTCTTACAACAAAAGTTCTACACACGGCAAAAGACCCTTTGACCCGCATGTTATTGATTGGAAACATGTCAATGGTCGGGGGAAATGTTTCTCTGATTATATCGTTTTCAAAGTAGAAACCATCTGGTTTGACCTGATTGTATAAATGCTCTCAATATTATTTTAACTAATCCAACATTTAGAGCTTTTCCACACTTTATCATGATCATCATTTATATTCGATTTCATCACTATCTCCTGTTGTCAGAATTATGAACCACATACAAACCATCCAATTCGAGGGTCCGTATGTGTTGGAAGGCAACATTAGAATGAGGACGTTAAATCCGATGCCTCGTGTAGAGAGAGTGTCACGCTCTCTGCACGTTAAGAACCCTTGCTACAACTCTTTGAGGGGTCCGTAGGTGGCCTGTTGCAAGGCTAAATTTCTGTCCCTATCCTATATACCCTAATTTTCCCGTGGCAGTCCAAATTTTCCCGCCTTCTACCCAGTTGACCTCTATTACCGGACCTACCTATTGTATTTATTGTGAATTTGTTCTCGTCCTGAACATGCATGATATTTTTGCCACTGGACGTTAAGCAACCAACAATCAATCAATGTCTTAATTTAATATACCCTAATTTTCCAGTGGGATACCAAATTTCTCCGACCTTCATCGCAGACGGCCTCTATGCAGGACCTGCCTATTGTATTTATTGTTTATTTGTTCTTGTCCTGAAATGCTTAAAACAGTTGCCACTGAACGTTTAGCAAACAACAATCAGAATCCATCGAATTGGGCACATTTGAACCTGTCCTCTTTTCCACTGAGCCCGATTAAGATTTTTGTACACCAGAGTAACATCACTTGTCACAGACCTTTTAGATAAAGATAATAATTGTAGGGACTTGAATTTGTCTCGTAGTGGAAAGTAAAATCACAAATATACTGAACTCCGAGGAAAATTCAAAACGGAAAGTCCCTAATCAAATGGCAAAATCAAAAGCTCAAACACATATTTATGAGAGTTTGCTGTTTCATTGTTCCATTCGGATTTCGTTATTTTCTTCCTCATCACTTCTGATGATAATACCATCATGTTCTTCTAGGTTGTCTTCAATTCCTGAACTAATTGAATCATTTGCAGTTATCGATTGAACTCAATTGTCTTCTTTGTTATTTTCATCTACCACTTCCATACTGTCACCCTCTGAATGCGTGGAAAAATAATCATCTATATCAAACTGATCAACTATCCTCCACTTTATTTAAATCACTTACCAAGGATAGTGTCATCATCACTTATATCAGAATATTAACAATTTAATACCATTTTCAATAATAAGTTGTAGATTATCAATACAAATAGTTAAAAATTCAATAACTCTGTTGGTAATACTACCCATCCGTAAAGCATTTTTAACTTCATCGCCTGATTTTTAAAGTAAGGTTCCGTTAAATTTTTACATATTAATCCTAGAGCTCTCAATATGCACAATATTTTGTCATTTGACAGTGCACATAAAATATAATCTTGAATGAAATTTAATAATGCTTTGAAGAATTTAAATAATTGATGAGATGTTTATGTCAAAAAATAAGTACCAGCTGCATTATTGAATACATAGTTAAATCGATTTTAATGTAATTTCATAATAGGTATTCGAGTAATATTCAAACTTTTTATAAATATTGTTGGCAGTTCTGGATCTGCAGTGCCATCTTTTAAAAACAAATATTTGGAAACACGGTTCAATAAAAATGACGGTGCTTACATATTGCTACATCCGTCAACTTAGACATTAAAATGCTTTTCCAGTTGAACTATTCGTTTGGTACAAACATCACTGTATAAATGACCAGCACATTTAAAATAATGAGTTATGGTACTTTTATTTCCATCGTTAGATAATAATAAATAGGCTTTTATGTTCCGTAACACAACGGTCTGTCATAAATCATGATACTTTAGGTGAAATTTAATCGTGGATTAATATCTTTAATTATTTCTTTTTTTAAATCTACATACGTTATTGCCTTTCCATTCTCATCCTCTCTTAGGCCAGCAGTTAATATTATGTCTCCTGTTGATAATTCCAATCCACGAAAATGTCTATAGTTTTTTTTGTTGTTTTGTTTCGTTGGTAAAGGGGCAAGCTTTTTCCTTTTGTTGGTTAATAGCAATAATTCATAATTCTGAAGTAAATTTCGCAGCTTTTAACTTGCTTGGTAGTTCATCTGTTGAAATATTTATAACAACCAGTGAAAGAACACATTTTATCAGTGGGGCTATGAGTTCCAGTCAATCTTTTGGCTGCGAAAGCAGTAATAAACCTGCCAAATTTGATTTTTTTTTTTAAATGATTTGCCTTGTGTTGGCTCTCTCAAATTAAAGATTTTATTCAGTTATATGTTCTCTATTGTCTTCTAATGTGTCAATTTCAGATTCTAAATACTCTATGTTGGACTTCAGGTCAGAAATATGTTGGATGGAGTGCTTTTATCTACAGCTGATGGTTTTGGATGAATTTATATTAAAATTTCTTTCGATTTATACAATTTCAAATCATTAATATATTTCCGAGTAATGTCCCTTGATATGTTAAGGCGTATCGTGCAATACTCCATATAAAAATTGATTTAATTTGTTGATAAAACTGAAAATGAACGCAGAAGTAGAAGCATTATGCAGAAAAATGACTCAGGATCGCCTTAAACGGCTTATAGAAGGTCTACAGGATACTGATGCATTTACATTACAAAATGAAGTGACTGTAAGTCCAGATGTAAACAATGAAAAAAAAAAATGGCGACATACGCCGAGGCAGTTTATATTCATAAAAATCAAAGTAACATTCAATCTGATCAATCATATACAGAAAATAACACTTATTATAATACACAAAGAGAACAAAGTGACCCGAGTGATTTTGTAAAACCTATTTTCTTGAAAGATCAAGATGTTCATGGCTCAGTCAAACCTCCTCGCGCCCAATGGCTTACAAATGTCGAAATATGCAAGTCAAGTGGAGCTAAAGTCCCGAAAGAGTGCATTAAGGGAATACAGATAATAAGAGAGATGTGGCGTATATACATGGACAATGAGGGTGACAGACTGTCTTAGTTGATACAGTAGTTAAATTTACGTGGCAGGCAAGTACCCCTTCACTCACAAAACCCTCACAACCCATCTACGTTGCAAAGTGACACAATCCGCATAATTCCCCCAAGGGTGACTGGGGAATAGAAGTATGGTCACCATTGGTCTTCCTCCGACCGGCAGTAAAACCCGTGCTAAAGTGGGGCGTCCGTTTGGCTGTGCGGGATGTACAAGTTTGCAGCCACGTCCGGTCAGAATGGGGACGTTAAATCCGATGCCTCGTGTTAAGAGAGTGCCACGCTCTTTGCACGTTAAGAACCCTTGCAACAACTCTTTGAGGGGTCCGTAGGTGACCTGCTGCAAGGCTAAATTTCTGTCCCTATCCAATATACCCTCATTTCCCGTGGTAGTCTAAATTTCTCCGACCTTAATCCCGGACGCCCCTATTACAGAACCTACCTATTGTATTTATTGTTAATTTGTTCTCGTCCTGAATATGCATGAAATATTTGCCACTGGACGTTAAGCAACCAACAATCAATCAATCAATCAATCCGCATAAAGGTGAAGAACATCCCCCTCTCCGGACGATGGGCAAATACATCGAGCCCTATCCCTTCAAGGCTGTGACATTCAGAGATTGTTTAGGGAGCGTTTGCGTGCAGACGGAAAAGTTACCAACTGTGAGACTGGAGATAGACTAATGATTAGCAAGACACTAGAAAACCAATACCTATAAATTTGCCAATTGGAAAATACATATTAGGCAGAATTTTCCATTCGGGCCAACCTGAATTCGAAAACAGAAATAATATTTCAATAGAAGAAAAAAATCTGTCACAAATGTCTTAAACCAGGGCATATGCTGTTCCAGTGCCCCAATGATTGGGCTTGTAAAATTTGCAAAGAAAGTGGACCCAAAATGATTGACTGTCAAAAACACTTCCAGGACAAAGATGGAAATGAACAGCAAATTAAAGCAGAATGGCAATGAGTATTGTGATGATAATGTACAGGAGGAAAGTGTAGAACTTACAATTTCAAAAACTCCAACAAAATCTCCTACTTCAAAAACTTCTGAAAACAGAAAAAGAAGTAGCATGAAACATGCCAATAAGTCAGGGCAACCAAAAACCAATCTGGGCAATGGTGGCATTCCTTCTATTTCTCATTAATACGTAGATTTTTTGGAAAAAACACCGTCATGCTGGTCCATCAGGATCAAATGACTATGTTTTAGTGAACGATAGTAGGGATGACACAGATGTGTCAAGCATGGTTGAGATGTGGGCGAAAAGGGACAAGAGGTTTAAATTGCATACAGACAAAGAAAACCTGGAGAGCTTTTATATATTTCATGTGACAATGAGCATGATGGTCGTAGTATGAAAGTAGTCAGGTCGTAAGAAGAGCGTGATGATGAAGGCACGGGCGTGCTAGAATCGTACTATGGTCTTAAAAGCGTGGTATAGTCGTAGTAGAAGCGTGGTTGGGTCGCGGTAAGAACGTGATGGTCGTAGTAACGTCGCTGAGATCGTAGCGCAGTCTCTCAGACTAGAATCGCGCTTTCGCTACGATGGTACAGCGATATTGCCAACCTTACTGCGCTCTCACTACGCTTCTACCACGACCTGATTTCGCCACGACCGCACCACGATTGTTTTGAACATGTTCAAAGTTGGCCACGCTCATCACGATCATGAGGACCTCACCACGACCTTACTGCGATCTACACGATCGCACTACGATCGTCAAATTTTTTCAGAGATCGTAGTGTGATCGTGACGTAGTGTGACTGGGGTATTACATATATGTAATAGGCATATTTTACCTACAGATTCACTTGTTCGACTTAATACCAAATAACTCGCCATAAAGACAACAAAAGTCCAAGACCCGAGTCTTCTTCCGTTAGTCATTCTTGCTCAACAACGAGACGTTGGAAGTGGGGTTTCGAGCACGATAAGTTAGTTTTATTATGCACAAGCACTAAGTCCTTGAAATATGTACAGATGAAATAATAAAAACAGCAAATCTAAATGTACTGTTTTTACATGTCGGTACGAGCAGAATACTTAAAGTCAATGGTAGTATTGCTTCATCAAATAGTCACCATTTAATATGTTTAACACATTTATTATCTTCAGGCTTAGTATTTTTCATAGTTAACAGTACCGACTATATGTAAAAATAAAAAAAAAAAAAATTATAGTATTTATTGCATGTACAGGGACTTTTTTAAAACAAAATTGTCTAATTCATGACAAATTTTGTTTTCAAAATTTTTTCATCAATTTCATATCACAAATGCATCCTTTCTCAAAGTTGAATGTTGGCTTTTGATTAACTGCAACGGTGAACGAGAAATAATAAGATACAAAGCACTGAAACTCGTCGAAAAAGAGAGTTGAATGTTTACTCCAACTCACCCTCTCCGTCCTTCCGTCCGAATTGTGATGCACTTATCTCAGCTCCAGCCGGACGGTTTGCTTTTAAAATTGATATGCTGCTTTGTATTGATGGGGCATACGTTGTAAGCGATTTTCACTGCTCTCCAATATCAACTTCCAGTTTCGTGGGACTTAGCATTTTTTCACTTTATGGAATAATAGTGAACATTTTCGTTACAAAATCTCAGCTCCAACTGAATGGATTGCTTTGGAAACTGGTGTGCAGCTTTTTGTAGATGGGGCATACGTTTTCAGCGATTTTTGATGGTCTCTAATACCAACTTCATGTTCTTTGGACTTCGCCATTTTACGCTATATGGAATGATAGTGAAAATTTTCGTCACAAAAATTGAAAATTGGTATGCATTTTATATTGGTGGAAAATATGTTGTAAGCAATTTTGGATACTGTACAATATCAACGTCCTGTTTGGCGGGTATATTTAGCATAAAGAATGTCATCTCATTTTAACAAATGGCATTTGACTAACAGGTCGAACAACTGATGTTCTTAAACCCTGCTGACTGCCATTGGCGATTGCCAATTAAATTGATCACCAGGTGTTACATGGATCTTACTTATTAGTTTTAATACCAAACAGAAAACAATAAACTTGCGAAAAGATGGTATATCGCAAATATAAGGTGCAAAAAATTTGTACACCATATCCGGATTTCGACAATTAATGTATATATACAAAAACATGTACTCTGCTCTATTTTATTGCTGTTTCCAAGGTCACAAAAGCAGTTTTACTTGGCAACAAGCTATCTTGAGCAGAACTACATGTGCACAATGAAACAAAACACTTTTGTGTCCATCCAATATTGTAATACATGTACCATTGATATTTTGTTGACATGGAAAGTCAATAACTGAATGCGTAGATCCGTAGGTATGTATTTATTATTTATTAATGTATATCTCTGTCCTGAATGTTCTGGCATTTATTTGTACTGTATTTCTGTCACATAGTGCTGTCATTTTAGCGGTATTTTTCAACATTGCCATATAAGCGCGAGGTTTATCTATTTAGAAAACAAGGTTTCAACCAACCATTTTTTTCTTAAAATATCCTATACCAAGTCAGGAATATAACAATTGTTATCACAAAGTCCGTTTCTATGTATGTTGGCGTTTGTTTTTGTAGCAGTTCAGTGTTTCTGTTGTTCCGTTTTGATTCCTCTTATAGTTGATGTGTTTCCCTCAGTTTTGGCTTGTGACCCGGATCTGTTTCAGCTAAATCGATTTATGAATATTGAATAGCAGTAATTATTTTTTAAACTACAATATTGCCTTTATTTGTGAAATATCAGTTGCACATTTGATCATTCCATATAAAAATCAAAGACAATGTGTTTTGCAAAAGATTATATAATTAAAACTTTCTTCACAGAACATACTTACTTCATTATCTCCATTTAAATATTTAATCCAGTCACCAGAATGAATTAACTCTAGTTTATTTGATGTCATTGCAGCTCCCCTTTTGGTGGTATACTGCTCAAGGTGTAGATCTTGCAAGTTCAAGGTGATTAATGCTTGCAGAATCACATCTTCATCTTGGTGTTCCAGAACCACATGGTTATTTGTTTGTCTGCACAATTTGGAAATGGACCCTGCCTGTCTGGCAATATTTGCTGAAACACCCATATAACTTTAAACTGCTTTTTCCTTGAATAGGACCCCCAAGGGTGACTGGGGAGGCGAAATATGGTCACTTGGTCTTCTCCCGACAGGCAGTAAAACGCTTGCCAAAGTGGGGCGTCCGTTTGGCTGTGCGGGATGTATCAAATTTGCAGCCACGTCCGGTCAGAAAGGGACGTTAAAACCGATGCCTCGTGTAAAGAGAATGCCACGCTCTTTGCACGCTAAGAACCCTTGCCACAACGCTTTGAGGGGTCCGTAGGTGGCCTGTTGCAAGGCAAAATTTCTGTCCCTATCCAATATACTAGTACCCTTATTTTCCTGAGGTAGTCCAAATTTCCCCGACCATCATCCAGGATGGCCTCTATTATTACAAAACCTACCTATTGTATTTATTGTTAACTTTTTCTCGACCTGAACATGCATGAAATATTTACCACTAGACGTTAAGCAACCAACAATCAATCAATCAATCAATCAATCCTTGAATAGGTTCATGACAACCTATGTAGCCTGATTCCTAAAAAAGTTCATATGTTAAAGCACACACACAACTTGAAACACCTTTTTTATACTTTAAAGAACCATATTTCCTGAACAGTGAAAATGAAAATCCTTACAGCCAAATGCTTTGAGTGTGTAGGTAAAGGTTATATCTTTGGTTCGAGTAGACTTACATATCCGAAAGAAGACCAATCTATCTGTCTATAGGACTATACTACTCCAAAAGAAGGATAGTATTGCTAACCTACTAATGACTTTTAGCTAGCAAGCAAGCTAGCCAAAGATATTACCTTTACCTACACACTCAAGTCATTTGGCTGTAATATCTAACTTGACCTCCATTTTGTCATCAGTATCTCAAAATTTGAAAAATACTTTGGTTGAACGGTTCATGTGTAAATGCTCGGACACTGTTTCGCAGCTGCCATAACATCCGAAAATCAATATCTGATTTCTTTCTTCAGAAATCCATGTAATTAAAGTTTGTATTTTGCTTCTTAAAAAATTATCTCTCTTCCTACACCCCCCTTTTCCTTTTTTGCAATTTTATTATTTTGATATTGTGTTGAATTTGTATATGCAAAAGAATGATAATCCCTTTTTATGATTAAGTACGAGCGTTAGCGAGTACTCATCATGAAGTAAAGGATTATCATTCTCTTACAAACTTAGAATACTGTAAAGTGCTCAAGGCTCGAATGATCCCTTGATTGGTTTTATTCAAGAATTACACTGTAAATAAAAGTGTGAAGAATCTGAACACTTTTTGAACGCCCATTTGTAACACTTCTGGAACACGTAACAGTGTTCTAAATATTAACATTGGTGTTCCAATTTTTAGGCAGTTAAGCTGCCTTATGCTATCACCCTAGATTTGTGTTCTTCCTAACGAATGCTGAAAAAAGTGCCATTGTTGTAATCTAGCAGGCTAATATGTTATTTATAACTAATTGGACATTTTTTTCATTCTTTTAATTCTGGAATACAAAAAATATGACCAGAATAACCTTAAATGATCGTCGAACGACGCATAATATTTGAAGTTGCACATAGGAAATAGTGCTCAATAGAAATCCGTACGTAGTTTATTATCCCCTGTGCTTTTGGCTAA
Organism: Mytilus californianus; assembly: GCF_021869535.1. NCBI lineage: Eukaryota > Metazoa > Mollusca > Bivalvia > Mytilida > Mytilidae > Mytilus > Mytilus californianus. The sequence goes on from NW_026262672.1 coordinate 4,671,450, forward strand.
GATGGCAAAGAACAATTGTATGAAATATTTCATCGCCGAAAATCTGTAATTACAAGTCGTTTATATTTCCCAAATGGCAAAATGCGCAGGAATATTGTTCATGTACACCAAATCTCTATGATAGAGGGAATAAAGTTATATATAGTACACATGTAGTCTAAGTTGGCGGTAATTTTAACTTACACGAAACGTAAGTTCGTTTGATTCTGATGATATAAAGTCCGATTAAGCGAAAGTACTCTTAATCATGATATTCTTTTAGTTTAAGAAGATTGTGATTATTTAATTGATTTCAATTAAATGTATGCACATTTAAATTCCTTTCTTTTATTAAATTATTTCCGTTTATCACTGAACTCACAGGCACTTGTTTCTATCCATGGGAAGCCCCACTATCAACGTATATTTACGAGAAGGTACCCAACTACTTTTTTCACCTCTCCGCTTCAAACCCTTATTTTGCTGTCAATTCATTCTCAAATTTATTGTTCCATACACCATTCGATTTGTGAAAAGTTTTTCTTTCAGATGGTATGGATTGTATTTACCCTTAGGGTACCCCTCACCTCCAATACACAATATGGAACAATAAATTTGAGAATGAATTGACAGCAAAATAAGGGTTTGAAGCGGAGAGGTGAAAAAAGTAGTTGGGTACCTTCTCGTAAATATACGTTGATAGTGGGGCTTCCCATGGATAGAAACAAGTGCCTGTGACTGAACTTGTCGTTTTTGTGAATGAAATACCGGAAATCGACGTAATCAATGTCGACCAATCAGGTCGATGTTTTAAGAAATGCGGAATAACTCGTCCCAGAGACAAGTCGGACCGAGTCCACTCGGACCGTCTAAGAAAACAACTCGGACCCCTTGTCAGATTAACTTAGGGTTTCATAAAATGTAAGACTAACATGTCTAGCGGAGCCATCAATCTTTCGTTTGTGCATTGGGAACTATTTAGGGGTATTTTGAGGGGCCTAAAGAAGGGAGGGGTTTACTGTAGAACCCTATGGGGTTTTATTTTCAAATGACTATTTATACTCGAAAACAGTAAGTGATAGACACGCGTGGTCTTCAGTAATGAGAACAGGACAATGAAACAAATCAAATAAAATATAGGGTGAGTCCCTGGGGGTCATCCCACCCCCCTTCAATTTGAAAATGTTCTTTTATCTTGTAAACGGTCGCGATCCCCACCCCTAAACCATATATATACTTGTATGGGACAATAAAACAAATCAAATGAAAATTTGGGGGAATCCCTGGCGTCACCCCACCCCCTTCTGTTTCAGAACTTGTAAACGGTCGATATCCCCACCCCTAAACCATATATATTCATGTATGGGACAATATAACAAATTAAATGAAATATAGGGGAGTCCCTGGGGTCACCCCACCCCCTCCTGTTTGAGAACTTGGAAACGGTCGAGATCCCCACCCCTAAACCATATATATTAATATATGGGACAATATAACAAATCAAATGAAATATAGGGGAGTCCCTGGGGTCACCCCAGCCCCTCCTGTTTGAGAACTTGGAAACGGTCGAGATCCCCACCCCTAAACCATATATATATTAATGTATGGGACAATATAACAAATCAAATGAAATATAGGGGGAGTCCCTGGGGTCACCCCACCCCCTATTGTTTGAGAACTTGTAAACGGTTGAAATCCCCACTCCTAAACCATATATATGCATGTATGGGACAATATAACAAATCAAATGAAATATAGGGGGAGTCCCTGGGGTCAACCCACCCCCTCCTGTTTGAGAACTTGTAAACGGTCCCCACTCCTAAACCATATTTATTCCTGTTTGTCATTTCAAAATAATTTGAATGATATACAGGGTCAATCTCCTACGCGTCACATTATGTGACATATGCATATCACTTTACTAGACCAAACCAATGTGTACTGGACTTTGCCCAATGTCAGGCGACCATGGGAATGACGAATTATGGGAGCTTTGTTTGGGAGACTTCGTCACAGCATCCTGTTACATTTATTTCTTGTTTATTATAAAATTTTATTGATGCAAAAAAATGAGTCTAGGTAAATTGAATTTACTTTAATTATTTTTTGAATTATTTCTGGGCATATAAACATTTTCATTTATGGCTCATTTTAAAGAAAACATATAAATCTTTCAAGCAGTGTAAAGCCCAAGAATGTTTGACCAATTGTTTTATTTGACCGGAGAACCTGAGATCACCCCCAGTTTTTGGTGGGGTTCGTGTTGCTTAGTCTTCAGTTTTCTATGTTGTGTCATCTGTACTATTATTTGTCTGTTTGTCTTTTTATTTTTGGCCATGGCGTTGTCAGTTTGTTTTCGATCTATGAGTTTGACTGTCCCTCTGGTATCTTTCGTCCCTCTTTTATAATCACCTGTCATTTTATTCCAAACTTGGTATGGAGTGATATCACGGACTTGGGGTGAAGGTGGGGGTCATTTACATTTACTATGGTCAGGGCAGTCAGACCTCACCTTTGATCCCTGTAGTAGTAAACATTTGTCTGATTTGTGTCTCATAACTTTTGTACTGTAGAACCCAAACTCAGTGTTCCTTCCAGGGAAGCAAGTCCATTCATACAATTACGTCAACTTGTACCACTAAAAGTCAACTGTTACCAACGTTAACTACCAACTAGAACACCTGCAATCATTGCGAACTTGTACCACTGCAGACTCACCATTAAAAATATACATTGATATATGCGTTGCTTTAGAAAACCTTGATAAAATATTAATTAATTTGCCTTAATAATCAATTCATTAAATAAACATAAATGTACAATATACGAATGTTTAATGTTTGTTCTTTCAAATCTGAAAAAAAAAATTGAAGCAACACTGACACAGTTTTCATAATTACGTTTGCCTTGGTTTTTGGTTAACTGCCTGCAGCGCTTACAGTGCTTTGATTAATATCATGTGTGCATCTTTCGAACACTATGTGTGTAATTCTGGAACGGATAGTGTGTACTCCTTGAACGCCTAGTGTTTGATTCTGGAACATGTCCTTTTGAGCAAGATTGTACGCCGTTACGCGTTCCAAGCCTTGTAACATTTCTGGAACGCTCGGACTGTGTTCCAGAAATATGTGTTAATATCCGGAACGCATAGGGTGTACTACTGGAACACGTTTCTACATGTTCCATTATCTGAAACATTTTTTTGTGGTCAAGTAAAAAAAATAATTGAATAGTTATAAAAAAACTTTAATAGATTAAAAGAGGCAAAATGCAAAATAGACATTACAATGAGAAACATTTCAAAATTACAAGTTGGACAAGTTAGAAAGAAAACATTCGAAATAGCATTATAATTAAATTATCAAAATATGTCCAAATTTATATATAGTGCACATTTTTACATGTTCCATTCTTTGAAACATTCTTGTGGTCTTGTAAAAATAATAATCAAATTAATTAAAAAAAAAACATCTTTAATTGATTAAAAGAGGCAAAATTTAAAAAAAAAGTACAATACAATGTGAAACATTGAAGCAACTTCAAAATTACAAGTTAGACAAGTTAGAAACATAACATTTGAAAACCAGTTTCGAAATTAAACTATAATTTAATTGGCAAAATGCGTCCATATATATATTGCAGATTCTCTTCCTCACGTCGTCTACCTTTGTTGTTTAATCATGCGAAAGTTTCGTCACATTAAAAATTATCATATTACAAGAAAGTCTTCTGGCTTATGAACTCATCGTTTGCAACCTCTAAAGTAAAGCACTGTCCTGCATTTCTTTACAAAAAACTCAGAGGTCTATGACTCACCAATATTTTCCATAATCCACTGCCCTCATAGCACTTCAGATATAGTCAATATCAAACATAAAAAACCCTGTATATATGCTGCTAGTTATTGAGTCAGTTCTCATGTAACACTGCTACCTTTGCATATAAAACATAATTTAAGTCGCCTAAAATTATTTTTGAGCTTCCTTTTTTAAGAGAATTCGTCTACTTTGGTTATAACTACTCCTTAATCTTGAAATCCACCAATTGTAAGTTCTGAAATGTCAAAAAAAAGTGTATAAGTAAAATCATTATTGTTCATGTCGATATTTTTTTTTAAATCAGTGCAATATATAATACTGTTTAATATTTTTTACTGTTTGATTTTTAAAGAGTGGTTTATTTTCAAGTATCGGACTCTCGTGTTCTATTGCTTTTTGAAATAAAGATGATAGGAAGTGTACAGCAAATTGTTATAGGTGTTTTATGCAAAATTTTGTCGTTAGATATGTCAATTAATTGACTGCTAACAGCTCAAGAAACTAATGATCATTTGCTTTAATATATGATATTTCAAGTCCTGTTTTAAAAAAAATGCGTAGGAATTTCAACATTGATCTGTATACGTCTAATGCTACCATTTGATTATCAAAATATTGATTGATTGATTGTTGGTTGCTTAACGTCCAGTGGCAAATAGTTCATGCATATTCAGGACGAGAACAAGTAAACAATAAATACAATAGGTAGGTTCTGTAATAGGGGCTTCCGGGATTAAGGTCGGAGAAATGTAGACTGCCACGTGAAATGAGGGTATATTGGATAAGGATAGGATTATCAAAATACTTCCCTAGATTAAATTTGAAGTAAATTGTTTTAGGTTTCTGCTAAAATAGTTTTGTGATTCATTTCCACAAGTGTTTGTGAAGGTGCACATTTTTAGATAAATCTGCATGAACAAAACTCCAAAAATTGTAAGAAGTCAATGGACACTCATGAAATTCTTAAACTTACATAAAATTCGTTTATGGTGATGGATAAGTAGCCATCTGTAAGGTTACAGAAACGCAAAATTTTCTATGTATTCTCCAGGTTTGAACGTACAATTACCTCTAAGTGGTTATGTTTGTACCCTACAAAAGTAGCAAAGGAATACATTACAATATGAAGTGCACAATGGTGCACATTTGCTGAAATGAAATGAATTACTTAGCTTAAATACTTAATTTTATCAATACCATATTCATTAGAAAATTAAAATTATATGTCTTTTTACAACTTACTGTCTTGACATTGACAGTACTTGTTTATGTGAACAAACCCTTATGCATTGTTTTTATCTTAATCTAACAAATGTACATCATCAAAAGTGTGGAACCCCCAAGGGTGACTGGGGAATAGAAATATGGTCACCATTGGTCTTCCTCCGACCGGCGGTAAAACCCTCGCTTAAGTGGGGCGTCCGTTTGGCTGTGCGGGATGTACAAATTCGCAGTCACGTCCGGTCAGAATGGGGACGTTAAATCCGATGCCTCGTGTAAAGAGAGTGCCACGCTCTTTGCACGTTAAGAACCCTTGCAACAACTGTTTGAGGGGTCCGTAGGTGACCTGTTGCAAGGCTAAATTTATGTCCCTATCCAATATACCCTCATTTCCTGTGGCAGTCTAAATTTCTCCGACCTTAATCCCGGAAGCCCCTGTTACAGAACCTACCTATTGTATTTATTGTTAATTTGTTCTCGTCCTGAATATGCATGAAATATTTGCCACTGGACGTTAAACAACCAACAATCAATCAATCAATCAATCAAAAGTGGATAATCGCCTAATCTAATTGTTGCTTTCTATACACATGATGTGCTTTATGTTCCTTGATTTTCAAGATGGCAGTTTAGAACTTGTATTTACCAACTTGATAGATACGGTAAATTAATACGTCACGTGCTATTATTTATGCGGAAATGTTTGGAACACATGGTGTTCAGGGAAAATGATAAGTTGGAACGCATGATGTCCTAGAAAAGAACGTTTTTACAATAGCAACGATATCATCAGCATTTACGTTTTTACATTGGTTAACAAATAAGAAAATTGGATCATTTTCATGTATTCTCACACAGAACCTCCTAATTTCTTTGAACCAAAGTATGGCATAACACCACGTTACAAACGAATACACCTTATCGCTATTTGTCCGCCATTACTGTACATCACAAAGGTTCCCGTAAATGTTGACGTCATAATAGAAATTATCTGACGCCACAATGGAAAAGTGATTGTTGTATGACGTCAAAAGTTCAAGCGGGACAGATTCTCGGGTCAAGCGGGACAGATTTCCAAATAGCGGTAAGATGTATTGTTCTGTGTTCAAACAAAATGTTCTGTCAAAGGAGGAATTTGTTGATTAAATATTTAAAAATTAAATTTTTAAATTCGTAATTTATTATAAATATAGATATACATACCTATCAAATCAAGTTATGTTGCTAATTTCCGTCAGTGACGCTTCAATTCATAACAAGCGCGCTCAAAACCCAAACTTCCGGTACACTAATACGTCACGGGCTTTTATTTAAACAGACATGTTTGGAACACATGGCTTTCAGGAAAAATGATAAGTTAGAAAGCATCATGTTCGAGACTAGAACGCTCTTACAATACCAACGATTTCATTATCATTTACGTATTTACATTGGTTAAAAAATTTCCACGCTTATAAATACGCTACTGTGACATGTTTCAAAGTTCATTTTACCCAACTTTAATTTGGTTATGTGGATACAGCTAAAATACAGTTATCGTCAAATTATGATATTAACCATCCTTATTCATCGTCTCTTTGACTCTAAAGCTATGAAATATTATTTCACACCCCCCCCCCCCCCCCCCCCCCCCCCCCTTTACAGTATTAGAACACTAAAGTGTTCAAATTCAGAACACTGTTTTGAACATGTACATTAAAAGACTGAACACAATGTGTTATACTTTTTAACGCTTGTGTTCAATGTGGAACACGAGTGTTAATAACCGAACATTTGTGTTTAAAATTGGAACGCGTCCGGACGCGTCAGGCGTCCGCAAAATTTACAGTGTAGTTTCATTGTCAGCATGGTCAATGTAAATTAAATGTTTATTATTGATGCATGACTTCATTTTTTAGCATTTCATTTATGAGTTAGTTTTAGTGATGTAAGGACTGTTTCTTAATTTGGGAAATATTTAAAAATGCGTTATAGACATTAGGTGACACAAGAGTACAAACGCATGTGTGATCAATCAATAAAATGTGAAAGGAAATATAAAAATCAAAATGGCAAGTCCAGCAGTTGTTGTGGTTTCGGCTCAATGCTGTGGACAGATAATCATTGAACAAACAGCTATCCGGTATTTGTCATCATTTACATTTGAAGATATTTTCTATGAAGAGAAAAGGGTAAAGTCCGTCATTATTTCTTTTGATGATACCAAACACGCACAAATTCGTCAACAACCGTCGTCATCACCCATCAATGTTGGCACTGACATGTATATGTCTGTGTTGGGCGAGTTAAACTGGAAATTTGTGAATTTTGAAAAAGAAGGACCAACACCATCAGATCAAAACAATAACTTAACTGAATTACCGATATGTCCCACTAAAAAGATTGCATTTGCAGTGTTAATGAAAAAACCATAGAACTTCCTAAAAACCTAAATCAAAATCGTGTGTACAGGGCAAGGAGAAATTAATAGGCCCAGAGAAACTGTTGTTTGACCTTATTGACATAGCTGGTACAATGGAGTGTGGTGGACATCAGATAGTTTGGAATCGGTGACAATTGTTTTGAATAAACTGGAAAATGCTTTGTGGTATATAGACCATATCCATGAAAGATTGCAAGAAAGTGGATGTCAAGTTCCCACTAAGTTTCAGACGTTTCACGGGTATAATAGTTTCTGGAAATTTCATCATAAGGCACCTTCTGTGACATATGAATAACTTGATATTATTTATTCTGATCTTGCAATAGCACTCAGTTTCCAATCAATGCAAACTAAACGCAATAAGGTGTTGTATGATAATATCGAGGCTCTTCTTCAGTGTTTAACTAAATATAAAACAAAACTTGACAAAGATAATTTTAGACATTAAACTGTGCATCATGAAAGAATGGAACCAGCAAGAACTGTAGAACAGGAAAAGAAAAGAAAGGCGGACTACAATAGCATAACACTTCTTAAAGCCCTGGGTAGGGAAAAAGATTTTAAAACAATTGGAGGACGGATAAAAAAAAATTGTGTAGATCCCTAGCTAGGGAAATACTAGTTTTACTCACTAACATTGCTTGGTCACTACGTTCCTCCCCGCTAAAGAGCAATATTACTTGTAAAATTGATCAAGCTTTAAACTTAATAAAATGCATCTATTACATACTCCAATTTGATATTTAAGGGTTAAATTAAAGTCTTTGAGAATCTCTGTCGAGCGGAACTTCAATCAAAGATGTTTGAGACTGTAGAAGATCTAATTTTTACTTTTAATACAGTTTTAACATCAATTGCTGACAGAACAATTCCTAAGACCTCGGCAAATCCAAAACATCCCTGCAAACCATGGTTTGATGATGCTTGTGATCAAGCCATAGATGACCGTAAACAATCTGAAAGACGGTTCAATCAACATCCTACGACGGAAAATTTAAGTAATTTCCGTATTTTTCGCGCTAAGGCACGACAGACTTGCAGGCAAGCACGACGAACGTCTTGGGAAACATTTATCTCGGGAATAACATCTCGCACTCCGATGACAACAGTATGGAACATGATACAAAAGATTAAAGGTAAAAATTCTAAAGCCACGGTAAAACATTTGAAAAATGGCACTGATTCATTAACATCTGAAAAAAATATTGCAAATAAGCTTGGTGAAACTTCGCAGGGAGGTTAATGCACTTTAGAAAAATTAAGCAATGATTTTCGATGATTGCATCGAAATCTAAATTTGACGTCATAATCTAAAAGAGGGACGAAAGATACCAGAGGGACAGTCAAACTCAAAAACTATGCGGAACGTGATTGCCTAAAACGTTTATTCGACGTCAAGTTTGAGCTTGTCACGAACAGCTGATCGGGCACCTTGTTATGATAGACCAGATAACAAAGTCACGTCTAAAGAAGGATGTTGCTTATATTTTGAGGTAAGTTTGGTTTGTTTAACACTATTATAGCTAATTATTGCCGAGGTTTGTAGATTTTCATTTCATTGAAGATAGCGTCTCGATTGGGTATGAATCTAGAATCTAGATTAAGCTGCAACTTAGGCGTTTTGATGTCAACATAACAAAAGAAGTAAACTCGGAGGCGAATTAAGGGGTAGGGAAGGGTGCCCCTTTAATTGAGCTAAATGAAATGGCTAATGCATAGACTTTTGACATGTCCCACTCCAAACGTTGCTTAATTATGGAACCCCGGGTCCCCCTTTTGAAAAATCCTGGATCCGCATCTGATTTGACTTCCAATGAATAAACTATCCAAGTCAAAAGTATTTAATTGTGACTTAAATTAACCTTTATCTAATAGTCAAGGGTTTAAAGGATAATTTCTTCATTGACTATTGATTAATTTTATGACGACATTTTGCAGACTGGCCTGCCATGATTTTTAAAAAGAAAGGATGGAACTTGTAAGAAGTCCGAGCACCCTGGTTGCACCCCACCACTTCCCCTATTCGCCTCTGATGCATGTCATGTTTTTAAGTTTAGGTTGGAGGCAAACACTAGACATAGCTATTCAGTAAGTTTTGATTGTTGTTTCGTTGACGTCCAGTGGCAAATATTTCATGCATATTCAGGACGAGAACAAATTAACAATAAATACAATAGGTAGGTTCTGTAAAAGGGGCGTCGGAGAAATTTAGACTGCCACGGGAAATGAGGGTATATTGGATAGGGACAGAAATTTCGCCTTGCAACAGGTCACCTACGGACCCCTCAAAGAGTTGTTGCAAGGGTTCTTAACGTGCAAAGAGCGTGGCACTCTTTTTACACGAGGCATCGGATTAAAAGTCCCCATTCTGACCGGACGTGGCTGCAAATTTGTACATCCCGCACAGCCAAACGGACGCCCCACTTTAGCAAGGGTTTTACTGCCGGTCGGAGGAAGACCAACGGTGACCATACTTCTATTCCCCAGTCACCCTTGGGGTCAGTAAGTTTTGAGCATGAATCTTCAGATTGCACATGAAAAATTATTTCCTTATATGTTTATTTCATTGTATAACATACATAAAGAGAAAGAAAATATTTTAAAATATATGCATGCATGGCACTGTGTATGCAATCATACTAATGATTTGCCAGAATATAATAAAATTGAAAAGGCAGGCACATGAGATGTTTAAATATATATCAGAGCTATTATTTATTATGGCCATAATTTAAAGGAAAACAATCTCATTTTGTATGGTTTTAAATCTGATATTCATTAGATACCATCATCTTCATTCATCCCTTTTTGTTTACATTTAAATTTTTACATTAATTAATATATTCTACCTTAATATATGTAAGTCTATAGATTAATGTTTATTTGTTATAAATATTGGTAAACTTTCAAAATTTGTATCTGAAATCTGTTCGTTTTAATTATATTTCTTTGTGTAGATCTTTTTCACATTTTGACAAGCATCACTTAAAACAATAAACTTATTCTTGTTCATTTATAATGGGATGTGTAAATTTAGTTTGAAACCTTTCAGTAATTATTGTAACTTCTTTTGTATAATGATTCACACCATACTGTTACATTAAAATGACAATATTTATGCTTAAAGACATGTTTCAATTATACTAAGCAAGAGGTCTACACAATGTAAGCATTGATTTTATAATATATGTCAGCAAGGGGTCTGGATAGGGCTCCTTAATATCTTTATTCTTTGAATTTTTAAATTTCTCTAGTCTTTATTTATGTTTTAACACCCCATTATTCTCTTTTCTTTGTCCCCTGTTTTTCTCTGTCCTTTCATTTTTTCACCTTTTATTCTGCACTCCCCTAATTATCTGTGAACCCCATTTAGACCCTTATGCAGTAGGTGTTCATATTTTTCTGCTTCAATGAGTTGGATTCAGTCAAACTGAATATTGATTGATTAAGTTATAGTTAATAACAAAGTGGTTAAGCATTGTGATGAATAAATATCAGTTAAAGTATCCTGTAGTTAAACTTTAATTGTAGTTTTACAGAAAGGGCTTAATTTTAAGGTACATTTTAAATCAATACAGAGTTTTATTCATGACAAGCTTAATTTACTTAAATGCTATTTAGGAAAACAAAATTTAAACTGAAGTTTACTATGTATGGAGAGTTGTCTCATTGGCACGCATACCACATCTTCTTATATCTATGTGTATCATAACATGAATGCAATAACATTTAGATTGCCTCTAACTGTTACAATATTTTTTCAGTATTATAATTAAGATGACTTGGAAGCAATGGTGTAATATTAGTTTTTACAAACTGAAATGAAAATGTAATTAGAGGAAAAGATTGTGCACTTGTTTTACTTGAGGTTCAACAGACACAAGGACAGACCATATATATAATCATATTTTGGGATAATTTTAGATCTATGCATGAAAAGAAAAAAGTTTTAAAGATAATAATTGTGAAGACATATATAACACAATTACTACAGAGCTTAATTGGAAATAATCCATGGAATTGAAATAAAAACTTTGGAATGAAGTAATTTTCAGTTCAACAAATGAATAATAAAAGAAAAATTATATGTTTAAACTGACTCAGGAACACTGCAGAAAGTAATGAAAGTATTACAACAGAGGAAAGGACTGTGTACTTTCTTGTAAGATCAACACAAAAAAGGAAATGTTCACATCATTATTCATTATATGCCAGTTATTGAGATAATTTTGGATCTATACATATTGAAATGAGTGAGGATTTTAATCCAAACATCATATTTGGCAGGCTGGTAACTGCATGTGCTTACTGGTATATTGGAATATTCTTTGCATGTGACATATGAATTAAAAGAAAAAATAAGGAATAAAGAATTTTCCAGTGGAACAATAACATATGAAAATCAACAGGATGATATTTGTCTACATTTATTATGGATCATGGAAAACCCAAAAAAAGTATTGTATGTATTGTGTTAAGGATTATTAGTTTAATGTGACCTGTACAATACTTTTGATATTAAGTGTGAGAAAACTGTTTTGAAATGAATGAATAATTATAAGTATTTTATGAAACTTTCTAAATAGACATTATGTACTTAATAAATAATTAATACTCATGATGAACTCAAGAAGTAGTCTTTGTTTCACATGCTTTATAAAATTAAACAAATAGTTTCACCTCTTATTTTAATTTTTTCTATAACAATAAAAATTGAGTATACAATTATTTACCTAGTATTATAGTTTTTGCTGGTTTAAATCCTGGACCAAAGGACTTGTTATCAAATTAATTGATTTAATAAGTTTTATACTGAAGAAACTGCAATGAATGAATGATGCATGTTCAGCAAATTAACATAAAGAAATTCAAGCTTAAAGCAAATATTGTCTCGGGAAAGATGCATTTACATATGTGACAGTTTTCCGATCCATACTTATTTCAGTGAAGTATTTAAAAATGTTTTTAAAAAAGAACATTTTCAAAGTTTTTATCAGGTCTGGGCAGATAAATATTTCTCATGAAACACGCAAAATTTGGAAGAATTGGCTCGATACGTTCTCTTCATTTGTTTTAGAAAAAAAATTATTGCCGTTCGTCATCTTAAAATCGTAAAAACCATATGAGAATTGAAGCTAAGTAAGTAAACAAGTTAATTTATTTATAGTCGTCACACATGTGGAGTTAGAAATAAACATGAGGTTACGAAGGTTCTTATAAAGTGTATATGGTGGCTAACGTTAGAGTCCCCCCTTTTCCCCCTCATAACATTCGTATTCATCGTGATTCTTTTTTAAGATTCATTAACACATTCAAGTATAAATGATAAAAATAACATTGTTTGACATCTTTAATGTGTCCATTTCAAGTCAAAAACTATCAAAATGTCATTTATTTCTTTCCTGGCACTTTGACACCGTAAAGGGGAATAATCGATCTGAATCATTTCAGTGTTTACATGTCACCGCGAAAGGACTTATGCCTCATTCATTTATAAAGATGGACTTGGCGCACCTCGTTAATATTTAGTGATCTATTTGAAACTTGGCATATTTATTCTTGAAAAGCTCATGAATACCGAGATTGCTGTTTCTTGTTTTTAAAATGAGCACAACGCTTTTAAATGGACAGGAAAGTTGGTTTTTGGTGTAGCCATGGTTGGATTGTATGTCACTTCTGTTATTTTCTATTAGAAAAGGGCATAATTTCAGAAAGAAACAGCTGTTACAGGAAAGAAAACATTTTTATCAACCAAATACAACTTTATTTTCATTCATTAGTTCTTTTGGGTGTGTCGGGCTCGTGAAGTTGAAGGTTGACACGCCATCTTTCAATATCGCCCGTTACCATAGTAACCAGGTGGGCAGTTCTGAGACAACAGAAATTAAAAGTTTGCATCATATAAGGGACGATCAAAATTAGTTCTGGGTATGAAAGTTACTGGAGAAAAATTCTAAATAATTTCAAATTCTTTAGATTTTGTTATGAATAAATACCCAATTTACCGTAGAACAGCATTAACCTACCTGCGTTTTGCGAAATCTTCTTCTAAAAACTACAGTGAAGATTTTAAAAAAGTTAAAAAGCAAAAAGAAAAAATAAAGTTGAATTTTAAATCGAAAAATGGTGCAAATTATAATAAACTCTTTTCTCTGGAAGAACTTAAGACATCCATGTCCAAGGCCCATGATACAGCTTGTGGACCTGATAATATTCACTACCAACTTTTAAAACACTTGTCAGATTCCTCGCTTGAAGCTATTTTGCAACTCATGAATAACATCTGGGGATCTGGTGACTTACCATCAATCTGGAAGCTTGCAACCGTCGTGCCTATTCCAAAACCAAGTAAAGATCACACGGACCCTATTAACTATCGACCATCTAGTTCGATTCGAATCATTTATCCGTAATGGTTTTGCGAAAAATTAACACGTGGTGTCAGTCTTTTTCGATCTTGAAAAGGCATATGACACTACATGGAAGTATGGTCTTTTAAAAGATCTTTTTGATATGGGGTTGAAAGGCAATATGCCAAATTTTATTTCAATTTTTCTGTCTAACAGACAATTTAATGTTAGAGTAAATTTAACCATGTCTGATCTGTATGATCAAGAGATGGGTGTCCCTCAGGGGAGTATTTTATCTGTTACATTATTTAGTCTTAAAATTAATAGCTTTGTTGAAGTTTTGAAAAGTAATATTGAAGGTTCATTGTATGTTGATGATTTTTTAAATATGTTACAGAGGCAAAAATATGAATAACATTGAAAGACAATTACAATTATGACTTGGAAGAATTGAAAAATGGGCTTCGGAAAATGGTTTTAAATTTTCTACTTCAAAAACGGTTGGGATGCATGTTTGTTACAAAAGGAAACTGCATCTTGATCCAGAACTCACCTTGTACGGAACCCAATTAAAATGGTTGATGAAACCAAATTTATTGGGCTAGTTTTTGATAAAAAGTTAACCTTTCTACCCAATATCAAAATGTTAAGATCGAGATGCTTAAAAGTATTAGATATTTTAAAGGTTGTCGGCAACAATGACTGGGGTGCTATTCGCAACATTTTACTTAATTTATACAGATCTATAGTTAGATTTAAACTAGATTATGGTTCAATAGTGTATGGCTCTGCAAGGAAGTCTTACATACAGATTCTCGATGCTGTGCATCACCAGGGTTTGCGTTTATGTCTTGGCGCCTTTAAAACCTCACCAGTTGAAAGTCTGTATATAGAGGCTGACGAGCACTCACTCTCCAACAGACGCTTGAAGCTTGGACTTGGACTTCAATACGCTGTCAAGCTTAAAGCATATCCAGAAAATCCTGCCTTCAACTGTGTTTTTAATCCAATTTATGAAGATTGATTGATTGATTGTTGGTTGCTTAACTTTCATTTGCAAATATTTCATGCATATTCAGGACGAGATCAAATTACAATAAATACAATAGGTAGGTTCTGTAATAGGGGCGTCCGGGATTAAGGTCGGCGAAATTTAGACTGCCACGGGAAATGAGGGAATATTGGATAGGGACAGAAATTTAGCCTTGCAACAGGTCACATACGGACCCCTGAAAGAGTTGTTGCAAGGGTTCTTAACGTGCAAAGAGCTTAGCACTCTCTTTACACGAGGCATCGGATTTAACGTCCCCATTCTGACCGGACGTGGCTGCAAATTTGTACATCCCGCACAGCAAAACGGACGCCCCACTTTAGCAAAGGTTTTACTGCCGGTCGGAAGAAGACGCCTAGTGACCATATTTCTATTCCCCAGTCACCCTTGGGGGGGGGGGGGGGGGGGGGTAATTTATGAAGATATATTTGCAAAACATGAAAATAAAATTCCTCCATTAGGCATTCGTTTAAAACCACATTAAACCACATTTGATTTAAAATCTGTTGCACAAGTTGAGACTTGCAAATACCCTCCATGGGAACTTCCAAAACCGAAAATGATATTTGACCTCCGTAAATACAAAAAGAAACGAAACAATCCGTCTTGTAATTCAACAACATTTTGCTGAAATTAAAGGCAAATTATTCAGATTTTTCAACTGTTTATACAGATGGATCGAAGGATGGTAACCGAGTTGCATCTGCTGCTGTCTTCGGAGACAGCTGCGACTCTCCGTTTGTCATCTGCCGCATCCATATTTACAGCTGAAGCAAAGGCAATAATTTTAGCTTTAAAATGTATTGCTACTTCAGACAAATGCAAATTTATAATATGTTCTGATTCACTTTCATGCTGCTTACAAGCTATACAACATACTAAAACTAAAAACCCGATAATTCTCAAGAAAAATAACCATAAAACATTTAATTTTAATAAAACCATCATTGAAGGGCGTTTTCTTTTATAGGAAGATCTTCAATCAGTTAGCCAAACTACCTTTCTTGTAAATCATTTATTGCTCTTCGTTTTTGCTATAAACAGTGTCTAACAATCTATTTAAATGATTCAAGATTCAATGTTTAAATAGGTATGATATTTATTACTGTATATAGCATATACATTTAAACAAACTAAACATATTCAAAGAAGGTCTTCATGTGTTCATATTTTGTCTTCTTTTTGGCAGCACGGGTTTCTTCTAGAGTTTCTTATGCTTTAACAGCTGTAAAAGTAAAAGAAATGTCATTGATCCTTGACAAAATTTAATAGAATCTAATTATGGCCAAAGCTCTAAAAGGGCTTGATATAAAATCAGAAATCACAATCGTGGTATAACATGCCCCAATATTCAGTGATACTAAAAGGTATTCTCCAGGTTAAACAGACACAAGTCAAAGATGCTGAGTTAAAGCTTTGTACAAAAAAAACTGTCATAAAGACAGCAAACTATGTTCTAGTAACATTAATTCAAGAACCATTACTTATATTTTAAATTAAATTAATTGAAAACGTGAATAATATATTACTCGCTACCTATTTTTGAACTCTTTCTGCATGTTTTGGTTCTTTTAGCATTTAGAGTACTGAAATAAAAGCTGGGATGGACTGAAGAAAGTCAAAGGTAACTCTTAATGTTCCTTTCACCTAGCTGCAACGGCTAAAAATCAACTAAAGTTAACAATTTTATTTAATATTTTAAAGTGATGATAACAGTACAATTAAAGTTGCCAACGTTTTCATAAATTCTGTACTGGGTCTTGTATGGAAAGACTGTGATATCAGTGTTACGTCTCTTCAGTGTCATCTACACTAATACAAATTATTTTTGCTCTGTATCTGTCATGCCTGAAAAAAATGTAATGTTTTATTCAGCAATATATTAATCAAAAGATTGTCAATCAAGTTGACCAAATATTCAAGTTATCATGTTTTTACTTAGGTTAAGAAATACTCGTAAAATACTACAAGCTGATTTATACAGGTTTAAGTTATTAATGATTTTCCAGTTTGTCATATTTGTGCTTTTATATTATATCTGGCTTACTTTTTGGATACTTTTGGTGATAGCTGATAGTGTACAAGGAGGTACATGCACTTTTTTGTTTGCTTTCAATAACACCAGTTGGACTCTTGGCACATATAACTCTGTTCTTTTACATATTATTATCATACAACTGTTATAACTAGATATTAGACAATGATTATCTGAATTCAGTTCATTCTGAACTGCATCTTTACATAGATTATGTAAGAAGCTTTATATTTTTACCTTCAACACTGGCTGGATAGGACTCAACTGTGGCTTTCCCAACAGGATATCCTTGGAAACCGAGGCCGACTTCAGTTCTTGAAAAAAAATAAAAAGTCAAATGACAACGAGTAATTGGTTTATCTTTCTCAAAATTTTTGATAAATAAATGCAATATTTATTGTCTTGGTTCATCTTACATGTCTTGAAAATAATAAATTGTTTGACGTTCATAACCCTAATCACAACCTTTTACTTATAATTAAGCAAATACCCTCAATGGAAATGGGTTGATTCAATACCATTTCATCACAGTGAATTTCAATGTATTACTGTTACTAGTCCCAAATAATATTCTAGAAAAACAGCTGAACTATCTCAACAATGAATTAAATAATGCATGGTACGGATATAAAATGCAATATGTCTCTCTAAGCATCTATTGTACACTTTACAATCGACTGCATCTTGCTGCAATCAGAACCCTCTGTCTGAAAAACTGAAAAAAAATTCGTAAGATATCTAACAATGTGTGTGTAAAAATTATAAATCTGTTATGTATAACCTAATTGTATAGTCTCGTAGCAGTAAGGTAAACTGCTGCCTCATGTCTCAGAGCATCGGCCAGTGCTGGGTAATGTCCTGAAGATCAATTGTACGACACACTCTAAACGTAATCAACGCATGATGTGCACTTCAGATATACATAAGTTCTGGCAAGTTGAAGATGCTTTGATTTTGTCTTAATTTGTTTGGACGTTAAGCACTATTACTAAAGTAATGAAGAATGTTTCATACCATTCTCGAA
The DNA here is from genome assembly GCF_021869535.1 of Mytilus californianus. NCBI lineage: Eukaryota > Metazoa > Mollusca > Bivalvia > Mytilida > Mytilidae > Mytilus > Mytilus californianus. Next base: position 4,689,350 of record NW_026262672.1, read on the forward strand.
AAGTATTGTGCTTGAATTTCTCTAATATATTTATAGCTGCTCGGGATGTTTCTAAACAATACCTGTGTGCTGTAGTGTACCCCTCTTATGTTACACCTACTACAACACCAGTCTTTTTACCTGTAATCACACATGCCCCCTCTGTTCTTATACCATCCAGCTTGTTGATATCCTAACCGTGTGACTTACGATCGAATAAAAATAAGTATGTTATCATCTCTCCATGAGCAGTACCTGAAGATATCTGTACATGTAAGTCTGAGAGAAAGCATGTCGTAGTTGTGGATGTACTCAATGTATGTTATTAAACCCCTTTTCTTGACAAGATCTGTTGATTCGTTGATAGTTATTGAAATTCCAACCGAATTATAAATGTCACATATCCTGTTTTACTTTAATGTATTTGATAACACAGAACAATGAGCGTGGCACTCTCTCTACACGAGGCATCAGATTTAACGTCCCCAATCTGACCGGACGTGGCTGTGAACTTTATACACCCCGCACTGCCTACGCCCAACTTTGGCGAGGGTTCTACTGCCGGTCGCAGAAAGACCAATGGTTGCCATATTCTATTCCCCAGTCACCCTTTGGATCTATGACACAAGAGGCCAAGTCTTTAAAATAGTTATGTTTTGTACCGGGCTAACAACGTTTGGTACACAACTACTGACCTGTAAATTGTGGACCATTTTGGTCTTTTAGCTTTCGTGCTTTCATGCAGCTACTCCTTTCAGCCATCATCATCTTGAATGTATCGTTTTAATTTTGTCCGGTAGATGATTTGTTCTCTCGTTCAGGTCAAAATTTGTCAATGATAAATTTCACGTGTTTAAGACACTTATCAAATGTTAAAGCCACGGATATTTGATCTAGCATGTCTGAGTGAAAAGTTTCTATCCCATGAAGCGACGACGACGTCAAGCAGACACCAACATTGTCTGGTCTATTAATGATGAAATTTTAGTCCTCTAAAAGGTCTTCTGATCGACCTCCCATGTTTCGTCTCACGAATAGAAATCTTATTTTTGATAAAATATTCACATGAACTGATGCATTGCAGCTAGAGTGATGCTTTCCACTGCCGGCCTCTATCATTTTAAATCACATTGGAACACATCCGAAGTCATCCGGCAAATGAAGAAAACGTAAAGTATCATATGTCGTAGTATAAAGTCTACACATGTTTTTTATCGTCGTAAAGACCGAATATCGAATACAAAAATCTGAACTGGTTAATTGGACCTTTTTTCAAAAATAAATAAAACTTATATAAATCATTAGTAAATCTAGTTGAATGATTAAACGATCATCGTGGTACTCAGTTTAACAGGTCAGCTGTCCAGATGTTGATTACTCTGATAAACCTTGAAAACATTTAAATTCTACAACTTGTCAGCTCCAGGCAAGATATGAGATAAACATAATTACAAATGTAGCATACAGATGCTAGCTGTTTAAATTTTGCGATTCAGTTAATTTCTTTACTTTGATTTCATATTGTGTGTACGTGCATGGTAAGATGCCACCTCCATCATTTAAGGATTGGTCCTTCTTTAACGTTATGCTGACCCGAAAATAGTGAAATGCAAACTATGAAAAATGGAGTCTATACTGGTGGTACAAGTTATATGTTAAATCATCCAAATTGAAAAAGCCCTTTGATTTTTCAGACACACCTCAGAAAGAGAAGCAATCGTCGGTTTTAGACTTTGTTTATACACCGAGATCAAGAAGACTTTCGTCTACTCAGTCTGAACTTATAACAAATGCTATAGTGGATATAGTTAAATCGGATTACTACCCATTCGTGTTGCTGAATGAAAGGGATTTTCAAAACTTATATCGATAATAGCTCCTGAATTTAAAATTAAAAACTAGAAATACTAGTAAATCCAGAATAGAAAATTCATATAGTGACAAAGATTTGATTAAAGAGTTAAATCTGATTGACAGCGTATCCCTTACTCTTTGATACATACACAGCAAGTGCTACTAAAACCTTTTAAACAGTCACATCACATCACATAGACAAAATATGGACTTTACAGTCAAATGTGAAATGCCTACAGGTGAAAATCTTTCGAAACGGCTAAAATCTAGTTTCAGAGTTTGAACTGGACGGTAAATTGTGAGTAATGTACATAACAATGCCAGAAACATGAATTGTGCATCAGAAAAATGTGGCTTTTAGGATATGAAATGCATTTGTCATACCAGTCATCTTAGCATCAAACCATCTTGGAAAAAAACTAGAATATTTGAAACCAGAAATCCAAAACCGGGGAGATTTTATCTTTTTTACAAATTTATTCATAAGGCCAATAACTCAGGAAGACCTATCGTTTCAAAGACACAACATATTATCTTAGAAAAATGCAGGCCTTAAATCCTCTTCCTCGTCACCTCCCTCTACACGAATATTCCACATGCAGATGGCATTGATGCATGTTAAGACGTTTGGGATTCCCGACCAGTAAAATATCCACCTACACAATGCCTTGTCAAAATGTTCACGCTGGTACTAAAGAACAACAACTTCACCTTTGATGGAGATTATTATCTTCAAGTTAATGGGACTGCTATGGGTAAAAAAATGACTCCATCATATGCCAACATATTTATGGGCAAATTAGAAAAAACAATAACTTGAATCTTCAATCGAAAAACCGCTTTCCTGGTTTAGATTTACAGATGATGTGGATATGAAATGCAATAAAAGTGACGATGATTAAGATACATTCCTCACTCATGCCAACAACAAACATCAAGGTATCAAATTTTATACTCACTCCCAAATACCTGTCCCCTAAAAATTTCCATACTGCTCATTGTACTAAGAGCACCCCGTACAGTCACGCACTCAAGAGTCAAGCGAATATGTTCCAACACAGAAATAACCAAAAGACGACTGAGTCAACTCGAAACCCGCTTTAAAAGAAGGGCTATAAACACAGAACTTTTCAAAAAAGTTTTCAGAAAGCGGAAACTATCCCATTGGGTAAACTGTTAAAATACAAAGATAAAAATAAAAAATAAAAGGACTCTATATGTTCTTACTTACAACCCATCTCTCAAAAACAGCTTCGGTGTTATTCGTAAGCATTCGAAAACAGTTGAAAAGAATTCCAAGCTATCCAAGATTTTTCCCGAGCCCCCATTGAAAGCTTTTAGGCAACCATTTGTCTGGGGAACCTGAACCTAGGGCTGAAGTGTAATCCGAGTAGTACTTCTGGAGAATGTCGTGAAAAACGCTGCCTACAGATGCATCACTCATCAACTTTTCACAGTAAGGCAACCGAAAATAACTATAGGATATTTTGCAAGTATGAATGTTATTTACATTCTAGAATGTTTGGTTTGTGGCCTCCAATATGTTGGTGAGTTAAAGCAGCCTTTCCACAAACGCATCAATGGCCATAGGAGTGATATCTTTAAGAAGCCACTTTTCCAAATTGGTCAACATTTCAGACAGTAGGGTCACGAACTTGATGACTTGAACCGCTTGAAACTCCTAGTGACTGAACAGATCATCAATCAATCAATCAAACTTTTATTGCCATATAAACCAACTTATACGATTTGTGACAAAAACAACATTAACTTAATGACAAGAAAAAAGCATGTATAATCATATTAAACAAACTAATGAAAATAGTTCAAAATTCAATTATGAGTCCCCTATCCTTAGTGCCAATGACTTTTTAATAAAGGAACCTATGCTTTCTACCTGTTTTTGTGTTGATGGACAAAGAATATTTATCATTTTTTCATTTTCACTGAGGCTATCAAAATTTTCTATACTTTTAGCCTTTGTTAATTTTTCAATAAAAACTGGTCTAATGGAAGCGTTTTTCCTGCAATACAAAAGAAAATGTTTTTCATCCTCAATTGTATTGCAGGACTGACACAACCTGTTTTCCCTAGGGATTTGTAGGTGTCTCCCTTTTTCTATTAATAAATTATGATCACTTAATCTTAATTTAGTGATATTACGTCTATTTTCAAATATATTAGAGTTCAGATATGTTTCTATTTTATTACTTTGTTTTAATGTTTTATATAATAGAAGTTTACTGCTATTATCTATTTTCTCAAATTTATGTTTATATAATTTTTCATAATGATTAAGGAGTTTAACTTTTAATTCAGTTTTAAGTGTTTTTATTTGGTTTAGATTCTTACACTCCTCAATATGTTTAAAATCTACATTTGCTTCCTTTGCAATGTTTTTTATATACGTAAACCATGTGTAACATCCTGCTGAGTCTAGATTCTTTGATAGAGTGAAAGCCTCATATTTGTGACACTCGCGACAAGGACCGGTAACTCTGTAATTATTTTTGCGGGAAAATATGAATGGCTTCTCATATCCAATCTTTTAGAAAAATGGATTTTTTTTACCATGTGTCCAACATGCACTTGCACTGCACTATTATTAGAATAGTACAATAGAATGATATACAAATGGATGAAAATTATATATACATGTAACTGTTATATTAATATAATATATAACAACAAACCAGTGTATACATACTCTGGGACTATTATTATATTAGTATAATAGTCCCAGGTATACTGATTTGTATCACCACAATATAATAGTTATTACGGTGTGGTTGAATTTCCTGTCATTTATTCATCATCCACGCACGAACTTGTCTCAGAAAAAAAATATATCTGTACAAAACCTCAGTGTCAGGTATAGAGATGTAATCTTTTTCTGTGACATGTGCTTTTGACCATCCACAAGAACTTGCGGTCATCCGATGTTCAGTACTTCAGTATTTTGATTTTATTTAGCGTTATATTCTGAATGAAAAACTTAGAAAGAGTGTGCTGGCCTTTTGGTCGGGTTGGTGTATGATTGATTGATTGTTGGTTGCTTAACGTCCAGTGGCAAATATTTCATGCATATTCAGGACGAGAACAAGTTAACAATAAATACAATAGGTAGGTTCTGTAATAGGGGCTTCCGGGATTAAGGTCGGAGAAATTTAGACTGCCACGGGAAATGAGGGTATATTGGATAGGGACAGAAATTTAGCCTTGCAACAGGTCACCTACGGACCCCTCAAAGAGTTGTTGCAAGGGTTCTTAACGTGCAAAGAGCGTGGCACTCTCTTTACACGAGGCATCGGATTTAACGTCCCCATTCTGACCGGACGTGGCTGCAAATTTGTACATCCCGCACAGCCAAACGGACGCCCCACTTTAGCAAGGGTTTTACTGCCGGTCGGAGGAAGACCAATGGTGACCATACTTCTATTCCCCAGTCACCCTTGGGGTTGGGTTGGTGTATGTAAAATTCTTGAAAGATAAAGTGGTGTCGTATTGATTTGATTCAGTTTTTTTTATTCTATTGCTTTTGATTTAACATGTACTAAGAAGATCATCTCAAAAATTGAAAACAACACGTTTAATAATTTCATGCGTCCGAAGCGCTTTTCTGGATTTACCTTCATCAGGAACGCTCAAAGTCAAACATTTGAAATCCGAGGGATATATAAGTACCGAAACGGTTAAAGAGCGATATGACAAAAATACCTAAAAGCCAAATCCATTTAAGGTTCATCTATACACTTTAACAGAAATGGCTGTGTTTACACCATGAAATTTTCTCTGAGTACAGACAAAACTGTGTTATTTTTAAAAGTTTAAATGCCTGGCAGCACCTAGATAAATTAATGGTACATCCAATTTATGTTCTAAAAAGTTAAAACACTTTATGGATTTTGATGAACATTTTCTTTCCTTGCCACTGAAGATGGTGAAATAAACAAAAACCTGAGTTTTCTTTGATACAGTCCACTCATTTATCCTATTTAAATCACCTTTGTTGTGAGTAGATTTCTATTGTCCCTCTATTGTCCATATCAATCAATATGATACAATACAATCATTACCTGAGGGGGGACCATCTCAAAGATTTCACATGACTTTGTTTATTTTTCACCACCTGTGGCAAGGAAAGAAAATGTTTAGCAAAATCCACAAAAGTTTTTTTCTTTTCAAAACACAAAATGAATACAATTTGTTTATATCTAGGTGCTGCCAAGATTTAAAACTATTTGAATTACACAGTTTTGTCTGCATTTATAGAAAATTTCATGGTGTAAACACAGCCATTTTTGTGGAAGTGTATAGATGAACCTTAACTTTGCCTGAGGGAGTTGAAACCTTAGTTTCTTTACAATTTCAAAATTTGTAAACGGACAATTTTAGATTGATTGATTGATTGATTGTTGGTTGCTTAACGTCCAGTGGCAAATATTTAATGCATATTCAGGACGAGAACAAGTTCACAATAAATACAATAGGTAGGTTCTGTAATATATTAAGGGATTAAGGTCGGATAAATTTAGACTGCCACGGGAAATGAGGGTATATTGGATAGGGACAGAAATTTAGCCTTGCAACAGGTCACCTACGGACCCCTCAAAGAGTTGTTGCAAGGGTTCTTAACGTGCAAAGAGCGTGGCACTCTCTTTACACGAGGCATCGGATTTAACGTCCCCATTCTGACCGGACGTGGCTGCAAATTTGTACATCCCGCACAGCCAAACGGACGCCCCACTTTAGCACGGGTTTTACTGCCGGTCGGAGGAAGACCAATGGTGACCATACTTCTATTCCCCAGTCACCCTTGGGGGGGGACAATTTTAGAAAAGTTTGTTATAAATCATGTCAGTACTGACTACTGAGCTGATGATACCCTCGGGGACTGATAGTCCACCAGCTGTGGTATCGACCCAGTGATGTAAAAAATTGAAAACAACACGTTTAATAATTTCATGCGTCCGAAGCGCTTTTCTGGATTTACCTTCATCAGGAACGCTCAAAGCCAAACATTTGAAATGACAGTTACATATGGAGTCACAAATATTTGTAACATGATTAAATGCAAAGCTTGAATGCGCATGCCTATCCCTTCACTTCAATTATCTAGCAATACTATTTACTTGAGGACTGGCAACGACAAAATCATTTACTTGGAACTAGCAACGTCAAAATAATTAATTTGAGCACTAACAACGACAAAATAATTTACCTACGTGCAGGGGTCTTACTATTAAATTTGGCCATTGCCAGAATCCTTCAACTCTTATACCTTAACTTTATTTGATCAAATGCAAATTCCGGGCGGCAACAGATAACACAAGGCAAAATGTAAAACCAAACGTTGAAATGATTTTTATTTGCATATAACTCAAACAATTAGACACAAGACGGTACTATTATACTTCTGAACAATTACAACAATCAAAATTATGCTACACAAATATTTGCCATGCTTCACCGCGCAGGTAAACGAAATTAGTTTGTCGTTGTAAGTACTTAAGTAAATTATTTTGACGTTGCTAGTATGGAGGATTTTGTCTTGATTTGGGTCTCTCATGGAAGCGATGATTACATTGGATATACAAAAGCACTTTTGATTACAGATATTAAATACTTGCTACTCCAGTGAACATACAATACAATACAATACAATTTTTTTTATTGTCAATCAAGGACGCCCTAGGAGAGCAGTATAATTACAAATAATTGATTACAATGATTATTATTAATTCTTAATGATATATAATGACTAAATATAGAATAGAGAAAAAAATAAACACAAAAGAAAAAGCAAAACCCCAGATATGTATATATATTTAACATATAGAAATGTTGAGGCTTATACTGTTTATGGATATCATTAGTGCCATAAAATTCAAATTCGGCCTACATGTATGAATGATTCACTGGGTCAGTTAACCGGCATCATTTACTTTTTTTAACATAATATTATCCCTCTCAGTCCAGAGACTGATTATTAAATTACATAGGCGTTTTAGAACTTCTAGATTCTCACAACCCATTAGCCATATAAACATATTTTCGGTGCTACATTTCTTTAGATTAGGATAAGAAATACAAAGTTCTTTTATAAATGTTTTTCTATAAGTTTCTAATTTTTTGCATTGAAGGAGAAAGTGGATCTCATCTTCTACCTCCTCCTCACAAAGTTTACAAATACGCTCAGGAGCTTGGATGTTTTTGTGTCTCCCTGTTTCAATTGCAAGCTGATGGTCCCCAATTCTGATTTTTGTTAATGCCTGCCTTTGTTTAAAGTTTAGCAGGTTTAAATAGGGTTCAAATTAAAATTTGTTTTGAATAAACGAAATGTACGAAGTTTATTTTTTTGGTTATTAATACTTCTTACATCATTAAAAATGTTAATCTTCCATTCTTTTATATACAATCCTTTAAGTTTTCCCATGACTATATTTTTAATACAATATTTACTCTTATGTAGTAAACTGTTGGGAGTGAGATCCAGAAGCTCCAAAACTTTAATACTATAACTATACCATGAAGTGTGACCTTTTTCATGTAGGCTTTAAGACAGTGCCAGTGCTTCTTTTAGTAAAATGTCTTCAGATTTTTCTAAAGTTATCAAATATTTAAGGATGCTTATTAAAATAGGCAATTGTATGGGTAAATGTCCCACTTCTGCCATGACAGCATTGTTTGTGCTCTTTCTGTTCACACCAAGTATATATTTACAACTTTTTACATTCAATTTTTCAAGTATAAAATCATTACATAGTTTATAAAAAGAAGATGAATCCTTGAGTTTTGAGGGACTGCCAGCACCCCATATTTCAGTAAAAGTAATATTGGCTGAATTGTGTGGTCAAATATATGAATGAAGGTTAAAATTTTTGGAAGTGAATCATTAAATGATTTTCTTAGTTTAAAAAAGACCTTTAACCCCTTTTTGTAAAGTTCCGATTTTGCCTCTGTAAATGCACCAGTTGCTGAAAATACAACTCCCAAATATGAATGATTGAATGAATGATTTATTATAGTGCAACCTGCATATATACAATAGATATATTAGTACAATATTACATTGCAGCCAGCCAGATAGGCTTACGATGCACTGACAAATTAAAACTCAAATTTTTGAAAAAAAATAGATAACAAATAGTTTTGGACGAATGTCTAAGTTATAAGAAAATTCAACAGTTAAAGTAAAATAGTTAGAGAATTTCTCTTCGTATACGATCACAGTCCAAGATAAAGTTCGCTATACATTTGTTGTTGTTAGATAACAGTTCATTCAAGGCAGCATTTGGAGAAAGTTCATTTATGCGTAGAGGATAAGCAGGATCTGGTGATATTGCAGTAAATAGTTTATTTCTTAAAACCGAGTAACGATCACAGTATAAGATGAAGTGTTGCTCATCTTCAATAGACCCAGAATTGCACATTTTTCATACTCGTTGTTCGATTGGAATGTTTCTATAGCGTCCTCGTTCGACTTCTAGAGGGAAAGTACCACAGCGAATTCTAGCGATTGCAGATCTTTGTGTCCTTGTTAAATGCTTATGTACGTACGGCTCGGCACAAAATTCGGTTTTTAAATGTTTATATGTCCTCAAATTTGGCATATTGTTAATTTCGTTAAACCACTTGTCTTTAAAGTCTGCTACAAGTTTACTTTTCACAGAGTCTAAGATGAATCTTGTTGAGATATCGGAGTCGTTGTCAGTTAGGTGTGAAAGATTGCATTTGTCCAGAAGCGTTTTTACACTGTTAAACCACGTGTTTCGGTAACGTCTCGACATTTCACGATCCCAAACAAATACTTTTCGGCAAATTCTGTGACCAGGCATGTTCATAAGACGACACCATAAGCGGATAACGTTACACTGGTTGTGAATAAAAACTGGATGCCATCCCATGTCTGCTAATATTGCTAGAATTGGTGTTGTTTTGCCGACGCCAAGAAAAGTTCTGATGCTTTATAATGTAAGCGTTCGATATTGTCATATTGCTTGGCTCCCCATACCCCGGATGCATAATTAAGTACAGGAATAACAGTGTTTTCATAAATTTTCGTGAATATGTCGTAGTCCATATTTCCCATGTTAAAGAATTTAGATGTCAATGATCCCAATGATCTACTACCTGCACTTACGAGTTCATTGACAGAGACATTATAATCGATATGCTCGGATAATGCGAGTCCCAAGTAGCGATATTTAGTTACAAGTTCAACTGTGTTGTCCCCTAGTCGAAATGTAAATTGAGGTCTGTCCTTTGTAGTCTTTCGAATATGCATATTTTTTGTCTTTTCTGTATTAACGTTCATTAATTGTGTCTTTGTCCAATCGTTCAGAGCATTAAGCTGATTTTGTAATCCATCAACAGTGTCCGAAATAAGGACTAATCGTCAGCATATAGCAAGCAGCTGATCATATCGTCACCGACTAATGCGCCACAACAGAGTCCGTTAATGAGTGGTACCAATTCATCAATAAACAACGCAAAAAGAGTGGGCGCGAGGTTATCACCTTGACGGACACCGGAATCAACTGAAAACCATTCAGTAAACATCGTAGGCGATAATCGTACTGCACTTTGTAGCTTTGAGTAGAGACACCTAATTACTTTGTACATATTTCCATACACACCCACGGCTAAAAGTTTATTCCAGAGTATTGTATGATTCACTGAATCAAATGCCTTGCTGAAGTCAACAAAGCACAAAAAAGTGTCTTTGTTCTGCAGTTTTCTGTTTCTCAATATTGTACACAGTGAATAGATATGGCCCAGACATGATCTAAGCCGCCTAAATCCGTTTTGTTCCTCACAGAGAAAGTTATTGTTTTCAAGATGACTGATGAGCCTTTCGTTCAAAATCTGACTAAATGTTTTTGCGACAGTTGACATCAGACTTATGCTTCGGTAATCCATCGGATTGCGGAAATCCTTGCCTTTTTTTTAGCAGACGACATATAATGCTTCGACACCAAGGATCTGGAACAATTCCATAGCTAAAACATACATTGAACAGTTCGTAAAGAGTTTTCGTCAGTATATCACTTTTCAGTATTTCATTAGGTAAATTGTATATATTGCCCAAATATCTATAATGTTAAACATTTTCTAATGTGATATTATTGATTGTAAATTTTGAACCCAAGAAGCGACCAGACGTGTTAAATATCACACATTTAGTTTTTTCATAGTTTATTTTCAGGTTCCACTGCAAGCAATAAGATGACAGCTTATTAAGAGAGGTCTGCAGTCCCTTTTCACTTGAAGATAACAATACCATATCATCAGCATACAGCAAACAACTCAATGGATTCTTATTTAATCATGCTGGGTCACTAGAGATATCAAAATCATTCTTTATTTCGTTAATAAATATTTTGAATAAATTTGGGCTTAAATGTCTCCCTATCTTACCCCAACATCAGATTGAAAACATTCAGTCAAATTATGACCTGATTTGACACATAGTTTAGTATTGGCATACATGTTTTTCAATATATGATAAAATTTATCACTTACGCCAGATTGTCTCAGGCTATAGAAAAGCCCCTGAAGCCAAACTGAATCAAAAGCTTTTTTAAAATCACTAAAGCATGCATACAAAGGTTTACTCCCTTTTTTGTATGTTTTTCAATAAGGGATCTTAGAACAAACATGTGATCCACAGTACGTTTTTTCTTTGTAAATCCTATTTGTTCGTGGGGTATAATATTGTTTTTTAAAAGAAATTTATCTAACCGTAAATTGAGGACTTTTGTGAATAATTTTCCAACACAGCTATTAATAACAATGCCTCTATAATTAGATGGATCATTTTTATCTCCATTTTTATGAATAGGATAAATATACCCTTGACTCCACTGAGTTGGATACTCCCCTGATGAGAATATAGTATTAAATAGTTTTTTAAGTGGTTTCAACAAAACCGACTGGCCACATTTAAGCATCTCATTTATTATTACACCAAAGCCTGCTGCTTTATTATTCTTTAGCTCTTTTATTGCTTTATGTATTTCATTCTCAGATATGATGTAATCTAATTCGTTAAAAAATTTGTTTTTTTCTAAATTTTCTAAAAGTATATCCATTCCTTTATTTGAGTATGTCTCTTTGTTCAATTTCCTGAAATAATCATACCAATCAGTTTCAGATACATTACTTTCATAATCAGTTTTTAATTTATCTTTTGATTTAAGCTGATCAAGCAGTTTCCAGTATTCTTTTGGATTTGTATTGTATAAAGTGTCAAGTCTATTTATAATCTCTTGGCGGTATTTGCGAGACTTAAGTTTTCTAAGTTTCCTATATTGCTGAAGTGTACTAAAATATAAAGATCTAAGATTTGGGTCACTGCCATATTTAAGAAAGAGATTAAGTCTATTGTCAAGATATTTTTTTTTTAGGTTTATCAATAACATATCATACCACTTAAAAGAGGAGTTACTTGATTTAGCCTTTCGGCATGCAGAATTTTTGTTCTTAAGGCTCCCCCTTTCTTTTTGAGGCATTGATCAGCTGCATCATAAATAATTTTATTGAAATTGTTAACAATATTTTCAATTTTATTTTTCTCTGTGGAAAAGTTACTAGAGTTTTCAAATTCTTTTAACTCGTTCTTTGACTGTATTGGATTCTAATGCCAGTTTAAATTTGGTTTCAGAGTTATCGTCCCATTTATATTTATTAGGTAGACCAGTCAATTTTGGATTAACAACATGTAAAAAACAATTAACATTTATCATCAAAGATATTTTACAATGATCAGACATAAGACCATCAAATTTATGTATCTTGAAAAAAGATATATATTCTAACAATTGCTCAGAAACAATAAAGTAATCTATTACACTATTACTACCATACTGGTATGAGGTATACTGACCCAGTGAATCTCCAAAAATACGGCCATTTAAAATGCGTAGCCCAAGTTGGATACATAAATCATTTAATTGTCTGCCCCTTGATGTAACTATTTTATCCATACTTTGACGTTGACTAATTTTATTGTCAGGACTATATCCATCAAAAAGGGGAAGATGGGCCCCATTATCTTCTTTTATAAAATCAAAGCCTATTCCGGTTCTTGCATTTAAATCTCCCCCCAGGATAATCTGGCCTTGTTCTGAAAAAAGGGATATTTCTTTTTCAAGAATATCAAAATCATCTAGATTAAGAGACTTAGTTTAAGTAGAATCTGAAGGGGGATTGTACATATAGCAGATAAATATATCTTTTTTAAGGCAAAAAAAAAGCTCCTGCATAACTGTAACCAAATGTAATCATTTGTTTGATTTAATTCCTCTCTTTAAACATGATTTTACATATACTGAGATGCCCCCAAATCTTTTCCTAGACTTTTTAGATTTTGGTCTTACTAAATGGATAGCTTTAATATCTGGAATTTCTAAATTGTCTTCTGGGCCACTATGAGTTTCCATAAGACATATAATGTCACTATTTTTAATATTTGTAATAAATTCTGGGTCGGTGAACTTATCATGCCCCTTGCTAGTATGTCCTTGAATGTTCCAGCTAGAAATTAATAAATTTTTCTTTTCCATCAGAATGATGATTATTTTAAGAGTATTGACAGCTAAACATGCTCATAGAACCAATATACATTAAGGCAATCAGACAGGAAATTATACAAAAGGAATGAAACATATGTACTATATTGCAACTAACTTCTTCCTATTCAGTTTGTAAAAAGGAAAGTAAAAATAAAAATGTTGAGAGTTATCTTTCTTTGAATAGTACTAGCACTTTGTTCTAATGAACTAGAAGTTAATTTCAAATTATTCTTTGATTTTTACAATAGACACTGTTATCAATGTACCCCCCAAGGGTGACTGGGGAATAGAAGTATGGTCATCATTGGTCTTCCTCCGACCGGCAGTAAAACCCGTGCTAAAGTGGGGCGTCCGTTTGGCTGTGCGGGATGTACAAATTTGCAACCACGTCCGGTCAGAATGGGGACGTTAATTCCGCTTCAAAGTAACAACACCAGCAAGTTATAATGACCATGCAAAATGACTTGTTAATTATAGGATATATTCCATTACATTTAAAATTGTTCACATTGATAAGTACTGTATTAGTTTGTGATAAATGAAAGAAAAATATTTGGTACTATTAATTATATTTGATTATAATTTGAAAATAGATATACATTGTGTTACATCATATTTACTTTAGAGAATTATTAATCATGAACCATATCTAATGTTAGAGTTCTATGTTAAACCATATTTATGTTCAAAGGGAAATAACTCAAACTTACTCCATGAACCAGTAATGATAAAATCAAAATTTCTTTATAACTATTTTTTTAGTCATGTGTGTTATGATGGCAGATGTCGCAGTTGACAATATTTTGATGTATTTTATTTTTGTTGTGTGTGTTAATGTTTAATTTTTACACGGGGGTTCAGATTTGCAAATATCATTTTTATTATTAATTAGATAATAATCTATTTAAGATATTCAATCACAATACAAATTTAGAGCCGTTTCAAGCTTCAAAGTTATGTCCATTCTTGCTCTACTGTTCAGATTTCGACCTCTGCAGGAAAATCCTATTTGCTGTCACTCGACAGCCTCTTGTTTATGCTTTCATTTCTATTTTAATAATAAATTCTAAATAAACAGTGATTTACATTGATTTATTACTACATAATATTAAAAGTAACAATGAAGTTTGCACTTCAAAAGGTGTTTCGTTTCTGCTTCAAAAATTTCCATTTCCGGCATGAAGAAGGTTTATGTCTCACAGTTGAATAGACAGGAAATATTTTATTGTTAAAGGAGTTTTCGAATATCACTTTTATTACTTTCAACCCATGTTTTGTCAACATTTATTGGGGGCTGTTGTTTTAGTAATTACATTTTCACACCTAGCAATGCCAGGTGATAGGTAATAAGACACATGTAACTTCATTTACCTGTAATTTTAATTACCTGTTAAAATCATACATTTTGAATAAAATATATATTGATTTATAAATGTTGAAATAATATGTCATTTTTTTATATAAATAAAGTATTCAAGATCATAATTTATAATGACTTAGTTAGTAAGAATAAGTGTTTAAAATTTATAAATCATTTCAGATTCATTCATTTATATAAGCTGACATATGCATAAAGATAAAAGTTAAAATTTATTTGACTTTTCATCAAGTTTTTAACCAATAAATAGTAAAAACAACCATGAAAATTTCAATCGGCCAGTATTGGCCACCTGATGAGTATTGTCCGAAGCGGTAAATACAGGTAGCGGTATTTACCACCAAACCTTGCCTGGATGTGAAAACTTTGAACGAAATCTTCAAGCGATATTGTTACCAGGCGCGAAATAGGAACTGTCAGTTTCCAACAGAAGACGGTCTAGCCGCACGTTCCTCACTATGATGTAGGGATATACAAGTACCCGGCAACGTCCACTCTGTGTAGTATTTCTGTTTGTATTCATCTGATTAGTTAAGTCTTTTTCAATTGATTTTTATAGTTTGTTTGAATGTTGTACTGTTACACCACTGTGCCAGGTTAGGTGGAGAGTTGGGATCCCACTAACATGTTTAATCCCGCCACATTCTATATGTATGTGACTGTCCCAAATCAAAAACCTGTAATTCAGTGGTTGTCGTATGTTGATTTGTTTCATATTTTTTTTTCATTCATTTTTTTACATAAATTAGGCCGTTAGTTTTCTACCACATCTTTTTTATATATAATAGGTATAAATGTCAACACATAATTCCCTCTGCATTGACAGCGGTACATACAATTTGTATATAACTTTTACCTTTTGGAATATCAGGTTTTGGTACATCATTTTGGGAGGAGTAATCTTCACACCAAGGAATTTCATCACTGGTGAAATGAAAACTCGAGTCTGTAAAGTTTGTTGTTCATGTCTAGATAAAAAATACATCCCACTGATTTCTGATGGACAGGTTATCTTTTTAATTATGTGTTCTTTTTCAACAGTATCTATAACATCTGTCAAGAAAACCTGATCTATTTTCGATGTTTTGAAAGGATAAGAATAAAGATTTCTAACTTTTAATCCCCTCAGATATAGTTTCACATTTACAACAACATTCTTTCAACTATCAAAACAAAAGCTGTGAATCTTTCCAATGCGTATCTTTCTGTCTACTGAAAATTTTCTTCAATCCTGTAAATTATGGAACCTATGGTAAGTGACTGTATTACACTGAATAGCGGTGACTGTTTATAAAATTGGGAATGATAAACTTCAGAAATTTCTCCATTTAATGGACTGATTGGCACAAACGCCATCGTTGAAAGTGATTGTTCAAATGAAATAATTCTGTTTATAATGTCTTAATAAAAACATCATTCCTTCTCAACCTCTGTACTGTCATTTTGATGTACTTTCAGGACAGGCAATAATGTACGTTTTTTCTACAATTAAGCAAATAAATAGATAAATAAATAAAATTGAATGTCAACATTGAAAAAAGAAAGAAGGGAGCAACAAAAAGTGCCAGTTGACTCTGCTCATAAAAAATATTTATCATACGGGTAAAATAATAATTTATCGATGTTTCAAATTTAACACGAAATCAAACAGACAAAATATTATTTTATTTTTTTCAAGAAGGGACTTTTTAAAGTGGACTTTACAATATTGGGTTTTTCTCATTGTTGAAGGTCTTACGGTCGCTTATAATTGCTTACACCCACTTTATTCGATCTTTAGTGGATACACGGGTCCACTTTATACTGGGTCTTGGTCATATGACCCTCGGCAGTCTTTGGAGGTAAAGGTGGTAAATTCATGTAATACGATTGTGACTAGTCTGAAATATACCGGAAATGCTGATACAACTTGTACATACATTGTCTATTTTTGACTTTTTGTAATTTTGATAAACATTTACCAGATAAAAATCTCAGTACCAGAATATATGACAAACTCGACGATTTTAATTTTGAAATTATCCGGACACTCTTATATTCATAATGTATGTGTGTGTTATTTCAAATCCGCCACTTCCTTTAGAGTTCATTGTAACTATCTGTTACCCAAAATTTACCTTCCTTTATCATGTTATTGTGTTAAACGTAACCTTATATCGACCCTTTTTTAACTGATAATTTTAACATTTTGTACCCTTAATGGATTTTGTTAATGATGATTTTATTTAACGTTACTTTAATCAGTCACTTTTTATAATAGATTCATAAACAAAACCTCAATCGGTCACTTTCTTTATTAATAATTTTAAAACTCTAACCATTTAATTTGGCCATTGTGTTTAGCAGATAATCGTATTGAGACATAACCTTAATTTGGCCGCTGTTTAATAATTGCATTAAACCTAAGCTTAAATTTTTTATACATTTACTATAATTTACCTTAAATCTGTCACTTTCTTTAGTGATACGTTCACTAAATTTTACCATTATTTCGGTTATATTTTATAGATAGTTGTTTCAGATGTAACCTCAAATCGGTAACTTTCTTTTGTGATAATTTATCATTTTTTTACCGTAAATTCAGTCACTTTTAGATTGAAAATTGTATAATTATAACCTTTAATCAGCTACTTTTCTATTGATATTTCAATATTTTTACACTGAATATGATTTTTATATGAATATTTGTATGAGGCGAAACCTTAAATCGGTCACCTTATAAAAGATAATTGTATTAAACGTATATTCAAATTACTCAGTTTTTTTATATAATTATTTGTATTGTTAAATATTTTCATAAGAAACTGTCTTATTGATAATTTTCCTGTAGTTTACCCTATATTCGGCCACTTCTTTTCTAGTGACAATTGAATAAGATTTTACCTTTAATCGGTAATTCTTTTATTCATAATTTAATTCTATGTTATTTTAAATCGGCAACTTCCTCCAATATTCATTGTAACTATCGTTTTTTTTAATTCGACATCCTTTCCCAGTTTATTGTGTTGGATGTGACATTAAATCGGTCACTTTTCCATTGATAATTTTACTTTATTTTAGAATAAATTCTACTACTTTTTAAAGAGAATTATATTACATGTTACTTAAAATTGGTTACTTTCTTTATTGATCATTTTACAATAGTTTCGACCTCTTTTAATACTAGATGTAACCTTTAATCAGTCACTTTTGAAAGATAATTGTATCAGATGTGACCTTGAATCGGTAACTTTTTCTACATATTTTTTATTAGATGTAACCTTTAGTCAGTCACTTTTTATAGATAATTGTATTATATGTAACATTTACTCGGTCACTTTTTCATATCATTTTATAAGATATAACCTTAAATCGGTCACTTTCTATATTGATAATTTTACGTTTAGAATAAATTTTACTACTTTGTAAAGATAACTATATTACATGCAAGTTAAAATTGCTCGCTTTCTTTATTAATCATTTTACAATAGTTTCGACCTCTTTTAATAGATAGTTGTATAACATGTAACCTTTAATCAGTCACTTTTGAAAAATAATTGTAATAGATGTGATCTTGAACTTTTCTACATTTTTATTAGATGTTACCTTAAATCAGTCACTTTTTATACATAATTTTCTTATACATTTATGTAACCTTAAATCGGTCACTGTTTATAGATAATTTATTATATGTAACTTTAAACCTAAAACTACTTCTTTATATACGATTTTTTTTTTAAAGAGAATTGGATTACATGTACCTGCATTAGTCTAAATAATTATTTTTCATGTAACCCGGTATTGGCAATTTTCTTTATTGACCATTTTACATTAAATTTGATTACTTTTTATAGATAATTCTATTAGAAAAGTGTATAAGATGTGACCTTAAATCAATCACTTTTTCTAGATAATTTTATTAGATGCTATGTAACCTGACATTGGCTACTTTCTTTATTGATCATTTTACAATAGTTTCGACTTCTTTTGATAGATAATTGTATTAGATATAACTTTTAATCAGTCACTTTTGAAAGATAATTATAACAGATGTGGCCTTAAATCGGTAACTTTTTATAGATTATTTTAATATATGTAACCTTGAATCGGTAACTTTTTGTACATATTTTTTTTAGATGTTACCTTAATTCAGTCACTTTTTATGGATAATTTTTCATATGTAACCTTAAATCGGTCACTTTATAGATTAGTTTAATTTATGTAACTTTAAACCTAAAACTTTATATTCGATCATTTTTTTAATGATAATTGTATTACATGTAATCTGTACTAGTCTAGATAAATATGTAACCTGAAATCGGCCACTTTCTTTATTGACCATTTTACAATAATTAGATAACTTTTTTTAGATAATTCTATTTGATTTAACCTTTAAATAGTCACTTTTCTAGATAATTTTTTAAGATGTTAACATTAATCGGTCATTTTTTACAAATAATTTATGTAGATATCACCTTAAATCGGCCACTTTCTTTTATGATAATTCTTGTATATTTTACAATAAATTCGACTAGATTTTATAGATAATTATATAATATGTAACTTGTAAGCAGTCACGTGTTTCATGTAATCTGAAATTTGCCACTTTCTCTATTGATCATTAAACAATAAATTCGACTGATTTTAAAAGATAATTGTATTAGATGTAACTTTCCATCAATCATTTTTTTCTAGTTCATTTTATAAGATATAACCTTCAATCGGTTATATTCTTTATTGACAAATTTCTATATTAACTGGACACTTTGTCTGAATGGATCAAAGCTATTCGATCATGCATTCAGAAGCGCATTCAATAACTACGATGCAATATGAGCACAAGAGTTACTAACCCTTTCAAAGATCAGGTAGTTGTGGATGCTTTATCCTCTTTGCATGACAAATATGTCGTAGTTCCAGCAGATAAAGCCTCCAATAATATTGTCTTCATATGTAAAAACCATTATTTGCAATGTCTCACAACAGAGCTTGGAATAAATAGAACTACTGGTAACCCTACATATTCTTTAACATCATTTACCAAGGACGACATTTTACAAAATCACAAATCTGTCCTTCTTTCTTTTGGTATCAATATCAGAGAAAATGAAGAAAATTTACCATCATTATACTGGATACCAAAACTACACAAAACTCCATATAAAGAACGATACATAGCTGGGTCATCAAAATGTTCGACTAAACATCTTTCTAAAGTACTGACTACTATTCTTTCTACAGTTAAAGATGGGCTTCAAAAATATTGTGATGAGATATATTCTACCAGTGGTGTTAACCATATGTGGATTCTCAAAAATTTGAAAGATCTACTGCTTAATCTTCGATCACAATCTTTGCAATTTTGCAGCAACATAAAGACTTTTGATTTTTCTACGCTTAACACTACTATTCCCCATGCTCAGTTGAAAGATCGACTTCACCATCTCAATAAACAGAGCTTTTTCTCTAAAAATGGGAATCGTAGATACAAATTTCTTGTTTTGGGTTACAATAATTCATAGTTTGTGAAAAACCACACTGAATCTACCAGAAAATATACTGAAGATGATAATATCAAAATGCTGGACTTTTTGATCGACAATATATTTATTGAGTTTGGAGGATTTATATTTCAACAGACAGTCGGTATTCCAATGGGAACTAATTGTGCACCCCTACTGGCCGATTTGTTTTTTGTACTCGTATGAAGCAGAATTCATTCAGAACCTTCTAAAAGACAAAAAGAAAGAGCACCTTGCGAAATGCTTTAATTTTACTTTCCGATATATTGATGATGTTCTATAATTGAATAACCCATATTCCAGCCAATACTTACATCTCATATATCCCAGTGAATCTATGATAAACGGGACGATTTCAACTTCCCAATTATCAATTTCCGATTTCTCAGCAGTAACATACCCTCTGCCCCTTCGTATGGTGTTTACATATCTCAATTGATACGTTAGTCTCGTGCTTGTTCACACTATACAGACTTCATATACAGGAGTGTGCTCCTTACACAGAAACTGCTCCAACAAAGTTATGAGGAGGACAGATTAAAAATGACACTCTGTAAATTTTACGGACACCATCACGAATTGCTTAGTCCATACGATGTGTCTTTGTCCAAACTAACTAATGACATTTTTACCACGTGTTAGATTGTGGTTTGTCATTACGTCTGATCTTTTAACTACCGAACGTGACTTATTCCCGATTGTGACTGTTTTGCTGAGTGTCAAACCGCGTTGCTATAATAAGACGTGTCACGGTACCTTTCTATCCCAAATTCATGTATTTAATTTTTATGTTATATTTGTTATTTTCGTCGGATTTTGTCAAATGTCTTAATGTCTTTTCTGTTATATTCGTGTGTTATGGTAAAGATAATTAATCACCCCCTTCATTTATTAGATTTTAGTTTGGTTCAACGAAATTTATACGATATATTTGGTTTACAGTTTGTTTCAGAAGAAACACCGACATAGCTAGATAATACAATTAATTATCTAATTACTACCACAATTTGATATTAATAAGTATTGTAATTTTCATTGTTATTAATAAATGTAATGTCAGTATTACAAATCTAATCTTGAATCAATCCTAATGCTATCTTATGTTTGGGAAATATTTTTACAAATTTAAATGTGACGTCACTTTGTGTGTTTTTTTAGAATTTCTAATGTGACGTCATTTTGTGCGTTGATGCTTTGGCTAACTCGGCTGTGTATTTTTATATGTTGGATTAAGTTGTTTTATGTAATGTATCCGTTTTTGTTCTGTAGTAATCCCCACTTCGGTTTTATCATGTATATCTATTATATAGTCATTTTATAAAATTTACTGTTTGCAAAATTATAAATTATTCTAAATAATAAGGATGTTCTTGTCCCAGGCAGAAAACCCTGGCCGTGTTAGGCGCAACTTTTTGGAAGTTTTGGTCCTCGGTGCTCTTCGGCTTTGTACTTGTTTTGGCTTTCAAGCTTTTTTCATCTGCGCGTCACTGGATGGTCTTGTGTGGACGAGACGCACGTCTGGCGTATTGAATTTTAAGCCTAGTACCTTTTGTTAGCTATTATTCGTTTGTTTCTTTTAACCTATATGTTCTCCCATTTATTTGTATTGTGGTCCTGTCATGTGATGTTGTCGTTTTGGTGTTGTGGTTGACGTTGCCATTAAAGCGGGAGGTTTGGCATGCCACAAAACCAGGTACACCTGTCCTAAGTCAGGAATCTGATTACAGTAGTTGTCGTCTGTTTATGTAGTTCATACGTGTTTCTCGTTTCTCGTTTTTATATAGATTAGACCGTTGGTTTTTCCGTTTGAATGGTTTTACACTAGTAATTTTTTGGGGCCCTTTATAGCTTGCTGTTCGGTGTGAGCCAATGCTCCGTGTTGAAGGCCGTACCTTGAACTATAATGGTTTACTTTTTTAAATTGTAACTTGGATGGAGAGTTGTCTCATTGGCACTCATACCACATCTTCCTATATCTATCAACCCACCATTTTTTTTCTTAAAATGTCCTGTACCAAGTCAGGAAAATGGCCATTGTTATATTATAGTTCGTTTCTGTGTGTGTTACATTTTTAATGTTGTGTTTTTGTGGTGTCGTTGTTCTCCTCTTATATTTGATGCGTTTCGCTCAGTTTTAGTTTGTAACCCGGATTTGTTTTTATCTCTATCGATTTATGAGTTTCGAACAGCGGTATACTACTGTTGCCTTTATTTATCACCACCGGACCGGAATCTCTGCTGGTGGACATTCTGTTCCCGAGGATTCTACCAGTCCGGTAGCCTAACAGCATGAAAACTAGTAGAATAAAAAATATTATACTGGATGACACGCCGCCCAGGATAAAAAGGTGTCAATCGGATGTTGTCAAGGACACAACAACACCGATTTTATCAGGTGTCCTTAGGATCATCTTAAATGATGTAATGAAAATGACACATGTGCAGTCTTCTGAATCCTCATTGTACTATAAAAATTCAGACAAGTTTGTTTATATTCAGCCCTGTACTGTCCAACTTTCAGATATTTTAGATTTCAATGACAACCACCAATATTGCTCTATTTCCAAATATAACCGTAAAAATTGTAAAACCTGTGATATACTTATATCTGATACCCACTTTCAAAGTAATTTAACCACCAAAAGTTCCAATACACACAGTCATGAGGATCTGCATTACACTGCTTCCAATATTGTGTACGGTATTGAATGTACTCTTTGTGGATTGATCTACGTCGGGGAAACTCGACAAAGACTCAATTTTAGAATGAATGATCATCGGTCTGATGTAAATGATCCTAATAACAACAAATTTCTCTATACACATTTCAATCAGTATGACCATTCTATTGTTTCAATGGAAGTCCGGATTATAGAGAAAATATATCATTCAACAAATGACCCCATATTGAGTACACCATATCGTTTACAAAGAGAAGACTTTTGGATAAGAGAATTGGGAACAGCCATTCCCTATAGATGCAATGACAAAATTGATGGTGTAGGTATTTTATCTAGTCCCAGGTGTAGTACTGCCAATACATTACAATTATTTAAAACTTCTGCTCGACGAAATAAAAGTCATGATCACAGAAAATATATACCACCTGCTGTGCACACCGTGATAATTGATAGTCTTTTAATTCATCATATCAGAAATAAATTATACTCCATTCCATTGTCAAATTTTTTTTCACTATTTTACTATTTCAAGAGGCCCAAAATACTTCCGTTACTGATTCTCGTTCAGTTTTGTATAGATTAGTTGCAATATTCATGGACATTGCTAACCATAGACTATTAAAACCCGTATCGACTACATCCAAAAATGAGGAAAAACGTAATTTTTTTAAGGTAGAATTCGCCAATAAAGGTTTAGATGCTGTAAATATTAGCAATATTTTCCATCAGAAATCTGTACAAAAAACTTTACCTGATTACTTCAAAAATAAAGCTACACCTGTTATTTCTTATACTTACACCAAGTCTATTGCATCCAAGATTTTCAACCACAAGAGAGTTTTGGAGGCCTTTCACCTCAAAGATGTGAAATCAAAGACTCCGGATTGCTCATGTCCATCGTCACAATACAAGTATAGTCCAGCTGGTCATGTTATTACTGGTGACCTTGGCATCGTTACCAATGAACAACTAAGAGAGTTGTTAGCCAAGGGACCAAAATATAGAATTCCCCAGCCCATCAACTGGAAAAAGAATTTCAAGTAAATGATGAATGCAGTTGAGGACTATGCAAGAAAATGGGTAAAGCGCGAACCAGACGAACCAGAACTGGACACTTTGTCTGAATGGATCAAAGTTATTCGATCATGCATTCAGAAGCGCATTCAAAAACTACGATGCAACATGAGCACAAGAGTTACTAGTCCTTTCAAAGATCAGGATGTTGTGGATGCTTTATCCTCTTTGCATGACAAATATGTCGTTGTTCCAGCAGATAAAGCCTCCAATAATATTGTCTTCATATGTAAAAACCATTATTTGAAATGTCTCACAACAGAGCTTGGAATAAATAAAACTTCTGGTAACCCTACATATTCTTTAACATCATTTACCAGGGATGAAATTTTACAAAATCACTAATCTGTCCTTCTTTCTTTTGGTATCAATATCAAAGAAAACGAAGAAAATTTACCA
Organism: Mytilus californianus; assembly: GCF_021869535.1. Lineage (NCBI taxonomy): Eukaryota > Metazoa > Mollusca > Bivalvia > Mytilida > Mytilidae > Mytilus > Mytilus californianus. Next base: position 4,713,792 of record NW_026262672.1, read on the forward strand.
TCGTTATACTGGATACCAAAACTACACAAAACTCCATATAAAGAACGATACATAGCTGGGTCATCAAAATATTCGACTAAACATCTTTCTAAAGTACTGACTACTATTCTTTCTACAGTTAAAGATGGGCTTCAAAAATATTGTGATGAGATATATTCTACCAGTGGTGTTAACCAGATGTGGATTCTCAAAAATTCGAAAGATCTACTGCTTAATCTTCGATCACAATCTTTGCAATTTTGCAGCAACATAAAGACTTTTGATTTTTCTACGCTTTACACTACTATTCCCCATGCTCAGTTGAAAGATCGACTTCACCATCTCTTTAAACAGAGCTTTTTCTCTAAAAATTGGAATCGTAGATACAAATTTCTTGTTTTGGGTTACAATAATCCATATTTTGTGAAAAACCACACTGAATCTACCAGAAAATATACTGAAGATGATATTATCAAAATGCTGGACTTTTTGATCGACAATATATTTATTGAGTTTGGAGGATTTATATTTCAACAGACAGTCGGTATTCCAATGGGAACTAATTGTGCACCCCTACTGGCCGATTTGTTTTTGGTACTCGTATGAAGCAGAATTCATTCAGAACCTTGTAAAAGACAAAAAGAAAGAGCACCTTGCGAAATTCTTTAATTTTACTTTCCGATATATTGATGTTCTATCATTGAATAACCCATATTTCAGCCAATACTTACATCTCATATATCCCAGTGAACTTGAAATTAAGGATACTACTGATACTAGAAGGACTGCTTCATACCTTGATCTTTTCCTCAATAGTGACACAGATGGACGACTTTACACGAAAATCTATGATAAACGGGACGATTTCAACTTCCCTAATTATCAATTTCACATTTCTCAGCAGTAACATACCCTCTGCCCCTTCGTATGGTGTTTTTATATCTCAATTGATACGTTATTCTCGTGCTTGTTCACACTATACAGACTTCATATACAGGAGTGTGCTCCTTACACAGAAACTGCTCCAACAAAGTTATGAGGAGGACAGATTAAAAATGACACTCCGTAAATTTTACGGACACCATCACGAATTGGTTAGTCCATACGATGTGTCTTTGTCCAAACTTACTAAGGACATTTTTACCACGTGTTAGATTGTGGTTTGTCATTACGTCGTCTGATCTTTTAATTACCGAACGTGACTTATTCCCGATTGTGACTGTTTTGCTGAGTGTCAAACCGCATTGCTATGAGACGTGTCACGGTACCTTTCTATCCCAAATTCATGTATTTAATTTTTATGTTATATTTGTTATTCTCGTCGGATTTTGTCAAATGTCTTAACGTCTTTTCTGTTATATTCGTGTGTTATGGTAAAGATAATCAATCACCCTCTTCATTTATTAGATTTTAGTTTGGTACAAATAAAATTTATACGATATATTTGGTTTACAGTTTGATTCAGAAGAAACACCGACATAGCTAGATAATACAATTAATTATCTAATCACTACCACAATTTGATATTAATGAGTATTGTGATTTTCATTGTAATAATAAATGTAATGTCAGTATTACAAATCTAATCTTGAATCAATCCTGATTCTATTTTAATTTTTGGAAATATTTTTACAAATTCAAATGTGACGTCACTTTGTGCGTTGATGCTTTGGCTAACTCGGCTGGATTTAGTTGTTTTATGTAATGTATCCGTTTATTTTCTGTAGTTAGTCCCCACTTCGGTTTTATCAGGTATATCTATTATATAGTCATTTTATAAAATTTACTGTTTGCAAAATTATACATTATTCTAAAGAATAAGGATGTTCTTGTCCCAGGCAGAGAACTCTGGCCGTGTTAGGCGCAATTTTTTTGGAAGTTTTGGTCCTCGGTGCTCTTCGGCTTTGAACTTGTTTTGGCTTTCAAACTTTTTTCATCTGAGCGTCACTGGATGGCCTTGTGTGGACGAGACGCACGTCTGGCGTATCGAATTTTAAGCCTAGTACCTTTTGTAAGCTATTATTCGTGTGTTTCTTTGTCCTATATGTTCTCCCATTTATTTGTATTGTGGTCCTGTCATGTGATGTTGTCGTTTTGGTGTTGTGTTTGACGTTGCCATTAAAGCGGGAGGTTTGGCATGCCAAAAAACCAGGTTCAACCCACCATTTTTTTCTTAAAATGTCCTGTACCAAGTCAGGAAAATGGCTATTGTTATATTATAGTTCGATTCTGTGTGTGTTACATTTTTAATGTTGTGTTTTTGTTGTGTCGTTGTTATCCTCTTCTATTTGATGCGTTTCCCTCAGTTTTAGTTTGTAACCCGGATTTGTTTTTATCTCTATCGATTTATGAGTTTCGAACAGCGGTATACTACTGTTGCTTTTATTTAGCATGAATTCTACTAATGAAAGTGACAAATTTCAGGTTACATGAAATACATTTATCTAGAAAAAGTGAATAATTACAGGTTATATCTAATACAATTATCTATAGAAAGAAGTAGAAATTATTATAAGATAAAGTAAAATTATCATTAAAGACGGTGACCGATCTTAGGTTATATCTAATAAAATGATATAGAATAAGTGACTAATTTGAGGTTACATCTAATAAATTTATCTAGAAAAAGTGACCGATTTATGGTCACGTCTATTATAATTAGCTTTAAATGATGATTGATGAAAGGTTACACCTAACACTTTTTTTTAAATAGAAGTAGAATTTATTTAGAAATATAGTAAAATTATTATTAGAGGAAGTGACCGATTTAAGGTTATATCTAATCAAATGATTTAGAAAAGGTGGCTGATTTAAGGTAGATTAGGGACGGGGGTCTCAATTAAATCAATAGAACGTTTTAATAATATCTAAATGTAGTTTATATCATGTGTTTTTTTTTAAATATATAATAAAAACTAGGGGTCACCGTACTTTTTTCACGTTACGGGTGGAGAAATATAGTCATATTTTGTATAGATTATGCATGGAAAACCTAAATTTGGGTGTTAAAAAAACTACACCATAGAATTTTAAGATAAGATACGAGAAAATAGCTCTAATAAAATGCTTTCAGATAAGACAAAGAAATAATGGGGTCACGGGACTCCTTTTCTTGCTTCATAATAAAATAGGTAAATTCACAACACATTCTATTATAAAAGTTACTTAATGAGTTATCTCCCCTTACATCTCAGTTATGTACTATTATATGGCAAATTTTAAAACAAAATGAATAAAACAAAAATGATCTGAGTTTTGTAAAATACAGTTGTAAATATGATAAAACACATATTTTTCTATATTAACATGAAAAGTCTTACACATGAATAAGATTCTACTCTCAAAATTTGAACATTTCATTAAAGATCTAGACCGATTGTTATCTGCTTTTTCAAAATCCAAGATGGAGGAAGACACCTAAGCTACCTTAAGGTTACATCTAACAAAATTATCAAGAAAAAGTGACCGATTTAACAAAAATATTTAAGGTGGCGTCTATTACAATTACCTTCAAAAAATTATTGATGAAAGTTACATCTTATACATTTATCGAATTTAGTGTTCAATGATCAATCAAGAAAGTGGCTGATTTCTGATTACATGTAATGCAATTATCTAAAAAAAAACAACAACAAAAAACAACAGGTGACTGATTACTGATAACATTGAATACAATAATCCTTAAAATATATTCGAATTTATTGTAAAATATAGTTAAATTATTAATAAAGTGGGCGATTTAAGGTGACATACAGTTGGGTGCAGACCAAGCATTACATGTAGACGGGCGGAAAAAGTTAACGCGGCGTTTACTCGCGTGCACTTCAAGTAAACGCCGCGTTAACTGTGCGTTAACTCCGAAATTTCAGTAGACATGTAAAGTAAACGGGCGTTTACTTTCGCGTTTACCTCCGCGTTAACGCAAAATTGGCCCGTCTTCTAAATTTGTAAAGAGTAAACGGGCGTTTACTTTCGCGTTCACTTCCGCGTTAACGTGAACAAAGGCGCGTCTTCTAATTTCGTCAAAAGTAAACGCACGTTTACTGTTTGTAGTAAACGCGCATTAACGCAAATTGTCATAGTATCCTGGATACACTGAACTTAAATATCAAATGATAAAGTACATCAAAATTAAATGACCAACTGTTCATTTTCGATTGACATATTAACGATTACAGTAAATTAATAATGTTATTACACCTCTTTGATTAATTAAAAATTAATCATAGTAAATTTCTTTTTCTGCACACATAAACAGTTCAAGCATGTCCTTCTTTTATTCAAATAATTAAATCATCTCCAAAATCCAGCAGTTTTCACATCTCAGACTGTCTGGCTCAGGATGACTGATATAACAAAATCATTTGTCCGCATCAACCAAAACTGACATTATTTGCACTTTATCAAGTAAATCTATATAGCTGCACAGTAAATCAGTTATATTTTTAGGTCAGGAGGAACTGTATAATACAAATTACACCAATATTAGAACACAATAACTACAAATTTTTTTTTCATATCAATTGAGAGTGCCAGCATATCCTCTTTTTATTCAAAATATTGAATCGTAAACAAATTTCAGTAGTTTTCATACCCCAGACTGACTCGTATAACCAAATTATTTGTGCGCATCAACCAAAACTGACCTGCATGACCATGATAACAATATAAATTGCATTTTATTATGTAAATCAATATAGCCTCATACATGTCATAGGATATCAGTTATATTTTTATGTCAGGATGGATTGTATAATACAAATGACAGTAATATTGGAACACACTGACTACAAAAAAACTTCCGCATCAATTTAGAGTGCCAGCATGTCCTCTTTTTATTCAAAATATTGAATCGTAAACAAATTTCAATAGTTTTCATACCTCAGACTGACTCGTATAACAAAATTATTTGTCCGCATCAACCAAAACTGACCTTATTTGCACTTTATTATGTAAATCTTATAGTCGCATAGTATCAGTAATATTTTTATGTCGACAGATTGTATAATAAAGATGACAGCAATATTGGAACACAATGACTACAAAAAATTTTCCGCATCAATTTAGAGTACCAGCATGTCCTTTTTTTATTCTAAATTTTTAATCATGAAGAAATTTCAGTAGTTTTCATACTTCAGGAAGACTAGTATAACAAAATTATTTGTCCGCATCAACCAAAACTGACCACATTAACTCTTTATAATGTAAATCTATATAGCGGCATAGTAAATCAGTAATATTTTTATGTCAGAAGGGACTGAATAATACAAATGACAGCAATATTGGAACACAATGACTACAAAAAATTGTACGCATCAGTACCAGCATGTCCACTTTTTATTCAAAATATTGAATCGTAAACAAATATTAGTAGTTTTCGTACCTCAGACTGACTCGTATAACAAAATTATTTGTCCGCATCAACCAAAACTGACCATATTTGCACTTTATAATGTAAATCTTATAGTCGCATAGTAAATTGGTAATATTTTTATGTCAGGACAGATTGTATAATATAGATGGCAGCAATATTGGAACACAATGACTACAAAAAAATTTCCGCATCAATTTAGAGTACCAGCATGTCCTCCGTTTATTCAAAATATTGAATCTTAAACATATATCAGTAGTTTTGATATATCAGGATGACTCGTGTAACAAAATTATTTGACCGCATCAACCACAACTGACCATATTTGCACTTTATCATGTAAATATATATGGCCTGATCGTAAATTGTATAAGTGTGACGGATTGTATAATAAAGATGACAGCAATATTGGAACACAATGATTACAAAATTTTGTCTACATCAATTTAGAGTGCCATCATTTCCTCTCTGTATCCATAATAATGAACCGTCACTAAAGTCAGTAGTTCGTGATGGTTTGTATCTAAAACAAAACTATTTAACGGCATCATCCAACACTGACATGACTGATTCATTTACTTTATAATAAAAAGTATGAGAAGTTCTCTTCTTGGAATAGTATACTGTTAAAATAATATGTCGGTTGATTGATTTTGTTTTGAGCCTAACGTCCAGGGGCAAATATTTCATTCATGTTCAGATCGAGTTTATTTTTTGGACGTCCCAGATGTCATTTATAATCTTTATGGATAAGTCTGTTAAAGTTGACGAGATTGTACAAATATACATACGTATACAACACTATTAATATCCCTATATATACACTGTACAACTTTCGTTTGAACATTTGGCAAAACAGAATCTTAAATCGGAGACATGTCTCTGCTTAAATCATGTAAATTCAAGGCAACCAAGGTGAATTACGATTAAAAATCCATGTAGAGTTATATTTAGGAAGAGACTGTTAAAAATGGGGAACGAAGCAACGTACACCATGATGTTTATATCCTATCATATACAAATATTTTTCCGATGTGCTGGATAACCTTTCTATGCGCCTCGATATTTGTACATGTATCTTTTGAAAAGATAATATAGAAAATCTGCTACTCAGTAAAGTTATTGGAACTGATTTTTTGTAGTTAATAAAAGTTAATATTTCGAATTGAGAGTGTTTTTTAATTGTTCTGGTTTGAAACACATATACGTAAAATATTAAGATAAAAGTCGTTTTAATAAAATAAATGTACAAATGAACACGAAGTTTATTTCTTAATTTAATCAATCAGTTAACGCGAAAAGTAAACTTGCGTTTACTTTCAAGTGCACGTAAAAATACATCTGGGAAATCTGTAGTAAACGCCCGTTTACTTTTAAGTGCACGTAAAAATAAACTTGTGAAATCTGAAGTAAACGGTCGTTTACTACTGACTAAACGGACACAGAGTAAACGCCCGTTTACTCGGGTAGACATTAGAAATTTCCATTTTGACCGCGTTAACGTAATTATGGTAAACGCGCGTTTACTAGTAAACGCGAAAATTGAAGTTAATTAACAAAATATGTGCACGCGGCGTTAACGTGCGTTTACTGTATGTAATGCTTGGGTCTGCACCCAACTGTATACAGAATTTATCTCGACAAAAATTACCAATGGGGAGATAATCCATACTTACTTTTTTTTAAAACACAAAACAAACTCGGAAACCTCAGACCATTTTTCCGACTTTTATAACAAAAGACATTTTTCTTTTCAATGAACCATTTGATTTTTAGGATGGGAGGGGACAAAGAAGTCGGGAATTTTAAATAAAAAAAAAAATTCTATTATAGTTACCCGTAAGAAAGGGGGGGGGGGGGGGCGTCAAACAATGCAGTTAAAAACGTGACAGGCACTTGACTACTGGACTCTTATTTTATAGCATAAATATCTAAATTCCAAATAATTATGACGTCCCTGCGGGCTCTTTTTAAAAGTTTGCTTTGTCGCCTTGTAGTCCAAATAATTATGACGTTCCTGCGGGCTCTTTTTTTAATTGTGCTTTGTCGCCTTGCAGAGACAGGCGATCATGAAAAAATCAAAATATTAACGTCAGCCTTCCTAAACCATGTGTAAACGCATAATTATTTGGACTAAAATATCTAGATTAAACACAGTATTGGTGTTTGGTCTAGATATTTATTCTGTAAAAATAAGTGCCTGTGGTTATAAAAAAACTCGATGCGATTATGGCTGAACTTTGTAATTTTGTTTAAAAGTTCAGTGACATCTATGGATCATGCATAGATAATTAGCGACATGTACATGTAGCATAAACTGACTTAATTCCTGCACTTCGGACTGAATTTTCCAATGAATTCCTGTAAATTATGTAAAAGTCCCTGTTGTGGAAATAGGCCATTATGAAAAGTTTTGTATATAAAATACGTTTTGCCACATTTGTAACATAAGTTGACGTCTTACCTTTAATAATCTGTCATCTGTGGTAAATGGATTTCTTGAGCACATGCATAACTTTAAAACTCGAGCGCATAACTGGACATCTATGGCGCTTGACATTAATTCTCCAGCACAAGACTTTGCACATCTCCAGCGCTAGACTTTACATCTCCAGCGCTTGATTTTACATCTCCAGCGCTTGATTTTACATCTTCAGCGCTAGACTTTACATCTCCAGCGCTTGATTTTACATCTCCAGCGCTTAACTTTACATCTCCAGCGCTAGACTTTAGATCTCCAGCGCTGGACTTTACATCTCCAGCGCTAGACTTTACATCTCTAGCGCTAGACTTTACATCTCCAGCGCTAGACTTTACACATCTTCAGGGCAGGACTTTAAAAGACACTTTATAATCTGTGTGAGACCAACAGGGCTCCGTAGAAAACCATTACTGGTGTAACTTGCTTTATGTTTATATTTACAATTTGTTTTCAATGTTAAATCAAGGTTTTTCTTTATACGTGACAGGAAACCATAAGAAACCGAAAGCATTTTTTTAGTTTTAGTTTTATTACAAAATCTACTTAAAATGTTCTGAAAAGTAAATTTGTTCTTGATAATGTTTCCTTTAATTGTGCCTTGTAAATTTAAGACTGTTTTTGATAATTTTCTTCTAAAAGACAATGCAAACTATGAGAATATAGAAACAAGGGCACTTTATTATGATGTCACTATAATAATTATTTTTGGCACCGACTTGCATCTACTGATTTTGACTACCAATGTATTTTCTCTTGCTTTTTGATATTATTCTTATACACTTTTATATGTAGCCTTTGATGTTTCTTTCGTCAGTTTAAATACAGATAAAATCGTTACAAGAATATGATAACAAAGACATGCTTGGAATAGCTTGACCTCCAAAATTATTTACGACTTTCTGTCCTGTAAACCTACTACCCAGCAGGCACACAACATTGATTAAACTTTGAATCCATGTTTATTTCTATGTTGAATTATTAGTAGATTTTGCAAATTTTATCAACGTCGAAATGCTATGTTGAATCAACGTTGATGTTCAACTTTGAATCAATAGTGAATAATGGTTGCTTCAACATTATTTCAACCAACTACTAAATTCGAATTCAGATTGAATTCAGGGTGAATACCATATTTTATAAAACAATCAACATTGAGTAAAGATTGTTTCAACTAATAACTGGTTGATTTCAGGTTGATAAAAAGTTCTGTGTGATATTCAACACTGAATCAAAGTTGGTGAGTGGTTGTGTTCAACTTTGTTTCAACCTAACATTTAAGTTTCATTCATCCTGTATTTTCTGCATGTTGCATTCCATAATATGTAGCAATTTTAATGATTTCATATGAAATATCAGACATTCGAGATACATAAATACATATTCAAGCTAGTGTCCTCTCAAAGGCAATAAATATCATAGCAATATTCTGCTGCAGGAAACATTCTCCAATAACTGCTCCATTAGACTTAAGTATAAAAGACGGATTGCTGAATTTCAACAAACAATAGTCTTCAGGAAATTGAGACACTCTTGCAATTGTATACAAGTACTCAAAATCAAATTCTGACAATAACCCATCAAATCTCAAATCATTGTATGATCGTATTGTATGAGCCCATTTTAAATAGTTTGTTGCTTTGTCAGAAACTTCTTGTTCAGTTACGCCATGAGTCTTCATGATGACATCTACAAAATCAAAAGTTATAACATTGTCAAGTTTAATTCTGTTCAACACATTTAACTATTACTAACTTCATATATATGATAAAAGTATAAATCAAAAGCATCAGAACTGGTGAAAACTGTCATCAAAGTCTCAACTATATTTCTTTTCATATAGAGCAGAAGGAATAATCTACAAGAAAATCCTACATACTGCATTTTAATTTGAACAAATTGAAGATATATCCACATGTCTTTTTTTGGATTACATGTGCTGTTGCATGGATATCTGTCTAATTGACATATACCTTCATCTTTGATTTCCTTGTCAAAACACTACTCTAATTTTGACAGTAAAATTTTGAAGGCCATTCAAATTAAATGGTTTTTCATGCTCTTTTAGTTGTAATTTCAAATTAGTGCTGATGGGCAATTTTTATTTTACTATATAAGAAAAATGAAAATTCTAATTGTTTGTGTCATTTGCTATAATCAAAATGAACAAGTGAAAGTGTGAGCTACTGCTCACTGATGATACCCCCGCCAAAATATTTCGGTAAACAGGAAGTTGTTGAGTGATGAATCTGAAAACGCATCACACGGTATAGCCGATATATTTAAAAACTGATGCAGCACTTTTTGATGCTTCAATCAATAAATTACAAGACTCATCCAACCTGTTGCAAAAACCTGGGCAATTGTTTTGCCCTGCTTAGTAATTATTACCTTAAACTACATAAAAAAAGAACAAAATAAAATTAAAATTAAAACATGGTGGTGGAAAAAAAGAAAATTAAGAAATTAATTTATTGTGGCAAGAGTTGCAGGTGCTAGTACTTGAAAAACAAAGATATTTTTTCTATGGTATAAATCATAAACATATATAAATATTACTGGTAAATAGACATAAATAGGTTTCTGAATCATTGACATTCACCCCACATGCATTTTTGTTTTGGCAAGTTTTCATACTAAACAAAATATATATAAATACCTTTTAGTAATTTAAAAACACTGGACTTCCGAAATGAATATTTTTCCTTTTTCCCTAACATATTCGTCTTGGCCATTAATCTATTTGTCATCAATCTGCAAATAATCAATAATAGAAAAGTAAGTTGAAATTTACATGTAGGGCTATATTAAATGGACATGCATGGTGAAACTCCTTTTCTTGTTTTGTCACTTACGTATACATCTGTATTGACTATTAATAAAAAAGGATATACAAATATATGGATTTGTAAGTACAAGAGACAATAATCCCCAAAAATACTAGGTAATAACCATAAATCAACAAAGTTAACACAAATAAAATATAAAAATTATTGAAAAGCAATATTCCCAATCCTGTCCATTATTTCATTGACAGACCCTTAATCAACTCAAACACTTTCAAATTGTGCTTCGCCAACCTAATACAACATACAAAACACCTTATACTCAAAACTTATAAGCTAATGATATGATTGCTGTACAACAGCATAAATTGATGTCTTATGTAGATAAAACATGCTTCTAGCTTGAAAAAATATTCAAGCCGGATTTCTTAGGTTCTTTTTATTGTAAAATAACCTTTCCATGGATTTCTTTATGTGATCTCCATAATAACTTCCCCCTATTTTTGCAACTGTGGCTTGCTATAACAAATTGAAAATATAAACATGATTAATTATTAAAGCCTAAACATGAATATACAAATCTTGTTTGTTCCTGGTAGACAGAATGTCATAGCATAATACTTAGTCATGTCAATTATAAATAACTTTAAATGAATTATCTCAGTTGAAATTTGGACAATTTGACATTCAACCAATACATTAAATCTGTTGTTATCAACATATATATAACACAAATAGATTTTTTGTCATTCTTGAAATCTTTTTTTTTCCTATCTTTTTTATGTCCTACCTGCAACAAACATGTAATCTTAAAAAAATTTGAGATAATTATAAAAGTAAAAAACTATCTTCTCTATTTCGACCTTGTGCTTGTAATCTTTTGTTTCATTTCAATAATATCCATTACAGGTCCTCTTATTTTTTGGAATATCGTTCTTATCTGTTTGATAATAAACGTTTACAATCATTCATTTGCAACAATGTAGGAAGTGGGATCGGTGTAATCTGAATAATTCAATATGATCTACTTACATAAAGATCATACTCTCTCTTGTCATTGAGAGACAGATCAAAACTTTGAAAATCCTCTAGATTTTCCTGCTGTTCTAGTTGTAGTGTTGGTTCATTATTGGCAAGGTTGGCCACTGGATAGTTCTTTTTTTTACATATCCCCGATCTCGTCCAACAGGTACATTGACCTTCTTTGATATCCTGACAAATAAATTAATTTAATTTAAGATTAAAGCTACAAAAATAATAGATTTTAATTCCCCCGCTACTCACTACAAAAAACAAGTCTAAGGACCATATATAACTCTGCACAAAGTCATCAGACCGGAACAAAATTCGAACTTGATCTGTAACTTGTCCTGATAAAACAATATACCAAATATCAAATCAATATCTTCAAGCATGAAGAAAAAAAGTGTGGAAAACTGAATTGACGGATTGACAGACAGACGGACGGAGTGCAAAACTAAAGTCCCCTTCGACTTCGTCGGTAGGGGACCAATTAAAATAATCCCCTTTCCATATTTTCAACAACAAAAAATCAAGCTGATATTTTTAATAAATTTATCAACAGCAATTGTATAATAAACTTACTTTCTTCTGGCATGGGAAATAATGGGGTTCTATGATTTTCCCCTCGTCTTGTGCTAGGTGTTCTATCATATCTTCCAGATGACCTAGATCTGTGTCTTCTCGACGATCTATGTCGTCTAAATCTCTCTAGATTTTGATCTAGCCGACATCGCTCTAGATCTGGGTGTACGTTCACGTCTTCTACCACATGAGGAGCTACGTGAACTTCTCGATCTATCCATATGGTTCCTCCCATGTGACCTTGACCGTTGCCTCTTGTTCACTCTTATGCTAGATCTGGAACTTGATCTGTAACTTGTCCTGATAAAACAATATACCAAATATCAAATCAATATCTTCAAGCATGAAGAAAAAAAGTGTGGAAAACTGAATTGCCGGACTGACGGATGGACAGACAGACGGACGCAGTGCAAAACTAAAGTTCCCTTCGACTTCGTCGGTAGGGGACCAATTAAAATAATCCCCTTTCCATATTTTCAACAACAAAAAAATCAAGCTGATATTTTTAATAAATTTATCAACAGCAATTGTATAATACACTTACTTTCTTCTGGCATGGGAAATAATGGGGTTCTATGATTTTCCCCTCGTCTTGTGCTAGGTGTTCTATCATATCTTCCAAATGACCTAGATCTGTGTCTTCTCGACGATCTATGTCATCTAAATCTCTCTCTAGATTTTGATCTAGACGACATAGCTCTAGATCATGGTGTACGTTCACGTCTCGTACCACATGAGGAGCTACGTGAACTTCTCGATCTTTCCCTATGGTTCCTCCCATGTGACCTTGACCGTTGCCTCTTGTTCATTCTTATGCTAGATCTGGAACTTGACCTTGAAAGACCTCTAAACAGGCTAGGTGGTGTGGGAGAGCGAGGATGTGGAGATGGAGACACAGACGTCGGTCTCGGTTGAGGGGACTTTGTTGCTCTTGAAACTTTAATGAAACATCAGAGGTTTTTCTGGTACCTGAAAAGAGTACAAAAGGCTAAAATTACAATAAAGTTTCTTTGCCCTCTCCCCCGTCTTGTCTGAAAAGAAAATCCCCTTTTTCAGAGTTTATTTTGCGATTTCATGCCTGGCAAAAGTGTTTCTGTGCTAATTTGTTTATTTATACATGTATATATATAATTCGTCTAAACAACAGCCCAACAATGCTAGATCTAGTAATTTGCGGAAGCAGATTTTTTGTTCTTCCCTGGCCGGGATTCGAACTCATGCTACTGAGATATCGTGGCACCATATCGCTTGCACTTTGCCCGACGCGATAGACCACTCGACCACCTAGGCTCTATTATAATAAAGCTTTCGGTGGCCGGGTGTTACCTTTCCTCGTCAGTTTTTATATAGCGTCGTAACACAGTACATGATATATAAGGCATGAAGATGGAATTGTTACAGATCAGCTGAATTATCTATTGCAATGGATCCTACAACTTATTGTAAGATGCAGTCACAGAAATAATTATATTATAAGTACGTCTGAACCAGTGACGATTCTACAACATATTTCATCCATCGGATCACCAGCAGTGATGGTGATACAAGGCTGAAAATACATTCTGTATATATATTATTCGTCTAAACAACAGCCCAACAATGTTAGATCTGTAAATTTGCCAAATTTTTTGTTCTTCCCTGGCCGCAATCTGGGACTAAAATCACCATTCTTCCAAGGCATAAGTTGATATATAATAGTCATTTGCCAAGTTTAATATTTTGTTTTGATATATTGATTGATTGTTGGTTGCTTAACGTCCAGTGGCAAATATTTCATGCATATTCAGGACGAGAACAAATTAACAATAAATACAATAGGTAGGTTCTGTAATAGGGGCGTCCGGGATTAAGGTCGAAGAAATTTAGACAGCCACGGGAAATGAGGGTATATTGGATAGGGACAGAAATTTAGCCTTGCAACAGGTCACCTATGGACCCCTCACAGAGTATAATGTATAATGAAATGCGGTTCCTTCAACCAACATACGTAATAAATCTCAAGACTTAACACCGTTTTTTTTAATTTCATTTATATGAAAGTTTGTTGCCTATAATTAAGATAATAATTAACAGTGTTTCGGGATTTTTTGCTTATACTATTAAAGCATGGGTCCCTTTTCAAAAGTCTCCCTCCCAACTATTTCCTTGATTTAGCAAGGTATTCTTTGATATTTTTGATACGTTTATACGCTATGATAGGCACCTGGGTGAAGATTTCACTACATTGTTTGTCTTTTTGCAGATTGCTCCAATGTTTTCTTATAACCTTACTAAGGTTTTTTACCATTGGATTATATTTAGTAATGAGAGTGAGTGGAACATTCTTTGTCCTGTCGGCCTTCAATAAAGTTGTTTTTCTGCTTGTGGTATTTTTAACGTTTCTAATAACATTCGCTGTTTGATTAATACAGTATCCTCTTTCAACTAACTTATCTTGTAAGTTAGTTAACTGTCTATCTAACTCATTGATGTCACTATTATTTCTAATATGACGTATAGATTAACACACTGTAATACTTGTGAATGTGTTTCGGATGTGCACTAGTGATTGGTAAATATTGATACGTTTCTGTTTTTTAATATGTGATTTAACACCAAGGATGTTATTATTATGGAATCTTTCACCTTTGTACACTTAGGTATCTAAATAGGTCATACTAGAACTAGACACCTCAAATGTGAATTTAAGTAGAGGGTCAATTTTGTTCGCTATGTTAAAGAAATCTTCAACCTGTTTTAATGTGTCTGTGAAGACCATAAAACCGTCATCTCTGTATTGACAGTGTAATTTGATGTTTTCTCTCCATTGGAACTTATCTAAAACATTTATTAATAGTACAGACAGATGTAAATCTGTGCATGTCGGAGAAAATATACCACCCATAGGCGCTCCTATAATTTGTTTGTATAATTGTCCATTGAATTCAAATTCATTGTTTCTTAGTATTAATTTAACAAATGCCGTTAAATCTTTTTTGTTGGGAATTTTTAAAGTATATTCTTGTGTGTCAATTGATTCTAATGCATTGATAACTGTTTCTTCTAAGTTATCAATGTTCATATTTGTGTACATTCTTTCTTGACCTCATGTGACTCTATTCTATTAATGAAGTCTTTTGTATCTTGAATGTAAAAGTTATGCCTCTTCAATAATGATTTTAAAATTAGATCCAGTAATCTTTCAATGCCTCTCGTCTTATTGATGATTGGTCGGTAAGGAATGTTTATGTTCCCAACTATTTGACCATCTCGAAATGCCTCATTAATTATTTCTAGATTGATTTAATGTATTTTTGGAAGAAGGTACAAGCGTCCCTTCGTCGTATTTATTGATTTTGACTGTTTTATGATGCATGTATTACGAATATAAACGAACTGTTCAAACCTCTTGGTTGGTTACATGGTGATTCATATTTCCAAGAATTGTCATGATTTTGCAAATGTAGATTTTGTATAATTTTAGATTTTTCATTATCATTTAGAAGGTAAACTTTTTTATGAACGTTTCTACCGTCTTTTTTTTTAAACCATGTCTCGTAGAGTTATTTATTAACATACACTACTGATCTTTTATTATAACAAATTGTTCATAATAAGCGTTAAAATATCAATATTTATGATTTTCTTTTGTAGACCATACTTGCGGAAAACTGAAAAAAGAACACCAATGACGATAGGTATATCATAATTTACCTGAATTGTTCCACAATTAAGCAAATTTATTATGTCCCAAATATTTGCTCCAGGAAAGGCTTGCAAGTGACACCTTCTAATAGTTTTAACATGCTTGGCTATGGAATCGCACACCAGAGTAGACCTAGAATCTATAAAGAGCAAATTTATTTTAAAACAAAGTTTTTAATTTGTTCCGCTACATTGATTTTATCAGACAACGAACTAACAATATATTTAGTATAGCAATTGCTCTTCCAATCACCCATCAATTGGATAGAACTAGGAGAAACCCCTGCAACGTTGCTCCACCTCTTCGGAAACTATGTGAAGAAAATAATTTTGGATTTAACCCAATTTTACAAAGTAATTCTCTCAGTTTATTCTGAAACTGGTTCCCCAAGGGTGACTGGGGAATAGAAGTATGGTCACCATTGGTCTTCCTCCGACCGGCGGTAAAACCCTCGTCAAAGTGGGGCGTCCGTTTGGCTGTGCGGGATGTACAAATTTGCAGCCACGTCCGGTCAGAATGGGGACGTTAAATCCGATGCCTCGTGTAAAGAGAGTGCCACGCTCTTTGCACGTTAAGAACCCTTGCAACAACTCTTTGAAGGGTCCGTAGGTGACCTGTTGCAAGGCTAAATTTCCGTCCCTATCCAATGTACCCTCATTTCCCGTGGCAGTCTAAATTTCTCCGACCTTAATCCCTTAATCTATTACAGAACCTACCTATTGTATTTATTGTGAACTTGTTCTCGTCCTGAATATGCATGAAATATTTGCCACTGGACGTTAAGCAACCAACAATCAATCAATATAATGCCCATTTGTTCCAGGGACAGGTTTTAGTATGGGATCTGGTCTAGGGTCAACGTCAATAGGATTTGCACACCAGTTACACAGAATACTATCATTCGGACAATTTAGATATTCGAAATACAGCTTGCCTATCTGATAATGTTTTTCTATGGAACTTTCAACAGCTGAGAAATATTCGTGTCCTGGGAGATTACTTCTGACTCTCTGACCTTTCTTTCTCCATCGATTCAAATAGTCGGTATAGTAAACAAGAGTGCACACGCTGAAATGTCTCGCCTTCTTTACTAACCACTTTAACTAAATGTTCCTTAGGGTATCTTTATAAATTGTATCCGAAGTTTGTATCCATCGACAAACATGGCCGCCATGGCTAAAAATAGAACATAAGGGTCAAATGCAGTTTTTGGCTTATATCTCAAAAGCTAAATCTTTTAGAGCAAATGTGACAGGGGAAAAATTGTTTAATTGGTCAAGATCTATCGGCCCTGAACTTATTAGACGAATCGAACAACCCACCGAATTGGTAGTTTTAACAAAATTTTGCAGTTTTTTGTTATTATTTTGAATATTATTATCGATATATATATAAACTGTAAGCAGCAATTATTTCAGCCAAGTAAGATCTACAAAAAAGTTAATATGACCATAATTGTCAATTCACCCCTTAAGGAGTTATTGCCCTTTAAAGACAATTTTACACAATTTGTTCATCAAGTTTGCTAACATTTAAAAATCTTCTCCTCTGAAATACAGGTGAGCGATTCAGGCTCTTGAGAGCCTCTTGTTTAAGAAGGAGCCTAATTTGTAAGTGTCCTGTTTTGTTTCAGGATTGAAAATATGTTTTAATTTATCTATATCATTTTAAGTTATAATATTTATTTTCATTTAAAAATTCTTTTCTTAATTGTTCATTTATTTTACACTAAAAAAGAAATGAAACTCAACATCTAGCACATCACAATATTAATAATAACTTGTGTGTAACTGTATGGATCTCTCTGACATTGTATCATAAGGTTTCATATAACCATGGGAAGGCTTGGATTGAGTTTGGGATTAATTTCCCTGAACATGTAGAAATAAGGGGCCAAAAAGAAGCATTTTTGTCTTGCCTTGACGGAGTCAAAAAGCGAGACATAGGTATGCTGTTTCCGGCGTCGGCGGCGGCGTCAACAATGTATTAGTTTGTGATTAGGTCTAGTTTATGGTGAACCACAAGTGGTAGGTCAATCATATTTAGTATGCAGTTGTATAAGCATTGGCACATCTTATTTCCATGGAGATTATATGGCCCTGCCCCCTCAGTCATGGTCTATTGACTTCGAAACTTTTGCTTATTTTACATGTATTAGTTTGTGATTAGGTCAGTTTATGGGGAACCACAAGTGGTAGGTCAATGATATTTGTTATGCAGTTGTGTAAGCATCGGCATACCTCATTTCCATGGAGATAATTTAGCTCCGCCCACTTAGTCATGGTATATTGTCTTTGAAACTTTTGCTTATTTTACATGTATTAGTTTGTGATTAGGTCAGTTTATGGGGAACCACAAGTGGTAGATCAATGATATTTGGTATGTAGTTGTGTAAGCATCGGCATACCGCCCCCTTATACATGGTCTGTTGACTTTGAAAATTTTTCTGAGTTATCATGTTTTAGTTTGTGATTAGGTCAATTCAAGGGGAACCATTAGTGGTAGGCCAATGTTAATTGGTATTCAGTTGTATAAGCATTGGCACATCTCATTTCCATGGAGAATATTTGGCCTCACCCCTCAGTCACAGTCTAATGACTTTGAAACTTATCTTAGTTTACATGTATTAGTTTATGATTAGATCAGTTTAAGATGAACTGCTAATGTTAAGTCAATGATATTTGGTATGCAAATTTATTGGCATTTGCAAGTATCGTTTCCATGGAGATTATATTGCCCCACCCCCTCTTATTGACTTTGAAACTTTTCTATAGTTTACTAGTTAATGTTTGTATTTAGATTTGGGAACAACTTATGATAAGTCAATGGTCATGATGGTATTTGGTATGCAGTTGTATAAGCATTGGCACATCTCATTTAGATGGAGATTGTTTAGCCATGTAACTCAGTCATGGTTCATTGACTTTGAATATTTTCATAACTTGTGTAAGATGTTAAAAGTATTGCTATTTTGATTTCAACATTTGCATAATCAAAATTACAAAAAGGCGAGACATATCTCTGTGATAACAGTTTATTCTTGTTTACAGACAATAACTTGTGTTTCAGTGTATGGATCTCTCTGAAGTTATACTACAAGGTTTCTTACTACAAAGGAAAGGCTGGAATTGAGTTGTTGGGTTCTTGCTCCAATGGGGGTTTCGATAAGTTGGGGGCCAAAAAAAGGGCCCAAATAAGCATTTTTGTAGTTTCCAGTGAATAACTTGTGTTTAAGTGTATAAATGACTCCTGATATTATACCACAAGTTTCCATACTACAAAGAGATGGTTATGGGGGTTATGGCTCAAATCATTTAGCCAATAGGGGCATAAAAGGGGGGGGGGGGGGGAAACAAGGGTTTTTCTGGTTAAAGGACAATTTAGACAATTTAAAAGCAGTGTAAGGGAGGTTCTCCAATTCCATTGAAAGAATACTGTTATAGATATGTTTGATTACCTCCCTTACAATGTTTGAAAATTATGTATTAAGAAATGATGATTGTTTTGACAATACTGATATATAATGTATAAGGTGTAAATCAATAGATCAATAAATCAATCAATAGAAAGAAATAATTAAATTTACAGTCTAATGTTTATATTATGATATTCAGGATTTTGGATTAAAATCAATCGACCAAAACTTACCTGTATTATTACTGATCTATGTTTACACCTTATACATTATATATCAGTATTGTTAAAACTTTTAACACTGAGGAAGGCCATTTGTTGAGCCGAAATATTTGCAATTATTGTATAATTTATATCATCTGTTCAGTTTTTCCATCTTTGAGCGATGATATTCAACACTTTTTAGTGTTTTGTTTTCCATCTATTTATCGGTATTGTTACACAATCTTTTAGACTCATATATATATATATATATATATACAAGTCTAAATTGAAACCAACGTTCAAACCTATGATTGCGTTGGATAAAAACCGCAATTTTTATACGTGTGCATGCAAAACAAATTTCTTAGTAGAGGGGTCTAAATACAGCACAAACAACATTTTCCAAAAGACCAAAAAAGTGAAAAGTATATTTAAAATATCGCATTTGACTCACAGGTCGAACAACTGATGTTCTTAAACCCTGCTGACTGCCATTGACGATTGCCAACTAAATTGATCACGAGATATAACATGGATCTTAATTTTTAATTATATAATTTATATATATATATACAAGTCTAAATTGAAAACAACGTTCAAACCTATGATTGCGTTGGATAAAAACCGCAATTTTTATACGTGTGCATGCAAAACAAATTTCTTGTTAGAGGGGTCTAAATACAGCACAAACAACATTTTCTAAAAGACCAAAAAGGTGAAAAAGTATATTTTAACAAAACGCATTTGACTAACAGGTCGAACAACAAATGTTCTTAAACCCTGCTGACTGCCATTGGCGATTGCCAAATAAACGGATCACCGATGTAATAAATGGATCTTCATTTTAATTTAATACTAAACAGAAAACAATAAACTTGCGGAAAAGATGGTATATATATATACAACTCGTCTTGTTGTCTCGCCTGCGACGAAAGTCGCAGAAAGTGAGACATAGGTATTACTATCCGGCGGCGTAAACTATTTGTATAAAGCTTTATATTTCAGAAGGTAGAAGACCTGGATGCTTCATACTTTGTATGCAGATACCTTATGTTACGAACTTTCCGTCTGTCATATGTCCAATGTCCTTGACCTTATTTTCATGGTTCAGCGACTGCTTGAAAACAAAGTTTAGTTTTTTTGTTATGTAAATTTCTCACTTATTATGAGTAATAGGATAACTATATTTGGTATATGGGTTCCTTGCATCGTCTACATGTCCATCAGACAGGGTTCACCTGACCTCAGCCTCGTTTCATGGATCAGTGATCAAGGTTAAAGTTACGTGATTAGGTCCGTTTCTCAGATACTACAAGCAGTAGGTCAGCTATATGTGGTGTATGGAATGATTATAAGGGATACATGTCAGTCTGGCAAGTTTCATCTGAATTTGACCTCATTTTCACGGTTCATTGGTCAATGTTAAGTTTTTGTGTTTTGGTCTGTTTTTCTAATACTATAAGCCATTGGTCAATGTTAAGTTTTTGTGTTTTGGTCTGTTTTTCTAATACTATAAGCCATTGGTCAACTATATTTGGTGTATGGAATGATTGTAAGGTGTACATGTCTGTCTGGCAGGTGTCATTTGTCCTTGACCTATTTTCATGGTTCATTGGTCAATGTTAAGTTTTTGTGTTTTGGTCTGTTTTTCTAATACTATAAGCAATAGGTCAACTATATTTGGTGTATGGAATGATTGTAAGGTGTACATGTCTGACTGGCAGGTGTCATTTGTCCTTGACCTCATTTTCATGGTTCATTGGTCAATGTTAAGTTTTTGTGTTTTGGTCTGTTTTTCTAATACTATATGCAATAGGTCAACTATATTTGGTGTATGGAATGATTGTAAGGTGTACATGTCTGTCTGGCAGGTGTCATTTGTCCTTGACCTCATTTTCATGGTTCATTGGTCAATGTTAAGTTGCTCTTGTTTGGTCCTCTTCTCAGATACTATAAGTTATAGGTCAACTATATGTGGTGTATGGAATGATTGTAAGGTGTGCACGTCTGTCTGACAGGTTTCATCTGACCTAGAGCTTATTTTCATGGTTCATTGGTCAATGTTAAGTTTCTGTTGTTTGGTCTTCTTCTCAGATGCTATAAGTAATAGGTCAACTATATTTGGTGTATGGAATGTATTTTATTATTTAACTGCTGATTACTTACATTGAAATAGATTATTTTATAAAAATCTTTAAATAACATTAATAATGATAATAAATAATAAAAACTGTTAAGGGATCATTACTAAACCGTGATTAACAAAAACATTGGAAGGTGTGAAAATGTTAAAATAAGGTCACTCATGCATGAATGTTTAACATAGAATACAGTTCACTCCAGTCCCTTCATAAAGATTAATTGGCTGAATATGTACAGATTGAAGAACTTTTGAAATTTTGTTTGCACAACAGAATCACATTTACTGATTTTTGATACATATGAAATGAGATAAGTAAAAAATATTTTAGCATAGCAACATAAATAGATAAATAGATAATATGAAAATATGACTTTTTACAATATTTTGATCAAAGATTGAAGATAATTTTATTTTTTTTTATGGGGGGGGGGGGGGGGGGGGGGGTCTTTCAGGTTCATTTCAAGGAATTGACAAATATTTATCCAGTTTCTGCAATGCCTTAAAACTTTTCCTTGTGCACAGGTTTGTCTGTACTCAAGAGGAAATTAAAAAAAATGGCCATATTTGTCAATCCCTTCTGATGAACCTTAAATCTAGATGAAAAATTATTTCATAAGAAATTTCAAAGTTTGCTTTTAGTAGTCAGTTGACCTAATGTTTCAAAAAAAAAAATTTGTATAATGCGATTTTATTTACTCAAATGTTGTTGCTATATTTGCCTGTGATTTATTAGCCAAAAGTGTATCCCATGTGATTTTATGATACTGTTTTTTCTAAAAACATGTTACTCAACATGAATGTAAAAGCATTATAGACCTATATTTAAGCCTAAGGTCAAGGTAACTAAAAAAGACTAAAATTTGAACATAGGTTTCAGGATGTATTCAATGGGATGTTCATTTAATGTAAAGCTTATATAAACTTATTTTTTTACTTTCAACATAAATTCAATTATGAACACTAAAACAGGCGAGACATATCAGTGTGTCCACTCTTGTTTTTTGTTTGGTATTAAATTAAAAATTAAGATCCACCTGGTAACACCTGGCCACCGAAAGCTTCATTTTTACGAAGCCCAGGTGGTCGTGTGGTCTAGCGCGCCGGTTACAGTGCAGGCAATTTGGTGTCACGATATCTCAGTAGCATGGGTTCGAATCCCGGTGAGGGAAGAACAAAAAATTTGCGAAAGCAAATTTACAGATCTAACATTGTTGGATTGATATTTAGACGAGTTGTATATACAGAAAGGGGGACATTCTAATAGGTTGACAAAAGAAAGGGGGGCATTCTAATAGGTTGACAGAAGAAAAGGGACATTCTAATAGGGTAACCCTTAAATAAGAAAGGGGGACATTCTGATAAGGTGACACTAAAATAAGAAAGGGGGACATTCTGATAGGGTGACACTAAAATTATAAAGGGGGACATTCTGATAGGGTGACCCTTAAATAAGAAAGGGGAACATTCTGATAGGTTGACAGAAAAATAAGAAAGTTTGACATTCTAACAGGGTGACACTAAAATAAGAAAGTTTGATATTCTAATAGGGTTTCACTAAAATAAGAAAGGGGACATTCTAATAGGGTTCCACTTAAATAAGAAAGGGGGACATTCTAATAGCGTGAAACTAAAATAAGAAAGGGGGACATTCTAATAGGGTTACACTAAAATAAGAATCATGAATTGTCAATTCACTTAGATAAGACATTAATTTTCCTGGTTATTGATTGTTTCAGGTTGATGCATATACTCAAAATATCAACTCCGAGACCTCAATAATAAGAAGGCAGGCAGCAGAGGAAATAGGTAATATAAATCTTCATACTAAAAACAATAGAAAAAAATTCTTGTTTAAATAGTTTTACATTTATCATTTCAGGGCCTTTTAATATGTGACTTTGTGGTATGTGTTTTACTCATTAATGAAGGCTTTAATGTGATCAATTGTTGTTAATTTCTGTGTCATTTGGTACGTCTCTTTTTAAGAGTAAGTAAAATGTCTTTTTGGCAATCGAACCTCATCTTTTTTTTTTATATCAAATGATTTTAACAATCATTCTACATATGAAAATATAAGATAAAGAACGCTATGTTTAAATCATAAAAAGGATAATAGTCTTTCAAATATAACCCGAAGCAAAAGATCACTTCTACCAAAAATAATAGACCTTTGTCAAAAAGAAACACTTTACGCAGTGACAACACATGGTCTTGATTGCCTGAATTGGAATAGACATACATGTACTGGCAACACAAAGTCTAGGTTGCCTGGCTTGGTACAGACATACATGTTCTGGCAACACATGGTCTAGATTGCTTTGCTTGTTTCAGACATATATGTACTGGCAACACATGGTCTAGATTGCCTGGCTTGGTACAGACATATATATCTGTGTACTGGCAACACATGGTCTAGATTGCCTGGCTTGGTACAGACATATATGTACTAGCAACACATGGTCTAGATTGCCTGGCTTGGTACAGACATATATATACATGTACTGGCAACACATGGTCTAGATTGCCTGGCTTGATACAGACATACATGAACTGGCAACACATGGTCTAGATTGCCTGGCTTGGTACAGACATATATGTACTGGCAACACACGGTCTAGATTGCCTGGCTTGGTACAGACATACATGTACTGGCAACACATGGTCTAGATTGATTGGCTTGGAACAGACATACATGTACTGGCAACATATGGTCTAGATTGCCTGGCTTGGTACAGACATACATGTACTGGCAACACATGGTATAGATTGCTTGGTACAGACATATATGAACTAGCAACACATGGTCTAAATTGCCTGGCTTGGTACAGACATATGTATATACGTGTACTGGCAACACATGGTCTAGATTGCCTGGCTTGGTACAGACATATATATACATGTATTGGCAACACATGGTCTAGATTGCCTGACTTGGTACAGACATATATGTACTGGCAACACATGGTCTAGATTGCCTGGCTTGGTACAGACATACATATACTGGCAACAGATGGTCTAGATTGCCTGGCTTGGTACAGACATACATGTACTGGCAACACATGGTCTAGATTGCCTGACTTGGTACAGACATATATGTACTGGCAACACATGGTCTAGATTGCCTGGCTTGGTACAGACATACATTTTGCCTGACTTGGTACAGACATATATGTACTGGCAACACATGGTCTAGATTGCCTGGCTTGGTACAGACATACATGTACTGGCAACACATGGTCTAGATTGGTTGGCTTGGTACAGACATATATGGACTGGCAACACATGGTCTATATATGTCTGTACCAAGCCAACCAATCTAGACCATGTGTTGCCTGGCTTGGTACAGACATACATGTATTGGCAACACATGGTCTAGATTGCCTGGCTTGGTACAGCCATACATGTACTGGCAACACATGGTCTAGATTGCTTGGCTTGGTACAGACTTACATGTACTGGCAACATATGGTCTAGATTGCCTGGCTTGGTACAGACATATATGTACTGGCAACACACGGTCTAGATTGCCTGGCTTGGTACAGACATATATGTACTGGCAACACACGGTCTAGATTGCCTGGCTTGGGACAGACATATATGTATCTTGAAAAAGTGCTCCAGACACATGTATTAAAGCTTATCTTACCTCCTATAGATATATATATAGAAAAATACATGGCAACATCTGTATTGCATGCTGTATCACACTCGACCAATATCAGCCCTCTGGACCTTCAGCCCTCGGGACTGATATTGGTTTCTCGTGGTGATACAGCATGCGATACAGATGTTGCCATGTATTATTCTGTTTATCATATATTTTAATAGAATCAGATTAATGGGAAATCCCTTTTTTTAAATCGCCCGAAATTATAAGCTAGAAAAGAACATTATGATTTTCCTGTTTTTTCTAGATGACTTGTTTTTTCTATAGACTTCCTTTTTTGCTTAATATCCTCATCGTAATGTCCTCTATAACCTTATTACATTCTCAATATACGTTAAGGCCATGTTTTAAAATGCATCTACTAACGATACTGTCTAGGCTATTATTTCAACAAAAATTACTATTTATCAAATAAATATCGTAAGATGCAGAAATATTTAAATATAAAAAAGAAAATGTAGTATGATTGCCAATGAGACAACTGTCCACGAGAGACCAAAATGACACAGAAATTAACAACTATAGGTCACTGTACAGCCTTCAACAATGAGCAAAGCCCATAAGTTGTATTATTTATTAAATGGCAATGATATTATTCATGATCATTTTAATTTTCTGACGAGGTGAACAGCAAGAAAAATATTTCTTGAAAAGTTTGCTATTTTTAATTCTAACCAAATTAAAATCGTATTTTGCATTTGTGTTTAATCCATCAGGTAATGAAAACAAACTTCACGAAATTTATGACCAAATAAACAATAAAACATCAGATATTTCTACATCTTATTGTGTCTTTTATATATATATAAATCAATTGTAAAGTTACTGGGTATTTTTTTTTTTTGAAACTAATTTGTTCCTATGCAAGGAAAAACAACAACTTAACGTCATAGGTCAAACGTTGACGTCATTCGAATTATGACGTCACGCCAGGTATGCGATTCGGGTTTTGCTATGCGATACGGATTTAGCTGTGCGATACAGGGTAGGTGATACAGACTGGAAAAAAGAACCTTTATTAGATATACAAAATTGCTGTATTTTGCACTAAATATATGATAAATATGGAAATGACTGCTTAACGGACTACACATGGTGACTATATATATTTGGTATAGAATGCTTCGTTCTCACCCCAAATGGAATTTACTGACCCCATAAATATTGTATTAGGTCACTAACACACCACGTAACTAATAATATGCTATTTTCATTTTTTTTTTTCATTTAAATGTTTATATCTTGTAGGTCCCAAAATGCTGTATGAACATGCTCTAACATCAGTTTAAATCTTATCAATATACTTTTTAGCTCATATATATATATATATATCACTACTTGTTTAATTTCAGAGAATATAAAAAAAACATTTTGTTGAAGTAGAAAAAGACCGGGACACTCTAAAAAAGACTGTAAAGAATATGAAGGTGAGAAGATGTTTTAAATTACAGTACAAACAAATTGGTTTATATATTAATAGAATGCATATCATAGTGTTAACAATCTGTCACAAGGATTAATTGTAAAATTTTGTTATGTTGATTCAACAAAATCTATAAATAAGTCATAGGGACTTGACAATTTTTTAGCCCTCCCCCTTTTTTTTCAAAATCTGCTCATCCTTGGAGTTCCTGTATGAAATAAGTCAAATGTCCTGTCACCTTATCAACACTTAAATTAATTGAGTCGGTGTGTAATGGGCATTTCCTTGAAATCAATGTCAGGAAATTTATAACAATTTTGTACTTTCATGCAGGCCATACTAATCATTGCTCATAATAAACTCTAAAGATTGATATTATATATTACTTTGGATACTACACAGATATCAGCCTAAATATGTTAATGTGTAACTGTTTAAAAAAACAATCCTAGTGTTTTTGATACATTTTTTTTTTACAGGCTGAGGAAGAGAGACAAACGCTAATATTGGTAATATATTTTGATCTCTTCTAGTTAGTGATGTTTTTACTGTATATAAGATGTGTACTATATATATATATATTTAGATTTCCTCTTATTAATGATGTAAAGTTAACTGTATAGAATTTAAACACTACAAGGTCTACAACTTCAAGGTCTCAAAATATGTTCTGAGAATTTATGGTATTTTACTTTTTTTAAATTCAGAGATTTTAGTGAAAAACTCAACAGGATTGGTATTGTGTTGCATGTGAGAACTCTAAACACCTTAATCTCTGATCATTTATTGTGAATTAAATATCTGATATATCATTGTATTACAGAAAAACAGAATTCAGCCACAGAGAGAACTGGTAATTTTAAATGAAGATGGTCAGGTTGAGGATGTAGAGGTCCCTGAAGCTTTAAACGAGGAAATTGAAAGATGTGAATCGTGTAGACATTAAAAATGAATTTTGTGGAGACTGTACATGTGATGATAAAATTGATAATGAGGAGGATGATAAATTGTTTTAAAGGTCCAATGATCTAAGGGATCTTTAAAACAAGTCCTACAGATTATTGATAGAGATGATTTAAAAATAAAAATATTTTTATTTGTTTTAATTTTTTTTATTAGCAACTAGTCATTTACCAGTAAAATCTCATGAAACATCAATCATGAAAAACATGCTCAGAACCCTATGGAAATGCCAAAGAACACAGGATTTAGCTCGTTAATTGAAAAATTTTAAGGAGGGCAAGCGAATTTCAAGGAGGGTTAGTAGATACATAATTTAACTACGGGCTAGTTTACTTATTTAGTTAAGTGTCAAACCCAGAGAACCCCATAAATTCATTTTTTTTAAATCAAACTAAATTATATTTTGGACCAACTTGATTGATTGTTGGTTGTTTAACATGCAGTGGCCAATATTTCATGCATATTCAGGACGAGAACAAAATAACAATAAATACAATAGGTAGGTTCTGTTATAGGGGCGTCCGGGGTTAAGGTCGGCGAAATTTAGACTGCCACGGGAAATGAGGGAATATTGCATAGGGACAGAAATTTAGCCTTGCAACAGGTCACCTACGGACCCCTCAAAGAGTTGTTGCAAGGGTTCGTAACGTGCAAAGAGCGTGGCACTCTCTTGACACGAGGCATCGGATTTAACGTCCTCATTCTGACCGGACGTGGCTGCAAATTTGTACATCCCGCACAGCCAAACGGACGCCCCACTATAGCAAGGGTTTTACTGCCGGTCGGAGGAAGACCAATGGTGACCATACTTCTATTCCCCAGTCACCCTTGGGGTTTTTTGAAACGGATCTAAGATTGATAATCATACAAAGTCCGAAAAAACATTTGAAATCCGTTAAAAAATGTAAACAAATGACATTTTGCTAAAAGTATTGAATTTTTTAGGTTTGCAAGCTTAGTGAATCGTGTTATGTTGCATTATATCAAAATGAAAATTGTATAAGCTATCCCCTACTACATGTACAATGTGCAGTATTTTGAAAAGGTTAAGTAAAATTAGCACAATGAATATTTACTTATTGTAATTTGTGGAGTGACGTTAATCTTTTGGCTGCCCTTATTTGGTTCAATTGTGTTTGATTGTTGCATTTGGATCATAATATCCACTTTCTTTGTAACATTAGTTTGATTTTCTTGCACTTTTACCAGTTGTCTTTTCATTAGGATGACTTCATTTGTTATAAAGTGTCAATCTAGAAGAAATAACAATCACTAAAGCATTTGAAAAACATGAAGTTCATCATGTAAAAAACTAATCTAATTCAGAATATATATGTACCTTAAAAAAAACTAACTTTATGACGGACATCGATTTTAAATAATTGTAAAACAATAAACGAGTTAACCAAATTTAGGGTCAGTGCCCATGAACTTGAAATAAAAAAGGGAAGACATAAAGGAATAACCCCAGACAAAAGTTTTTGTAAATTATGTAATGACATTGTTGCGGATGAAATTCATTTTCTTCTTCAATGTCCATCACTTAAAACTAAAAGGTCCAATTTCATTTTAGATTTATCCTCTAAATTTACTTATTTTTAAATTCTAAATGACCAATCAAAATTTGTATGGTTGATGTCAAATGAAGATCCACTTGTTAATAACATAATGATAATGTTAATAGATAGTTTGATAAAGACTAGAAGAGCAAAATTAAGTGATAAAACATGAGTAGCCCCCCAGCTCTTCTTTTAATAATACAACGGTACTGATTGTGTTCACTCACTCATTATCTTTGGGAAGATACTGTGTTTGCTGTCTCCCTTCTCCTACATAGTTTTAGTGTTATTGTCATGTATTGTAATTTCAAATAGTTCAATGAAAAAAATTACCACAATTATTTGTACACTTTAATTTAAACTGTAATTGTACTGCTCCTCGGGGCGTCTTGATTGACAAATAAAAATTGTTGTTGTTGTTAAATGGAAGCCGTCATATTTGACCAACCTGTCAACAGGCTTTCCTCTTGTGGCTAAGTTGTCCTTGTCACACAAGGAGTCGATGAAATATGTTGTCAATTGATTTCTCACAAAATCACTGTCTAGATATACTTTGTGATTAAAGATTTAATGCCTTTTCTAGCAGTAGCAAGATAGATCATGATGATTGATGATTTAAACAACATGCATTATCTTCATATTAATACCGAATTTAAATACTCGCATATTTTGGAAATAAATTGTAGCAGCAATATCTATGTTGTTGTTATACACGATTGAACGATTGACTACACATTTGTTTCATGGGGATACAAACGAAATTTTCCCTCTGAAAATACGAACGCACTACCCCTCATTTAGAATGAGAAAAAAAATATGTAACTCATTATCGTTATTTTAAGGCAACGTTACGTGTCACAGGTAAATTTAAAATAATTTTGTCGTTGGAAGTAGCACGTAACACAATAATCGTCATTTAAAAATCCATTCGCATCAAGCACTATATTAAACGTTCACA
Source organism: Mytilus californianus (assembly GCF_021869535.1). NCBI lineage: Eukaryota > Metazoa > Mollusca > Bivalvia > Mytilida > Mytilidae > Mytilus > Mytilus californianus. Next base: position 4,744,028 of record NW_026262672.1, read on the forward strand.
TTTAGAGTATGTCATCAGAATTATGCATTAGGTTAAACTTGAATGGTAAACAATATATGGTTGACATAAATTTCACATGATCTTCAAATTTAATGTCCCAGGGGTGACGGGGGAATAGAAATATTGTCACTTTGGTTGTCTTCCGACTGTCAGTAAAACTCTTCCTAAGTGGGGCGCTCGTTTGGCTGTGCTGGATGTTTTAAGTACCCAGCCACGACCAGACAAAAGGGGGACGTTAAATCCGATGCCTCGTGTGTAGATTGAGAGCCACACTTTATGTACGTTCAGAGTGCCACATATGGAGCAGGATCACCTGAGATCACCCCCAGTGTTTGGTGGGGTTCGTGTTGCTTAGTCTTTAGTTTTCTATGTTGTGTCATCTATACTATCATTTGTCTGGTTTTCCTTTTATTTTTGGCCATGGCGTTGGCAGTTTGTTTTCGATCTATGAGTTTGACTGTCCCTCTGGTATTTTTCGTCCCTCTTTCAGAACCCACACAACAATTCTTCGAATGGCCGTCCATTGACAGTCGAAAATTCCCAGACTTCAACCCGGACGGCCTCTATTACAAGACCTACCTATTGTACATGTATTTATTGCTAACGTGTTCCCGCCCTGAACTTGCATAAAATATTAGCCACCGAACCTTAAGCAACCAACAATCTATCAATCATTCTGATACGTCGTCGATTTCAATTCACCCGAAGGCTTACTTCAAATTGTGTTTGAAAACCAACGTTGACGTCATTTAGTAACTGTGATATTAACTTATGTGGGATTTCAACCGTATTGCTTCTGGGTCGATGCCACTGCTGGTGAAGTTTTTATTCCCCGAGGGTATCACCAGCCCAGTAGTCAACATTTCTATTATCATTGATATGGTCATAATTATAAATTAACTGTTTACAAAACTTTGAATCTTTGAAATGCTAAGGCTTTTCTACCTTAGGAATAAATTACCTTAGCTGTATTTGGCAAAACTTTTAGGAATTTTTGGTCCTCAATGCTCTTTAACTTCGTACTTTATTTGGCCTTTTTATTTTATTTTTTTTTTATTCGCGCGTCACTGATGAGTCGTTTGTAGTCGAAACGCGCGTCTCAAAATTTCAATCCTGGTAGCTAAGATGATAGACATAAAAGATGTGGTATGAGTGCCAATGAGACAACTCTCCATCCAAGTCAAAATTTATAAAAGTAAACAATTATAGGTCTAAGTACGGTCTTCAACACGGAGCCTTGTCTCACACCGAACAGCATGCTATAAAGGGCCCTAAAAATTACTAGCGTAAAACCATACTAACGGGAGTTTATTTTCCTCCAACTAGAAAATGACACCACTTTCAAGTTTGTCCATGTATTTCTGTAAACTTTAACTTTCATTATACTAGTTGTTACTTTTCAGATATGGTTATGAAAGTAGTTTACTTCACCAGTTTCTTTTTTCCAAATGGTGAATCATAGAAGAAACTTTGTACTCTGCCTCCTGATTAGTTATTCAATTCATTTATTTATATAATCATGGAAGAAACTTTGTACTCTGCCTCCTGATTAGTTATTCAATTCATTTATTTATATACCCCTTTTTACGAATTACACTTACTCTTGCTCTACTGGTACCTGGTAAGGATAATGTACCACTTCTCTATATTGAAGAATCTGGTGTATCAGCTATGACTGTCTTCTGAAAAACTGAAGATATGACTTTGTCTTCTCCTCATTACTATTAATGATGTTATCCTTCGCTTAAATTGTGGATCCTTAGGAATGGTATTCTGTACATTGTATATTGTAACTTTCTTTAAAGTGAGTTTCTTGAAGACAAAATGCAACAAGTAAAAACGACTGATCTAAAATGTAAAATTTTAACAAGAAATATAGTGACTTTGGTCTTCTTCCAAACGGCAGCAAAATCCTCGCCAAAATGGGGCAATTTTTGGTCGTTTAGTGGGATTTATCACGCAGTGATGTTAAGGCAATTTCGATTAGGTTTGGGCAGGGGCAGATAACCCCGCAGGTACCTCATTATGTATTCATATATTCATTAATGGCGGAGAGTACCCAAGCTGCGTCTATCGATAAAAATGTATGAAATCAAATTACATACATGTCTGTTATTTAAAAACAGGTATCCATATGGTGTAATTTGTTTACTGAAACACGAATATTCTATGTTTGTGCTTTTATTATTATGGTAAACGGTTGCAATAGCTGTTTTTTGTGCCGAAATTGTCGGCTTGTGGACACCGCCTCCTTTTGATGATCAACCAATCAGTAGACGATCGTCGTCGAACAGATGTTTGTAGTTTGTAGAATGGAAAGCACATTGCAGCGGAAATTATTTTCACTTCTACGTGAAAATCTAGCCAGAAAAGTAAGTGTAAGCCACCAAATATGTAAAATTTATGAAACATACGTTGCTTGTTTTGTTAATCATTCGCTTCAGAAGGCGAAAAACGGCACAGTATTAGATCAAACGAGTTCAGTGTTGGCAAGCATGTTATACACGTGGTCAAAACGAAACTAGACTGCAAAAAATATCTGAAATTTGAATAATGTATCGAGTCCCGTCAGTAAATGAACAGAATATCGAATGAAACAAGTTCCCTGCATTATACCAAGAGCCCATTCTCAACATTTACCCTGAAATTCATTTCTAATTTACGTTTTGCAGGTATCCTGGTTGGGAACATCTGTAAAGTTTGCTCCACCGTTGACTTCCGTCCGGAGCCCACGTTGCTGGAGCCATGATCCCTTCCTTCAAATCATGTAGCCCTTAATTTGAAGCTTAGCCTTAGGGCACAAAAACTTGCTCAAAGGAACCCTGAACACGTAATTTGGAGATCGGTCACATATGGTGTAACCCCCCCCCCCCCCCCCCCCCCCAACCAACCTAACCAATTCAAATGTAAAGTCCATAGTATAATATGCACCGCTGCAATAATGCTTCAAAAATTTGATTAAGTAAACTGATGTTGAAGTACAATTTGAATTGATTGCCATGATTGATAGTTGCTTATCGTTCAGTGGCAAATATTTCATGCATGTTCAGGACGATACAATACAATTTGAAACAGTTGTTTCCAAAAGACATATTTGATGCACCGGTCAAAAAAGGTTAATTATTCTGTTAATTGTGAAAATTATAAAGAAAATAAAGATACTGATAAAATACACATGTGTTCTAAAAAATAAAGTAAACAAAAATACCGAACTCCGAGGAAAATTCAAAACGCAAAGTCCCTTATCAAATTGCGAAATCAAAAGCTCAAACACATCAAACGAATGGAAAACAACTGTGTCATATTCCTGACTTTGTACAGACAATAATATAGTATACTCTGTATGGCGTAAACGTGTGAGTTGTGTGTGAAGTAAGTCGGACAAACCTTGCAAACGGTATGCAAAATTTCACTTAAAAAGACAAAGTTCAACATTTTGTCATTCGTTGAAAATTATACCCAAAAAAAATCTGAGAATATATATGCAACCTCTATATATAAGCAAAACACTCTGCGCAATATAATGGTTCCAGCTTAAAATTGTACATGTAGGAGGAATAAGCCGGAGTCTGTACTCTACGTGCCTTTATATATTATCAAAATGCCAAATCCAGCAACCTGTCATTTAAAAAAAAAATCTGACGATCTGTGGACCTTTAGTATAAGTAGTAACACCAGGTACACAATTTTAAAGCTGATTCTAAAAAATGTAGTCCTAAGAAATTAGCCGTATAAACCCTATATACCAAGTGCGGGCTGGACGGTCGAACGGACACTGGTAAAACAATATGCTCCTGTCATTTTGTCGAGGGAGCAAAATGTATATTAGCGTATATGATGGTGTTCTATTTTATAAGGCATTTGGTGACAAAATATCTTTTTAAATATGCAGTTCATAGTGGAAATGTAATTTTGGAGATCTCAAATGTAGCAATGTAAGCAAGCTAACATCTACGTCATTTGGCGGAATGTTGACTCATTTGCAACCATACCACATCGGCTTATTTCATATTGGTTTGAGTTTTCTCCTGAAATATAAGAAGTTTAAAGACTTTAACAAATATGTACTAGGAGACTGAAATATGTTACTGTGATAATCAAAATCTGGCTATTATTGTTGTGAACATGTGATGTTATAATTTGATAGATTTAATACTTGCTATACTAAATATACTTATTAACTTTCCAAATAATGCATTAGTCACGATTATCTAGATGTCTTTGGTTTTGTTATCGTTAATTGTCCAGCTGTTGCTGTCTTATTGTATATCCCACATCTCTATTTATTCACACAAGAAATACCAACACTTTTTTTATACACATACTCGTATACGTGTTCTAAAAACTCCTTATAAGACTGTGAATTCCTTCGGGCTTTTTCTGACGCCTATGTTAGCAATATGCCCCTTCTCCAAAAAAGCCAATTTTGTTAATCGTCTTTCAGTCATTTTGTCTCCCCACGTTATGAAATGGTGCGTTTTTTTACTTGTAAATTATGTCCAACTCAAACCACCAAAAATACACCCATCCCCGAATACCTGAGCGTAAATTAACACGAATAAAAAATCCAAATGATTTTAAGAACTCGCTGATTTTTTCAGTTTGTTGTCGCCGTTTGAATGATATAGGTTAATGAAACTATCTCCTTATAATTTATTTGCTTTCGAAGCGCTTTTCTGGATGTACTTTCATCAAAGCACCGATTAATCATTTATTGTGGAGCCACGGATTTTTAAATAAGTCGTTAACTTTGCTTGTAAATTTCAAGATAATAATTTCAGAATGCGATCATTTTAAAACCAATGGATTTCTTAACGAAATTGCATTAATAGTGGTACAATTCCCCGTATTTTCACACATCATCCTGCGCTTCTATTCATCTAATTTCTATTTCAAAATATCATCGGGATACGGCGTGCATCATAAATAAGAATTTAATGCAAAAAAAACAACCAAGAATAAAGAAACTCAGTCTGTTATTCATAAGAACATATATAGGTAAATAGTATAAATGCTTACTTATCAATAGAAACAGAATATTTAATAGTATATTTTTAAAGGTAAAGAATGAGCAGAAGAATTGTCGGAAGTCGACGAACCAATCAATGTCATGTAATGTATTAAATCAAATCTCTCTGCACTCTTCATCTAGACAAGTTGCAGTTAAAAATGTTTACCAAAAATAAAAGGATTTATATTATTTGATCATTTCGTGATTAAAGTACAGAGTAGGACCACATGTATTGTGTGATGTGTTTTTTCTCATTTTTTTCTTTCATTTGAAATGCATCTATGAAAAGGTTTTGTTTTGTAACTGAATATTGTACGTATATATATATAGAAAGCGACGCTAAAATGAAGCCGTATTCTTAATATATAATCATATAATATACTAGTATTCACAAATTTGAAATAAAGAAACACTTATCTTTCAATTATTTTATACTAGACTGAGGCTGATTGTTTGTTTAATTCGTTCTAAGTTAATATAAAGCATGAGGTTTTACGTTTGCCGTTGATTTGATGGATGTCGACAACAACAGGAACGATAACTCGTGGCGTAACGTCGTTCGGTATCGTGTAACCTTAATAAATCTGTTTGATCACGAACAAGTCATTGGCAAGGCATATTCCATAAAGTCACGAAATAAGGATTCGATATCTGTCATTACAAAGGATATGTCCAATTGCTCATGTAAACCAAATGTTAAAACCAGAAATGATAATGAAGCCATTAAGAGATATTGGTCATACTGAGGAGGGACCTGGAGAAAAGATACAGGAGAATGACAAATTGAAGTCTATCATTTCAGACATAATCGACCAGGACGGCGAAGACTACATAAAAATGGAAACAGAACACAATGAACAGTAGTATCATCATATTAACCATGCAATACATATTGTTTTAAAGGATTAAACAGAATTTTGCAACCACAAAAGCAGTTTGACAGTTGCGAGTCACTAGAAAGATTGGAGTAGAGAATGACATACTGCGATATGGTGGTAGCAAAAGACATTGGACGTTCCATGTAGAATAATTAAACTTTGAACTAAACTGGGTACCATTTGTGAAGCAATGTGTGAAGAGATGAAATGACACCAGGAGTAAAGGAAAACATATACCAATAAAATAGACAAATATTTATGCAGGATAAGTGCTTTGAATGCATCAAACCCCTAAGGGTGACTGGGGAATAGAAGTATGGTCACCCTTGCTAAAGTGGGGCGTCCGTTTGGCTGTGCGGGATGTACAAATTTGCAGCTACGTCCGGTCAGAATGAATGGGGACGTTAAATCCGATGCCTCGTGTAAAGAGAGTGTCACGCTCTTTGCACGTTAAGAACCCTTGCAACAACTCTTTGAGGGGTCCGTAGTGACCTGTTGCAAGGCTAAATTTCTGTCCCTATCCAATATTCCCTCATTTCCCGTGGCAGTTAAAATTTCGCCGACCTTAACCCCGGAGCCCCAATTACAGAACCTACCTATTTTACTTATTGTTAATTTGTTCTCGTCCTGGATATGCATGAAATATTTGCCACTGGACGTTAAGCAACCAACAATCTAAATAGATATGAGTGAATGTGACCAAAATCACAGCTGACAAATAAATAAAAATCAATTAATCAAGGACGGGGGTTTTTAGAATTATACATTGTATTGTCGTAAACAAGTTGTATAAGGTTGAATACTTGTATGTTCTACTTTGTTATCATGTAAGAAATGCAATTTAAAAACAAATATTTCTAATAATTGATAAATCTTTTACAGGAAATATTAAAGCACCAGCAACAAAGTTTTCCAAAGATGACCATGCAGACCTCCATCTAGCAGTGCCGCGTTTGGATCGCCGAACAGAACAATATCAATCCAGGTACTTAATAATATTACAGTAGAATCTTAGTACATGTATAGTCATAAAGCAACCCAGGAAAAAAAAAAAAAAGAAGTAGAAAATTCACATTAACATGATAATTCACAAGAAAATTGTTGAAATGTAACATTATTTTGGGGTCAGTTACATCCTGCTCTGTGGTGTGGGTTAGTCTTCCCCATGGGTCGCCTTCGGCTGTTGGATTTTTCATCTCGGTTGGATGGTTGTCTCATTTGCCGCTTACAAATTTAGAATAGCGTTGTTCCTTTACATTTCATTAACCATCAAATGTATCTTACTTTCAGTTCTGCAAGACTAAAGAGAACCTGTTGACCTTGAAACAAACCTGGCTGACATGGACTTCCAAGCTTTGTCTTCTTCACAGGAACATGTATTAATGCAATCACTTTCCGAAGTTACAACAAATAACAAAACTGCTTTAAGTGACAATTCAGTCAAACGATAGCGTCAAGATGTGAAAGTACCTCAAGAGTATTAACTGAGAGGAAACTCAATGTTCCCAATAATTTGGTGTTTCATAATGTGAATAATTTACACATTCATTACCATTAAATGTGTATAGCCGTTAAATTTTGAAGAATATTTAATATGTTGAGTAATTTAAATAACAAGAATCATTTGACTTTAATGATTCTTAATATTTAAATTACTCTGATTTCATGTTCGTTTTATTGAATTTCTAAAGTATTGGTTGTACATGTATGCTCCTTACACCTTTAATAATTCATACAGTTGTTACTTTCATGTTTTATTTCTAAGAATTTGTTAGAACTGACTCAGTAGGTAATAAAACAGTTATTGAATGTGTAACAGTGCAATAGATCAAAACATACCGAGGGAAATATATTTTGATCTATTGCACAGTTACATATTAAATAACTGTATATTATTGTCATATAAACAAATTAAAACATGTTTGTGACAAACTAAAAAAAACAAACCAACATACACTCATACATATAATATATATATATATATATATATATATCAATTCTTGCAAATGTATAATATAGTGACAAATCAAAATACAAATTACAACATATTATACCACAAAACTATTAACCATGGTAAATCAAGAGTCCCCTGTCCTCAGTTCCATTGACTGTTTTTTTTTTGTTAGTGCAACTCATAAAGTCAGTATCTTGAGGAGCAATTTCAGAGAAGTAATTATTTCTTAAATTTTTATTTATTTCGTAATGAAAGAAGAAATGAAATTCATCATCTATATCTTTAATAGAGCAAACATTACATAATCTAAGATTTCGTGGTACTTTTTTTATATCTACCTAATTCAAGTTCCAGATTGTGATCACATATTCTAAATTTAGTAATAAGTTTATGAAATTCAAAGTTTGAATGAGACAAGTAAAATTCTGTCTCAGTATCTGTTTTGAGATCTTTGTAGAGAAAAAGTTTATTATGTTCACATAAGTTATCAATATTAGTTTTATAGAGGTTTTTATATTTATTTATGTAGAATTTTCCTATATGCCTATATATCACCATATTTTAGAAAGAACAAAGTATTTTTATTTAATGAACTCGTAGATTATAGATTTTCTAAAATTTTCCTGTGTCCATTGTTATGTTTAAAATTTAATTTGTTTGTGTTTATTTATCCAGAAAACATAGAAGACACAGAACAAATGATTGACGGAGACCGAGAACAGAGTCCTGATTTTCCAATGCTGGAACAAAACACAGTTGTGATGTCTCCTAGTATGGTTTTACAATGCTGATAATCTATAAAGTTTAAAAATGATTTGTTATAGAATTTAAACACATTTGCATGTGTTAAAAAGTAACAATCTGTTGGTAGTTTTTGTTTTCAAGGAAACCTATATCTTCATGTTATCATTGTATCTTGAGATATGTCATGAGATTTACTTTAATAATGTATATCTTAGCTTAGTTCACATGTTATAAACATGCATGTCATTAATATTTTTTTTATTTAGAGAGGAAAAGGGGATCAAAAGGGAAATTTGAGGTGAAACCTCAGAAACACAACAACAAATTAAAAGAACAAGGCGAGACAGGGAAAGAAAAAAAATTGCTAGCACCCTTCAGATCTTCGACAAATTGACGAAGGCTTCAGTTGCTGAGGAAGGCCTATCATAATTTTGTGTGATGCAGAGGAAAAATGGAGAAGTTCATTTTTCAGCAACTGATGACCTGAAAAGGAATTTCATAAACAATAAGCCCATATTGGAATTTAAAGACAATATGATTGAGACAAGAAGGCAGTCTGTAAAACCTTCCCCATCGAAGGGACCATCCTAGATGTCATTTTTGTCTGGCTTAGGAGCTACACAAAAAGAAGAACTACAAAACCTTAAAGTTCAAGGTGAAAACCTAATGGCACTGAACACCAAAAGTTTGGAAAATATTAAAAAAAGAATTTGGGTAAGAAAAAAATCGACAAAACCCAGAAGGGCTCTCCGAAAAACCTAGGAAGATTGTTCAAAAAAGGAAAGGGAAAAGGAAGGGGGGGGGGGAGTCCAAGCAAAATTAACAATACAAATGTCTGATTAGATTTATCTTTGTAACTACTTCCGATGTATGCCATTTGCTCAATATGTAAACTTTATGTTTTATCCCATTGTGTCAGATGGAGTTTTTACTGTTCTCTTCATATCAATATTGTGTGGTTTTTATCTATTTATTATTTAAGTCGAATCAATATTCAATGCTGTTAATTATTTAGGTACAGTCATATATCCACTTCTATCCATATTTTCTATGTTCCACACCAACCTTTGCTCATGTTTATCCATTTCCATTTCTTCAGTGTTTTTTTTTAAATAAATTGTTCAATTGTTGATCATGTTCCTTTAACATTAGGTTTTTTGTACTTTTGATAAAAGTTTAACATTCTTGTGTCTTTGTTATGTGTGATAAAATTTGGATGGTTTTTTTTTACATTGTTATCACGATATATGCTTTGTTATATATTTTGATATACTTAAGTAAGGAAAATTGTTCAGTCACCAAATTATATCAACTTTTGACATGTTTGTTTATATGTTTCATTGTACAAGGACTAGATTTTTTATACAATATTTTTATGACATTTTACATGTATTAATCATGAAAGCATCAACAGCAGTCTGTTATATATTTTGACAATTTTTTAAATGTTTCATGCTGTATTTTCTATGTTTTATATGATATTGAATTATGGGATTAAGATGTTGTTGGTTTTATATTGTATAGATGAATATACGTTTTGCAATAAATTGATTATTATGTCCCAATAAATTAATTCCATCCCAAACGTTTTTGGCAGTTTCAAATACTTTTTTGCTTTTTTAATTTTAGGACATTTATACCTCTTACTTGTTGTTTGCAATTGTTTTATGTTTATTTAAATCTAGCATCATATAATTATGTTGCAGATCAAACATCTGATTACTTCCGGAGGGGATAACGTCAAGCAGAGTGTCAGACGAATTATGGGGACAATCCTGGAAAACTGCATTGCCATGAAATTGAATTGGCTGGGGAGAGGCGATAACACCGCTTTTTCCCGTTTGATCCTTAATTATGTTTTAATAAGTAAGTATTACATCTTGAGTTCTTCATGGCAAATTATACCCACAAATCTTTCTAGTACTATTGAATGGTTGACCATTAGACAAATGACCAATATTTAAAAAATAAGATAAGATGACGGTTATTAATTTTTGTGATCCGTAACTAACTTAACAAGTCTTTTCAGCTGGTTTTTGCGGAGCACTTTAATTCCTCTCAAGTTTATACGTCTTTTTGCCACTGACACTTAAAAGAATTGCTCGCTGCTTTTCCATACTCTCAATGTCCTTTGCCATATAACAATGGTAAAATCATTCGGAGTATTGTATTCAATCTTTTGAATTGTCATGGAATTATTATAATCGCCCATTATTAATGTTCACAAAGTATTCTCTTAATCGAAAAAAGTTTTAAATCATCGTCGCTATTTTACGTTGTATATTAGGCTACATATATTAAAGCTGACTCGAAGTAACACTAATATTAATTATTATACAACTCAAACGACCGAACTTCAGTTACAGATTGATCATAATCATAAAATAACTTATCAAATTGTTTAGTGTATTTACGTTAAAATTCTGTTTACATTCCAATTACAACTAGCAGAGATTTCTCAAGAAGACAGGACTCGACTCCTAGGCCTAATCAATTGTCTCACATCACACCTAATAGAGATTTCTCAAGAAGACAGGATTCAACTCATAGGCCTAATCAATTGTCTCACATCACACCTAACAGAGATGTCTCAAGAAGACAGGACTCAACTCCTATGCCTCTTCAATCTTATAGTGGCAGATCCAGGCACGATTCCTCATTTAGTAAGTCTTTGACATGTGTATGATGTATGTATCATTCTCCTAGAAAAATATGGTTATGTAATGATGTGCACTTTTTTAACTCCTTTGAATAGATATTGTTGTGATGTTTAATTATCAGGGAAAATGTGACAGGATTGTGATCGTAAAAATTTAGAACTCACATTTTTTATTAAATAAAAATCACATATTGGTCTAAAAAAAACCTAACTGCAATAATGTATGCAGGCAATTATTTCTAGAACACCATTGTCAGTATGTCTGTCCCAAAAGGTTTGTATATGACATAAAACTTCTGTCCAATATATTTTATTTTTTGTTTGCAAGTACAAGCTATGTAGTTTTCATGTGCTTGTTTAGTACTTACTAGAAGATGCCCGCGAAATCGCGGTACAATTGCGCAAGTGTTTCAACAAATAGTTTTAAAATTTCGCGGGCAGTACGTCGACTGAGCACGCGCGAAAGCGTATAAGACACGGATCGATAACGGTCTCCGAATTGGGTTATTTTCTCAAAAATTGGCGTTTTCTGTGGAAGAAGATTGTTTCAAAAGACAAATTAGGAAGTACAAAACACTGCATTTGTACGTCATATCACAAATGGTTTTCCTAATATTTAAAGTATGGGAGATTGCAACTCCCGGTTTAAAATTTTAACTTTTGGTACCATCTGATAGATCGCTTCGCACTTATTCCAAAAATATATGGATCTATGTACTTTTGAATGACAGCAGTCCAGGAAATCACCGTTTCCGGTTTATAAAACGTCACTACCCCCAAGGGTGACTGGGGAATAGAAGTATGGTCACCATTGGTCTTCCGCAGTAAAACCCTTGCTTAAGTGGGGCGTCCGTTCGGCTGTGCGGGATGTACAAATTTGCAGCCACGTCCGGTCAGAATGGGGACGTTAAATCCGATGCCTCGTGTAAAGAGAGTGCTACGCTCTTTGCACGTTAAGAACCCTTGCAACAACTCTTTGAGGGGTCCGTAGGTGACCAGTTGCAAGGCTAAATTTCAGTCCCTATCCAATATACCCTCATTTCCCGTGGCAGTCTAAATTTCTCCGACCTTAATCCCAGACGCCTCTTTTACAGAACCTACCTATTGTATTTATTGTTAATTTGTTCTCGACCTGAATATGCATGAAATATTTGCCACTGGACGTTAAGCAACCAACAATCATTCAATCAAAACGTCACTTCCGCTAACCTTTTCAACGTCATATGTCTACAGACTAATGCAAAAGACCCCATAGCTTTATCCTGTTTAAATATGAATCTATTGCAAAGGTCAAGATCTATAACGTCAAACTTACCTTTGACCTTGATCTTATTTTCAAGGTCATAAAGCAAGGACCTAAAAGAAAAATACCCTTGTCTCCTCTATATGGTTAAAAAATTATTTTAAATGTCAGCGTACCCTTTCAACAAAAATTTAGGTGAAACAACATTTCGCACCTTACAATTTCTTCAAATTTTTTGTCGATGTCATATACAGTTTCCCCTCCAATATAAGCTAAAATCAAAATTTAGAACATGACCTCGACTTTGACCTCATTTTCATTATGGTGGACCAAGGACCTCAAATAAAAACACCCTAGGATTCCTAGCACGGTTACCGAGTTATATTTACGTATCACTTAGGTCAAATACAAAAGGGGAAATAACTCATTAGTTCAGTATCTCTTTGGTTAAAATTGATCCAAGCGTCCTGAAGTTTCAACGAGCCATTTTGGTAAAATAAATTTGTAGATTTCTTGTAAGATTGCGAAGGAGATACCTACACAAAAAAAACAGTGTTTGAGGAGATAACCATACCAATTTTAAGTGTTCGGTTCAACAGGGTTTCAGAAGCGCAATAACTGATTGGTTGAAGAAGACAAAATTTAGTAATCAGAACAGATATAATAGGACTTTCCACAGGTGTGGTCTAGTGGTTAAGACCGATGGCTACAGTGCTGAAGGTCCCGAGTTCGATTCTCACTCGAAACGTCGAATTTTCAGTACATCAGTAGGGTGATTTTCACCCTCCCACACACATCTCTGGTATCCAGACCGGAATTTAAACTAGATTGGATACTTCGGGGGCCTCGGTAGGTCAAAGTTGTTCCCAGCTTGACCTGGAGATCAATCTTCTGAAATCTCTTCGGGTTGTCTGTTCCCGCCGAGAAGCCCGGTGGTTCTCTCCGAGTACTTCGGGTTCCTCCACCATAATAACAGACTTCCCGGTGTCCTACTCGCTCCCTTGGGCGGTGTTGGGGTGGGGATTGTTCTGGTGGTGGGTTAATATTGTAAAGGACACATCTCCATTAATCCTTAGGGAGTGTACATGGATCCGCTGTACCCTTGCAGTCAATCAAGGGGTGCGTCTACACTGGCGGAATCTCGAAGTACATACATACACAGAAAAGTTTACCTAATAAATACAACAGGAATATTCTGTAATGAAAGCTATCCGGGATCAAGGACGGGAAAACTTTAATATTCACTGGAAAATGAGGATAATTAGATAGGAGCATACATTTAGCCTTGCAACAAGCCAACTACGAACTCATCAAACAGTTATTGCAAAGGTTCTATATGTGCAGAGAACGTGACATCGGATTTACCGTCTCCATCCTTGGGTAATACAAACGACAAAATTATTTTTGTGAGGTTGGCTCAAAACCTGAATTAATGAATTTTAAGACGTTCATAATAGGTACAACCAATACAATACAAAACCAGGTAGACATGTTAATTTCAGTTATGCTAGACAATTAGAATTCGATTTTAACCCTGATCAAAGTGCCCAATGAATTATAACTATTTGTTCATCGAAAGTTTTCCTAATATTCGGTTGCTCTTTTCCAAGTTAAGGGCCGAATATGTTTCCTATCGCGAGAGCAGCACTAGAAACACATTATACTGTTCTGACATGTTATCTTAATATGACCTTTCATATCCGATGTACATCGGAATCCGATATTCTGTAGGTAGTTATAAAGTTATTTTGTCGTTGGTAGTACGCTAGATTTCATAGCTTGTGTATTTTGACAGTTGTATTTATTATTACAGCAGAAAGTAAATTTCATACACTATTCGTTAAAATAACCAATTTTTGTATACCCAATTTTCATTTCAAATAAGTATTTTTTTCAGTTACCAAGCTATTGAAATAACCAAATGTTGATGATGGTTATATATATGTCAACACCAAACAACCACGAATGCCAACGACACGTCAGTACTTTTCGTTCCTTATAGCAATCTAAGATTCGCCAAGTAAGAAAATTTCGGTAGATACTTTCTTACTGTCAAGAATTAAATCTGATAAAACAAAGTACATATTGACGTTTATGAAATACGGATTAAAAAAATCATGTTTATTTCATAGCCTAAGTGTTGCCATACTGATCCTTTTTGCGTCTTGTCAAACATTTTCCTCCTTTTTTGCGTCTTGTCAAACATTTTCCTCGTAAATCTGATAGATTCATAAAGTAAGAAAAAATTTGATAGATACTTTGTTTTTGTCCAGAATAAATTTTGATATAAAAAAAGGTATATTTACATTTCTGAACTACTGATTATTTTAAAATTATGTGCTATGGCATATACCGGATGTAAAGTCGGTTCCGATCCGGTACCGGTGATTACACCATGTCGTTCACAATAGAAATCGCAATTTTCATGATTTTCAAATTTTTTTTTACATTTTTCTTCAGAAATTACATTATTTCCTTGCAAAAAATACAATTACAGTAATTAATGGAATTGTATGCGCCTGTCGCACAAGGTAAAAAAGACAGAAAATCACAAATTTGATAGGACAAAACGTCACAAAGAATTTGTTGGTAATTGTTTGAATATATAATAGAAAAATCTTGAACTATATTCTTTTTACTTCATGTATTCATTTAACAGATTAACCTTGTGTATAATTTATGTTATGTTCAAGATATTCATCATCTCTTGTCATTTGAACTTGCTTTGCATGTTCTTAACTTTCAGCAGCACAAACGACAAAATTATTTTGCATTAACATGTGTCACGTGACATTGACTGCCAAGATAATTTAGATTTGATAACGTGACGATATCCGCTTCTCTCTCGACAACTAATACAATCTCTCTCAAATATGCTAAAAGAAGTCAAAGTGAGATTGTTGTTCAAAAGACAAATGTCGTTTTCTCTATGTAACAAATGTCTAATCGTAGAGATTTAACGGGGAAATATCAGAATCGAGGTCGTAGTCCTGTGTCTTCTACTCTCTAGTCACGACACGATTTGGTCCCTAACTCACTATGGAACAGTCAGTTAAACAACAAAAGGAAAGGTTAAATAACTTTTCATATGAAATATCGCGATATCAAATGTAGGGGTTTCAGGTGAAAAAAATTATGCCACTATATGTATAATTTTATTGCATATTTTGAAAGAACTAGGAAAAAGAGTCAAGAAAAACTTTACTTGAAGGAAATATTCAAAAAATTGACTGATCTACGGTTATTTCAACTTCAAAAATTACCAGAAAATTGTAACCAATATCTCTAATAGTACTATATATACATAGGCGGTACCAAATTGCTGAAAATATTGACAAATTTGGGAGGTTATTATAAAATATCTATTGAAATATCAATTCAAGAGTATATAAACTATATTTTCTGAAAGGTATTGATAATGAACACAATTTTTAGAAATAATAATAAAAAAAATCCAATATCGCCGCCAACAAATGGCGTCCAAAATGGCCACCGTTTCTGGAATAACATGATATAATGGTTTTAATTAATTTTTAAGTTATTTTCAATGAGTGTAAATGGTTGCAAATGATAAAATTAATTGTTTATACATTATTTTGCCTCTTTTGACCAAGTAATGCATGAATATTTGGTAATTTAGTCCCTTTTTATTATAGTTTCTGTAATTTTTCAGCTGAATTCAGAATTCAAAATTTGTTGCCACGGACAAATGTTATAAGCTGCATTCCTTATTGAAAATGTTAAAAGACCCAACACAACAATTAAAAGTACAATATGAACTTACAAATGTTTAGTATCATACTTGGTGCACTAACCCTGGCACCACCTATAACCCTGTTCCTATTTGTGTCTGACAGCTTTGAAAGCCAACCTGAGGTTTTGTTGTTGGACCACATACTTAAAGCTTCATAAGTTACAGTTGTAGCCGAAGGTTTAAGCCTAACTAACATGTCAAACTGGATTCTCCGACCTTAATCCCTTAATCTATTACAGAACCTACCTATTGTATTTATTGTGAACTTGTTCTCGACCTGTATATGCATGAAATATTTGTCACTGGACGTTAAGCAACCAACAATCAATCAATCATGTCAAGCTGGGCAAAATCTCTCTCTAAGCATGTATTTGTTGTAGGTACAGAAATACCGTTGATTTGATCCCTAAAAGATGGTTCATTGAATTTACTACCAGTCAATTGGTCTTTAGCTTGGCTTTCTAGAATAATAAGCATACCACCTGCACAAAGCTCTAATGCCATCTGTGTGGGTTTAAGTAAATGAACATATTATGAGTCATAATTTTCATAAATTACCTGTTTCAGATTATACACTTGCATAATGTAGAGTCTATGTTGAAATTAAAACAATTGATGGTAGTTTTATTTAAGCATTACAAATTCTTGCTTAGTTCAATCCTAGACTTCATCTTTCCGACCCCCAAGGGTGACTGGGGAATAGAAGTATGGTCACCATTGGTCTTCCTCCGACCGGCAGTAAAACCCTTGCTAAAGTGGGGCGTCCGTTTGGCTGTGCGGGATGTACAAATTTGCAGCCACGTCCCGTCAGAATTGGGGACGTTAAATCCGATGCCTCGTGTAAAGAGAGTGCCACGCTCTTTGCACGTTAAGAACCCTTGCAACAACTCTTTGAGGGGTCCGTCAGTGACCTGTTGCAAGGCTAAATTTCTGTCCCTATCCAATATACCCTCATTTCCCGTGGCAGTCTAAATTTCTCCGACCTTAATCCCGGACGCCTCTATTACAGAACCTACCTAATGTATTTATTGTTAATTTGTTCTCGTCCTGAATATGCGTGAAATATTTGCCACTGGACGTTAAGCAACCAACAATCAATCAATCAAACATCTTTCCGAAATTCAACAATACAATTGGAAACCTTGCACAAATGCTTCAATGTATAATAGTAATACTTTAATATATACTAACTTTTCAAAAGATAACTGTGTGGGCTTACCAGTTGTGTATTAAATTATTTGCAAGTTCTTGTGATATAAAATCTTATGTATATAATATATATATATACTTTTTATAACTTGTAGATGATGATAACAGTACATGAAATGAAGAGTTTGAAAGAAAATCTTTGCATGCCATCGACAAAATTAACTGTACTAAATGTAAGCCATATTGAAAGCAGCGATGGAAACAGCAAATTCTACTCTATATTGGCAGATGAAACTGGATTTCTCTCGCATCCATATAAATTTACCCCATACAAGTGTTCTGAGGTTATTGCTGAAATGAGAAACGAGATCAAACGCACAGCATGTAACTAAAATTCACAATTAGGGAATAACCCGTCATAAATGTCATGCGACTATCATAGTACATGAATTGTTCAAGAAAAATTAATTTCAATTTTTAATAAAGCTATCAATCAGATGTGCAACCCTCAATGGTGATCGGGGATAGGATTATGGTCACGACAGGTCTTTTGTCGACCAGCAGTCCTTGCCAACGTTGGGCGTCCGTTTGTAGAATGTAGATGTAGATTGCGGATTGTAGAAGTTTTCTGCCACGTCCGGTCAGAATGTGGACGTTAAATCCGATTAAGTGCAACGCTTTCTACACACCAAGAAGTATTGCTGTCCATTGGTGGCTTAATTTCGGCGATGCAGATCAAAATCTTACCTTGACAATTTCATAATTGTAAGGTGCATTTATAAGTACATCTGCCCCTTCAAAATTGTAAACCTGCATATTGTTCTCTTCTTTTGCGGTTTTCTCATGGATACCGTGTACAAGTAAAAGATAATAAATTGCTGTTAGTGTATGGATATTATTGTATGCCTTATCGTCTCGAACGAAAGATTCATATCCGTGTGTTTAATTTTTTTATATATTGGTTTAAAAATATCGAATCTTGAACAATTCGTTAGCACCGTTGTCAACCCACACAACATATTAAAATGAACGAATTATAAAATTTCTGCATCAATAGTGACACAAGCAACAGTAAATATATAAATAAACTTTATTGCAAAACATGAAACCCTGGCGGGTTAAAATGCAAACATAGTACATTGTATACACAAGTGACAAGAAACATAATACATGATAAATGTTTTAAACAAGTCAAGTTGATATTAATATATATATATATATATATAATAATTGACCAATGTGGACCCTATTTTCGCAATTCCATAGATTGCTTTATATAGTCTACAACACTAGACAAAATATCTTTATTGGGATCTAGAATAGTTTTAAGTTTAGAGTTTGAGTCAAGCTGGTTAAAATTAGGATAATGGGTTTTAATTGCATTTATAAGGGAATTTCTTACATTACTGTTAATTTGGAAATGAAGGAAAAGTGTTCCTCATCATCTAAAATTTTACAAACTTTGCACAGTCTGTGTTCTCTTTGAATTTACAACATTAAAAGTATCAAATTTTCTGCACCAGATGCGCATTTCGACTTTATATGTCTTTTCATAGATTTGGCCTTTGAAATAGCACATGGACCATACTAGATAAAAATAAAGGCAATAGTAGTATACCGCTGTTCAAAAGTCATGAATCATTGAATGAAAACGAATCCGGGTAGGAATATGTTCGTTGTTATTCGGCGGTTAACATGTTGTAACGACTATCATATTTATTTGTGCGTTTTTCTGTGTTACGTTGTTCTTTGTGCTGTATTCCTGTCACATAGTGTTGTCATTTAAGCGATATTATCAGTTGTTATCAAATAGTTCGCCTCCAAGTTGACTGGGGAATAGAAGTATGGTCACCATTGGTCTTCCTCCGACCGGCAGTAAAACCCGTGCTATAGTGGGGCGTCCGTTTGGCTGTGCCGGATGTACAAATTTGCAGCCACGTCCGGTCAGAATGGGGACGTTAAATCCGATGCCTCGTGTAAAGAGAGTGCCACGCTCTTTGCACGTTAAGGAAACCTTGCAACAACTCTTTGAGGGGTCCGTAGGTGACCTGTTGCAAGGCTAAATTTCTGTCCCTATCCAATATATCCTCATTTCCCGTGGCAGTCTAAATTTCTCCGACCTTAATCCCGGACGCCCCTATTTCAGAAACTACCTATTGTATTTATTGTTAATTTGTTCTCGTCCTGAATATGCATGAAATATTTGCCAATGGACGTTAAGCAACCAACAATCAATCAATCAAATAGTTCGTTTCTATGTATGTTGGCGTTAATTTTTGTTCCACTTCAGTGTTTCTGTTGTTTTCCTCTTATAGTTGATGTGTTTCCCTAGGTTTTAGTTTGTAAGCCGGAATTGTTTTCTCTTAATCGATTTATGACTTTAAAATAGCGGTATACTACTGTGGCATTTATTTAATATCAACACTTTCTATTTAATTAACCCCCAAGGGTGACTGGGGAATAGAAGTATGGTCACCATTGGTCTTCCTCCGACCGGCAGTAAAACCCGTGCTAAAGTGGGGCGTCCGTTTGGCTGTGCGGGATGTACAAATTTGCAGCCACGTCCGGTCAGAATGGGGACGTTAAATCCGATGCCTCGTGTAAAGAGAGTGCCACGCTCTTTGCACGTTAAGAACCCTTGCAACAACTCTTTGAGGGGTCCGTAGGTGACCTGTTACAAGGCTAAATTTCTGTCCCTATCCAATATACCCTCATTTCCCGTGGCAGTCTAAATTTCTCCGACCTTAATCCCTTAATCTATAACAGAACCTACCTATTGTATTTATTGTGAACTTGTTCTCGTCCTGAATATGCATGAAATATTTGCCACTGGACGTTAAGCAACCAACAATCAATCAATCTATTTAATTAAAAAGAGATCATTTAACTTGTCAAAGGCGTGTTTCTTATCTATACCAAATTTTTTAGCCGGTTTGTCTCCGATCTGACGATTGTCTGAAATATAATAATAAATAGTGTATGTAATGTACTTTATAAATTCATATAGTAATTGCTTTTATTAGCGTAGCTTAATTAATTTAACCCATAATAAAGTTCCGTAGCTAGTTCCTTACAGTCTACGTTTTGAAAGCAGTCGGAAATGGTTTTGTATTCAATTTTTTCAGAGTCTGTCAGACAAGAACGAATAAATTCTGAAATGAAATACAGATAACCACAAAAAAGACGAGAGAAATAAAGCATGTATCCTTTGTTAAATGTGGGTTTTTGTTCTGGAGTAGCTGTTTTGCCGAAAATTTCTTTGTTTATTTGGATGGCCTCTCACAGGTGAAACTTATAGTCTTTTTGACACTGGCGTACCTTCAGTCCATCTGATTTGGCAATTTTCATATCCAGAATGTTACTGATGACATCTGCTAACGTGTGCATGCCATTTGGTTGCATTTGATGTACTCGGTCAAAGTATGGTAGGAGATGCAGTAGATGCATCCTTATGAAACCACTTTCCTTTTGCAGCTTAAGATTTTGGGTTATTTGTTTTGTTTGTCATTCTCTTGTCTTTACTTTCATTTCTTCTTCTTCCCTTGAATATGAATTTGGTTTGGGAGCCAGCTCATCTGTCTTCTTTGCAAATAAGGTTATGTCTTGTAAAAACTATGTTTGATATGTGTAAAACTGTATTCACTCAACTGCTTTGGACACCAGTGTCTTTGCAAAAACAAGCACGAATAGCTGTCTTACCCGATTAGTGTAACAGTTTTGAAAATACTGGAATGTCACATACATAGTGTAGCAAAGCAATCGTCACATTTACCGGTGCATCAATGTAGGCGTCATTCAGGTTGCATTCAATATTTGATCACAATTCATCAACTAGCACGTTGATATAAGGGTCGAGTGATTTGGATTCATTTCTACCATAGCCTGGAACAATACCTTATCGTTCCTAGAATATAACGACGCATTTCTTGTGATAGTGTTATCCAGGTGATGATAAGAGGCCATATCGACTTCTGGACTGTTTGGTTTTTATTTTGGTTTACACCATCAGCAAAAAGAGCCAATGCTTTTGGAGACACCATTTGCCATCTGTTGCTTAAATATATTACTATCTGTATAGCTGCTTATCTTACCAGTTGTATCAGCTTGTTGGCATGAAGAATCTTTGACAGGTTCATATTTCCGTATGAAGCCCAAAAATGATTTACAATTTGACAGGAAATAATTTTAGGCATTCTAGAATGGTAACAATATGTGAATATTCTATTAACAGTTAAATTCCAATAACTCTAAAACGATTTTGAGATTTTTTTTAGTAAAAGACTCAAAATTGGTATATCCCCACCTTCTTATAGAAAAAAATTCCTGGAACATAGACAAAGAAGTACAAGCACAAGATGCTACCCAATTTAGGTGAACAAGTTACTTAGTCCTTCTTGGATGTTTTGCCATTTTCTTTGCCTTTTCCTGATTTGTCTTCTGATGTTTCTCCTTTGTTTGTTTTATCTGTTTTGAATAGGCAAATGTGGATTTCTCTATCGACTTGTACTCACCGACACTGTCTGATTTTTCCAATGGAATGGTTTCCAAATTTCGTTTTTCTTATTGTCCTGGCAATATATCCCTTAAAATATCGGGGATTTTTTAGGGTGATGGATCTGGTGATTCCTCAACTGATGCCAGTTTAATCATAACTCTTGACATGTTAATTTTGTGCATGTCTTTCTTTTCATTTTAGTCCGAAATGTCAACAAGGACTTCCTGCTTGAAAAACTTTTCTTCAAATTCATTGTCTGTGCCCCACAAACTATTTTCTTCCTATCCTTTGATCGTAAAATTACTATCCCCTCCAACTGGTTGTCAATTTTTAAATGTAGCAATTATTTGTAAATGGCACTTCTCCTTCTGTGGTTAATCCCATTGACTCTGTTGGCTTTCTTTTTCGCCTTTGGGAACTGTCCCTTCGTTTTTTTCTAGGTAATGCAGCCTTACTTGTGCTTCGTTGAGGTGTACATGGCGTAACATAGTACACTATACATATGGGTTTTGATGGCATTTCTTGACAATAGTTATTTATACAACATCACTTGTTTCTATATTGTTCTTTATGGTAATGGTTACTGAAACTGGTAACATGTCCAGTAATACTTTCTTCTGCCTCCCGAGCGAATGTCGTTCTAATGATATCTTTTGAAATTGTATAGTCGTGGTATGTCTCATGGTCTTCTTCAGTGTGACACACACATAATATCTTGTCTACATTACCAAAAATAAGTACTAGTATAAAATTCAAAATTCTCAGAAGTCTCGTAACATGAGACATAAATATCAAAACGCTTTCTCATTATGAAATGTAAGCACGATTTGATTCAAATGTGTATGGATCCCAGTTTTCACATGTAATAGTTCATGTGCATTAAACTTTTGTAACTTAAATCATGTTAAATAATAAAATAAAAGAAGAATGTGTCTAAAGGATACGGATGCCCCATAGCCTAACTAAAAAACATACATTGGATCTGGCTGCGAACTTGATCTGTGTTTTATGGTATTAAGCATTGTGTATAAGTTTCAAAACATTTGGTTGAGGCAAACTTAAGTTAGAGAGAAACCAATTTGTACGTATGTACAGGTAAAGCTTAATGCCACCGTCGCCGTACGAGAGAAACCAATTTTACGTATGGACACGGGTAAAGCTTAATGCCACCGTCGCCGTACGGCGGGGGCATATAACTATAAATCATTTGTTTATATAAGTTACAAAAACTCTCTCAATGGTGTTGGCTTACTCTGTCACATGCTGTAAAACATAAAAACATGTAGCAAATTGGTGGTAAAGGTCAAAGTATAGCCAAAATATGTCACTGTTACCCATTGGTGGTTTAATAAAACTGTTCAGTTTCACTTGTACATGTATCTATTCCTTTTGAAAAAAATTATCAATGTAACAAATTGGTGTATATAAAATGTTTCTGTTCTTTGTGACAAAATAGTAACATGTATACATTTACCACCCACATGTGACATGAATATGTTTTGTCACATAGAACAGATACACATATACACCCCTGTGTATACATATGTTTCTGTTCTATGTGACAAAAATTGTCCTTGTAACGGTTGGGTGTTATGAGTACACATGTATATGTTCTATGGGACAAAAATTGTCCTTGTAACGGTTTGTTGGTATGAGTATAACATGTATATGTTCTATGTGACAAACAATGTGCTTGTAACTTTTGGATGGTATGAGTATACATGTATCTGTTCTATGTGACATAAAATGTGCTTGTAACTTTTGGATGGTATGAGTATACATGTATCTGTTCTATGTGACAAACAATGTGCTTGTAACTTTTGGATGGTATGAGTATACATGTATCTGTTCTATGTGACATAAAATGTGCTTGTAACTTTTGGATGGTATGAGTATACATGTATCTGTTCTATGTGACAAACAATGTGCTTGTAACTTTTGGATGGTATGAGTATACATGTATCTGTTCTATGTGACATAAAATGTGCTTGTAACTTTTGGATGGTATGAGTATACATGTATCTGTTCTATGTGACAAACAATGTGCTTGTAACTTTTGGATGGTATGAGTATACATGTATCTGTTTTATGTGACAAAAAATGTGCTTGTAACTTTTGGATGGTATGAGTATACATGTATCTGTTCTTTGTGACATAAATTGTCCATAAAACAGGTATTGGTATAGTATGAATTGTCTCTGTTATATTAATTGTCCATAAAACAAGCAGTGTTTTCAACCACCAGGTACTACTTGTACTTTGAACCCTAAAAAGGTGGCCCACATACATCTCAATTCAATTTTTCTTGATGGGCCAACTGTCGGGCTAACCAAATAGCCAGTTCAGAGGGGGTTTCTCACCATTGCGGAAAAACTGTTGCAACTTATTTTTGTATCAAGTAGACTACAATGTATACAAGTCTTCGGCTCAGAGGTGGCATAGTTCCGTGATTTTGGAGGGAAACCAAAATCAACAAGGTTGTGAATAGACCCAACGAGACTTCATTGTACACAATGTGTTCCTGTCTGTTAAATCTACAAAACGTTTACCTCAACAGCACAATATTTACATCAACATTTACAATATAAAAACAAGGTGAGCAATCTGAGTACACTGGGTGACTTGGGTACCCTGGTATCGATCATTTTTGGGAGAATCACCCTTTTTTACTGGGGGGGGGGGGGGGGGGGCAAGGTCATGCACCACTTCATAACTATCAAACAGCAAACAAGACGTGTTTTTTCTGTACAAAAAATGTGTTTGTATTTGTTTAATCTGTACTTGTAAATGTATGTTTGCAAATAAACTGCCCATGTTCTAAATTAATAAACTGTTCACAGCCAAATCTAAATCATGTATGTGAAACTTTGATTGTTGAATAGGGAACAACATGTTCTGCATTCATAAATTATACCTGATCTCTCACATCAGGGGAATGCATATTCATATCTTCCGCCATTTTGACAATTACGTCCTAATGCGCATGCCTCTTGTTATACGTCACTGTTTTGAGTATTCCGTTTTGACACTTTTTTTGTCCACTAATATACCTCATCTGACGATTTCTAATAAAGACGACGAATCTGGTTGATCAAGTTCTGTGTTTTTAAGCACTTCTAGCTCAGAGTGACATTTTGTGACATTGAATACCTATCAAAAGTCATTGTATTTTCATGGGTTTTTCATAATCCAAATACAAATTCTGGTGTCTTCGTCTGAACAACAGATGAATTAACCAAAGACAAAATTTCCACTAAATGTTTCCAAAGTTTAACTGTCAGATCATGAGTATTGTTATGGATAGCAAACATAAGTTTTTCGGTAAGGTTACGCTGGATCTTTTAACATCGTCTCCGCGAATCGAGGTCCGGTCTCTTTTCCATTTTCCAGTATTTGGTTTCCAAATATTAAAACTCACACCGCATTCGTTGATTTTAGTAACAAAGGCAGCCAAGTAGTCAGTTTTCACCTCTTTAGCTGTGGATTGGTCGTCCTTCTCAGCCGCGTCTTCAAAATGTCAAAAATTCGCATTGTAAGATGTAACTCATCTAGAACTATATTATCTGGTTCTATCTCGATAAGAGGAGTGTTTTATACTGAATGGTTTTTAAGGTTTCATACTTCCTTAATTTCGGCAATAGTTCTGCGATGCTCCAGTTGGTGGTAATAGTTCCATTCTTTTGACATATCACTTCGATCACTTTTGGTACCTTACACCAGGGACATGCGTGTTCAGCGATGGCGCTGCTTAGTCCAAAACATAACTGTATAAATGTATGTCCCCACCGAATAGAACTTCTATTTCGTATGTTTTTCATCAGCGGTAATGTTGCTTACTTTGTAAAGTTCGTTTATTTCATTAAACAGCGAATGCAGTGCTTTCTGGAGATTTTCATAGTTTTTGCTGCACTTTATGATTCAATCAATAAGAAAACGTTGCACTTGCATTTTTGGGGTTTTCAGTAAAAAAAAACTAAATAACTGAGAAAAATCTCAAATACTCATAACATAAACTTTAAAAAAAAAATCAATGACTTTGTTTTGCAGGAATCAACATAAATCTACTGTGAGGAACAATCCGGAAAATCCTACTGTGATGCTAAAATTGAAGACAGAAAGTTAGAATGTAGCAAATGACAACAATGTAACACCAGCTGGAGGATATGAAACTAGCTTTAGATGAAAGTGCGGGTGTTGCAGGATGTCAAGTTGTTGTAGTAAATGTAGATCAATCTAAATTGCAAAAAGTGAAGCACAAGTAAAGTGGTGTAAAATCTATAACCAACCTTGAACTCCATAATCAGTCATTGACACCGTATACAGCCTACAGCATAGGCAATGGCACAGTTATAGATAAGGTCAACTCCGTGTGGCCAACAGATTTAATTTCAAGCACTCGCATGTCTTAACTATCATTCAACATTTTACTACATCAAAAGCCTTAACTGGAAATATCTAAGAGCCAAATAAAAACTCAGTCCTATCATCAGACTAAGAACAGATGTTTTTTTTTTCTGTACAGAGGTAGGATGCATTTGTTCATTCAATTCTTTGTCCGATTTTCAAAGACACACGGACGTGTTTATAAACTTGAGAAAATGTCAACTAAAGGTATCGTCAATATAAAATGGGCTGAACAATGCAAGCAAGAGAACATTGCCATTTCACTTAGCAAGACTCATTTTGCTGGCAGTTATACAAACTAGAATTGCCACACATTTTTTCTGATCTAGGAGCACAAATATTAAGTCGATGGGGAGGAATTGAAGACGGTGGGCACATGAGTGAACATTTACTTCATCTCATTGAAACAGATGATAGATTTATTCATGAAGAGATGAATTTTCTTTAAGTTGGTGTACTTTTTATTGACAAAATATCTATGATCAGTTCCAAAATTTGTATTATTTGAAGAAAGGTACTTTCAAAATTCTGAAAAATAAAGTCATCAAAATTTTTCATGAAGGCTCAGAAGCCCCAACCTACATGAAATAAACAAACTAAAAAAAAAATTAATCAAACCACATATTCACAGAAAGATAAAATTGATAAGATAAACACTTACCTAAAACTATACTCCCCCCAGGGTGACTGGGGCATAGAAGTATGGTCACCATTGGTCTTCCTCCGACCGGCAGTAAAACACTCGCCAAAGAAGGGCGTCCGTTTGGCTGTACGGGATGTACAAATTTGTAGCCACGTCCGGTCAGAATGGGGACGTAAAATCCGATGCCTCGTGTAAAGAGAGTGCCACGCTCTTTGTACGTTAAGAACCCTTGCAACAACTCTTTGAGGGGTCCGTAGGTGACCTGTTGCAAGGCTAAATTTCTATCCCTATCCAATATACCCTCATTTCCCGTGGCAGTCTAAATTTCTCCAACCTTAATCCCGGACGCCTCTATTACAGAAACTACCTATTGTATTTATTGTTAATTTGTTCTCGTCCTGAATATGTATGAAATATTTGCCACTGGACGTTAAGCAGCAAACAATCAATCTAAAACTATACATTATAGTTTACTTTTATTACATGTAGATCTAGAGCTGAAAATTATCTAATATAAGGACGAAATGTACAATTCACCTATTCCACAGCATACTAAAAATCACATATACGACAGTGTCTAAAAAATCTATATTAACTCCGAAAGAAAAGGTGGCAGATCATCAAGAAAACCTGCATTCAAATCTTAGTAGTATATTTACAGAGCTTGAAACTCTTGATACTAGACCTACTATGCGAACCAGTGCTGTATCAAACTTTATTTTCCTTTGTCAGGTAGTCAATTATGTCAGATAAAATGCTGTGATATGATGTATAAAACATGTTATAACCATTTATCTTTTTTTTTATATTAATCTGTAAGGGAAAATTTTTATTTGTGATTAAGACAGATTTCAACATCTATGATAATAAAAATTAGACGTGTTAAATAAGATGGTATGATTGCCAATGAGACAAATTTCTATCCAAGGCCTAAAGTACTACACATAAGCATGTAAAGGTCACAGTACGGCTTCAACGTGGAACCTTGACCGTCCTTAGCAATAATCTGATATAAACAACTTACTTCCTCTTTCTGGGAAGGGCCTTCTTTCCCTTGGACTTGCCTTCTTTGCATCAATTCTGAAATAAAATTAACCTTTATTAATTCATCTCAAACATGTGTCTACTAATAACAATTATAATCATATACATGTGTCATACACATGAATAACATGATAAAGGTCTTTTTTATCTAGTAAATAGTATATGAATGATGTGCATATTATACAAAAACATGTACAATCATGATGATGTATACCTGTGTGTAAGCCCCGGATGATTCAATATTAAAACAAGATGCTCCTAGCATCCTTAAGTCGATCACCAAACTTTTAATGCTTATCTATGAAAGAACAACGAGCAAACTACAATTTCTTATTCCATAGGGTTTCTATGTAAACTTTAACCTTGCTGTTGGCAATTTTGACACTTGGCTATGGTGACTTACTCGACTTAAAAATGTAATGCCATCCACAACACTGGGAAATATTTATATATCGAGATTGATATTAATTAGATATGTTTTTCTTCATGCCTTCTAACTGTCCCACTTTCATCTTCTAAGATGATCTTTCATCTGGTTAGGCTAACGTCCTTTTCACTGCTTCTTTTTTTGATGTTCGTGGACTTTGTGTTACTGAAAGACAAGTTGGGAACTAAACAACCACATTAAAACTTAAATATTCAGAGGATGATTATATGGTCTCAAAAATGATTATAAACCATCATATTCTTCATATTCTTCAAGTTTTTTGTTAAGTTTGTTTTTACTTAAGGCCCTCTTGGTGTATCTAATTTACACCCCCGATATTATGCTAATGCAAAAATGAAAGACTATAAATGAGGGAGCAGCAATTTTCCCTTATTTTATGGGAAAGAATGATAAATGCAGGGTATCCAATTACATTTAACGACATTCTTGTGTAAATAATCAAAGCTAAATGGCTATTGGCATTAATCATTGATTTTTTCACATGTTGGCATATCTAGCATTGTCTAGTGGCTATCATTTAGTAGATGGACATAATTTGGTCACTGTTTGTTGATATTTGTCGAATAAAAAATCCTAGGATATCTTCTTAGTCTGAGTTAAAAGAGGGACGAAAGATACCAGAGGGACATTCAAACTCATAGAACGAAAACAAACCGACAACGCCATGGCCAATAATAAAAAGACAAACAGACAAATAATAGTACAGATGACACAACATAGAAAACTAAAGACTAAGCAACACGAACCCCACCAAACACTGGGGGTGATCTCAGGTGCTCCGGAAGGGTAAGCATATCCTGCTCCACATGTGGCACCCGTCGTGTTGCTTATGTTATTACAAATCCGGTAAATAGTGTTATACAATAAACTATACCAATAGCTGGATTAGTCAATAAAAAACAAATTAAAGATTGTACTTTTCCGAAATTAAAGAAAAATGAGAAATGACACTATTTACATGATTTAGGTTTAAATTTCTTGCATTACCTTGCTTTTTCTGTAATTTTGACTTCAATTTTGTTGTCACTTTCCCCTACTTGAATTTGGATATTGTTCATGTCGTCTTTCTGTTTTTTCAGCTAGTGTCTTCCCAGCTGAAGGAGCAAAGGGGTACACATACTTATTGGGTGTTAAGAATTGCACCCCTTTGTCCTTGTTTATACATAGCTGCTGGCATCCCCCTTGCGTTCAACAACCTTCTTCGGAGGGATGCCAGTTGAAAGTGAAAGTTTTAGTTTGTTTATTTCATGTAGGTTGGGGCTTCTGAGCCTTCATGAAAAATTTTGATGACTTTATTTCAATAATCTCAAACCGATTGAGTAGAAATTCTGATCCATCGTATTTGTACTATTTTGTGGTCTTTTCATAAACAACAAAGAGGACATCTACTGGTTTAAAAGGCTGTTCATGCAACAGTTTGTGTATCAATTTTTTTTTTAACTTATTGATAATCCTACTTTTAGACATTCTTTCCGCTTGTAATTTGTTCAGTATTTTCTTTGATACTTGTATCTGTAGTCCTTTCAAGTTTTCCAAGGCATTAGGCTAGTGGCTGCTAGTATGGCAAGCACTAGTTTCAGTACAACTTTGTTATTCATCGTGGTATATATGATGGGTTAGTTTCCAAGACTTTGATAATACAGCATTTTGTTACATATGTCACCTTTTAAATTAATTTTTGTCCCACGCCACTGTCGCCACAACACAGAAGTCTTAGAAGAAGAAATAGAAATACCAGTGTATGTCCGTCACACTCAACATTTTGGACACAACTCATCAGAGACCCCTCAACGGATTTGTTGTAGGATTGTTAGTCACCATATGCGCAGCAATCTATTATTTTGTTCACATGTACTTAAGGATTGATCGTAATTTTTGCGGTTACGCAAAGTGTGTGCAACGTGATTTAGGTTATTTCGAATGAACCGAACAAATAATTTCGATCAATTCTTATAAATTAATTCAATTTTAATTATTAATTAAGAAATCATAAAAAAAACTTTTGAAAGCTCTTAAAGATAGATTGTAATAGTTTTAAAAGAACGGCTCTCCAGCTGTGGGCCTCTTTAGAGTGACGTCACGTGATCACAGCAAAAAGTTGGGTTTATTGAAAAAGAACGTAATGTTTTTAACCAATCAAATACAGGCAATGATTACAATTAATCTATATGCTTATATTTTTTATTATCACTGAAAGAAGAATTTATTTTCAGATGATAAAAAGAAACTCAAAGGTCTGTCCCTTCAGTTTACCTTCAAAAAGCGTAAATCTTGCAAGTTTTTCAGCTGTGCATGTCTACAGAGTATATACTTGTACACATTATCCATAGACCATAGTTATTACAAACATGGATATATTAAAGAATGAAAAATGGGGGAGCTCTGCATATACTTGTACATTTGT
The DNA here is from genome assembly GCF_021869535.1 of Mytilus californianus. Lineage (NCBI taxonomy): Eukaryota > Metazoa > Mollusca > Bivalvia > Mytilida > Mytilidae > Mytilus > Mytilus californianus. The sequence goes on from NW_026262672.1 coordinate 4,774,858, forward strand.
TTTGTAAAATAAAATAACTCTTGGCATGCTAATCACGAACATTGTTGCACCGATATCCAGAGTCCATGCTTTGGATAGGGTCTAATGGCAATTGTATATCACAAACAAAAATTGTAATATGTTATTGTGTCGTTGTTGTCCGTGGAAAGTTGGTTTCCGTGTTGTTTCAATGTTTGTTAATTATGAAATTCTGATCGACAATGTGTAAAGTAGTCTATACAGTTTAGACGATTTCTCCTGTCACACGACATTGCTATTTTTCCTCAGCTAAATTCAAGACTAATGTTGTATTATATAAAAAAAAAATGCTATTTAATATAAACATTGAAGTTATTAATACCCTATTAACTGCTTTTGGGCCGTTTATTCTTTACAAAGAAGGGAAAACATAAAATGCATCAGAATCAATTAATTTGATATGTACAGCCTAAGAAAGTAAATTATTTAATACAAACAAAACAAAACATAGCCGCTTTATATTTGACACTAATAGGTGCATATAATTTTAGATGATCAAAGTAACTCAAATGTAACCAGCTCAACAAAAGAAGGCAAACAATATTCCTGCAATTTATATACTGCTTATTATAGACAGCAACTATGAACTCGGAGTGCACTGGGTGAGAGAGTGACACACAGTTCAGCTCTCTGATAAAATTTAAATTTCAAAATTATTCTATTTGATACGTTAGAACGCCAATATCCTTTCAGTGAAATTTATTGATTGATTGATTGATTGTTGGTTGCTTAACGTCCAGTGGCAAATTTTTCATGCATATTCAGAACGAGAACAAATTAACAATAAATACAATAGGTAGGTTCTGTAATAGGGGCGTCCGGGGTTAAGGTCGGCGAAATTTAGACTGCTACGGGAAATGAGGGTATATTGGATAGGGACAGAAATTTAGCCGTGCAACAGGTCACCTACGGACCCCTCAAATAGTTGTTGCAAGGGTTCTTAACGTGCAAAGAGCGTGGCTCTCTCTTTACACGAGGCATCGGATTTAACGTCCCCATTCTGACCGGACGTGGCTGCAAATGTGTACATCCCGCACAGCCAAACGGACGCCCCACTTTAGCAAGGGTTTTACTGCCGGTCGGATGAAGACCAATGGTGACCATACTTCTAATCCCCAGTCACCCTTGGGGGTACAGTGAAATTGATGTGAACCAACTAAAACAATAGAAGAAACTGACATACCGATCCAGACACAGTATCCCCCCTCCCCAGTCCCTACTCCTGAGGTGCAGGGCATTAAAGTTTTCAATAAAGAGACTAAAACATCTTTTGAAGTTTAATCGGTTTTTGGCTTCCTATAATAATAATTTGAGTTTTCCACAGTAAAACCTTCATGTACATGTGCAATTTACCAGTTTCACATTATTTGTTATTTTATAATTCAGAGGATGATGCAAAGACTCAAAGATAAATGACGATGGAGATATTGAGAAGTCCAAGTCAAGAAAATGAGTAAGTTCATTAAAATCTACTCACATCAAAACAGATAAAAAAAAAGATTAGAGCATGGATTAGAATTTTTAGAATGGGACTTTTTCTATTAACTACAGAATTTTAACGGGACATTCTTTTGTAAATATTTCTGATTTTTTGGGACATTTTCAAGTATGAATGTGATAAATGGCGCATGGCTCCCTCTTATGCTATACATTGTTAAAGTATACTTTTAAATCCAAATCTAACACTGGTCTCAATATTCGATCATGCTGATGAATCCTGTAAAATACTCATACAAATTCTGTCAGTCTTTAATTGTTCAATGTCTGCTGTAAATCCAGTATCATCCTTCAAATTCCCAGCCATAGGTCTGCACCCAAAATTTCAAAGTTGAGACCCAATGGGCCTGATCAAAAGTAACACACTAGTGCCACAATAAAAAAAAATCATTGTTTCCTCTAACCACTACCCAGATTTTTGCTTTTGGGTAGGTAGGTAGGTAGGCGATTGTTTTTTTTATACGCCCGTCAAATTTTTGACGGGACGTATTATGTTATACAAATGTCCGGCGGCCGTCCGTCCGTCTGTCTGTCCGTCTGTCCGTCTGTCTGTCCGGCGTAAACATGTCGCACCGTAACTTGAGAATGACTTATCCAAATTTCATGAAACTTAACATAGTTGTTTCTTATGATGGTCAAACGATCTGTATACTTTTTGGTGAAAATAAGATTAAAACCTTTTGAGTTACGGGACTTAGTAACTAAATCAGGTGTGTGTTTTTTTTCACATGTCGCGCCGTATCTCAAAAACAATTTATGATTATTGCTTAAAACTTTACACACTTCTTAGTTATATTAATCTTAAGATCTGTATACTTTTTGGTGATGATTCAAAATTTTATTTTTGAGTTATTGAGTATTTTGTTAAAAAGGGGGAGGGGTTTTTCACATGTCGCGCTGTATCTCAAAAACAGTTTATGATTATTGCTTAAAACTTTACACACTTCTTAGTTATATTAACCTTAAGATCTGTATACTTTTTGGTTTTGATTCAAAATTTTATTTTTGAGTTATTGAGTATTTTGTAAAAAAAAGGGGGAGGGGTTTTTCTCATGTCGCGCCATATCTCAAAAATGATTTATGATTATTGCTTAAAATTTTACACACTTCTTAGTTATATTAATCTAAAGATCTGTATACTTTTTGGTTTTGATTCAAATTTTATTTTTGAGATATTGATTTTTTTTTTTTTAAAGGGGTGTTTTCACATGTCGCGCCGTATCTCAAAAACGATTTATGATTATTGCTTAAAATTTTACACACTTCTTAGTTATATTAATCTAAAGATCTGTATACTTTTTGGTTTTGATTCAAAATTTTATTTTATAGATATTGAGTTTTTTGTAAAAAAAAAAGAGGGGGTTTTCGCATGTCACGCCGTATGTCAGAAACTATTTATGCTTATTGCATACAAATTTACACACAAGACGACGGGCGTATCATGCGCTCATGGCGCAGCTGTTTATTATATTTTCGAAATTGTATTTTAATATTCCAAGTTACAACAAGCAAGTACTTATAAACATGTAATAAAAAATAGGTTTGTTTCCCCTAACCCCTACCGATTCAGTTGACAAATAAACATGCATTGAAGCTTCATTACTTTTTATCACATGAATTGTAATTCATTAATCATGTTAATGTGGCACTTCGTTAGAACATTTACAGATGTTAGACAGATATGATTTTAGGTTTACAGTGACATCACTGCATAAACCAAATGTAAAATGAGTATTCAGGTTTTCAAAAGTAGTTTCTTGCATCAATGCATGAAGGGGAAGCTTCCATCATTTACACCAGAATTCTCTACCTCATGATTTTACCACAATAGAAGTGTGGCATTCATCACTCAATGAAGAAACGTATATATTTTTTCTACCCCCCCCCCCCCCCCCCCCCCCCCCAAGATAAATATAATCATATGCTTCACACTATTTGATTTCTTCGATCAATTAATGACACATCCATGGCTTCAAAGACATATCACATATATTTGTTTCTTTATATATATAAAGATTAAAGATTAAATCCGTATCTACATGTTTAATTCAGCAATCTAATCAACTAGTCATAACTGAACAATAAGAATTATTATTACTTTTTCAAAATCATTATTTCAAGATATACCAAAGATGGTGCTGCAATAGATACTTTTAACAAAACGATTTGATTTTGATTTTTTGTGTTTTAACGCCACTTTGAAGCACCGCTTTTGGGCTACTTCGTGGCGGCCAGTTTTTATTGGTGGAGGAACCGGAGTGCCCGGAGAAAACCACCGACCTTCGATAGGAAAACTGACAATCCTAGTCAATTAAGATTGGAGTCGAGTGCACCCGCACGAGCGGGGTTCGAACTCACAACCTCAGTGTTGACTGGCTAGTGATTACAGTAGTAACTACTTAGACCACTCGGCCACCGAGGCCCCTTAACAAAAACGAGAAAGAGGATATCAATCAGACAAACTTTATTGCACATTACAATCCATCACTGGCAATAACACAAAGATATGAGAACACATTACAATCCTTCATTGGCAATTACACAAAGATATGAGAATTACAATATTTTTATGAACAAGTATAATAAACTGTAAATTTATTCATACCATCAATTTATACAACAATGCTGGTACTGATTATCCCCAAAAACATAAAGTCCCCATTATAAGTAGAAACCGCTAAATGCTCCCCTATTATTCATTCAATTCATTATCAATTTGCTTTATATTGTAGAACATTTTCAATATTTAAAGATTATTGTTGGTCATCTCGACCAGATTGATTTTCTCGCTTGAGCAATAATTCAGCCTTCACGCTTAACCTTTGAGTCGAAAAGTCAGACGCTCAATATTTTGAAAATTTAGTTTGATTCTGTTGGCTTGAAGGGAATAATTGTACAAGACAGAGGCAATTTTGCAAGCCAATGCCGTAGGACTTGTGGTTAAGCGTGTGAAGACTGTGACCCGGTACGTCGAAAGTGAGAAAAATCCAGATCACATGACTAATGATAAACTGTTTATTGCTATTTTACCTATGACGACGAATGGCATGTGCACCCTTAGTTTCTAGCAATAAATTTTAATATCACTCTACTGTGCTGAGTCAGTAAGATCAAAGGAAAATTTGGTAAATAGCCATAATATAGATTCTCCAAATTTTATATAAATATTTATGGGATGGACTGACTGACTGACACACAGGTAAAACAGTATACCTCAACTTTTTCTAAAGCATTCATATAAAAATCATTCATTTTAAATATGAAATTTTTTCTAGTATCTGATGACCGATCCAAGTTACATTATGTACAAGTACATCTACCAAAGTCTACCTAAATTATTTTACTAAGAATTCCACTAAAAACGGTGATAGGGGTTGTCTTACAAAAATGTCTCAAAATTGCATTAAGGTTTAGAGTTTTTTTTATCATCCTTGCTTTATTTTCTCATGGAGACTAAAAGCATGTCATATATCAATAAAATTTCATCTTCTGACTACTGGACTCGCCTTAAAAAATTCTTAGAGAGAACCCTGAATTTATAAAATATACACAGAATGGAAACTTTCGTCTGCATCATAAATAATCATGACGGTCAAAGTGTCAACGTATATTTGTTCCGTCTAACAGGTGTTCCACAAAAACTTTGTTATAAACAATGTCATAATATCTGTCCCTGTTGGAACAAATATTCTACATCATTTATTCCGTTAGGAACATATACTGTGATATTCATTCCAATGGAAATAATATTCCAGAATACTTTTTCCTTTTGGAACTTATATTATGAAGGAACTTCTATTCCGTGACAAAAAAACGTGCAATTTAGGTACCCGTACGCTGAGCCCGTACGTTAGTATTACCATTCAAGTATTGTCCTAAATATTTTGGGACCTTCTTGTGATTTTGAGGGATGACATTTTCATCACGAGTGCTCGAAGTGGTAGGGATGAACAGATGGAAATTATTAGGTCACTTTTTCAAGCTTCTTCACATATGATTGATAGCGCGAAGATTAATTATATAAAGATGAAAGTCTCCTGTCGATAATCATTCTGAGGTCTCGTGAATCTTAACCTTCAAGTTACCTTTTTTTAAATATTATAATAAATGTTTCTTCTATTTTGTGTCACGCTATAAACATTATAGATAGCAAGGCGCTTTAATCATTCATCATATATTAGGACAAGTCGTCCAAATATAAGAAAAAACAACTCGTCCCCTACAGTTGTTTTTTTTGTTTTGTTTTTTTTTTTTTTGCGTGAGCCTCAGCCCTCTATTTAGACATCTTTGATATTGAGTGTAACATTCAATTATCAGAGACCTATTAGCCTATATGTTTAATGTATTTTTGTTTTTTGTTTTTATTTAGAAAAAACTTTGACTAGACCTTACACAGAGCTCGACGCAGAGGCTTCGAAATTGTCCTCATGCAAACTGCTATGAACTGATAGTAATAAAACTTCATACAAATTATCATTGATTTATCAACAGGAAACCCTTCAAAGTAACTTGGGCAGACGACTAAACATTGAAAACTGCCAATTTAATTTATAGGCAATAACCCGGCCATGCAGGGCCTCACTAAAAAAAGTCGGCAAACAGATATATGAAAAAGAAGATGTGGTATGATTGCCAATGAAACAATTCTCCACAAGAGACCAAATGACACACAAATAAACAGCTATAGGTAATCGTACGGCCTTTAACAATGACCAAAGTCCAAACCGCATAGTTGAGATGTATTGATAGTAATCAGCGACAAAATATTATTCATCTGTATCGTATGTCCTTAAACCTAGTGCAGGCTGATATCGTTGAAATTATAAAATATAATATTCTGTATCAAAGAATGTAAAAAAGAAGACGTTGGCTTTTCAAGATAATTTACACCTTTTCGCAATTTACTATGGCCTTTCAAATTTAATGCAGTCACATAAAACATTTTTTTGTATATTTTTAACAGACTTGTGTACCCAAAGGTTGTATGCATATATTCGTAAAAAAATCACCGTGGCATCAAAACTGTATCGTTTGCCCTTAACGTCAAGTGGGAAATGTTAAAGCATTTCAGGACGATTTAGCTCTTTAAAATCAATAAACGTATCTCGATCCTTATTACACAATTATCCTATTTTAAGAAATATAAATCTACTATACCTATCAATATATTATAATCATGATCTTTTAGAGATTTTGAAATTTTGAAATTTTTGTTGGATTGATTCCCGGGGAAATTTTAACAGAAAAAAAAATCGATTTAAACTTTTAGCGGAAGGACAAACTCAAAATTTAAGGCCATTTAGACTCATTACTCATCTAACAACTACACATTTTTTCCATTAAATTATGGATTTTTAATCACTAGTAAACATTTTAAATAAATTTGGGTCCTAAAATTTCTAGTATGTAGAAAAAAGGTACAATCATTTTGTGAATGCTGATGGCCTCGAAAAAAGAGTGTTGATAAAAGTCACTTCGACATTAGATGAATGTCCAAAACCTTTTTTGCTCGTCACTTCTTGCCCTTTCTGTAACATGAACGTGGTCATTTTTCCCCTTACGTCTGTGGGATCATTTTCATGGGAAATCAAGATTCTCATAAGGTTATTCGCCGGCCTCTTAAAAGTCAGTAAAACCACACATTAACCTCATCAAAAGACAGTGATTGTATATTATTACGTTTGGTTTTACCTGAAATCAAATGCAACTTCTACAATACTAGACAAGCACAACTTCGACATTCCATAAAACAAACAAAAACAAACAAAAACAAACAAAATTATTGAAATATGATTTAACTTGGACTTGCAATATGCAACTTAAACTTTAATGATGAAAACTTACAAGTAAAAAAGGTTCACCGTGAAATCGTGAAAATGGCAGACGTATTACAAAAAACACCCTGAACATCGGTATGAAAAAAAACTATGGAGTTACATTTAAGCGTGGTCATACATGTTTAAAACAATAAGAAATTATATATACTTTCTCATTTCAGATTCAATAGCTTTCATACTTCAAGTTTAATGTGGATATAACATCGAAAATGCATACAAAAAAACAATTGTATCTGTGTCATCATATTATAGTAGGTGTGTTTGAATAAGAAAATTAAATGTACGCATTTGAATTATCTAACTTAAAAAAAATATTGTCATTTAGACTCTTCACACAAAATTTCGTTAAAAAACGACATGTCCGTTTGAGATGAGAACTCCAACTACACGGATTACTTACAGCGCAGAGCATCTACAATATACCTAATTACTCGATGCAAGCGTAACTTTATTCAAATTTGCTTATTGAAGAAATTATTGAAATAAGGAACAGAGTTCCATGTACCCCGTGTTGCACTTATTCAATATTTCCAAGTGACATAACACTTTTTTAAAAATTTGATCGTCCCCCACTTTATAATTTGTCCGAGATATGGCTGATATTTACCTATAGTATAAGTTTTGTCAAAAATCTTGCAAGAAGAATTGTACCCTTGACAACTCTAACGAGGCCATTAGTTTATGTGAAAGATTTTAACTGATTTAAGTCATTAAAACACTGCGATTCAAGCTTAAATGTGAAACATCTACTAAAAGTATCAAATATGCCAAAACATGTCACTTTTCTGATGTTTTTTGTCAAAAATGAAAGTGGCCGCATCCGTGTTCATCCTCAACCTTTATACCGTATATGTTATGTATTATCACCAAATACAACTTACATTTCAATATTATGAATTAACACAAATGCGGCCACTTTCATTTATAAGATGAAAACCGTCTTAAATTTAACTAAAATGTTAAAATTGTGATGATTTCAGTAATTTAGCATGACTTAATGATGCTAGTTTCCGATATATGTGCATTGTATTGTCAAAAAGAGCCCATATTTATGTAGCAGCAGCATTCTACTTTCCAATAAATAAATTAAAGTTTACATTTTAACATTTTTGTAAAACTGGTATATTCTGGGGCCAAAAAGGGGTCTTACTTGACCTACTTCTTTAATATTTTAAAGAGGTATAAGTCTTATTTTAAGTCGATCATCCACATTTTAGAACTTGTCCGATATATTGTTGATATTTACCTATACACAAGTGGCAGTTTTTTAAAAAAAAAAATCTAGCAAGAATCGTACCAGAGAGCGCTAACAAGACCGGACGGACACCTGGTATTTCCATGTCCCTCCAAACCCGTTAATTGGGAGACAATACATGGGGAATGTGTCCATGGTACTCAGATGATGCCCCGCTTCCACTTCATATAGTAATAAAGGGACATGATTGTAAAACGATCAAAATGACGCCATACAAATTTGTACCCGGTCTGAGTTTTTTGTACAAGTCTCATAGCAATTGGTTTAGGCTAACTCAGATTAGAGAACAAAAACGAAAATTTCAGCAATATTTCCAATTGAAAACAGGTACAACTCATGAATTTTATAAGAAACGCCAATAAATTCAAACTTGATCTTTATATTGTTGCAATAAGCATTGGGTAGTTTCATAACATTTAGATTAGTCAAAATAAAGTTAACGGAAACGAGAAATTGATCAATTTGTATGTTTATATAGGGGCATGACTCAGGAACATACAAAAGTGACGCCACCCATTCTCGACTCGATCTGTATTATGTGGTAATAAGCATTACACATAACTTTCATAACATTTGGTTGAAGTAAACTAAAGTAAGAGAACGAAAACGGAAATTTTCTCAATTTTTTTTCTTTTTTATAAAGGGCATATCTCTAGAACATTTATAGTGACGCCATCAAAATTTGAACTTGAACTGTGTTTTGTTGTAATTATCATAATGCATACGTTTCATAACATTTGGGTGAGGCAAATTAAGTTCATATGTTGTACTGTTATACACCTGTCCCCGGTTAGGGGAAGAGTTATGATTCCGCTAACATGTTTAACTCCGCCACTCTGTATGTATGTGCCTGCCCCAAGTCAAGAGCCTGTAATTCAGTGGTTGTCGTTTGTTGTTGTTACACATTTGTTTTTCGTCATTTTTTGTACATAAATTAGGCCACTAGTTTTCTCGTTTGAATTGTTATACATTTGTCATCTCATTGATAGCCTAGAAAAAAGAGTGTTGATAAGTTGTACTTACGTCTGCGACTTCATTTTCATGGGAAATCAAGATTCTCAAAAGGTTATTCGCTGGCGTCTGTGAATATCAGTTTTTCATAAAAACAGTGAAACCACACATTAACCTCATCAGAAGACAGTGATTGTATATTATTACGTTTGGTTTCTACCTGAAATCAAATGCAACTTCTACAATACTAGACAAGCACAACTTCGACATTCCATAAAACAAACAGAATTATTGAAGTATGATTTAACTTGGACTTGCAACATGCAATTTTCAAAATTCTATAATGACGAAAACGTAAAAAAAATTTTCATCGTGAAACTGTGAAAATGGTAGTAGTATTAAAAAAAAACACAAGATGAATATTGGTATAAAAAAACTATGGAGACATCACCTTTCTCATTTAAGCGTGGTCATACAACAATAACCAATTATATACTTTCTCATTTCAGATTCAATTGCTTTCATATTTCAAGTTTAATGTGGATATAACGTCGAAAATGCATACAAGGAAACCAATTTTATCTGTGTCATAATATTATAGTAGGTGTCTTTGAATAATAAAATAAAATGCATTTGAATTATTTAAATTTAAAAAAAATGCAGTCATTTAGACTGTTAATACAAAATTTCGTTAAAAAACGATATGTGCGTTTGAGATAATTACTCGAACTACACGCATTACTAAAAGCTCAGAAGTAGCCTAACTAGACCTAATTAGGCGATGCAAGCGTAACTTTATTCATATTTGCTCATTGAGGGGATTATTGAAATAAAGAACAATGTCCCCGCGTTGCACTTATTCAATATTTCAAAGTGGCATAATACTTTTTTTTTTAAATTTGATCGTCCACCATTTTAGAACTTGTCAGAAATCTTGCTGATATTAACCTATAGAATAAGTTTTGTCCAAAATCTTGCAAGAATTGTACCATTAACAGTGCTAGCGAGGCCATTTTCTATAAATTTAATATTTCAAAAGGGCATAACTCTTATTTTAAATCGATCGTCCATATTTTAGAACTTATCCGAAATAGACCAAATGCATAAGAACTGGTGTACCACAAGGCTCTATCCTTGGCCCTCTATTATTTATTTTATATATCAATGATTTACCACTAAACATAGAAAACTCATTAATAGATTTATATGCAGAAAATTCTACATTACATGGTAAATGTAATGATGTACTTCAGTTAATTGCTAACCTTCAAATTGATATTCATGTAATTGAAAACTGGTGTTCGCAAAATTGTATGAAACTGAATGATAAAAAGTGTAAATCAATAATTATTGGTTCAAAACAGAGGTTTATTCAACTGGGAACAGTTTAGATATTAATATTTCAGATGAACAAATAGAGAATGTAGATTGTGAAGAAAATCTTGGTTTATATATCGACAAAAACATAAATTGGAATGAGCAAATAGATAAAATGTCATGTTCACTATCAAATAGAATTAATTTATTACAAAAGATAAGAAAAGCATATACGTATTATCTATTTTAACTCTTATATTCTGCTATTGTTTGATTACTGTTGCAATAAATGGGGAAGTTATGAAAGTGGATTAAATAAACTTAATAAGTTAATAATGAAATCTATTAGGTTTATTGTAGAAGCTGGCAGATTGACATCATCAAGTTTAGTGTTTAATAGTTTTAACTGATTTAATCATTAAATGGTATGGTTCCTAACTATTTACAAAAACAAATCAATTTACTGATAATCAAAATTATAATTTACGTTCAACCGATGAAACATTATTAAATCTTCCAAAACCAAAACCAAACGTTTTAAATTAAAAAATTACATATTCAGGTTCTCAAATATGTAACAGTTTACCAAATGAAATAAAAATGAGTATTACACCTTTGTCTTTTATAACAAAATGTTACAAATTTTTCATCAAATGTGCAAATTAATATCCTTTTTCATTATTATCTAACCCCCAAGGGTGACTGGGGAATAGAAGTATGGTCACCATTGGTCTTCCTCCGACCGGCAGTAAAACCCGTGCTAAAGTGGGGCGTCCGTTTGGCTGTGCGGGATGTACAAATATGCAGCCACGTCCGGTCAGATTGGGGACGTTAAATCCGATGCCTCGTGTAAAGAGAGTGCCACGCTCTTTGCACGTTAAGAACCCTTGCGACAACTCTTTGAGGGGTCCGTAGGTGACCTGTTGCAAGGCTAAATTTCTGTCCCTATCCAATATACCCTCATTTCCCGTGGCAGTCTAAATTTCTCCGACCTTAATCCCTTAATCTATTACAGAACCTACCTATTGTATTTATTGTGAACTTGTTCTCGTCCTGAATATGCATGAAATATTTGCCACTGGACGTTAAGCAACCAACAATCAATCAATCAATCATTATTATCTATTGCTAGATACAATTGTATATTGTGTATAATATATCATTATAATACTGAATGTACTTATACATATGTTATTATTATTTTGAAGACTCTCAGGATGATTAGTTTTAACTAATGGGATCATCCTCTTGAAATAAAGATTATTTATTTTTCTATTTATTTTATTTATTTATTGTTTATATTAATCTATACGCTAGTGACAGTCTATAAAAAAATCTGGTAAGAATTGTACCAGAGAGCACTAACAAGACCGGACGGACGCCTCGTATTTCTATGACCCTCGCAACGCGTTACGTGGGGCAATAAATGGGGAATGTGTCCAAGAGACTCAGATGAAGCCCCCACTTCCATTTCATTTAGTTATGAATAGACATGATTGTAGAACGGTCAAAATGACACTTCCCAAATTTATACTAGATCTGAGTTTTGTGTAGAAGTCTCATATCATTTGTTTATGGCTAACTCAATTTTGAGAACAGAAACAAAAAAATCAGTAATTTTTTCCCAATTGAAAACAGGCACAACTCATAAACTATATAAGTAACGCCACCAAATTCAAACTTGATTTTTATATTGTGGCAATAAGCATTGAGTAGTTTCTTGCCATTTAGTTGAGGCAAACTAAAGTTCACGAAAACGAGAAATTCAGCAATTCTTCCATATGTAAAGGGCCATATCTCTAAAACAGTTACAGTTACGCCATCTAAATTGGAACCTGACCTGTGTTTTGTTGTAAGAATCATAGTGTAAAAATTTCATAACATTTGCGTGAGGCAAATTAAGTTGTTATGTTGTACTGCAATACCACTGTCCCCTGTAAGGGGGAGAGTTAGGATTCTGCTAACATGTTTAACGCCGCCACATTCTGTATGTATGTGCCTGCCCCAAGTCAGGAGCCTATAATTCAGTGGTTGTAGTTTGTTGTTACATATTTGTTTTTGTTAATTTTTTGTACAGAAATTAGGCATAACATATTTTCTCGTTTGAATTGTTTTACATTTGTCATCTCATTGATAGCCTCGAAAATAAGTGTTGATAAAAGTCACTTGACACTAGATGAATGTCCAAAACCTTTTATGCTCGTCACTTCTTGGGCTTTCTGTAATATGAACGTGGTAATTTATTTGTACTTACGTCTGCGACTTCATTTTCATGGGAAATCAAGATTCTCAAAAGGTTATTCGCCGGCGTCGGTGAATATCAGTTTTTCAAAAAGTCAGTAAAACCACACATCAAAAGACAGTGATTGTATATTACTACGTTTGGTTTTTCCCTGAAATCAAATGCAACTTCTACAATACTAGACAAGCACAACTTCGACATTCCATAAAACAAACAGAATTATTGAAGTATGATTTAACTTGGACTTGCAACATGCAATTTTAAAAATTCTATAATGACGAAAACGTAAAAAAAAATTAAAACCGTGAAAATGGCAGTAGTATTAAAAAAAACATGGATATAAATAAAAAAAACATGGAGACAACAAAAGTCGAGTACACCTTTTACATTTAAGCGTGGTCATACATGATTCAAACAATAACGAATTACAAACTGATCATTTCAGATTCAATTACTTTCATATTTCAAGCTTAATGTCGATATAATATCGAAAATGCATACAAGCAAACAAACTTTATCTAATAATAAAGTAGGTGTGTTTGAATCTTAATATAGTAGGTGTGTTTGAATCTTAATGTAGTTGATGTGTTTGATTTTAAATGCGTACAAAATAAAATGAACGCATTTAAGTTATCTTACTTCAAAACCAAAAAATGCAGTCATTTACTCCACGCAAAATCTCGTTAAAAACGATATGACCGTTTGAGATAAGAAATCTAACTGCACGCATTACTAACCACTCAGAAGTCGCTACAATAGACCAAGTTATGCGATGAAAGCGTAACTTTATTCAAATTTGCTCATTGAAGAAATCATTGCCCCCCGCGTTGCACTTATTCAATATTTCCAAGTGGCATAACACTTTTCTTTTTTAAAATCGATCGTCCATTATTTCAGAAATTGTCCGGGATAATGATGATATTAACCTATAGTATAAGTTTTGTGAAAAATCTTGCAAGAACTCACGGTACCCTTGACAGCGCTTACGGGTCCATTTTCCATAAATTTAATATTTGAAAGGGGCATAAGTCTTATTTTAAGTCGATCGTAACCAATACACTAGTGTCAGTTTTATAAAAAAAAAAAACAAAAAAAACGCGTTACGTGGAGTCAATAAATGGGGAATATGTCCATGAGATTCAGATGATGTCCCCACTTGTATTTCATATATAAAGGGACATGGTTGAACGACTCAAACTGACGCTACCCTAATTTGCACTCGATTTGAGTTTTGTGTACAAGTCCAATTATCATTTGGTTTAGGCTGAAGTCAGACAACAGAAACAAAAAATTCAACATTTTTCCAATTCAAAAGAGGCACAACTCATGAACTGTATAAGTAACGCCACCAAATTCAAACTTAAGTTGTATATTATGGTAATAAGCAGTGTAGATTCGTAATATTTAGTTGAGGCAAACTGAAGGTGACGAAAACTTGAAATTCATCAATGTTTATGTTCATATAGGGGCATAACTCAGGAAAGCCAAAAGTGACGCCAGCCATTTTCGAACTTGGGTCTGTATTATATGTTAATAAACATCATATAAAAGTTTCATAACATTTGGTTGAGGCAACCCAAAGTAAGAGAATGGAAACGAAGATTATTTTTTCCGTTTGTAATGACGACGCCATCAAAATTCAAAATGAATGTGTTTTGCTGTAATTATCATACTGTATAAGTTACATAACATTTGGTTGAGGCAAATAAAGTTCTTATGTAGTAATGTTTTACCAATGCCCCTGGTTAAGGAGACAGTTGGGATACCGCTAACATGTTTAATCCTGTTACATACAGTATGTATGGGCCTGCCCCAAGTCAGACGACTGTAATTCAGTGGTTGTTTGATGTTGTTACATATTTGTTTTTCGTTCATTTGTTTATAGCAAATTAGGCGTTAGTTTTCGGGTTTGAATTGTTTTACATTTGTCATTTCGGTGGCTTTTAAAACAGACTATGCAGTATGGGCTAATTGTTTATTCTTGAAGGGCGTACGGTGACTAATGGTTGTTAATTTTTTGTGTTATTGGGTATCTTGTGGAGAGTCGTCTCGTTGGCAATCATACCACATCTTTTTAGAAGGGAAACCAAGTTTCGGACGTACAGGGGTAAAACTTGATTCACCACCGCTACAGCAGGGACATACAAAATACTGGTGAAGATATCGGACTATTTTTTCCCAGGTGAGCAAAACTTTTTTGCAAGACTACCAATGGAAACGCCACGTCACAGAATAAAACAAAACGAACACACCCAAGTGTCGACATATGGGGACCTTAAACTTTCTTTAAACCATTTAAAAGTGCAACTTATTACAAGAACTTCTCCAATAAAACTAGTTGTTTATTTACATTGTTTTATAATACCAAAGTTTGCATTATGCAATACTCAATACGGTAAAAAAATAAAAGAGTAAACATCAACAGACCCCAATAAGTTTTGTTACGCACATTCGAGACCATGTTTTACTGAAATAAAACCCTGAATCAGCATGAAATTCCTGTTCTCAACATTTTCGGTCGGACTATAAAAAGAAAATTTCCCTCCTCAAAGCACATTTCAACGACACCATGCCACCCAAAAGACAAGCCGCTATAGCAGTAGGGAAATGTGCTCCAGCAGTGAAAGCTCCACCAGAAAAAAGAATGAAACGAGCAAGTCTTTTACAATTTATTCAGTGTAAAATTCATTCAAAAGAATGTAATTACTGTTTTTAAATGTTTCTTTTAAACTTGCAAATCTTTAAATATCGCTACTGCATTTTGTAAAAATATTCGATAGATCATAAATATTCGAGCAGAGTATCATGAATTTTATCTTTAAATTTTTGTAAGTTTCGGCTGTATGTCGAGTGAATTCAGTTTTCCATATTCTGTGGTACTTTAACGTGGCGAAAATATTTTCTTTATCCTACAATTGTCAACATTATATCCGTCCCAAAATACGATTTTCTTGAATAAAGAGACAGAAAAATCTAAAAAGGTCTTCATTTAAAAAAAAAAACAATTTCGTCGTCTGCAAGGTGGATTGATGAGCTCTTATAGACTAAAGGACTAATCTAAAGAGGATTTTAAAGTTGAAATAATTTCATTAAAGGTTATTTGATTCATTAGTCAGACCTGTATTAACTTAAACCCCTCCAAGAGTGACTGGGGAATAGAATATAAAATTGAGAATGGAAACGGGGAATGTGTCAAAGAGACAACAACCCGACCATAGAGCAGACAACAGCAACCAATGGGTCTTCAATGCAATGAAACTCCCGCACCCGGAGGCGTCCTTCCTCTGGCCCCTAAACAAATATGTATACTAGTTCAGTGATAATGGACGTCATACTAAACTCCAAATTATACACAAGAAACTAAAATTACAAATGATACAAGACTAACAAAGGCCAGAGGCTTCTGACTTGGGACAGGCGCTAAAATGCAGCGGGGTTAAACATGTTTTTTGAGATCTCAACCCTCCCCCTATACCTCTAGCCAATGTAGAAAAAACAAACGTACAACAGTACGCACAGTAAAACTCAGTTTAAGAGAAGTCCGAGTCCGATGTCAGAATAGGAAACCAAAGAAAATACACAAAATGACAATAATACATAAATAACAACAGACTACTAGCAGTTACTGACATGCCAGATCCAGACCTCAATTAAACTGATTGAAAGATTATGTCTTCATCATATGAATATCAGGCACAATCCCTCCTATTAGGGGTTTAGTATTATACCATCATAAAATATATGAGAAGAACATAACCCGTGTCATGCCAACAACTGGTTTTGGATTAATATGTTTAATTCCGATGCAAAGACCCTATAAGTGAATCAATATTAAAGCCAACATATGCAATCTTTAATGACCTGACAACAATATCGTAACTATATCCTTTCTAAATAAGTCTGTTTAAAGGTTTTGTTAGATTTTGAGGTGAATACTGACATTTTTGTGCTTTGTAAAGAATATTACCATAAAAGATTGGATGTGAAATACCCGAACGTATAAGATGTCTGCATGTTGAGTTATATTTACGAATGATGTCCTTATACCGATGACAAAATTTAGTAAATGTTTTGACTAAAAAACTGATATCGAAAACCCTGGTGTAATAATTTTTCAGTAAAACATAAATTTCTTTCGCTAAAATCTAATACGTTGTTACATACACGAGCGAATGGTACAAGTTGAGATATATAAACACCATACGATGGTGACAAGGGAACGTCACCATCTAAAAATGGATAATTAACGATAGGAAATGAAAAATCATCTCTTTAATCATAACTTTTTGTATTAAGCTTCCCGTTAATGATATAGATATCAAGATCGAGGAAAGGACAGTGGTCATTGTAAGTATTAGCTTTATTTAAAGTAAGTTCAACAGGATAAATGTCTTTAGTATACAAGTATGGTCACCATTGGTCTTCCTCCGACCGGCAGTAAAACCCTTGCTAAAGTGGGGCGTCCGTTTGGCTGTGCGGGATGTACAAATTTGCAGCCACGTCCGGTCAGAATGGGGACGTTAAATCCGATGCCTCGTGTAAAGAGAGTGCCACGCCCTTTGCACGTTAAGAACCCTTGCAACAACTCTTGGAGGGGTCCGTAGGTGGCCTGTTGCAAGGCTAAATGTCTGTCCCTATCAAGTTTTCCCTCATTTTCCAGTGGCAGTCTAAATTTCCCCGACCTTAATCCCGGACGGCCTCTATTAGAGGACCTACCTATTGTATTAATTGTTAATTTGTTCTCGTCCTGATTATGCATGAAATATTTGCCACTGGAAGTGAAGCAACCAACAATCAATCAATAGAAAAACAATAGGGTTCTAGATATTGATGAAGACTAACTGTAATAAGTTTGATCGAAATGCATTGATAAATGTTGATTGTAGAGCGTCCAAAAGAAATATAAGATGATTTTGAATTGAAGGTTTAAACGGGTGACCCTTCGACCTTGAAAATCAATAGTAATTCAGATATTGATGAATAATAACCCTACATCAAGTTTGGTCAAAATACATTGATAAATATTTATTCTAGAGAGTCCACAAGAAATGGGGGCCTCGGTGGCCGAGTGGTCTAAGTAGTTACTACTGTAATCACTAGCCAGTCAACACTGAGGTTGTGAGTTCGAACCCCGCTCGTGCGGGTGCACTCGACTCCAATCTTAATTGACTAGGATTGTCAGTTTTCCTATCGAAGGTCGGTGGTTTTCTCCGGGCGCTCCGGCTTCCTCCACCAATTAAAACTGGCCGCCACGAAATAGCCCAAAAGCGGTGCTTAAAAGTGGCGTTAAAACACCAAAAATCAATCAATCAATCCACAAGAAATGTTTCTGAATGACCGACGGACGGACAAACTACATGTATCTTATTATAGTAACTTTTATACATTAAAAATAATTAATACACAATTCATCAAACTAGAAAATTCAAGAAGCAACAGTAAACTGCACTTTGTAACTGAACCTCACTGGTAACCCTATGTTCATAATTACTTTTGCAAGTTCACACAAATCTCTTTATGGACAATAAGACCTCTAGGGAATTTGGGCGGACATCAGGATTAAACCTGACACAGTCTCTAAGAATAGTATTCATTGGTTCTGGAATTTTCGGGAGTGCCAATGCGCGAGTTGGTTCTCCTTTTTGTAGCATTATTTTAATTTCCTCATACGAGTCAAGTTCACCCCAGGCATCTTCTTCTGCAAAAAACTCAATCAGTGATATGCCTATTGCCCAAATATCTCCCTTTACAGTTGAATTTTTACCTTCTAGAAGTATTTCTGGTGCCCTATATCCTGGTGTTCCCGGTTGTCCCAAGATTTGTCAAGGAGTAGGATGTGTAACTTTTGACGCGACTAACGCCTAGATCACATAATTTTGTAATATATGATTGACCATCAATAAGAATGTTTGCTGGCTTGATATCTCTGTGGAATATTGCCTTTTCTAAACCATGCAAATAGCTTACTGCGTGCAAACATTGCATGCTAATGAATAGTTTGTTTGACAAATTTAAATTTGAATTATCTTTTTGTCTCCTCGTCGAAAATAAGATCTTCCATATTGAAACCATTGATGAATTCAGTTACTAAATTAACACCATGACAATCATATGCAACTGTCATTAACTGAACAATATTTGGAATATCTGATATTACAATAAATTTTTATTTCCTCATCAACCATGGTTTTAATTTTACTTTGACATCTCTTTTTTAACTCTATGACCTTGATGGCAACAGTCGAAGCAATCCATGTTGCAAAAGCTCCCTTTCCTATCTCGTGTGATGTACTGAAAATTACTTCTGCTAACGGAATAATTGGAAACAGAAGAAACTCCTTCTAACATCTGTGTAGTGCTGGATGCTGTTTGTGTATGAGTTTTACTCTTTGCATCATATACTATAACTTCTGATTTTTCCTTCTCCTTCCTTTTCAACCGCACATTAATATCTTCCAGCCTCGCCTATTCTTATAAGGGTGTGTTCAAACCCACTTTTGATAAGAATGCTATCTTTAAACAATCTATGTTTTAGTTGTCTGCTCTCATGGTCCTTGCAGATAACTCCAATAACTAGTTCGTCATCATCATATCCAATTATATCCTTCGTACCATGAGTAATTGTGCGTTACATATCAGCTGCTTGAGGAAAAACAAAATGCATCTTTTCTTCATTTTGTTGGAATCTGTGTTCTTGAGTGTCCATCCCTACCACTGTTTCCTTTAGAATATTCGTAGACTGTACTTCTGTGTCAAGGTAAACTTTTTCATCATTTTTAATATATTTAACTTTAAAGTCATGATCTAATGAATCAGTGTCATCCCATGACCTATGAAGTTCTCCTGTTTCACCAGAGAGTAAAAGTAGTTCCAAGGCTTCTTTCCTGTCGGTAACAGTTACCATTGAAACGGAATCCCAGTGTACCGGATGCTTTTCTTTTGTATACCTAATGTAAATATTCGAAATATCCTGGTCACTTCTAATTTTGTTGCTCTTGTTTTGGGAAGATTTTGCTTCATTCTTTTCAGGGTGGTACATATTTAAAATAGTGAAAAACTATTTCAAACAAAACAAGGAAAACATTGAATTGCAGGTTGAAAAATAACACGAAAGAACATTTTGAGAGCACATAAAATAAGTTTGTACTGCCAACGACAAAATTATTTTTAATTTACCTGTGTCACGACGTCTGGCAAAATGTGAAAACACAAAAATTCTAAACGGAATGTCCCTTGTCTAAAGGTAAAATAAACAGCTAAGCACATCATACCCAGCAGACATTAGACGTTGTATATACGTCATTTAGACGTTGGACCCTGACGTTGCACCTACGTTAGGTTTTGGTTGTACATGATAGTTTTTAGACGTCAAAATCTGACGTCCAGCCGACGTCGTGATAAACGTCTATACAACGTCAGTACAACGTTGTTACAACATCAGATCTACTAGCAAGATGAACCCTGTAAAAAGTTCAATGTCGGTTCAACGTCTATCCAACGTCAAAACAACCTTCATTTAAACTCTTTAAATATACTTAGATGTCAGTACGACGTCTATTCAACGTAATAACAACCACCAATAAACCTCTTTAAATATGCTCAGATGTCAGTACAACGTCTTTTTAACGTAATAACCACCACCCCCTAAACCTCTCTAAATATGCTCATATGTCAGTACAACGTCTATATAACGTAATAACAACCACCATTAAATCTCTTTAATATGCTAAGATGTCTTCACATCATTCTTAAATAATAAAGTACTGATCAAAGTACTTAAGTTGGTCAAGAAGAGGTCAATCAAACATAATTCAAACTAGTAAACGTCCTAAATAAGTGCTTGAACATTAGAAAATCGTTCTATATATCAAATTCTGGAAACCTTATGTTGAGTGCTTGTGAGAATGTCACCACAACTACCTTGTACATTAATCTGATGTTATACATATATAAAAAAAATCATCAAAAATCAAAAACATATACATATTTAATATGGGATTATTTAAACATTTAAAACATCAATGTCTATTATCAGCTCCATCTCTATTATTGGCATCTCCGTTTCCATTATTGGCCGCTCCATTTGCATTGTTGGCCGCTCCATTTCCATTGTTGGTCGCTACTATTCCTGCTGCTGCATCAGCTTTTTTCTTACGCCCATATCCTCCCATTCTGTCAGGTGCATACTTCAGGTATGCTGATTGATTGATTGATTGTTGGTTGCTTAACGTCCAGTGGCAAATATTTCATGCATATTCAGGACGAGAACAAGTTCACAATAAATACAATAGGTAGGTTCTGTAATAGATTAAGGGATTAAGGTCGGAGAAATTTAGACTGCCACGGGAAATGAGGGCATATTGGATAGGGACAGAAATTTAGCCTTGCAACAGGTCACCTACGGACCCCTCAAAGAGTTGTTGCAAGGGTTCTTAACGTGCAAAGAGCGTGGCACTCTCTTTACACGAGG
Organism: Mytilus californianus; assembly: GCF_021869535.1. NCBI lineage: Eukaryota > Metazoa > Mollusca > Bivalvia > Mytilida > Mytilidae > Mytilus > Mytilus californianus. The sequence goes on from NW_026262672.1 coordinate 4,796,445, forward strand.
CATCGGATTTAACGTCCCCATTCTGACCGGACGTGGCTGCAAATTTGTACATCCCGCACAGCCAAACGGACGCCCCACTTTAGCACGGGTTTTACTGCCGGTCGGAGGAAGACCAATGGTGACCATACTTCTATTCCCCAGTCACCCTTGGGGGTTCAGGTATGCTGCAGTCACCTGAAGAATGTTATGTTCAGTTACTGGAAACAGATTCTTGGCAGTTTCTGGAATAAAAAATATAAATTTTTGTGAAACCAGACAGTGTTAAAATCAAGAATTTGTCAATTTTCATTCAAATGACAAATATAAAGTAAACATTCAGAATAATCTTGAGAGAAACAACTTCATATTTTTTCTCTATATTTAAAAAATTATGAATTAAATAAATCAAAGCTTTAAAATAAACCAATTTGTCTATTTCTTGCTCAAGGGTTGAAAATATCTCATTTTTTTAAAACTTAAATAGCACAGAGACATGTTTTATTATTTTTTTTTTTAAATTACCCAAAATCACAACTAGAGGCTCTCAAGAGCCTGTGTCGCTCACCTGTATTTACTGATGCTTTGGAAATCATGTAAAATAAGGTTCAAATCATAATTAATGGTATTAGATATAAGTTATTATAATGATATCTAAGATAAAAACAAAAAACTGCAAAATTTCTGTAAAATTACTAACTCAGGGGCAGCAACCCAACAACGGGTTGTCGGATTCGTCTGAAAATTTCAGGACAGATAAATCTAAATCTGATGAACCTTTTTGCCACCTGTCAGATTAGCTGCTTTAGTTTCAGCGATATATACCAAAAATTGCATTTTACCCCTATGTTCTATTTTTAACCATGTAGGCCATGATGGTTGGAAGGCGGGGTCATCGGACAAATTTTTTACGTATATATGGATTATATGTAGTGGACTACTAATGGAATAATTTGTTTTTCTTTTCTTTTGATTTGTTTTGTTGTAGTAATTCAGTACGGTCAATTGATAAAGCATCAGTAATACTATCATCTATTTCAACGTTATCATAACCCCTATCTAATAATTTCACTTTGAATTTAGTTAGATTGTTTATTAATTTGTTATGGTCACTTGTGTTTCTAATTTGCCGTATTGCTTCACCTTTAATAAATCCTCTGAATACATGCTGTGAGTGACAGCTATTTCTGTGTAGAAACAGATAAGAATTGGTTTCTTTAAAATGTATTTCAAGGTCAAGAATGCCATGTGTTGTAAATCTTTGACCTTTAATTACATCAACATCTAAGAACGACATTTTATCGTTTGAGATTTCACAAGTGAACTTTAATAAGGGGTTAAATTATTTGCTAGATGAAACAAATCTATAATTTCATCTGATGTCCCATCATATATTATGAATCCATCGTCTCTATATCTGCCATGATAAAATATTTTGTCTTTATGTTGAAATGCAGAAATAATTTGGTTCATTATTTCAAACATAAGTATGTCACAGATTTCCGGTGAAGGAACTGCACCAATTGCCGTACCTACTATTTGTTTATAAATTTTTCCATCAAATTCAAACACATTGTTTTCTAAAATGATTCTCAACAAATGTATTAATACATGGACCGGCGGAGCACCGACTTTGAAGTTTGATTTGTCAAAACTGTCATAGGCTCGTTCAACCGCACTCAATAACGCTTCTTGAGGTAGATTAGTAAACATCTGTGTTATATCATACGAAACCAACAGGCTATTTTCCATAGGCTTTAATTTCTCAATGATATTAATGAACGATGTAGTATCTTTTATATATTTAGATAGTTTTTGAACTATTGGTATAAGAAAATAGTCAACATAATGACCTATAAGTTCAGTTACAGAACCACACTGTGATATAATTGGTCTGCCAGGTGGAATTATATTTAATTCATTTAATCCATCATGTTGTATTTGTTGAAACGTCTCAGTTTCAAGACGGTGAATTTTTTGGAGAATATAAATTCTCCCTTAACGTGCATCTCTTAATTTTTGACCATTTGTTAAAAATTTGAATGATATATTGTCGAGTATGCCTTGGTCGTATAATGATTTAACATACTCAATGACCTGGATTTTCAGTTCTGCCATGTTAAATGAATCTAATTGGCAGTAATGTTGAGTATTTAGTTGTCTTGTGACTTCTGCTATGTAGTCTAGCCTGTCTAAAATAACACAATTTGAATTTTTATCTGCCTTTTTTAGTACTATTTTTTCATCATTTTTCAAATTGCGTAGCGCTATTCTTTCGCCCTAAGTAAGATTGTTTTTTACATTTTTTTTTATATGTAGAAAAGACAATTCAAGCTTTGTTAAATCTATATAATTTTCCAACGTATGGCACGTAGAGGCAGTTTATATCCTGTATTGCTACGAAATGGATGAAGGTAAGTTTTTTTCTTGACTGAACATATACCGACATCGTAGTTTTCTAGCAAATTCATTGTAGTCTTTTAGTATAGACATTTTTGCATTTTTGCTTGATGGCGTAGGTAGAAATTTCAAGCCTTTCGCCAACAGGATATATTCCTGATTTGATAATCTGCGTTTTGATAGATTAATTACATGCTTTTTCGCATGTGCAGTTCTTTGCTGCATATTATATTCATTCCGTTCTCTTTTATTGAAGAATCGGATTTTTTGCTTTTTAGCATTTCTATTAAAACGACGTGCCATTTTTGAGTTACTTTGACAGAAAGTTGTCTCATTGGCACTCATACCATCCTTATCTTCTTATTTATATTTTTTTAATATATGTACATGTACATGTATAATGATTTAAATTCAGATAAGTAGCAGATGCAGTTCAGATTTATTTTCCTTGGAAGACAAAATGTAATAACAATAACTACGAAAAATTGTCCTGTGGGTGGACCATAACATAACCTGGGACAGTGGTGTAACAGTACAACATAAGAACGAGCTATAAAAATCAGTTGAAAGAGGCTTAACTCATCAGATGGATAAAAATACAAATACATTGTACTACAATTACAAGTGGACGTGACCAAACAACAAAAAGACACTAAGTACGGATCTGAGAGTACTCGCAGTTATACTGACAGCTATATCTAAGCCACTAACAACTAAGACTAAATTATCAATATTTGTTTGTTTATATTAATCAATCGTTCTGATTTTATTAAAATTCAAGTATTATAAAACTATTTAATGACCTTTGTATTACTTCCCTTAGAGGACACCTAGCATTCCTACAAACAATTTCCTGGGTTTGGCTAGGACGATAGGTCTGGGTCTGATCATTTGTTTTCGTTTCAGTACTTTTAAACAAGGCCTTTAATATAGCTTTTGTTTCACCCATGTACCCTTTTGTTTTTATAATATTCAAGGCTTTCAACACCATAACTAAAGCTGAACTGCATGGTTGATTGACCTTTTGCACCGCCACATCTCCTTCTCGTTTTGTTTTTAAAGCCTTCCAAAATTCTCTGTTTACCAGAGGTACATATCAAAAATCAAATGACCATTCGTGAATGCTTGACTATTTTAATCATAATAATAAAATTAAGATAACCGTTGATTTATATCAACGCTTGTCTCAAAAATATTATCTTTCAAAATATAGATCTACATTTTTGCTTCATTTTGTACTTTCAATCTTATCTTATATCTACACAGTACTGCAGTACAATATTTATATCTGAAAATATACCTCCTCATACAATGGTGTACACCAGTATTTGGTCTATCATGCAGGAATAAAGGATCTAAAACATCATACTGCTTATGCTGGTCTGAAGTAGCAACATTCATTCTCATGCACCTGAAAATATGAAAAGTAAATGCTTAAATTAAATTAAATAAATCAAAATTTTATAAACAGTCAATCAATTCATCATCTAACATTTATGAATATTACACAAATAAAACGAAGACGGTTTCTAGAACCAAAAAAAAAAAAGAAGTTATAAACCTAAATATTGGTGTACTATAAAATAGAAGTTTCAAGATATTTGATTTAGTTCACTCAACAGCTGACTAAGAGATCTAGCTTTTTCTTGTCGAGATATTCATACTTCAATGCCAAATTCTGTCTTTCAATTCCATGTTCGTATTAACAGATACGTTGAACCTTTCCTGCCTGTGTCCTCAAACCAAACGCTGAAAATTAAAATATAAAGGATATAATGATATATACCAACTTAAATAAATTTCAATGGGTGAAAGGCATAAAATCCCAATATGTTAAAACATTTTAAACAGTTGTCTCATTTAGTATATCATATTACTACTACAATGAATTTTTTGTACATCAGTAATATAATTTTAATTTTTGGGCTGTTTATACTTTAATATGAGTTATGATAATAACCAATGGTCAACTTAAATTGTCAACATTTAAGGCAATTGAATTTTGGTTATCTTTTTCAAAACATACAACATTTCCCTAATCTCTAACGACTTACTTCTGTATGTATGTATGTTATCATGTTTTAACAACAAATACCCCCGAAGAGTGACTGGGGAATAGAAGTATGGTCAGCATTGATGTACAAATTTGCAGCCACGTCCGGTCAGAATGGGGACGTTAAATCCGATGCCTCGTGTAAAGAGAGTGCCACTCTCGTTTCACGTTAAGAAATCTTGCGACAACTCTTTGAGGGGTCCGTAGGTGACCTGTTGCAAGGCTAAATTTCTTGTCCCTATCCAACATCCTCTCATTTCCCGTGGCAGTTTAAATTTCTCCGACCTAAATCCCGGAAACCCCTATTACAGAACCTACCTATTGTATTTATTGTTAATTTGTTCTCGTCCTGAATATGCATGAAATATTTGCCACTGGACGTTAAGCAACCAACAATCAATCAATCAATCAATCTTTTTCTAACTCGAAGTCCTCATCTAACATTTTATCTAGGGGACAACCAACGTCTTGTTCGTCTTGTTCCATTTCATCTTCAGATATATCTGACAGTTTTGGCATATCAGTCTTAACGGACATTTTTTGTGACCGCATTTTAGCTTTACTCGGATGTTTGCCAACTATGCAGTACTCTGACAGTAGGCTATATATTTCAAATAAAATTACGTTTTTTCCACAAAACTATTTTGAGGTAATTTCTGGTTTTATTTTAACCAACTTGGTAACAGAGAAGCAGAATTGTCACGGGCTTGTTTCTCAAGGCTTGTAAATATTCATCAAGCATTGTTCTGCTAAATAATGGTTCAGCTTTAGTTAGATGTTTTCAAATACTATCTTTTTCACAGCTATCAAAGTATCTTAAAATTGACCTATATAAACCGTCATTGCAGGTAGAAAATATAATGACGAATTTGAGACTAATGATTTGTTCAACTAAGACTTATAGCTGACATACATGCTTGGTTCTATCCAAATATCAATTTGTTAGACCACTTTTAAAATACAATCTTTATGACTTATTGACCTTTTTCAGGAAAGAGTTTCTCGTTTGACGGAGGAAGACCTGAGGGGACTTGTGAGTACCATTGCCAGACAACACCCTGGGTTTGTCTTTGATGTCCTGGACAAAGACGACACTCAACAAGGTGGGCATCATCCTTCGCCCAACAGTTCAGTCCCTGACTGGTGTACCTGCACCAACTGTAGGGAGATGCCAACTGAGGCGGACAAACGGTGTTGTGGCAGAACAAGTCTGAACTGCTACTCCTGGATACCAGGACGTACCCAATTCATGACAAGTTATTATATTACAGCAGCTGACTAATGTGGCAAAATTGATGTTCTTGTTCATTTTTTACTTCTAGTCCTTTAATATTGTTTCAAAAATTTATAAAGAAAATATTTATTTTCTATTACAAAAATAGAGGTGGAAGACCTCTTTCTGTACTATCCTGTTTATGGGAAAGGGGTTTTAAAATCATCACACAAGTAAATAGTGGCTTTTGTTCTGTCATTCTAATCAGAGAATAACCAATCATTTGACAATGTTTAAATGTTTAAATTAACTGTAGTGACCTTTCTTCAGTATACAAAATCATTATTAACTGTTTATGTAATGTATGACGATGATAAGAAATACAATTAGCATAAATATTTCTTTTTTCAGGAATTCTTCTTGATAGTTTTAGATGAGGCAGTGCTTGCTGTGGCAAGAAGGCTTCGGGAGGAGTTACTTGTCATGCCTCAGAATGAGGACTTTAATAGGTCTAATCGCTTTGCAGCATATAGGCAATATATTGTCTGGGTACATGGCAGACTAGGGACAGGAGATCGTCGAGTGATCCCAAGCTGCTGTGTGTGGATGATCTGGGATAAATATCCCAATCCATTTTGACAATATAAAGGTTTTGTAGGGGGAGGTATAATTAAATGTGAAATAAACCAACATGTTTTTATTTTTACTTTAAAGTCAGGAATAGTGTTCGTAGTGGGTATTCCCATGTGTTGTCAGAATTTAAAATGATAATTCTGGAATTTCTGTTTTTATTTGTTACCTTAGGTGATGTGCTGTCTTCATGTCATTGTCTCATAACCATTTTTTTACATTCAACATATGACACATAAATATGTGATAAAAGTGAATATTGAAATGATTTATACTTCATTTGAACTCTGGTGGATAGTTGTCTCAATGGCAATCATACAACATCTTCATCTTGTTTTAAGCTCAACTTTTTTAAATAGACACGATTGATTGATTGATTGTTAGTTGCTTAACGTCCAGTGGCAAATATTTCAGGACGAGAACAAGCTCACAATAAATACAATAGGTAGGTTCTGTAATAGATTAAGGTCGGAGAAATTTAGACTGCCACGGGAAATGAGGGTATATTGGAAAGGGACAGAAATTTAGCCTTGCAAAAGGTCACCTACGGACCCCTCAAAAAGTTGTTGCAAGGGTTCTTAACGTGCAAAGAGCGTGGCACTCTCTGTACACGAGGCATCGGATTTAACGTCCCCATTCTGACCGGACGTGGCTGCAAATTTGTACATCCCGCACAGCCAAACGGACGCCCCACTTTAGCACGGGTTTTACTGCCGGTCGGAGGAAGACCAATGGTGACCATACTTCTATTCCCCAGTCACCCTTGGGGGGGGGTAATAGACACGAAGTCTAATCAAATATAAAAAAAAATCAAAGTTATAATATTTTATTACCCCTCAGCAGTCCAGTAGTCGCCACAATGAATGTCTCTTCTTGTTGGACAGTACCAGTACCAAATATGCAGATAACTGCCACCTACAAATATAAACATGATTGTGTCTTTAAACAATTCTAGAACATTGTTAATTCAAAAATTCAGAAATTAGATTTAGAGGTATCATAGTAGCATTCATGGCTAACTTCAAATATTTCAGATCATCAGTTTACAAATATATGCCAAATTTGAGTACAATGTCATGCAAGTGATTTTTTAAAATTAATATTGCCATCAATTTCCACATTGCAATGTTGTTTGCAGATTTTTAAACATAGATTTTTGGTATGATAGTCACTATGATCTGACTAATGGTTCTGCCATTAAATTCAATAGTGGGGATAGGCAAAATGGAGGAGGGGTGTTTCTGTGAGTAATAAATTTAAAAAGTAAGTTAATTTGCACCCCCCCCCCCTTTTCTCTCATTTAGTGCCTCTACCTACTCAGGCTATGAGTTGTCTTTTGTTTGTCTTTTTTTTGGAGGAGCTGGTGTTATCTCTGGTACCGTCCAATAATTTAGGCAATTTCTGCTATCCTTTTTTTTGTATAGTGGACAAATCATACAAACCTTAAAGAACCATCTCTGTTCTTCATTACTTCTCGTTCTGCATGGGCATTATGGTCTATAGCTGCCAACCTGTTCCTTGCTCAATACACTGGTGGACTGTAAGAGTGTCTCTTGGAGGCATACATTAGAATAAGATTCTGAAAGTTTTCTAACTCTGATGTGCTCCTAAAATGCAAAAAAAAGGCAATATGACAATGTTGTCATTATGAAAGAACATTTACAAATAAAATTATCAATACTATGTAAAAACAATAAAAAATGTCGTAGAGAACTATTACAGAAAATGCATCCGTACATTTATATCAGCTTTCCATCAAAAATATAACACTTGACCTACATCAAAGGATTATGAAATTTAGGTGACAGTGGCTTGGTTGTTTTCTATTGTGGAGGAAGTTATGATATATAAGATAGTTTACGTACAGACAGTTTAGGTAGTATGGTATGTTGTTAATCACCCCAAGGTTGACTTGGGAATAGAAGTATGGTCACCATTGGTCTTCCTCCGACCGGCAGTAAACCCCTTACTAAAGTGGGGCGTCCGTTTGGCTGTGCGGGATGTACAAATTTGCAGCCACGTCCGGTCAGAATGGGGACGTTAAATCCGATGCCTCGTGTAAAGAGAGTGTCACGCTCTTTGCACGTTAAGAACCCTTGCAACAACTCTTTGAGGGGTCCGTAGGTGACCTGTTGCAAGACTAAATTTCTGTCCCTATCCAATATACCCTTATTTCCCGTGGCAGTCTAAATTTCTCCGACCTCAATCCTGGACGCCTCTATTACAGAACCTTATATTATTGACATTGCAATGCTTCCTTCGAATATCAGCAAAGTCAATACAATTAATTAAAACATGTGTATTACATTGGTTGCAATGAATTACATTGATTTCCCAGTGAAATAAAAACCGATAATTTCACATGTGAAATAAAAGTGGTTATTTCACTCCTCTGACGTCATACAACAATAGGCGTTGTCAAGACGTCGATAACGTCGGATCAAAACAAATTGTGAATGCGAAGAAAAAGATATAGTTCCTTACATTTTCTACTTTAATTTCATAAAAAAAAAGCCATTTGTCAATGTAATAAAAAGAATAACTAATCATAGAATTCAAATATCGAAAAATATTCAACTCGTGACCGAACAACACTGATAATTAACTCATGCGCTACGCGCATTCGTGAATTAATGTGTTGTTCGGTCACTCGTTGAATATTTTTCTCTATTTGAATTCTTCGGTTAGTTATTCTATAATTAATAGTATACATTGTGGTTCATCTTCATTTTAAAATTGATTTATCTACACAATGGTGTATAACACGCCTACCTAGTAAGATATGAGAATCATTGTATATTTGTATGGTAGTCATGAGACTTGTACAGCAACCTGACATGAAGAAGTCTACAATTACAAAATCTTCATACTTGATAGAATTGCATCAATAACTGCTTTTAAGTTAAATTTTTTTTTATATTTATTTTTAAGATGAAAAGGAAAAGAAAACCTTAGAAAAAAATCTGAAAGGCACAGAATTCAGCAGCTTAGTGGAAAAGTATGCAAATGAAAAAAAAAGACACACTTCAGATACCAATGACGGAAGGATAGAACGGCTTGATGGTCAAAAAGAAACAACAGCTCAGACACCACGTCGGTCCCCAAGGAAAAAACAATCTGCTAAAAATTTCAAACCAAAGCCCCAAGAATGGTTCATCAAAGCCCCAAGAATGGTTCATCAAAGAAGAAAACAATGAAAAACGAAAGTGAAAATGAAGAGGTAATTATTAATGATAAGATGCATTGTAAGGTAAATTAAAGTAATTCATTTTTGAATGTTTATACTTTATGATTATTAAGGTTAATCTTGTTTTTAGGTTAATTTTTGCAATTTAATTGTCTTTATTGATTGCCGATTGATGTACTCACTAATTAACAAACAGACATTTTATATATGTAGCTATGGGCTGGATCCTTTTTTGTCCAATATCACTCGCACACATATTTCTGTTTACATATTAAATCCATGTTCCTCATCTTGAGGAACATAATTACGGTACATTAATGATATTAAACTGCAATATTTCGACTCTATTTATTTTTTAAAATGCATTTAAGGAAAAAGGCTAGCACTGAAAAATTGCTTAAATCATACTAATTGGTGAATTTATGAATTATGGTGCAAATTTTATGTTTTTTCAGAATAATTTAAAGGATGTTGGAGAAGACATCAGCATTACAGAATTGAGAAATTCAATGCCATCTACGACCTCTGCTTTCACTCCTGTTGTCAGACCGACTGCTGTTAAGTAAGTTTACATATAACCTTTTTTTAACATTTTTTTTTATGATATTATGAAATCAACACACATATACAGAAAAGACGTAAAAAGTCTCCAATAAGGTGTTGATGACTTACAAATGTACATATTGTCTTGTTAGCAAGAACATCATTTATATAGACACAATCCAAACATACAAAATATGTTCGTATCAAAGTTTTGAATAAGAGTTTTACTTCCCCGTTTATCAGTAATTCAAAATGGCTATTAATTAAAGTGTATATAGAAACCCTATTCAATATAAATTGTACTTTGCTCTTCTTTGATAAATGCAGTTAGTGAGAAATCCCTAAAGCTGAGGATTCTTATCGTTTCATTTAGTTCATTGAGTTAACCTGCTGTAAAATTTTAGAACTATGTGTATTTAAACTAATTGTTTTAGTATGAGCAAATAATATTGATAGCATGCACTTTATTTTTGAACAAATCATAATAAATGAGCTGAAACTGCCTGTTGATTCATTAAGGATGTATTCTTTTGACGTTTCAATCTCGTTTCAATCTCGTTCTGAAATTATTTCCAAAACATGTGATACAAGTGGAAAATATCAATGAATTTGAAAAATGTTATAATCAAACTTAAATCTGTGAAAGAATTGTGTATTTACAATAAGTAGTTTTTGAGTAATAGATTTTTCAAATTTTATTACCAATCAAGTCAGTTTTTTTTAGCAAAAATTTTAAGAAAATGGGTGAAGGGTACACGAAAGGATTTTATCAGAAACATGTACATCCCATATCCCTTTTTTCTTTTCCAATTTCTTAGATATGTATTTTTTCAATCATTTATAATAAAGAAGTTGAAATAATATGCATTTTGTTCCTTAAACAGAGAAAAAAATCACAAATTTACAAAATTGACAGCATGGTAAATTTGACACGAAAAAGCATCAAAATATGATAAAACTTTCTTATATTAACACCTATAGTTTTTTTTAAGTAAAATTTATTCAGATTGGTCCACTTCATCTTTATTGAAAGTATGGAAAAAAGTTAAATTGTGGATAATAGCCCAAAAATGGGAAAATCATCAAAATTGGGTACTTTCAACGGGCCGTAGCAAAAAAAGAGGTGCACCACCATATGATGTTTTCTTCACCAATTATTTTTTTACAGTCATATAAACCAAAAAATCAGATTCAGAAAAAAAGTTTAATTCTAGAAATTTTTGGCTCCTCAGAGGTGTACATCCTTAATACATGTTGTACTATATACATGAATTGCTTGCAGAAGATTATAATTAATTGTAAACTTATATAGATATAAGAAGATGTGGTATGAGTGCCAATGAGACAAGTCACAATTTGTAAAAGAAAAATCATTATAGGTCAAAGTACGATCTTCAACATATGTTATATATAACATTATTATAAACAAGTCTAAATTGAAAACAACGTTCAAACCTATGATTGCGTTGGATAAAAACCGCAATTTTTATACGTGTGCATGCAAAACAAATTTCTAGGTGATGGGGTCTAAATACAGCACACACCCCAAGGGTGACTGGGGTATAGAAGTATGGTCACCATTGGTCTTCCTCCGACCGGCAGTAAAACCCGTGCTAAAGTGGGGCGTCCGTTTGGCTGTGCGGGATGTACAAATTTGCAGCCACGTCCGGTCAGAATGGGGACGTTAAATCCGATGCCTCGTGTAAAGAGAGTGCCACGCTCTTTGCACGTTAAGAACCCTTGCAACAACTCTTTGAGGGGTCCGTAGGTGACCTGTTACAAGGTTAGGTTTCTGTCCCTGTCCAATATACCCTCATTTCCCGTGGCAGTCTAAATTTCTCCGACCTTAATCCCTTAATCTATTACAGATCCTACCTATTGTATTTGTTGTGAACTTGTTCTCGTCCTGAATATGCATGAAATATTTGCCACTGGACGTTAAGCAACCAACAATCAATCAATCAATCTAAATACAGCACAAACAACATTTTCCAAAAGACCAAAAAAGTGAAAACGTTAATTTTAACAAAACGCATTTGACTAGCAGGTCGAACAACTGATGTTCTTAAACCCTGCTGACTGCCATTGGCGATTGCCAAATAAACGGATCACCAGATGTAACAAAATGGATCTTATTATTAATTTATTACCAAACAGAAAACAATAAACTTGCGGAAAAGATGGTATACCGCGAACATGAGGTGCAAAAATTTGTACACCATATCTGGATTTCGACAATTAATGTCTCTTCAGTGATGTTAGGACTCGAAACGGTATTTGGAACCTTATTTATGTATATATAACATTATATAAATAACACATAGCTGAGAGGGTGGTAGAGCAAATTGTTACCCCGAGAAAACATTGTCAACTGAGGCGAAGCCAAGGTTGACAATGTCTTTTCAAGGGGTAACAATCTGCTCTATCACCCTCTCAGATATGTGTTATTTAATTTATTATACTGAATGTTCTGTTATTACTGTCGATTAAATTTCAAATTCAAAGTAATAAACTATAACGTCTTGTACATAACAACCATCCGTATTTAATAAAGAGCACACTTGATCAAGCGTCTCCGTGAAGGGTAATAGAGTATTCGCCATATGATAGAGTCGTATTTAATAAGGCGCACACTTGATCAAGCGTCTCCTTGAAGGGTAATAGAGTATTTACCATAGAATAGTGTAAATTAACACCCTCGTATAAGCCAATCAAAATATTGCATTTTTACCTGAAGTATAATTATATTCATTACTAAATATTTTCAGTTCAGCAATAATTGTTGGTAGAAGTCTTCAGCTTATTAACAACACTGACCAGGAAGACGAAGAAATTTGAATAGTAGATGTTGAAGTTCTACATTCCTTGAACACAGAGATCAGTAACTTGTAAAAATTCCATTTATGAAATGCGTGGACAAATGGGCCAGATTACACAGACAAATATGACAAGCCAGCCCGGTTTGAATTTAGAGACGATCTACTCTTGAGAAAAGTTAGTAACCGCATCATTTTAGTTTGGAATATTAATAATCAAGATGAAGTAGAAGTTGAAAGTGAATCATTTTAGTTTGGAATATTAATAATCAAGATGAAGTAGAAGTTGAAAGTGATTCTGCTGTTGAAAATTGTCAAACCTGTTACAGTGATTCAATTACAAAGCCATTGAATATGAAAACGTTTGATAATGTTACAGAATGGAGTTTAAATGTTCCTATATTTGGTCAACTCTTTTTAGAAACATTCATAAATGAAAAAAGATCAGAAAATTTAGACAAATTTGCTTCATCCAAATTGAAAAAAATGTATGGCTGTTTTGACACCCTCCTTAACCTGCTGAATAAAAACTACATTGAACTTCTCCAGGACATCAATTCTCAAGAACTTGCCATGAATTACCAGTTTTTTCTGTCACGTCAACATCGGGGGCAACCTTAAGTTTAAATGAATCCGAACAAAGGTTGAAAGAAAAGGCCAGTAGCGACTTGTGCTATTACAACACATACCTTAAAAAGCATGCAATATCATACGAAACTGTTGCCGGAATGACAAGAAAGGAACTGAGTATCAGGGACTGTATTCTAATCTTAATGATGGACAATTTGGTAAGATTAAAATACCATAATGACCCAGACCCAGGAGAAATAACAGTCAAAGGGATGCCTAAAGATGCTCTTATTGTTGAAAGTTGGCACGATGAGCAGGTTTGCGATGGGACTGATTCGTGTGTATGTAAGGAAGATAAGCAGCTGACCAAAGAAGATTTGGAAGACTTGGTCCTTACTCTGAGTCCAGTTGAAGTAGATGTCAAGAACCGATTTCAGCAACTGATGAGCTGGGGTTATTCAAATCTTCTTACAGAAGCTTTTGATAGTAAGTGGAATTTATAACATAACATAAAAAGATGTTAGTAACTTACTGTAAGCAGAATATTTTCTTCCGTAATTGACCATAAATTAGTATAATAAGATTCTTATCTACATGCAGCATATATAAAAGTGCTTTGTATATTAAATTAACTCTAATCTGTAAGTTAATTGGACGTTGAGATGTATATTAGTCACTGTCCTTTTATGCGTCTATTCCTAAAAAATAGTGATCATTAGTGTTCATCAGCAACGATATAGATAAATATTCCCTTTGGTAATTGGGAGCAGGATATAAAAAAGCAGGACTTAATATGTATTGATCGTATTCATACAAAAGTTTTTTAATATGGTCGATTAATTATGATTGCCCTTGAAAGTTAAACAAAATTGTAAAAAAAAAACAGGACTCAGGGTGGGATATGTAGCTATTCTGTAGCAACCTTGTTTAATCTATACATGTTTAAAAAATCATTAAAAAACCCTTCATGGACACCTAATCTTATCTTTGAATTATTTTTTGTTTTATTTTCATATAGATGGCATTTGGAACACACTTGCAGTTCAAACTGTTGAAAACCCAGACACAGCATTGGAGACATCATTTGCTTCCTTAAAGGTGGACGACGAAGATGACACTCTGTCTCTGAATGCAGATGAAATGGACATGGGCAACGATTTGGAACACCTAAATGAGATGGAAAATAAATATTTTCATGGTGCATCTTCTTCAAAAATGCCTGCTAGTGAATTGCGCGTGAGTACTTTTATTATCTTTGTTTCTATTTTCTCGATAACTAAGAATTATCACTAACAGAATTGTGTTTTTTCTGTGTTATTTGTTTATAAGAGGTGTATTGTTAAACTTATATTCAAAGGTTGCAAACTTAATTCCTTAAATGTTTGCCCATTATCATGCAATAAATTGTATACATATACATGTACATAAATTGAAAAAAAAAATACCAAACCTTTGGCATGCAATCATTACACGAATGTGTGTTTCAGTTCTATATAAATCGTATTCTTGATATTTGGCACCCATTTTCAGGCGGATATGCTTTTGCGTGTTATGCTTTTTCAGTTATGTAGCTCATCAACCTGGTCATAAAAATAAAGATATGTAAGAAGACACATGTCTTCAGACTCACATATAAGGTCATTTTTAGACGAAAGGGTCTATTTACTGTCACCATAATAATTTTAAAATGAAAAATTCCAAACACACTCATTTATACTGTTTTGATTGGCTTATCAACTGTCCTACTCAACTTTTTTTAGATTGACGAAGAAGAAGAGACATTTGAACAGATTTTTGAGTCACGAAACGTAAATGTTGACGATCTTGAACAAGAATCAAACATTGATTTAAATCATTCTAATATGTCTTTAGATGATTCCTTCAATTTTACCAGTCTAAATTTTGAAGAAGATAACGAAAGTCACACTGAAGGAATTCTAAACACACTTCACTTCACAATGTTTCAACCACCACCCCTTTTGGCACGACATCCACCACCAGCTACAGGGAAAGATGATGATATTTTAAAGTTGAAGGAAATTCTTGACGACATCTTAGTGAAAACAGACCATATCAACATGCAAAAGAATCATGAAAAAATCTTATTTGGACCAGACAACAAAATTGGAAGTAATCTATTAAAACTAAGAGAAACAAACAAAAATACCAACACTTTTTACCAGAATTTCCTTTACTCCATTTGAGAAAATACCAGCATGCTGGAATAGTACACATATTCAAGTACATGAGGGACGACAATGTAAAGGAATGGAAAAAGCTGATCAACCCTGACAACATTGACAAGGCCACCAGATATATTAGACGACTGTCATTATCCCTACATTAGGCCTTCATTTGCGAATTTATGCAGACATTGTCAATAGAAGATGCTGAAGTTATGCAGGAACACATCACAAACAAAACTATCTTTGGAACAAAATGGGAAACAGACTTCAGGTTATTTATGGAGAAGGGAAAAGCAGATAATGCCACTTTTGCATTGCATGTTGACATGATGGCCCACTTTGACGAGGTGTGTGCATTCGCCTTTGCAGAAAGACTTGGAGGGGAGGCTGGCTATAACTTACTGTTATCAGATGTAAAGACATCACTCCCATTTTCTTTTCTCAATGGAGCATCATCTTATGCAGCATATTGCACAAAACTCCTCCATGAACACTTTAAATCTGGACCATTTTATAGACGTATGAAAACAACTCTGTTCACAACACCACATAAAGGAAGCAATGTCAACTTTGGATTCTCAGAGAGAAATGGACCATCAAGATGTTATCAAGGCATTCAGATCCGGCGCGACAGTAACATCAGTTATACCAAGAATGTCCTTGATAGACACTTTGAATGAGGTCCATGATTTGACCATTAAAAATACATCAGGGCATAACATTTCAACTCAAGAGAAATCACAGGAAGAGCTGCTTGGCATTGCAATGTCTGAAACTGATATAAAGTATATTTTACGGATGACATCTCTTATTTTAAGGCGTGATGGAATTTCAACAGAAAAGAATCTAACTGTTTTCAATGTTTATGAACAGTCTCCTGAAATTCTTCCAGGAAGTGTTCTTGATGAAACAACCAAAGAAGTAGGAAGATATCTGATTAAAAAGTTTGTTGCAAAGAACAATCTATTTGGCTACACAAAGTCTGATATACCATCAAAGGATGAAGTTAAAGGACCAAGTGTGTTGATACAACGGCTTAAACAATCGAAAGGTGTGACAATAAGGTGGGTGCCAGTAAAGAAGAAACAGAGCATGAAATCAGAGAGAGATATGAAGGAAGAAAAGAGGAAAAAGGAAGTTACAAGAAAATCAAAACAGATCGATCGTTTATCCTCTGAAATGAACACTTGCCAAGCAATTGTGAAGCCGGACTGCTCAAAACCAAAAGTGCAAAAAGCAACAGGAATACAAAAAGCCTTGATGCAGCTCTGGGTGAGAAGTATGACACAAGGGTCGGACAAAACAGATTTGGATTCAAACGATGGAAAGCTGACATTGGAAAACAACAATTTGATCACTTTTAGTAGCCCACATATACCTGTTGATGTGCAAAGAACAGTCAAGTTCACAACATTGGAGTTTACAGGATTCAAGTTTTCATCATTTGCGCACACTGGTACAGAGTACTTGCATCACATTGAACAAATATAATCAAGATCAAGCATCAATTACCATGTTAAAAGCATTTAGTAATTTGTGAGAAGTACAAATTTACACCAGATGATTTTAAAGCAACAACTCGGGCACAGCGCAAGGTGACTACAAATTACTCTATTTCCCACTTCAAAACATCAGAAGAGGTTCTAAGCTCTGATAAGTTTGATAAACCATATGTCTGAGGGGAAAAGTTTAGCTAGTACATATTTAGCTAAGAATGTTGAAGATCTATGCATAAAGGAAAATATAACTATTGATGTAGACAGTGAACTGCATCTTACAACCTGTTGTAAAGATAAACCATGCAAATGTTTTCCATTTTGCACCCCTGTTAGGGTATATTTTAATGCACGAGATGGATTCACAAGAAAAGAACTGCTGCATGATATTAAACAATGTAAAGGAGAGGCAAAAATGTCGCAGATTGATTGGCTTATCAACTACCCTACTCAACTTTTGCAAGGCGATTCATGTGCAAGTATAGTGTCCTCCGGTGATATTGATGCTGTAGTTCTGCATCTATTTACACTCTCACATTTATGGCCAAAAAACGAAAATGCATCCTACAAGAATACAGTGTATGTTATTTTGAGGAAGGCAAATCATCTGTTTAACATCTATAATATTACAACAATTTTGGAAACACTTGAGAAGAAAACTTTGGACAAACATATTGGAATAAAAGTTGCTATTGCACTAAGTCTTGGTGGAAACGATTTTCTGCCTTAATTTCATTCTATTTCTCATTCTACAAAATTGGACACCTATATGAACATTGAAAGCATTAATCGACTTTTAGTGCAAATCACAGAAGAAAACTACAAGGTTGCATCTATACTATTTGATACAAAAGTCTATAAAGAATACTTGAAACACATCTAGTGCCCAAAGAATTATTCCCCTGTCAGATTAACATACCAGGAAGTCAGACAGACATCCATCCAGCTGCCTAGCAAAAAACAAAGAGAGGAAACAAGAAACCCACAGTTATGGTTGCCACCAGAGTCAGTTGTAGAAAAACTAGCTAGAAATGTATCTTGCCTTATAAAATACTATTTGTCAGCAGGCAACCATTCGTTTCGTACAACTTTGGTGACGAAGCTTACGTCAAAGATATTCATTCTCAAATTACAATTCCACAAGAAGACATCATGCTGAAGATGAGTGGTAAGAAGAAAACGACTAAACGAAAGATTGATTGATTGATTGTTGGTTGCTTAACGTCCAGTGGCAAATATTTCATGCATATTCAGGACGAGAACAAATTAACAATTAATACAATAGGTAGGTTCTGTAAGAGGGGCGTCCAGGATTAAGGTCGGAAAAATTTAGACTGCCACGGAAAATGAGGGTATATGGGATAGGGACAGAAATTTAGCCTTGCAACAGGTCACCTACGGACCCCTCAAAGAGTTGTTGCAAGGGTTCTTAACGTGCAAAGAGCGTGGCACTCTCTTTACACGAGGCATCGGATTTAACGTCCCCATTCTGACCGGACGTGGCTGCAAATTTGTACATCCCGCACAGCCAAACGGACGCCCCACTTTAGCGAGGGTTTTACCGCCGGTCGGAGGAAGACCAATGGTGACCATATTTCTATTCCCCAGTCACCCTTGGGGGGACTAAACGAAAGATGTTAGCCACACCTCAGAAAGGAAGGAATAGGAAAATGAAACCAAAAGCTTCAACACCAAAGTAAGTTGAATTTTCTAACTTTAATTCTCCCCCTACCTATTTATGTATTTTATAATAATTCAATAAATGAAAAAAATGAAAACAACATGTTATAAATGCAAGTGCTTTTCTGGAGTTAACTTCATTAGAAACGCTCAAAGCGAATATTTGAAAGCCCAGGATGTATAAGAACTCAAATATGTTGATATTGCTAAGGATGTTATATTTTGTTAATGAAGTTTACATCAATTTACAGTTTTGTAAACCAATGCATAGGTGTACTATACATTTCAAAATTTTAAAAGTCCAATTAAAATACTGTAACAAAATGTTATGACAAGAGTATTTATGGCAAGTAAAGGACAGGAGATATTGTATAGGAAATACGCTTTTGTGAATTAATACATTCATTTATTTCAATTTGGAATTATGTTTTATTATGGAATTCTGCTTTTTATTTATGTTTGTTGTGAAATAATTAAAAATGTAGCCCAATTTATAAAGAAAGTACTGTGCCATGCACATAATACTCTGAAATTACCAGTACTTTCTCTTTAGATTCTGTTAAAATTGTTAAAAAAAAATATAATTTCCTGTAATTTTTACGCATAATTAGTTTTTTCAAAATGTTGAACACATTGTCAAAATATTAACTAATTCAAATATTAAATAAAACCTTTTTGAAATTCATTTAGAACAAAGTCATGAAAGTATTAAACAATTCATTATGTATAATTATAACTTATTTACTCAACTTGAAAAAAAAAATAATTTAAAATTGCTAAATCATGAAATCATTTCTTTTTCAGAAAATCAACAGCAGAATCTGGAACATCTGTTAACAATAATTAGATTAGAACACTTTTCTGTAATTTATGTGTAAATATTTTATGTCATGGAAAGTGTGCCTGGTTATATATAATTGACTTCTTATCTGGTGACATGCTGTGATAAGATTTCTCAGTTTTTGAGGAAAATAACCCTTGTGTGTTTGACTGTATAGGAGCAACATCACGCTCCAAAGTAATGGTAGAAAACACCGTTACTTCACAACGACAAAACTTTACTTGGAGTACTAACGACGACAACATAATTTACTTGAGTACCAACAACGACAACATATTTTAGCCGTATTTGGCACAACTTTTTGGAATTTTGGATCCTCAATGCTCTCCAACTTTGTACTTGATTTGACTTTCTAACTATTTTGATCTGAGCGTCACTGATGAGTTATGTAAACGAAACGCGCGTCTGGCGTATCAAATTATAAGCCTGGTACCTTTGATAACTATTTACTTGAGTACCAACATTTTTATTTAGAAATTTTCAGGGATATTCTATAGTATCTGGCTTTTTAATCAGATGAAACCAAGACCTCTGATGCTTGTTAAACAAATTAAAGAGACTAATACTGTCAATATTTAGATAACCTTTTTTTGTACTTATGTAAACTAAAATAAATTTGGTAGAATAAGTAATTTTAGATGCGGTTTGAGTGATGGTCACAACATAATTGGGGGCCAGATAAAATGTGAGCGTCCAACTAACCATGCTGATTAAGTTTGTGAACGAGGATAAGAGACTCACTACCAGCGTAAGAAAGCCATCCTCTTCAAGATATGATAGCAGTGCATTACCGGATTCGTACACAAAATATGTAAAAGAGCAAACATTAACCAAAATATAGTTAATAATATGGAAATAACCTCGGATCTAACGTATACCGTGACGTTAAAATGAGCCAAAATCTTTCTACAGAAAGAGGAAGTTTTCACGAGAATGCAGAAATCGACGAGCTAGAAATGTCATATTTCATTTTAACACCACCCGAACAACGAGATCTTACTAATGCCGACAGCTCAAGTGGATCGTCAGATGGGTTTCACGCGATGGTTATCTGAATCCATACCAGTCATTGATGCCTTCTTTACAGCAGTTGGGAAACATTCAGGATTCTGATGAAAATAGTAATGCCTCTGAAGGGAATAGGGCGTATACAAAGATGTACCGATCTCTTTAATCAAATGGACAGGACGAATTAACGACTATATTTAAAAAATCTGTACCAATCTCTTCAATTAAGACAGCGCAAGTGATGTGTTCGATGGGTTTCGGCTACCAAGCGATGGTTCTTTAATCCATACCTCTGAAGAGAATAAGGCGTATAAACAGGTATGTATCAATCTCTTCATTCAAATGAACAGGACGAATTTAAACTATATACAAGAATTCTGAATCAATTTCTTTAATCAAATAGACCGAATTAAGAAGTTATTCAAGATGTACCAGTGTGCTGTGTTCAGAAGTGGTGGATGAAAGCATATAAAACAAGATCGATCTGAATATAAGGGACAAAAGTAAATGTATTTCAAGTGTTGTCCTCCATTTTCTGTATCAATGGGCCGATACAACTAATGGGTGACTGTGAGTCCCGCAGGATATCTTCGCTCTGTAGTCCGTGATTCGGTACTTGTATGCTTTATTATACACCATTTCTTAAAATTTCATTTGATAAATTTAGGAATCATTTTATAAGTATCCCAGTTTCTTTTTCATATTTGTTCCATGGCTTCAACGTTAAAAAAGATAGAGAATACCATTTCCTGGAAATGCAAAAACAAACTCGTAATTTCCTCACCCAGGTAATATGTTGTGCGTTATAAAAAATCTTCAATGCTCAAAGAAATTGAAAATGAACAGTTAAGAAGATTTATTCTGTTCCTACTTTTTGAAGGCTGGGATTTGATTTCAGAAGAGTTAGAACCTTCAATGTCGTACCTCCCGTTCAACTAGGATGCGCGAGGCACCCACGGATAGTGGGGAAAAGACTGATATCAAGACAGTTATGACAAGATTTCATTTCAGTGTCACATTTATTTAAAACTTCTTGTATAATGGGTTTCTGAAATCGAATTATCTTCGATTACGTCTTCATTGTATTTATAACGTACATGATGTCAATTCAAAGTAATAGTGTGTCCAATTCTTCCTATTTCTCATACGTTACTGTGCACTTTTTCACCGCGCACATACAAACGGACGCCCCACTTTTACCAGGATTTTACTTCCGATCGGAAGAAATACAACGTTGCCATATTATTAATCCCCCCTGAGGCAAATCAATCTTCCCACGAATATGATTTGTTTAAAACACGATTGAAGGGTTAACACCAAGGGTACGATTGATTGATTGTTAGCTGCTAAACGTTCAATTGGAAATATTTCATGCACGATCAGCACGAGACCAAATTAACAATAAATACAAAAAGGTATTTTCTGTAATGAAAGCTGTTCGGGATCAAGGTCGGAGACATTTCGTCTACCTCTGGAAAATATGAGTAAATTGGATACGGACATACATTGTGCCTTGAACAGGGCAACTACGGACCCTTTAAAAAGTTGTGGCTAAGGTTCTTAAGAGTACAGAGAGCGCGACATCGGGTTTACTGTTCAAATCCTAGGATAACAAACTGTGACGAAAAAGAGAGGACGGTCGAGTAACTGGGGGAACTAGAAATGCCTGAACCAGACGACGACGAATGAAAGTGATGGCAATTTCCTAATACTCCTGTGGTACTCCGCTTTCTCTCAGGTTGATCCTCCAAGTATCATGAATCAGGTAGCGTTGTACTGAGAATGTTCCTGGTCACATAAATTATAAGTGGATCCTTGAGTAGTGTATAACTAAAAGATACTCGAAGTCAATGATAAGCTCAAGATTGATTATCGCCCCTGATACCAAAGTCTCTTATGGTGAGAACCCTGATATAAAAATTGAATCTTTGTGAAAACAAAACAAAACAATGTCTAAAGATTGGGAGAATGAATGGGAAAGTGACATATGTAGTAGGCAATCTTTGCAAACCAACCCATACTACGATAATAAACAATTAAAAACCAGTCAAACTATATCCGACTCGACTGACAATGTAAACAACATGGCGCCAACATATGCAAAAGTAACTGCTGGCAACTTAACGATTAATACAGATACAAATGGTACAAACGATACAAACGGTGTCAAACCAATATTCATTAAAGAAACAGACGTATTTGGAGCCTCAAACCCAGCCAAAGAACTCTGGCTTTCCCACACAGAAATATTCAAAGGGATGGCAATGTCAATAAAAAGAGAACACATAAAAGGAATTCAGAGAATAGGCAAAATGTAGAGATTATACCTAGATACAGAAGAAGACAGACTTAAACTCCTAGGTGAAGGAGTAGTTCTCAGAGGAAAAACTATCCCCCTTCTTCCCAACAACCCCAACAATCCAAACTACAAAAGCAACCTAAGAAAAGTCAGAGTAAAGAATGTGCCATTGTCTGCTGATGATGGCCAGATACAGAGAAAATTAGAGATGAGAAACATAAAAGTCATTTCATTATACAGAGAAAGGTTGAGAATTGACAATAAAATGACAAACTGCCAGACAGGAGATAGAATACTTTTTTGTGAGAAATTTGAAAAAACAATTACCCAAAACAATGCAATTCGGGAAATACCTAGCAAGGGTTTCACACTTTGGACAGATAGATGAAAACACTCTATTTATTTGTAGTAAATGCCTCCAGAAAGGCCACTTTACAAGTGACTGTCCCAATGAATGGGTGTGTAGGGGCTGCAACAAGTCAGGCCACAAATTTTTAGAATGTCCCATCTTTTTGGAAAGAATGAAGCAAAAAGAAACAAAAGACCAACAAGAAAAGGAAAACCAAATTATTGTACATGACTCTACAAGACAAGAAACAGAACAAAATGAGCACATAGAAGAAATTACAAATCAAAGCAACCAAGAATGCGACACAACAGATGAATGTACAGATCCTTTTAAACAACCAAGTGCAATTTTGGAACAGAACAGGAAAGTAACCACAAACGACAAAAAAGATCAAGCTAAAGAAATGAAAAAAGAAAAAAAGAAGAAAAACATGCCAGAAAAAAATGAAAACATTTCGCACAGTGTAGACTCAAAAACTAAAAATACTGATAAACCAGCAAAGGAAAGAACAAGTCAGAAACAATTGGACATTAACAGATTTACTACTCCAAATAGGAGACAAGAAACCCTGAAAGGAAGAACACCACCAACTCCACCAGACTAAGATAGAGAAAACAAGTCTTCAAAAACTTAATCAAATAATTAAAACATATCTTTTATCTTAACATAAAAATGAAGAAAAAAAATATGTCATTGTATATATAGTCTTTTTGATTGTCATTTATCATTTATTACAATAGCGTAATAACACAAGTGCATTTTATATGTCATACACTCAGTATCAACATAAAAGTAAATGCTATCTCAATTATAAAAATGTTAATATTAATAATACCAGTACTTTTGTATTTTATCAACACATTTACCTTAAAGAAATGTAACTCAAATACACTTTCAAAAATGGGTTTTCCCATAACTATTTTTAGTAACAAAACAAACATTATTCGCAACAAGTATAACGTAATAAAATCACAACAAAAAGTATTTAAAGAAATGAAAACAACGGCTATACTTACATTAGCTGTTCTGACAAGTACCGCTTGTCTAATCTGTTCTAATAAACCTGAAATTCTTTCAATTAAAGAAACTAAAGTAATACATATTTATATACATAAGTTTTCATATTATTATTACATGGCGATACTGTTTGTAGATAGATGTATTAAGGTACACAAACAAAAGTTATGTAACACGGTAATGAAATCGTGTAGTAAACGAATGACTTTATGTTTTAGAACTTGTTGTATTACTATTACGCAATGTGTACATTTACAGCTATATAGACATTGGTTAGTATGTAATTTGTTGTATACCATTTGTTACGAGAACACAACAGAGAAACCAAAAGACTATTTAACATCGTATAGGTATTCTCTGTTTTTATCATACATGTGTTACAGATTGTATGATACATACTTTGTACGCGCATGGATTGTCTGCCTGCGCTATTGCTATATACTCGTATTTATATATTGTATACATTGTCCAGTATGTAAAACTCTTATAACATGTATAAGATCAGAAAACATCATGAAGTTTATATGTAAAGTAAGAACAAACACGTTAAACTACCATACACGGCACCCGGGGACTTCAGCTAAATTAGTTACCTTTCAAAAAAAAGCAAATGATATAAAAAAATCTAAACCTAAAGTCCCAGAAAAATATAACTATACAAATAACAAGTGTGTTTGTGTGAAAAAAGAACAACGTTTATTTGTATCCATACTTTTTAAAAGTAAAAGTGTGCTTAGGAAGGAAAGAATACCTAAACCACATAAGATTAAAATCAAAATTATAAACACCTTTGAAATTTTTAAGAATGGCAATATAAGTAATTCGACAACTCTAAACACCTTTATCATCAGGTTGTCACGTATTAAACCTTTGGAATTTATCAACAAAGAAAGTAATTACAAGCCAGTCAAGCGTACTTTAAATAAAGTAAATAAAAAATTTAAGAACAATCAAAACAATAATCAATATGATAAAAGACATCCATATTTGTACGCTTAACGTCAAAGGACTCAGAGATAAAGAGAAAAGAGCAAGATTTTATCAGTGGACAAAAAATCAAAAAAGTCTTATAACTTTTATACAAGAAAGTCATTTTGACGAAAATATAGAACAAAAATTATATACTGAAACTAGTAACCATTTCTATTTTAGTCATGGTACAACCCAAAGTAAAGGTGTAGCTATTATAATTGATAATAGACTAGAATGCAAAGTGATCAATGAAAACAAAGACAAAGACGGCAGAATACTAATGTTAAACATAGAAATAGAAAATATAATTTATTCGCTCATTAACATCTATGCACCAAACATAGAAACTGAAAGAAACAAGTTCTATAAAAATCTGTCTGATTTCATAAGTAATTATGCAATTGGAACTGTAATAATAGGAGGTGATATGAATGATGCACTGTCAAACTGATAAACGTAAAAATATAAAACCAGTGAATAGTTTAAAAACTTTAATTAAAACGCACAATCTTATTGATATTTGGCGATATTTAAACCCCCAAAAAATTCAGTTCACCTGGAAAAGACAAAATTTCAGTCAAGCAAGTCGAATTGATTACTTTTTAATAAATAAAGACTTTGTTCTTAATACAAAATCAAGTGATATTAGACTTGCATTAATAAAAAGTACAGACCACCAAGGCGTATCTCTCAAATTACAAAGCGTAACTGCCGACAGTAAAGGCCCGGGATACTGGAAATTAAACAATTCTATTCTAGAAGAAAATGAATATTGTAAAGAAATAGAAATAATAATTGAAAAATGTAAGACTATCATGCAAGACACAATTATGGATTTGCATCTTCTTTGGGATGCGATAAAACTTGATATTAAACTGTTTACCATAAACTATTGCAAAAGTAGAGCATACAATAAAAAAAATGAAATAAAACAATTGGAAAAAAATTTAACCATTTTAACTGAAAAGTATCAGAAAAATGAAAACAATGATGTACTGCAAAAAGTAAATCAAATTGAAAATCAGTTAGAAAAGCACTATGAATATAAAGCAAAAGGCGCCCAATTAAGATCGAAACAAGACTGGGTAGAAAAAGGCGAAAAAAATACAGCATACTTTTTAGGCTTAGAAAAAAATAAACAAACAAAAAAAACAATTATAAAACTAAAAGATCACCAAGGAAATATTGTTACAGATCAAAGCGAAATACTTGAAATTGAAAAGAAATTTTACGAAAAACTATATTCAAAAGAAAACGAAGATATTGCCCAATCATGGGAATATTTTAACAGCACTGAAATAAAAAATAAATTATCAAAACATGAAAGTCAGACGTGCGACGGATATGTTACAATAGAAGAATTAACACTAGCAGTTAATAATTTAAAACCCAATAAAAGTCCAGGTAAAGATGGTATCACGACAAATTTTTATAAAAAGTTTTGGCAATCATTAGGCCCAATCCTTGTTAACATTTTTAATACAAGCTATGACAGTCAAAAGCTACCATTTTCCCAAAGACAAAGTATTCTTAATCTAATATACAAAAAGAATGATCCATTAGATCTTTCAAATTATAGGCCAATTTCCTCATTAAATTCAGACTATAAAATATTATCATACACGTTAGCTCAAAGAATAAAAAATGTATTAAATCTAATTAAAAACGCAGACCAAACAGGGTATATAAAAAAAAGATATATTGGTTTCAATCTCAGACAAATACAAGATATCATAGATTACGCCGACAAATTTAATGTTGAAGGTGCAATTTTGTTTCTAGATTTTTCAAAAGCATTTGATACTTTAAAATGGTCCTTTATGTACCAAACTCTCGAACATTTCGTCTTTAATAGTTCATTTATTAACTGGATCAAGACGTTATATTCAGATATAAATAGCTCAGTGTTCAATAATGGATGGATTTCTGCACCAATTAGTCTAAAAAGGGGGGTACGTCAGGGATGTCCTTGTTCTTCCATGATCTTCGTGATCGCAGTAGAAATCATGGCATGTAAATTAAGAAATGATAATAACATTAAAGGCATTGAAATAAAACTTGACCATTTAAAACATAATTTGAAAATTTCCCAGTTAGCAGATGACACCACTTTGTTTCTCAAATCAAAAAAATGAAATTATAGCAGCATTAAACGTTATTGAAATATTTGGCACATTTTCTGGTCTTAAATTAAATTAAAATAAAACGGAAGGCATTTGGATAGGAAAACTAAAAAATTGTAAAGAAAAAGTAGATGATAGAAAGTTCACAGATAAACCCGTCAAAGTTTTAGGCTTGTATTTCGGTACAAATCAAATAGAATGCGCAAAACTAAATTGGGAAAACAAGTTTGAAAAAGCAAAAAAACTAATGAAATCATGGGAAAAAAGACATCTTACTATCATCGGTAAAATTTTAATAATCAAATCACTTATAATTCCACAATTCACATATTTAGCAAGTATGACAGTCATAAATAAAACGTATATTTGCAATTTAGAAAGAGAAATTTTTAATTTCATTTGGGACGGAAAACAAGATAAAGTAAAACGATCAACTCTTCTATCAGATTACAGCAAAGGAGGACTCAATATGATTGATATCGACAGTTACTTTAACACACTTAAAATTAAATGGGTATCAAGATTAATAGAGTCAAAACATGAGAATTGGTCAATTATTCCAAGATTCTTTTTTGATAAATATGGTGAAAACTTCCTTATCTTTAAAATGAATTTAGAAATTAATAATTTTAAACCACTTAAAATTACAACTAGATTACCAGAATTTTATCTAGATATTGTAAAATGCTGGATACTTAAAGGTGGAGGTCAAACTAAATCGCCCACTAACTTTAGAGATATACGCAAAGAAATAATATGGGGTAATAAAAACATAAAAATAAAAAATAAACCATTATTGATGTTAAGCTGGATCAAAAGCAACATAATCTATATTAATGAACTTATTGACGAAAACGGTCAAATCGATGAAAAGACAATACTGCGAAAGTTAGAAATAAAACACAAATGGATAGCCGAAATATCAATACTAAAAAAAGCTATACCAAGAAGTTGGACAGATATCCTAAAACAAATAACTCTGTTAAAACCCGAGTTAATATTAACGAAAAATTAATTAGAATGAATAAAACAGAAATAAATTTATCAGACCTAGACAATAAAACCGTATATCAACATTTTATAAAAAACAAAATAACTCCTAACATTGGAATAATAAAATGGCAAAGAATATTAGACGCAAAACAATTACAAATTAGACAATCCTTATCCTTTACGAACAATGAAATATACATAAACAAACTTAAAGTTTATAAATGGAAATTATTTAGCTATATATTACCGAACCAAGAAAATCTTTTCAAATGGAAAATATCAAATACCCCAGAGTGTGCTTTATGTAAATGCACAGATAACTATCAACATTTTTTTAACGACTGTAGATTTGTAAAAGACTTTCGGAATAAAATAACAGAAAAAATGAAAAACATAAACTTTTGTAAGAAAATAACCCTAATAGATATAGTCTTTGGATATAAAATCGGAGACCGACATTATAATGACATAAACCTTATTATAACTTTGATAGGTTTCTCAATTTACAAATCATTTTACACATCGGAACAAAGAACAAAATCCGCTATATACAATATCTTTAAAAACGAACTTGAATTATACTTTGAAGTAAACAGACATGTGAAAGAACGCAAAAGTAATCTAATTCGCAAATTTCAAAAATTTCTGTCAAATGTGCTAGATTAAAATATATATATATATAAATACATATATAGTTGTGAAGCATAATGTATAGAATAATAACTAATGTATCTATAAAATGAGATACTACACGTGCAAATTTAAAATTGACACCTCTGCGTCCGTTAAGAAAAACCTTAAATTACACTTATTTTAAAACTTTAAATCATAATACAAAACCCCCCAAGGGTCACTGGGGAATAGAAGTATGGTCACCATTGGTCTTCCTCCGACCGGCAGTAAAACCCGTGCTAAAGTGGGGCGTCCGTTTGGCTGTGCGGGATGTACAAATTTGCAGCCACGTCCGGTCAGAATGGGGACGTTAAATCCGATGCCTCGTGTTAAGAGAGTGCCACGCTCTTTGCACGTTAAGAACCCTTGCAACAACTCTTTGAGGGGTCCGTAGGTGACCTGTTGCAAGGCTAAATTTCTGTCCCTATCCAATATACCCTCATTTCCCGTGGTAGTCTAAATTTCTCCGACCTTAATCCCTTAACCTATTACAGAACCTACCTATTGTATTTATTGTGAAATTGTTCTCGTCCTGAATATGCATGAAATATTTGCCACTGGACGTTAAGCAACCAACAATCAATCAATCATAATACAAAATTCACGAAATATTATGAAAGACAATAAAAATTCTATTTCGATAACAAGAAACATATAATACCTTACCTTTTGATTATAATCCAAAATCAATAAGATTAACACATGCACTATATTATCCTTCAATCATGTCAGGTTACGATTATTTGATCACACTGGACACACGCACGATTTTTCTAAACGAGTAAAATAGGTGTCTAGTAGATTGTATAAGGATGGAAAAGTAAAGGTCAAATCCGGAACAAAAAATACGTAAATAAAAATTTAAATCATTTTCAAATATATATTATATATATTATAGTATATTTGTATTTGTAATTAGCTAACAGTTATAAAGTAAAACTTATCTTTAAGACACCCTGTTCTTAAAGATATTAATATACCAGGGTACCTTGTTTGTGAAAGCTGTAGTAATAAGGTTATTGTAACAGCTTTAGAGCAATAAATCAATTATCATAGTCAAAAAAAAAAAAAAAAAAAAAAAAGTTCAACTTGTATTAAAAAGACATGTGGAATAGACGCAATTTAACAATGCATAGTAAACGGACGGTATTACAATAAATTCACCCTACAGACTACAAAACTCTTGACTTCTTACTGACTAAAATAATGCCTAACCCCCCCCCCCCCCCCCCCCCTCCCCCCCCTACTTATACTCCCCCAATTAACCTGAATAATCATAAAAAACTTAACTCCCTTAACCAATGAAAAAGAGACACATAAACTGGTAGGGCTAGTAGGGCACCTGGTAGGGCACTACAGCTCCAGTGGTAGGGCTCTGCAAACTTGGTCAACAAAACAGGAAATGTCTGTCATTGATAGTTAAATTACATTAATGAAACAAAGAACAACCTTTAAAACAGTGGGCTGACTAATTATAACTGACAAACTTATATATGAATGATGAAACTTGTTAACCCCACCTTAAAAAGAGCAAGGTAAATGATAACACTATTGCTATAACTGTAAATACAAATACATATAAAATCTTGAAAAAGGGGGAGAATACCAAAATACAATATTCATTACAAAACGCTATTCCAAGCATGTCTTTGTTGATGTGATTTCCGAGTATTATCACTCAATACTAATACTCCTAATACAATTCAACGCCTCTAATTGTACTAACTTACCAAATATCCTATGATACGCTCTGGTAATATATTTCTCGCTCGCTATATTTCCGCCAATACGCCAATTCTCGTTACCTGGTAACTATCTGAGATCTCATCCTGAGTTAGGTAGTTTACAATGGATCATTCCGGGAACCGGGCTACGCGGTATATCTAACTACCGTACTGTCTACATAGTAATGTCACGTCCATTATACAATATTACACAACACTCCCCCCCCCACTTTGAAAGGAGTGAGTTTACTTCCTATTCGAATATTCACTATATTTCTTTAGTCCACCCCGTCTGGTCGCACCACGGGGATACAAATAAATCTCCAAAATATATATAAATATATTTTCCAATGTTGACTTTTCGACAACACACATATTTCAAAATTCCACAATTGCTCCGTTGTCGCTCTGCGGAGTTAATTTATAACTAGCATATATTTCCTTGATATATATATATATATATAGATGTATTAAACACAATCTATTCACATCTGATGTAATTTCCAATCACAATTTACAACTGATTTTCTATGTCCACATGAATCTGCTCTATTTACATTTCAGAATAAACCTGTCTCCTGCAGGCTGCTTAACTAATATATAACACAGTTCACTATTTAGCCATATAGACTTTTGCCATTCTCCATGGTTAATGCAAAAATTTCAGCCACTGGCTGACCCCTTAAACCTGCCAAAATCATGGCAACTTGTCCAATTCTCCGCGGATTATTAATCCGTATGTTTGAAGGAATTGTGCAGTAGGGCGAATCAGTCTCTATTAAAATACGATGATTTGGAACATTCCTTGCTGCATGTATCTGATCCTCGTGAAAGTCCTTTACCTTTAACGAAAAACTAAAATACGTATTTGGAATTACCCGACGCCAAGTGTCCATTTGTGTAGTGCTTCCATGATAACAATGAAGATGGATTTTTTGTTCAGGTTCACATTTGCTTTGCACTATTTCTAAAGCCCTGGTGTAAACTGCTTCAGACATTGTTTCCGTGGCCTGGCCACGCAAATGCAGAATGACTGGTTTGTTTGGTCTCGCCAAACCCAACAATTTGTCCAAAATTTTCTCTTGGGACACCCAGTGTATTGGATTTACGGTTCTGTCCAACCCAATTTCACCTAGCGCATATACGCGCATCTCTGATAATGCCTCTTGCATCGCTGTAAATTGGTCATTGTTGAAATATGGTGCAGCTTTTAGATGCAGTCCTATGGCGATTTTCCATTTGGAGGTGTCCGGTAAAACCTGCGGATATGTATCCGGATCACAATAAACCATTACCCCTCCAACCACCTCAACTGAAATATATGGCTGTGGTATCAATTTCTCCTGTAAATATTGTTCCACAGACATCGCCAAGGAACCGGTCAGCAAAATACTGGCCCTGTCTAAATAAAAATGGCTGTCAAATACTGCTGACACAAGTGTAACCTTTTGTATACGTTTAATGTTATTGTTACTATCTGATGCAGGATTCGATACCTGTATAACAGAATGTACCGGCATATCCGTCTTTCGGCTTTTATTTTCTGATTCTGAACGGGAAGAATCCCGGGATTGTCTTTTCCTGTTTAAAATTTCCCTGGCGTCCATAGGTTTGCCAGCAAGCTGACTCTGTAAATTACTTAAAGTCTTCACTACAGTTTTAACTGTCGGTGGATTGATTTCACGGGCCCTGCCCGATATAGTGACCATCTGTCGTCCCTCAGTTGGACGACTGCTCTTATAGGATTTCGGCAGTGGTAGGTTTACCAACATCTCCGCCTTTCTCTTCACTGGAGACTGTTGTTGCTGTCTTGGGGGCAACACATACTCAGTTCCAATTCTGCGGAATTCCACCCTCCTACTTGGAGACAACTGTGAAAGCAGTGTTATTAGGATACGCCACTGCATTAGAACTGCTGGCGAATTCACAGGATACATCGTATAAATGTCCTCTGCTGGTGGGTACCAGTTCAT
Source organism: Mytilus californianus (assembly GCF_021869535.1). NCBI lineage: Eukaryota > Metazoa > Mollusca > Bivalvia > Mytilida > Mytilidae > Mytilus > Mytilus californianus. The sequence continues at coordinate 4,829,166 of NW_026262672.1, forward strand.
TACCGCAGTTAAATTCCTCATCTGGTCCTGGCATCTTTGCATCATTGTGCAATTTCGTGGCAAGATATTGTTACTATTGATGTAACGCACCAAATCATACACTGTAGCACGTGGACCAACAATCCACGAAGCCAATTTCTGGATGCCTGCACCTCTTAGTTTTTGAAAACCTGGCTCCTTCTCAAATTGATCCAAGGGACGGTCTTTAAAAATATATGGCAAGTGATACTGCCAGCAGTGGTGTTTTAACTTTTTGGTCGATTCTCCACACGTTAATATTGGGCACGTAGAATGTTTGTTGCTGTCATGGTATTTTCTAACATCAGGCTGTTGAACATCCTGCTCCTGACTCTCGGTCCCTTTTGCTGCTGGTACACTGACGGATCTGGTTCCAGAACCGTCAGTTGATATAACTATGTCTGCCTGGTGTTCTTTTACAAGAATAACACGTGACGAATCACGTTCTTCTTCCACTGGGGCAGTAGGCTCTTGTGGAACCTGAATATCTGTCTAATCTATATAATTTATGTCATGTAGATCAAGAACATCTTCTGGACTTTCTGCAGGTTCTGTCTTGAACTCTTGATCGTGACTTTCACGTACATCTCCCCGCTGTTCCCCCGGGGGGGAAAGGCAATGGTGTCCCTTCATATGCCTCTGAAGGTGTAGGCCAACTGTACTCATCACCCTTACTTGGCCTTTTACTCATGATTAATCAATCCAAAATACACAATCTGAAAAACACAATAAAAACTATTTATAACATATGCTAAAAATGTACATCATACTACTGATATTGCCTTAAAATATAAATTTACCTTGCGGTGCCAGAGTCCTGGCACCGTGGACATCTAAACTTTACCATAGTGTCCGCCAGCTCTGGTGTCAAATCTACACAAGCTCCATGGTACCACTCATGACAAAAATCACACTGTATCATAAACAGTCCATCATCTGGTTTTCTGCACAAACAGTGTAAGTCTGGGTTAGTCGCCTTGGTCACATCTTCACCGTCCTGTAACCGGTGCTGGCACTGTTTTAACCAGGGTGGTACTTCTCTGTCTTTACATGGCTTTAAACGGTCATGATTTATTGTCAGTACAGTTTTTTGTAATTTTATCTTGTACACATACGAAGATAATTTGGCACATACGAGTCCTGGACCTTTCCAAGGTGGGTCCAATTTCTTCTTCTACCTTTAATTTTTGCAGTGTCTAAAACATAAACTAAATCTCCTATTTTGTATTCTCTCTCCAGGATACGTACATCATAATCACGTTTCATGGTATTCTGTGTAGTTTTTAGCGTGTTGCGCGCTATTTCATGTGCAGATGTTATGGCATCTCTGAGTCTTATCACATACTCATCTTGTGACTCGTCTGTTTTAGAACCAGGTACGCTGTACAATAAATCAACAGGCTGGTTAACCTCTCTCCCAAGCATCAGCATGTCTGGCGTAAAACCAGTACTTCTGTTAACTGACGATCGAACAGCTCCTGCCAACTGTGCCAAGTGTTCATCCCAATTGTTCTGTTGTTTAGACACGAAGCAACGGACGGCGTCCATTAAGGTTCTGTTGCAACGTTCTGCTTGTCCGTTTGATGATGGTCTGTACGGAGTAGTTCTCGCTTTGTGCATTTGCAAGATTTCACAGATGGATTTGAAAAGCTTGCTTTCAAAATTGCGTCCTTGGTCTGTAAAAACCTGAAATGGGAATCCAAAACGAGAGAAAAACTCGTTCACAGCAGCTCTTGCCGTATGTTCTGCACTTTGTGCTGGTAACGGAATACATTCCATCCATTTTGAAAACTGATCAACAATAACTAGTACATGTGCATTCCCAAATTTCGTCTCTGGCAGTGGTCCTAGAAAATCTAAGTGGACACGCTCCATTGGTGCACCTGCATGAAACTGGGTAAGCGGACATTTAGCCTTCCTGTTTGGCTTCTTGTGTAAATTGCATGTACTACATGTTTTGACAAAGTCTCTTATTCGTTGTGTCATACCATACTATTGATATTTCGCCTTGATTCTCAATGTGGTTCTATTCATACCTTGGTGACCTGCAGCAGGAATATCATGACATAATGATATCACTTGTTCAACAAGATCTCTTGGTACTACAAGTCTTGGTGTTCTGTCTTTCTTGTCCAAATTTCTCAATATTCCATTATTATCTAAATAGAACATATCTTTGTTTATCCAATATTTCTTAGCTATTGGACTGCATCTGAATATTGTAGCCTCTGATGGTTCTGTTTTGTCCCTGAACCATACCAGTATTAGCTCCAAGTCTGGGTCTTTAGACTGATAATCTCGTAATTCCTCTGGTGAATAAGTACTAGCTTCTATACCTGTCACAGTAATGGCATTTACATTTGGAAGGTCCAAATATGTCGCGTAAACTGACATACCAAGTGGTGTAGTGACAATTTCAACTGAACTGTGACAAACATTTTGGTTCTGGCTTACTGTATCTTGATTGGTACTGTCAAATTCTTGTGGCTGGACCGGATATGTACCTAAATTCTCATTCACGTGACTTGTCACGTTCTGGTCCCCGTCTTGTGATATTGAACTATCTGGTGTAGCATTATCCTTTATAATCACATTTGTATGTTGTGCATTGTCCTGTTTCATTAAATTGTTCTCAGAAATCAAAGTACTGTTAGTGGTCCTGTATTGTGTGTTTGATCATAACTTTTACAGTCCTGATGCGAAGCTAAGGGAATAACGTTATCTACGTCTTCTTGAAAACCAAGCCAACTTTGGTGAGCACGAGTACAATAATCGCATGCTCCACAGGGTAGATTGTGTTTTAGCACGTTTCCAGCTGCTAATCTATTCTGTGGACAGGCTAAATCTGACAGACGTGATAATGCGTCCGCATTTTGGTGTCTTTTACCTGGCCTGTGCTTTACTGTCATGTGATACTGGCTTAGCTCCTCTAACCATCGAGCTAGTTGTCCTTGTGGCTCTTTAAAGTGCAATAACCACGTTAAACTACTATGGTCTGTACGGACTATAAACTCTCTTCCTAAAAGGTAATGTCTATAATGTCTGGTGAATTTCACTACTGCAAGCAATTCTTTCCGTGTCGTGCAGTATCGTTTATGCTCATGGGTTAATGAAAAACTTCCGTAGGCAACGGGACGCTCTACACCATCTTGTACTTGTATTAATTCTGCGCCAATTGCGAAATTGGAAGCATCTGTGTCCAAAATAAACGGATCTTTATTGTTGGGTAATGCCAATAAAGGAGTTGTTATCAATGCCTCTACAAGTCTGTCAAAAGCCTCTTGCTCTGAATCTCCCCATTTGTAAGGTTTCTTACCGGTCAATTGATACAAAGGGTAGGATAAATCTGCAAAATTCTTGATGAAAGTTCTATGATAATTAGCAAAGCCAAGAAATTGTTCAACCTCTCTTGTTGTTGTAGGTATTTTCCATTTCTTAACAACTTCAACATATTCACTGCCAATTGCCATACCATCTCTATTGATTGTTCTGCATAAAAAGTCTATTTTCTTTTTAAAGAAATCACATTTCCTGGGTTTCAATTTGAGCCCATACTGTCTGAAACGTTCAAAAACTGACCGCAAATTCTGTAAATGGTCTTCAAATGTCTTTCCCATTACTAGAATATCGTCCAGGAAGGCGAGTACAACATTCCATGTTAAACCTCTGAGAACGAGATTCATTACTCGTGAATATGTTCCAGGGGCGTTGCAAAGGCCAAAACTCATTCGGACAAAGTGGAATAATCCATATTTAGTGATGAAGGCAGTCTTTTCCTTGTCTGAGTCCTTCACTTTAATCTGATAATATGCACTATTAGCGTCCAATTTTGAAAACCATTCGTTTTCCGCCAAAGTGTCCAAACATTCAAGGGAAGCGGATAGACATCTTTTTTCGTCACGGAATTCAACTTCCTGTAATCAATGCACATGCGCACGTTGCCATCGCGCTTGCGCACAAGTACTGGGGCAGATGCCCATTCTGACATAGATGGTTCTATGATACCTGCATCTAACATTTTCTTTAAATGGTTTTCTTCTTCGTGTGCAAAACACATGGGTGTTCGTCTTATTCGTTGTTTGATAGGGCTCGCATCACCTGTATCAATCTCGTGTTCAATGTGGTTAAATGTTCCCAAGTCAAAATAATCTAGTGCAAAAACATCAGCAAATTCATGAAGTAAATTTGCAACTTTGGACTTTTGGTCTTCAGCAAGTGTACTGGATTTATCCAATATGTTCTGCAACTGTTCCGGTAGTGTATTGTTATCTCTGGCTATTCCAGTTGTTGCTACTGACGGGGCTGGCCCCGTTTCAACAATGTCAGCTTCAATTGCTTCGCCTAATAGAGTTCCCTTTTGCAAAACTATCTTGTTGTTCGTTACATTAAGTAAACTGACACATGGCAAAGAACTAGCATTGTAATAACCACGTGGGATTAACAGATCTATCTCTTTATTAGGTTCAATTATAAAATCAGTTAACTCTGCTGACAAATCTGACTCTAATTGTACGACTGAATTAGGAGGTATGACTGTTCTATGTGGAACGGTAATTTTAGCTACTCTTGCTATAACGTTCACAGGCGGTACCAGTCCAATATGTCCATGTACCATAGGTAGTGCCTCTCCATTGATGAAGAAGATTAATTTTCTGCAGTCTAAAATTACTTTTGCTTTGACTAGAAAATCAAGTTCTAATAGCATGTCATTATCAATAGGCGCAACATAAATATCTGTCCGATATTTTCTTTCACCAATTTGTAATTCAACTGGTCCCACTACAAACGCATCCATGTGCATACCACGCCCTGCTGCATGCATTGTTGTTTTTCTTTTCATGGGTGGTTTTTTGCTAAGAGATTCATAAACTTTGTCAGAAATTATTGTAACTTCTGCTGCGGTATCTACTACCGAAATTACAGGCTGTCCATGCACTTTTAAAGTCAATCGAAGCATAGATGCTGAGCCTAACTGGTAAATAGTTCCTCCTAAGTGTACGGGATCTTGCAACTGAAGGTCAATTACTTTCTGTAAATCATTATCAGGCTGCGTTGTGTGCAATAGTGAATTAGACAGAGTATCTGTGGATGTTGACATATCACATGTTTTCAACGGGGTAATCCCCGAAACAAGTGTCTTGTTTCTTTCGTTTGAAATAGTGTTCAACGTTAGGCGGTTAGGTATGGTCTGAGTCAGGGTTCCGCCCTTTAGCCCGACTCTTTCTTGTTTAATGGTCAGTGTAATTTTTTCCTGTTGATGAATGCAAGTCAGGACAGTCCCGTTGTATATGGCCAAACTGGTGACAGAAGTAGCAAGCCATATTTGCTAATTTTTCAGGTGGAATAGGTCCCCAGCGCCTTTTAAATGGTGATTGTCGCTGATTATCTTGCCTATTATCCCTGTTACGCCATTGTTGGCGATTACCTTGATTTTGCTGGCTGAATGGTTGGGTTGCTGGCTGGACTTCATTTTGTGCAGGAAACTGTTTTGCCTGCTGTTGTTTTTGAAGCTGCTGTTTAAGGTCTCCTATTTCCTGTTTATGAAATGCTTCCATAGCAGTCATCTTCTCTAGCAATGTTTCCATTTGTTTAGACAATTCAGACTTCGTGTCTGTCTTACCAATGGCGTGAACAGCTAGGTCGCTATCATAATCACTTGGTCCATCCTGATTTGGTGTCGGGTCACGTCTACCGGTTGGTTTACCAAATATAGCTGTGTGGTTATGTTGGAACCATTTTATCTGGTCAATTGCTGCTTTAACAGATGTTGGTCTGGCTGTGGCTCCATGTTGACCAGCTTCTTTATCTGAGCATCCCTGGCATATTTTCCAGATAGCTTGTGTATACATATAACTGTTGGGAAGATTTCTAAAGGCTTTACAGGCTAACGAGAGAACTCGGTCTGCCCAATCTTCCAATTTCTCATTTGTATTTTGTCGTGCACTCATGAACTGAACTTGCAACGTCTCTGGTAAGTCTTGAAAATTGAACCTTTTCTCTATTTGTGAATTAATTCAAAGTAATCCACACTTTGGTCTCTATCCAGTAAATTTGCATAGTAATCACCTGCTTTACCATGTAAACACCAACACAGTTGGTCTTTTCGTTCCGTGGTAGTCCACGAGGATTGATCAGCATACCTTTGAAACTTGGTGTAAAAAGTTTTCCAACTTGAGGAACCATCATACTTCATTCCTTTTGGTATTTCTAGGTTCTTTGATTTTGGCTTTGCTGGAGGCATTAATTGCGGCGACTCCCCATAACTTAAATATGGTCTTGGAGGGTACATATTTCTGTTTATTGTAGAAGAGTATGTTGGATTTGGTGTTCTCAAGGAATATACTGGTTCCCTAAATATTTCTGGTGAAGGTATTCTGCGTCGGATTTCTGGTGAAGGTATATGTGATTCTACCTGTTGACGACGTCTTGGGACTGGGACTGGCCTTTCTGATCTAGGTTCATGCTCGTTGGGTCCTTGCTGCCATCCCAATTTTGATGTCTGCTGTTGTGTATTTTGGTTACGTGAATAATCACGTTTTTCAATGTGCTCATTGGGACCTTGCTGCCATCCCAATTGTGATATCTGCTGGTGTGTATTTTGGTTACGTGAATAATCACGTTTTTCAATGTTTTCCTCAACATTTAATCTGATACTTGGTTTCGTGTACCCTAATTTATCTGTTCTATGAATTTTGTCTGGCTTAAACTGTCGATCAATTGAAAAATCTTGAACTTTATCCTGGTCATCATACTTGATTTGTAGTAATGGTTTTCTTTCATCAGGTCTTGACAATTTTGTTGAATACTGGTGGTCCCCATACTGCAAAGTGTAATTGAATGGCTTGCTCATCGTTGAACTGGGACGTGATAACTCGCGTTTGACTTCCTCAGGCTCAGGTTTAAGCAAACATTCATCAGAAGGTGTGTCAGAATCTGAAAAGTCATTGATTTCTGCTTCTCGTCTTGCATATTCCGAATGAAATCCAGATGTTTTAACTTCACCATAATCAACATAGTCTTGTAAATCATAACTTGACTGAGTCCGTGATTTGTATTCTTGTTGCTGTGTAACTGGTGTAAAATCTATCAAATCCATCAATGCTTCAGTAATTCTTAGTCTTGGTATTTCAGAAAGATGCTCAGGCTGAATATTACCAAATGTCTCTCTCATAGACATAATCTTGTCAGCTATGACATTTCCCACACCAGGTAACAACCTTAATTCCTCATAAGAACAGCTGTTAATTTTTACCCATTGCTGCTGAAAAGCTAATGTTGTCATAATGTTATATTAACACAAACACAGTTCAATTAAATCACTGGTTGCTGAACAAGAAAAAAAAATTAATGTGTATGTGCTATGTGGCTAACCACACAAAAAACGGCTGATTTTTCCGAAAGTGGCTAATTTTCTCCAAATTGTTCTGATAACGGCTAATTTGTCTAGTTTCTACACAAAACGGCTAATTTTAGCAAAACGTGAAACAATTTTCGAAAATAGATTTGTAAACACTGTAATTAACGCAAGTTTTTATGCTTATATTATCTCCGTGTTCAAACACTTCATAATATACCAAATATAGCAATATGAACTTCGCAATTACACGTGATGTACTCACTTCTGTTTCTCATTTAATTCGTCTTTTTAACACAGGAAACCCTGCTCGCCAAGCGCCAGTGATGTGATTTCCGAGTATTATCACTCAATACTAATACTACTAATACAATTCAACGCCTCTAATTGTACTAACTTACCAAATATCCTATGATACGCTCTGGTAATATATTTCTCGCTCGCTATATTTCCGCCAATACGCCAACTCTCGTTACCTGGTAACTATCTGAGATCTTATCCTGAGTTAGGTAGTTTACAATGGATCATTCCGGGAACCGGGCTACGCGGTATATCTAACTACCGTACTGTCTACATAGTAATGTCACGTCCATTATACCATATTACACAACATTGTTTACAAGTTTATCTGTGGCATTCTTGTATTGATTTTACCTGTTTTTAAATAATGAGCGACAAACTGACAAAAGAAATACCAAAGGTAACACATCAGGACAGTTTAGACGTTGTCACGAGGGCACGATATCGAGAAAAATTAAGTAATTGACAATAAGGACCCGTAGAAAATCCCAAAGAAAGAGTTGTCAAATGATCTAAAAGATTTGCCCGATATTCAGTATGAAGATGCATTTTGTTTACCCTTGAATCTATGTTTTACTTAATTTGAAGTTTAACGGGAAGTGTACGGCATAATGTTATTAAATACTATAAGTACTGTCAACTACAAAATCTTTTGTGTTTAGGTCTACGGTAAATTTAATTTCAACTGCAATATTATTTCTATTAGACATGTTAGTTTGAAGTTTTTAGAAAGTTGTGTTGTTTTTTTTTTATGTTTATACAATTTTGTCTGCTGGATTCCGATTGTGTTTGTTTCGCTCTCCCCATTTTTATCACAAAACACAAGTTAGTATTATCAATGACAAAACTATTTCATATTAATATGGTAAAATCTTTATGACATATTAAACAAGTATTCAACTTTTTCTATATGTAATGATAAAGGATGAGAATATGATTTTTAAAGATATGAAATAGTTATCAAAGGTACCAGGCTTATAATTTGATACGCCAGACGCGCGTTTCGTCTATACAAGACTCATCAGTGACGCTCATATCAAAATAGTTAGAAATAAGTGAGCAAACATGTGGAGCAATCTTGCAATTTGTCTTTCTGGTTTCCATTTTCATTTTCCACGGTGTTTTCCTGCTTCGTGCTTTGTTTGGCATGTTTGGCTTTTTTTTATTCGAGCGTTGCCAGTGGGTCTTTTGTGGACGAGACGCGCGTCTGGCGCAGATTCAAAATTTCAATCCTGGTGTCTGTGATCAGTTTACTTATTTAAGTTTATGATGCGGATGAACAAATATATTTACCAGATTTCTGGAAAAAAGTCTTAAATCGTCCTGTCTATTTGATCGAAGAGGTCAAAACAGATGTGTATACGCCCAGTTCCCTTCAGAGGAATTACTATTTTCATCAGAATCCTCCTGAATGCTTCCAGACTGCTGTAATGTAGGCATCAATGAATGTTAAGGATTCAAAAACCAATGCTTGGAAGCAGAGGAATCACTTGCGCTGTTGGCAATAGTAAGATCTCGTTGTTTGGGTGGTGATAAAATGAAATTTGACATTTCTAGCTCGTCGATTTCTGCATTTTCGTGACTAAATCCCCCTTCCGGTTGAAATATTGTGATTCATTTCAACGTCACGGTCTACGTTAGCTCCGAGGTTATCTACATCTATATTTTGGTTTATTTCTAAATGTTGGTTAGTGTTTGCACTTTTAAATTTTTTTTGTGTAAACAACAGCAAACGATACTGCAACTAAGAAAGAGAAAAATTCCAGCTACACACGATACAAAAATAAAAACTTCAGTACCTATGTCCGACAATGATAGGTCTGAGGTGCAAGTTGAAAGGCTTGTATATCATTTTCCATCCGTGAAAGTAACCGAGAATTAGGTGTCAAATCTACCTGGTAGAATGCTGCTTCGTCTTGATGAATTTCAAGATATCTTCAAGTTGTTCTATCCCGTCTGTGTACTGACATTTAACCTTCTGAAATGAAAAAAAAACAATGTACTTTTTTATTCTTATTTACAATTTAACTTTTATAATGCCACACCAAGTTGTAAAGGCAAAATATAAAAAATGAAAAAGGGCCTTCCTTTTTGGCTAAGCAAAATGTTACAGTACTGTAACTATTATTATTTTTGACGGTCAAACCATCGAAGAATAATGAATCGTTATTTAATTCCATTAAACTGACCATAACCTTTATTTATGAAATGCAGTTTGAAAGCATATCAACTTTTAACCCCTAGTCTATCAGCAACGGTTGTTTTCTATGTATTGCATTCCTTCTGTCTCTACTAGCAATATGCCACTTTATTCTGGCATGTACTGTGAGATTGAACAAAGTCACATTTCTCAGTGAGTGTTCTGTATAGTAAATACATTCTGCAATAACATATAAACAATTGCAATATTTCAAAATAAATTGCATCCCCAACTACACTGACAATGTAGAAATAAAATGAGACAAGTAAGATTTTAAGTGAGTCTCTAAACCACTTTGTTCTGCACCTTCCCAAAACTGGTCTAAGATGACTTTTTTGCGGTCATTCTCGAAAAATAGGCAACCGACGCTTTAGGTATAGTATGCTTTGGATGTTGCAGATGTCCTCAGACTTATTCCTGCAGATTCAGAGAAAAGTTTGTTTTATTGCAGACTACGCACCTAACAGTTGCTTCTTTGGGTACTTTATTGTCCTTTGACAGGGGCGTGGTGTACAAATGATCACTTAGGGCAATGGAATCTTCAATTTGTCTGTCGTGGCAGGTTGCAATTTGTCTTATTGTACTAATTTAGAAGATGAGGATCGCTTACATTCATTACATATGGCTACATGCCGAATGCAATTGTCATATCTTGCCTTGAATATTTTGAGACATACTTTTTCCATCCTTGCACACAAAATAATGTCTATGGCAAAGTTTATAATTGCCAGTGTAACATACGGGTATGGCATCAACGGTGAAAGATAATTTATTCTGGACTTTGCCTAAGTCACTGCTATATATTTCCATGGCCAGGGTAATCTCGGACTGACATTTCTCAGCTAAATGCAAAGCAATAATGTTGAAAAGCTTTTCAGTGTTTTTGTTTGGTTCTACCAGGCAATATTTCTGCCAATTCCTTAATATTTTAGATATTTTTCCTATGATTATTTAAGAAACGCTTTGTATCTAGAAAATGTTTTGGCTCTGTTAATAATATGAATAAGGCATTGAAAAGCCAATTAATCGACACAATGAACTACAATGCATTGTGGGAAACTCATATTGTGTATGTCACTCGCAAATTCAATATTTTTTATTAGCCAACATTTCAACTGTAAAATTATAACATTACATTGTCTTCCATTTTCCTGCACATGTTAAAAAATATTGTCTGTTGGCTGAAATAACCAACATTAACTTTCTTTTCCCTCTTGTCCTTGTTTAACATGTTTTTATCATTAGTTTTGCACTGTACCATTGCATTCATTACGTGAAAACCAAATCTAAATTATGTGCATATGTACATGTAAGTGCTAATCTAATATAGCAATACTACCCGTTTCCTTTAAAGCTCCAAGAAAGACCATTTCTTCCCCATCTGTGTATCCTTGTTTCACGGCATTCTACAACAGCAAAATATTGTTTTTAAAACATTAACAAATTTCTCTGCCATCCAGATGTTTAAATAATTTTCCACCGATAGATAAGAATGAACCAATATTAATCTAACAGAGACTATGATTAACAATATTATCAACACAAGTTTTTTTAAATCATTTATTTCAAAGGTGAGAGGACTATATGGATTAACAACTAGTAAAGCTAGCACTAAAGTGAAAGGATGCAAGGATGTGTTAAAAGTATATGTGTACTTTTTTCGACAGTTGGATTTGAATCATCATTATTGCAATCGAAGTATGGAAACTCTTACTTTACAATGGCATGTTAGTAAATGTTAGTAAATTTTGAACTTTTTAAAACTTCAAAAATTATTTTACTGAGTGTTTATGGTTTTCTGTATGATAGTTTAATACTTTAACATTTATATCGTAAATTGATATAATAATGATTTAAATTAAAATGAAACAATACATTTAACTGAATAGTGTTGTATAAGGAGTATGTAAGAAATTTAGTGTAGATCAGTTGATTTCATAAACTAGTATCTGACAACAGAGCTTTTCTGTTGATCATATAACGGGTTCTGGATGCTATTGGTGATGATAGGGTTGATTCGGATGATAAGAATTCTAATTCTTCCATGGGTGGTGCATAGGGTTCTGGTGATTGGTCTAAAACAACCATATGGGATACCAATGGTATTGATGATGTTGTACTGACTGGTGCAGGTTCTCGGAATGATTCTATGGAGTGAAATGATGTTGACGATCTTGATGAAGGCTTTTGCGGAGTTGAGGTTAATGGTGGATTTAAAATCTGTTGAGGAACCACTGGTCTGGAAGAGTCATGCTTAAATATGCTGGTGCACATGTTGGCTCTGTAATAGCATTTCTGTTAAAAGGTACATATTGTGGTTGCTGTTTTCGGAGGTGCAGGTATAATTTCAAAATTTTAGACACAGTTAACTATAAACACATAAATGAATTACAATATATTAAAGAGCTATAGTTTCATACCTATGGTGGGTGTCATCTTTTGTATGATGCCTTCAACTGTTATATTTTGATATGTAACTAAAAATTATGTTTCTGTTTTTATACATTAATTTTTACCATGGGTACTGTCTTTTTGGGTAGGATGAGTTAAAATAGGTCAATAAATTTAGTGTTTTTTTTAAATTAACTACTTTAATATTGGATATTTCTTTCTTTTTTTCATTGATAAGAGTAATAAGTAATTGTTATCAGTAAAACATGACTCAAAATAATTGAAAGGCTAAATAAAATACAGAGTTGAACAGCATTGAGGATCATAAATAGACAGAAAATGGTAACAATTTCATACCTGTAGTTGTTGTTTTACTTTTTGTGGTAAACTTTGTCCATGTTATGCCCTTAACTGAAAAACAAAATACAATAATTTAACATACTTAGAAAGAATAATGATAATGACATATACGATTCTGTTCAGATTCATACAACATACAATGTTGGCTATAGCTCTGTCTTTATCTATAGCAAGTTAGAACTTTGACATTAACTTATTTTTTATAACTATTCTATGGATATTTCTTTCAATGAAAAGGAATATAAGATATACAGAAAGATTATAATCTAGTTTCATATCTGTGGTTGTTGTTTTAGTTGTTTTGGCTGGATTACTATTGTCTTTAGTCTGTTTATTTTATCTTTACCTGAAAAGGTAAATAATAACCTTTATCATTAGCATAAGTTTATCTAGAGGGAGTTAAAAATATGACATCAAGATTACTCTTTTTGATTACTATTCTAATGCTATATATTTTTTCAATGACAAGGAATAGAAGATATTTAAAAATATTAAGGCATAGATTCATACCTGTAGGTTGTATTTTTGTTATTTTTGTAGTCTTAGTTCTTTGACTTTGTGTTATCTGCTTTTGGTCTTTTACTGAAAAAAAAATTATTTACTGATGGTACAGGTTGACCCTAACTAATTGTTGTTGTAATAACTGTCAAATAGTCATGATATTCAAATATCTTTGATCTTTTCTATTTAACAATTGATCAAAGTATGTACAAAATTATAAACATTATTACATACCAGTACTAGATGTTGATATTGGTGTAGTCTGTTCTTGTTCCATACTGTAAAACAAACATAATAGTTTTTTTTTCTCACAATAATTGAAAATTTAATGTAAATTTGCACCAGATGGTATAGATTGAAAACGTTAATAGTGAATCTCATACTTAAATATAATACTACAGGTTGCATTATTCTGTTGAAAATCAAAATTGTTATTATGTTTTATACTATGTAACCACATTGGTACAATGTAGATTATCCTTTATTAACACATTGATCTGTGATTGTAATCCAATTTTTGTCTTTTAAGTGTATTTAGCTAAGTTGCACATACAGGTTGAGACCACTAATTACATTTGAATAGTAATTTTCAAAATACTAATAAATAAAACACAGCCTTGAAAAATTGACCAATCGACACTATGAACTGTAATGCATTGTGAGTTACTACAAATTTACTAGGCATCACATAAATCATATAGAATTATATGTTAAAAACTATGAACTCATATAGTGTATTAGACTCAAATTCAACATTGTTTTTTATTAGACAACATATAAATTGTAAAATCTATAACAATACATTGTCTTCAATTTGCATGCACAGGTTAAAAAAAATTCTCTGGTGCCTGAAACAACCAACATCAACGTGTTTTCCTTCTTGTCAACACAGTAGAACGGGTTTAGACCATTAGATGTGCTTAAGCTTTGTACACAAGCATTCATTACGTGAAAACAAAATTTTAGGTGCTGATCAAATATTGTAATAATACCTTTTTCCTTCAAAGCTCCAACAGAGACCTTTTTCTTCTCCATCCTTGTGCCCTTGTTTCACAGCATTCTACAACATCAGAGTTCATTAAAGATTTTTTTTTTGCCAATTGAATTACTAAAATAATTAAGGAATAACTGTACTGTAAATGAAGAGTTGCCACCGTCAATTGTCGATTTGACAGTCGAAAATACAGTCTTACTGGGGAGGCGTAGTAATAACAAAAAGAAATGATATGTTAGAGCTTGAAAAAATGTATAAATTTGACAATAAATCGAAAAAATGTATAAATATGACAATTAAAAAAATTATGCAAAACTTCACGAATAATTTTGGTGCAAAGACGCTAAACGTGATGTCATACAAATGAAAACTTACAATATGGAGGTTATTATGTTACCTCTATGATTCAAATTTTGATAAAATCACATTAATACAGTAAATTCAAGGTAGGTATCTAACATTTGTTGATCCGATTAATTTTAAATGACGGGTCCTTCCTTACTTACTTACGTCTTATCAACTGTGGATTTGACGGTAACTTTTAGCCAATGAAAAAAATTGTTACATAAATAATGCATTCGAATTTTGCATTTATTTAAGTTAAAAATTATAGGGCCTTGTTTGATGGTGGTAATGGGGGTAACTTCATGACGAATAATGGTAAAAATTCTTGCCAAATGACGTTAACGGTATTTTTTGGTGCATGACAATAAAATATGCACTTTCTTTTAGACGACAAATCACCATAAAGATATTTTGATGAATCACGGTAAAATCTTAATCAATTTGACGCTAACGGTAGCCTTAAATGGCCTTTTGACGCCTGACGTTAAAGGGCATTGCTACCCTCTTGTTTATACTGTTTGGCTCTTAAAACTATATATTTTGCCACAAGCAAGGGGTAAAATACAAGAATTCAATTTCATTTTAAGTCTCCCTTATCCTATTAGTAAGGAAAAATGGTGACATTGATTACTGTTATTCCTTTTGTTTGTTGCCATTTTTTGTGCTTTTAAGTTGTATTTTTTAAGTTTACGAAATTAAGAATGTGCAAGTTAACAAGTAGTTTCTGAGTTGAAAATGTAAGCTTTCCTTTGCTCTTTGCCATACAAAGTCATCAAGTCTAAAAAAATATAGATATACAGACAAAAACAGAGTCAAACTCTTGAAAGCTGTGCATGTGAAAATGGATTGACATGGGGTTAAATTTAAAAAAGCCATCAAGTTATCCCCACTGATAAAAAAAATTACCTTAACTCCTATTGGAACTACCAGATTTTCTTTGGATTTTGCAGAGCTGTTGTCATGTGCTGTCTGTGCTTTCAGTGCAAGATTTCCTCCTGCCTCTCATATATTCTTATTAATAAATCTCTTTGACCTGTGCAGATGAAGAAAAAAGGGTTAATGAACAATTGGACTAATTCAATTTAAATACAGAAATAAAATACACAATTTTGTATACCTTGTTTTACGAAAAAAATCTTGTCTTGCACCTTAGCCTTACCCTATATTTTTACACCCTCATATCTAATTATATTTAATCTCTAAGTTTTTTAAATGGATCATATTAAGATTTGCCAGGATATCATTTCTGTGCTTAATTAGTGGTTTAAACTGGTCTTTGAGTGTGAATAATTTTTATGCACCAGCCACCTGTCCTATGACATGGACCTGTTGTTCAGTGGTTGTCGTTTGTTGGTGTGATTCATATGAGTTTATCGTTTATGGTAGTTTTTTTTATATAGATTAGACCAATGGTATTTCTGTTTGAATTGTTAAAACTAGTCATTTATGGGCTCTTTATAGCTTGCTGTTTGTTGTGAGCCAAGGCTCTAGATCTGTGTTAAAAGTCATACTTTAACCTGATATCATTAACTTTTTATACATTCTGACTAGGATATGGAGGTTGTCTCATTGGCACTCATACCACATCTTCTTATTTATATAATATTACACACGCATGATCTTCATTATATTTGTGAACAGCAAGCAAAAACCTATTTCTAATGAAAAATCAGTAGATTGCATCCAAGAAAAAAACTTTTGTTACATATAAATTATTAGACCAAATTTGATAAAAAAAAATCACAATTTCATACACTTTTGTTATTCTTTAAAGAAAGAAGAAATCTTTTAAAAAAGGATGTGTTTTAGTAGTACATTTTTGGTCTGGTGAGAATTAGTCTGCAGCAGCTTCTATAACAAAACTACAACTTATCAATATATTGCAAATTTTCTGAAAACTAAAGGGCAACATTCACTGTACTCCTGTGGAGATACAAATTCCCTAATATCAAAAGGTCAGTATTACTCGATTTATTTCACTTGACTGGGCAGAGTTTAACTGGTTGGCTCATAATAAACCAGTCCATCTCCCGGGGGAGTTACTTCCTATATTTTTAGTGGTATGAGTGTGCCGCAAAACAGGGTCACTTTTTCATGCCCTGCTTGTTAGAACAGGGTCCCTTTTTAATGTCCTGCTGGTTAGAACAAGATCGCTTTTTCATGCCCTTCTGGTGAGAACAGGGTCTTTTTTAAACAAAGTATTTGTCTAGAAAAGGGTCGCTTATTTAACTGTTTAAGATACAGTTTAGAACCCGGGTCTAGAACTGCATCTATTTTATATGGTCTAGAACAGGGTATACATTTTTTTAGCGTGTATAGAACAGGGTATGTTTTTCAATATTTTTGTTAAGAACAGGGTATGTTTCTCAATTTTTTCTGGTTAGAACAGGGTATGATTTGGCAAGTGCTGTCGGCACAGTTATACCTGAAAGGAGAGTCAGTAACCCCCCCCCCCCCCCCCCCCCCCCGGGTCCATCTATAGATAGGTTTTTAGAATAAACTCGTCAATGAAGCGTCCAGTCATTCTTTTGTAAATTCCTTTGAAGACACTGATAGGTGATTAGAAATCAGTAATAATTATAACAGCAATCATCCTAATCACACACATCTTCAAATAGACTGTCCATATGCAAAGTAAAACGTAAGCTCTGCTCGATCAGTTGAAATAACATTGGTTATATGTGTCAGTTATAACATTGATAAATCATACCAAGACTGTGGATATCATTGGAACTGGTATTCATGGTATTCATGGACCTTGCATTTGGTGTACTGGACTCTCTACAAGGACCACTGCTGCCAACACCACTTGTCCTTGGTGTATTAATACTACTTGTGCTTGGTGTATTAATACTACTAGTGCTTGGAGTATTCAACATGTTCCGGACTGGTGTTTGACTTATCTGCAAAGATATTTTCATTTCTTAGGTGTTAAGCAGTTTCCTCTCTGCAATTTTACAAATAGCCTGTATTTCAGTATGTGTACTTGCACAGTCGCCTGAAGATTTCATAATCATAGCGAAAAAAT
The DNA here is from genome assembly GCF_021869535.1 of Mytilus californianus. Classification (NCBI taxonomy): domain Eukaryota; kingdom Metazoa; phylum Mollusca; class Bivalvia; order Mytilida; family Mytilidae; genus Mytilus; species Mytilus californianus. Next base: position 4,846,657 of record NW_026262672.1, read on the forward strand.
GGTGGATATAAAATATTTTTAGTAGTATTATAATAGAATAATAATTATAATACTACTAAAATTATTTTAATTCCACCATTTTTTCACTATAATTATGAAATCTTCAGGCGACTGTGGTACTTGCATGTCTTATGTTTATATTCTGTATGCTGAGACATGGAACACTGTAATAAATGAGGGGCCTGATGGGGGGGTCTCATCACGATTCACGAGTTGATTTTTTTGTCAATCACGATTCACAGAAAATAAATTTCCATGATCACGGATCACGAAAATATAAAAAAAATTAAATCTGTAGAAAAACGGATCACGATAACGAAAATGCGCCGATCACGAAGAACGAAAATAACCCATCAGGCCCCTCATAAATAAGTATCAATATGCCAAAAATAAAATATAGGAATACAATCACATCCAATTCATGGTCAGATTATATGTTTTTATACAGACAAGTTTGTCTAAGAATTTACCTTTCTTATGCATGTCTTAGTTTCTAACAGTATGTCCCATGCTAAATTTAGACATTGGGGTTTTCCATCTGATTTTCGTTGATGTAAGCGATTATGAGGATTTCGTTATAAAATTGTTGCAAAGTGCTTTCTTTGAATATCACCAGTTTAATGATTTATAAACTAAAACCGGCGCTTCTCTGTCTACTAAGATTTGTTCTGTAATAGAAAATCCAATATTGACACAGCCTATGCCCCTTATATCATCATAACAATATATGTTCTCAGTGAGTGGATATTGAGTTATCTTGTAAAAGGCTGATGGAATTTGCGTTTAAATACATGTATACACACTTACTCTGCTTACTTGTCTTGATGTGGATGAATTCTGATGAAGGATATCAGGACTTGTTGCCAGGAATTCATCCGTCCTTACATCATCCTCGCTTAGACAGTCTTCATGCTCGCTGTCTTGTATCACATCTCTTAAATTACGTGCTGCTCTCTGTCGGACACGACTCCTTTGAATATCAGCAAGAGGTGTTTGGTCCAAAGTTTCATCATCAGAAATATCGTTGAAAGACATGTTTGATACTAGATCTACAGTGATGACAACATTCGTGTTTGAATAGGCGCCGAAATCGCAAGAATCGTGTCTGCGGCTGTGTAAAAGAGATAAGGATGGCATGCCAAGATGCTGATTGGCTACGTTAAAGACATTTCCATATACAGATTGGAAAATAACCAAAACTTCAACCGCATGGGATTGATACTTCAGCGCCATTATTGAACCTGAGAGTTTTTATCAGCTTAGATTTTTTTTATAAATGGTGTAAGTATATCATTTAAAAAGCCTCTTAAACTTTACAGAAAAAAACATGGATATTGTGGTATATATATGTGCCCTTGTCCAAAGGTTCAATAGCCTGCAGCACCACCACTGAGTGCTTCAATGAGAAACTCACTAGAGAAAATCTCCTTGACACTTACAAATACCTACATGGTTTAAAATATGTATCTTGTTTTTATCTTATACCAAAAATTAAAAAAGAAATTGAAAAATATTACTTACTGTACATGTACATATGCATTTCAGCCATTTGCATACAAAAAATTGAAATTATAATTTTAATCCTAAACAATATTGTTAAACCAGGCATGCACCTGCCAGTTAATGTTTTTTCTATATAAAAAGAGGGGGGATATGACCTTTATTGGGACTCCAGGATCGGGTGTTTTTAAGCTTTGGATTTCTGCATTGACCCTTTTGGGATCCAGGAATTCTTTTTTCGAATTTCTGGATGTCGGATGTCAGGATTTAAATTCATTTAAAATTCGGGACCTCAGGATTTCGTGTTTTTAAGTCCAGGATTTCGGGATCAGGACCCCTCCTACCCCCACCCCCACACCCCCACCTCTATAAAGAAGAAGAAGAAGAACAAGATGCATGTACATTGTTAACATTATAAAAGAACATATATAACAGAGTCAACAGAGTCATAAATTTACATATTTTCACTGTTGAACACTGTTTAAAGCAGAATTATTTTTAATTTAAAAATTATTTATGGCAGTGGTGGATCAAGAGTAATTTTCAAAAGGGGGGTAGGTGACATCTTTTTTTATTCATATTAAAATTATTTCCTCAGCCATAAAAAAGATGTTTGCCCCCTTACCTACCCTAAAAAGAGCCGCATACTCAAAATATTTTCTTGTCCTGATGTGAAATTTTTTTTTCAATCAGATAGGCATGGAGATAAAAAAAACATTTGACACATTAATTTCTCTTTGTCAAAAAAGAAAAAAGAAAATGCCTACTTTCCTGATTAAACTGATTCAACCTTCGGGTAGGATTTGGACAAACCAAATTATTTTTATAAGTGTGGCCCAGTACCATTGCTAACTTGTACATTTTGTACCAATATAAAAAAAGAAGATGTGGTATGATTGCAATAGAGACAAGTCTCCCCACAAGATACCAAATGACACAGTAATTAACAACTATAGGTCACCATACCACCTTCAGCAATGAGCAATTAATTTAAGATAATTTAAGAATAAATTAACACTATTAAAAAAATGTATATCTCCAGATTCCAAAGGTCACCAAATTGGCAGGTGAGCCACAAACTCTTTCAGAGTCTAGTTTGATGACCTGTTTTTATACGACTGCAAAAAATTTTTGCGGTCGTATATTGGTATGACGTTGGCGTCGTCGTCGTCGTTGTCGTCCGGCTTTGTCGTCGTCGTCGTTGTCGTCCGGCTTTGTCGTCGTCCGAAGACACATTGGTTTTCGCACTCTAACTTTAGTTTAAGTCAATGGATCTCTATGAAATTTTACCAGAAGGTTCAATACCACTAAAGGAAGGTTGTGATTGAGGTTCCATATCACACAGGGAATACTGGGATTGATTTTGGGGTAATTGCCTCAAAATATTAGGAATTAGGGGCCAAAAAAGGGGCAAAAAACAAGCATTTTTCTAGTTTCATGACAATAACTTGTGTGTAAGTGTATGGATCTTTCTGAAATTGTACTACAAGGTTCCATATCACAAAGGGAAAGCTAAAATTGAGTTTGGGGGTAATTGCCCAAAACGTTTAGGATTAAGGGGCCAAAAAGGGGCCAAAATAAGCATTTTTCTAGTTTCCAGACAATAACTTGTGTTCAAGTGTATGGATCTCTCTGAAATTGTACTGCAAGGTACCATACCACAAAGGGAAGGCTGGGATCGATTTTGGGGGTAATTGCTTCAAAATTTTAGGAATTAGGGGCAAAAAAAGGGGCAAAAAAACAAGCATTTTTTCTAGTTTCAGGACAATAACTTGTGTGTAAGTGTATGGATCTTTATGAAATTGTACTACAAGGTTCCATATCACAAAGGGAAAGCTGGGTTTGAGTTTCGGGGTAATTGCCCTAAACGTTTAGGAATTTGGGGCCAAAAAGGGGCCAAAAAACAAGCATTTTTCTAGTTTTATATATAAAAGCAAATAATAATGATATGGTTTGAATAGGTAAATTTAAAATTTTTAAGTTCTTAGACCACATTCATTCTGTGTCAGAAACCTGTGCTGTGTCAAATATTTAATCACAATCCAAATTCAGTGCTGTATCAAGCTTGAATGTTGTGTCCATACTTGCCCCAACTGTTCAGGGTTCGATCTCTGCGGTCGTATCAAGCTGCGCCCAGCGGAGCATTTTATTTTTATTTATTAAACGTTTTTATTTCAGAATGCTTTATGGAGAGATAATAGTGATAAAGAGAAGCGGTGTAGATGGAGCACATTTTCCCTTAACTGTTAAAAACTGTTTGTTTGGAAGGTAATTATAATTAAAGTACTTATATAAAAGAAAATGATTATCTTGAATACCATGCTTCACATGTATATCTCTCTTTCCCATTTCTTAACTTCGTTTTACTTGAAGCAAATGTTATGAAACTAACGCGCAACGCTTATTACTACAAATGTGAGATTGAGTTTTATTTATTAAATTTTAGTGTCATCACAAGGTGTTATTGAATTATGTCACTTTATAAAATTTATGCAAGCTGGGGCATCATTCTTCTTTTAATCCCCCCAAGGGTGACTGGGGAATAGAAGTATGGTCACCATTGGTCTTCCTCCGACCGGCAGTAAAACCCGTGCTAAAGTGGGGTGTCCGTTTGGCTGTGCGGGATGTACAAATTTGCAGCCACGTCCGGTCAGAATGGGGACGTTAAATCCGATGCCTCGTGTAAAGAGAGTGCCACGCTCTTTGCACGTTAAGAACCCTTACAACAACTCTTAGAGGGGTCCGTAGGTGACCTGTTGCAAGGCTAAATTTCTGTCCCTATCCAATATACCCTCATTTCCCGTGGCAGTCTAAATTTCTCCGACCATAATCCCTTAATCTATTACAGAACCTACCTATTGTATTTATTGTGAACTTGTTCTCGTCCTGAATATGCATGAAATATTTGCCACTGGACGTTAAGCAACCAACAATCAATCAATCAATCTTCTTTTAATCCTCATGGCTTTCTTGACAGAAATTGAAAGGATCTCTATATACATTTTAGTATACATGTAATGTGCATAATGCAAAAAATCATTTATTTTTTGTTATGCTACAGCAAATACTTTTTTAGAGTTTGTGTGAATTTTACATTTTTTGGGGTACCATTTATAGTAAAATACAGTCGATTTTGAAATGCATGCAAGGTACAAAATGTATATACAGGATATACTGACAATGACTTTGTCATATTAAAGCACCATTCTTGAAAATTCAGTAACCCAGGGTCAAATAGGGTAGACATATATAATTATTATCGGCTTAAAAAGTTTTTGAACTTTATTCTTTGGAAACGCTACAGGCATGTTATGTATTATGCGCTCATGGCGCAGCTGTCTATTTTCATCATGCTTGAAAATATTGATTGGAAAACTGGTATATAATAGTTTTATCATGTTAGACCAGTTACAGATGAAGTTCGAATTTATTTTTAGTCTGATAAATTTGTTCAGAGTTTAAGCCATTGGACTCAAAAAACTCACTTACACAATAAAAAAAATCAGTTTTCAAAACTTTTTTTGTCATGCTTGAAGATATTTGTTAAATAGTTTACACCATGACATGGTATAGATCAAGTTAAAATTTTGTTCTTATACAATGACATTTTAACTGGTAGGGGAGGTAGGGGACTATGTATTACCATGCAATACTCACCATGCTTACAGAGTGCTTGTCTTTCATCATGAGTAAAGATTTTTATTTGATATAAATTTGGTATATATGTATAATATAGTCTTAAAATGAGACGTTACAGATCAAGGATTCAAGTTCCAATTTCGTTTTGGTTAAATTAATTGTTAATGGTAGGGGACTATGTTTTGCCATGCAATACTCTCAGAATGTATTCTGGATACTATCCAAGCTGGTCTGTGACCACACTTGTATTTAATGTAATTAAAGGACTAGTTGTAGATTAGATTATTCTGAAATCATAAAAACTAGTTAGTTTCCCTGCTTGCTGTTAAGGATTATCATTAAGAATGTAGCTTCAGTTAGACCCAAAAGTCAACCCATTATAGTATTAACCATGTAGATTTGTGTAGTCTTTTTTATATTTTTTTCAGGGGCAAAGATTGTGATATAATAATTAAGCTTCCAAATGTTTCCGGAGAACATTGTAGAATTAATGTATCAGACAATAAACAGGTGAATTGTATTTAAAATCTTAGTTAACTAAAACTAGTACCAAACCATGAAACAACAGTACTGATCATGCTGATATATCCAGTGGTGGATCCAGGGGGGGGGGGGGTGTTCCGGGGGTTGGAACCCCCCTTTTTTTTGGCCGATCAATGCATTTGAATGGGGACACATAGTTGGAACCCCCCTTTTTTTGGGCCGATCAGTGCATTTGAATGGGGACATATAGTTGGAACACCCCCTTTTTTTTGGCCAATCAATGCATTTGAATGGGGATATATAGTTGGAACCCCCTTTGTCATGGGTTGGGAACCCTCCTTTTTTAAAATGGCTGGATCCACCCCTGTATATCGGGTAAAAAAAATATTTGTTTTGTTTTCTGACCCTTATGGTTATGACCATAGTTATCGTTGCAAACACTATCATTAAATTAAAGTGTAGATTATCTTCCTAGCATGTCCTAATTTTTATGCCCCACCTGTTAAGTTATGGTTAAAAATGGAAAATGATAGGGAGAGTAGGACATCTTTGTACTGAGGAAACATTTTCCTTTAGTTTTCATGCCAAATTTTATTCAATTGTATATACAACGAAGTTTAATTTGAATTGTAAAATTAACAACTATAAGTCACTAAACAGACTTCAACAATGTGTCTAATTATAAATCATTCTTCTGTCCAAAAATGTTTTATTTTGAAAAAACTCAACTGTATGAAATATGTACTGTTCATTTCTTTTGTAGGTTTTTTTGACAAACTTGAGTATAGATAATCCTGTCTTAGTCAAATCTTCATATTTTGACAAACCAATAAAATTAAATCATGGAGATGTATTCACCATCATAGACAGATCTTTCCGCTTTGATGAAACAGAGGAATCAAAGAAGAGCAAATTAAGAAATCCAGACAAAGATTTGAATTTGAACAGACCATCAATCAGGATAGATGATGCACCAAAGGTAATTTGTATTTTTAGTCCCCTACTTACAAAGTCGAAGTAGACTTTAGGTTTGCACTCTGTCCGTCTGTCGGTCTGTTCATTTGCCAGTACGGCAAATCAGTTTTCTTCACTCTTTTCTTCAGGCTTGAAGATATTGATTTGATTTTATCATGGCAAGTTACAGATCAAGTTCGAGTTTTGTTTCAGTCTAATGATTTTGTGCAGAGTTATGGTCCTTGGAAAATTCACTTAAATAATCAGTGTTCCATACTTTTTAGTCCCCTACTGACGAAGTCACAGGGGACTTTAGGTTTGCACTCTGTCTGTCTGTCCACCCTTCAGGGCAGCAAATCAGTTTTCCAGGCTTTTTCTTTGTTCTTGAAGATATTGATTTGATATTTGGTATATAGTTTTGGAAAGAGTTCCATATGGCACCCCATGGAATAAACTGTAATACATTATTGTGTTCTTTTAGTATGGTGGGGGTGCCATATGGAACTCTTACCGTATTTTAAGCAAAAAGAATAAAATAAAGAAGGGGGATAGCCAGAATTGATTATTGTATATAATCAAGTTCTTTTTGTTTCTTTGTGTATTTTCTTCGGTCAACTATATGTGTATTCAAGGTATTGGATATTTATTATGCATGTTTTAACCAGTTGATATTGATGAAAGCTAGGGACTCATAGTTTGCCCTTTTATTGCATCTTAATTTTTCATGATTAAACAACAGCTTGGGTTATGGCTTCATTGGTTTTTATATAAGTTTTTGAAGAATAATTAAAAAGCAGAAAACAGATGAAAATTAATATTTGGTGCCGAACTGACCAACTTAATGCCGAAATGACTTTAAAATAGTTGCCTATTTGATCAGATGCCGATTTGACTTTTTCGATAGGTGCCGATTTAACTTGTACCCTCTGAACAACAGAGAGGATTGAGTGTATCCTGTTAAACTGTTGACCCTTCATAGTTCTATTTCCTGGATTTAAAATTTATTATTTTTTTAGCCATATTTTGTCAGTTGCTTACTGCAGGTTGACAGTTTCCGAAGGCAGGTCTGGTTTCCTCTAAATATAAATCTTCCCAGTTTTTGAATGACTGAATAAAGCATAAATAAATGTTCTCAATGAATTCTATTTAAACTATAATACAAGACACTAAGAAATAATATGAGGTGAAGACACAATTATAAGGGCTATTCCAGAAATGTCTGTATGGGGAGGGCGGAGGCACATTAATAAAAAAAAATTGCATGGGCTACTTCACATATTTTCCCAATCAAAACTTACAATTAAGGAAAAATGAATTAAAATTTTATTCAAACAAAAAGTGCTTTTTCCTCCCAATAAAATCAATTCTGGAATAGCCCTTAGTGAGACTTGCAATAAGAATAACATTGAACATGGGAAGGGGTGAAGCAAGCCATGTCATATAAAATCTGCAAAAAAAAATCATATTAATTTTCAATTTTTGAGGAAAAATTTAGATGAGCTACTAAAAATGGACTTAACATGAAGAATAAGAGGTCAAAATTTACTCCGAACAGCCCAGATGCCACCCCCTGCAATCTAGAAATTTTCCGGCTTTACGAGAAGGGGGGATACCCCCTCTCGAACTCACCCCCCCTTTTGCCTCTGCGACGCTTGGTTCGGGCCTTGCGGCCCTCGTGATTGCCTGCTACTTTTATGTTTCTTCCTTTTATTCAAAAAATTATTGAGAACACTGATGTTGTATACCTTCTGCAGTGTCGATGTGGCATGCAGTATGTTGGCGAGACAGAACAGCTATTCAACAAACGCATGAATGGTCATCAAAATGACTACACCTGCAAGCCCTACCTCCCTGTGAGTCGTCATTTAAGATCACCTAGGCACGCCCAAACTGATATTAAAAACCTTACCATCACAATCATAGACCACAGTGAGGGTTGGTCAAGGGCCGAAAGACTTGCTCAGGAAAGATTTTGTGTAAGAAAGCTAAGGACAGTTTCCCCAACAGGCATAAATGAAAAAAAATAGAATGAGTCACTCATTTTTCTACCATCATCACTCATTTTCCAGACATCACTTGTTTCCAGTAACTCCGGCTTCCTTACTTGACTCCTACAGTGTTAGGGAAGTTTTTGAATTATACTAGTTGAAATATCATGGTCAAGGTATTTTTATTTCATTTTTTTAGTAGGTAGTTTGTGATGAAGTGTAAGTCCAATCAACTTGAAACTTAGTACACATGTTCCCTTTGCTATGATCTTTTTAATTTTAATGCAAAATTAGAGTTTTTACCACAGTTTCACGGTCCATTAAACATAGAAAATGATTGTGCACGTGGGGCATCCGTGTGCTTGGGACACATTCTTGTTATTTTTGGCATGTCTTTGAGTCGTTTTTTAGAAATTTTAAAATAGTACAAGCAAATCTATATATGATGTTCTGGTAAAACTGTTTAACTTTCTTTATTGTAAAGAATTCAAGATTGCTATAGTTTAACAATCAAAATAGATTGATATATCAGATTCATTTTACTTCGTGATCATACTGATGAAGGACATCTGTTAACTGAAATAATTAACATTTGTTAATTTATTGTTATTTTATGGTGATCTTGTATCCTTTTAGACTGGTTATATATATTTATATGTACAAAATCATTAATGCTACTTATATTTCCTTTTAGTCTTTGAAAAGTAAAAGTAAAAAGAAGTCAAAAGAAGAAGTGAAGTCTAGAAGCAAAAGACGTCGTATGCTGAAGAAACAAAAGTAAGAATTAACATCCAACATGTTTATACTTGCCTCCTCAAAAAGTAACTGTTATATTGTGGCTTATGAAATATCACTTCATTGAATTGATACCTAATACTAATGAATAAAATCAAAAATTAAACTTCCACACTATCCTGAATACAATGTAGTTGTTCATGATCATCTATCACTACGGCCTACTTTTCAGGGAGTTTGTTTACTGTTTTTTTGAGAAATAATAATAACATATGATTACAAATAAAAAAAAAAATTTGAAATTATCAATTTTTTTTGTCTGGAAAAAATCCTGTGAAATGCAAGACAAAGGGAATTTGCAACTCAGTTACTATTCGTATAAAGCTTTATATTGAAGAAGATGTGGCATGAGTGCCAATGAGACAACTCTCCATCCAAGTCACGATTTATAAAAATAAACCATTATAGGCAAAAGAAGGGTCTTCACCACTAAGCTTTGACTAACACTGAACAGCTAGCTAAAAAGGTCCCCAAAATTTACTAGTGTAAAACCCATTCAAACAGGAAAAACCAAGGGTCTTATCTGTATAAAAAACAAGAAAAACTAATGAACCACACCAACAAACGACAACTATTAAACATCAGATTCCTGACTTGGGACATGTGCCAACAATAACAGGGGGTTTAAATGTTTTAATGGTACCAAACCTTTACCCTTATCTGAAACAATAGTGTAACATCACAACATAGAAAGACACCTTATAAAATATCAATTGAAATGGCTTAAATCAAAAGACATATTAACACAAGTGAACATACACTGAACAAATAAATTTGATCTATGATACAATGTAAACAATTAAATAAATCAAATTAGTGAGTCCGTCCAGTTTCAGGTTAAAATTTTGGTAAAAGATTTTAGTCAAGGTAGTTTTGATGAAGTTGATCATGAATTCCAATCAACTTGAACTTTGTGACTTCAACTTGAAACTCTGTATTCATGTTCACCATGATATGATCTCTCTTAATTGAATGAAACTACCAATAGCATGAATAAAGGAAGGGAACAAGAAACTGCTGTAGGAGACTTGCTGTCCCAAGGATTTCAAGAAAAAAATGTTTCTGCCTAGTTGGTCAGCTTGTTACATGTATTAGACAAACAACCAAAACTGATTCTGACATGCCCATTTCAGTTATTGTTACTAATTATAAAGATACCAGTTTTTGTCTCGCCTTGACGGAGTCAAAAAGCGAGACATAGGTATGCGTCAACAATGTATTAGTTTGTGATAAGGTCTAGTTCATGGTGAACCACTAGTGGTAGGTCAATGATATTTGGTATGCAGTTGTATTAGCATTGGCACATCTCATTACCTTGGAGATTATTTGGCCCCGCCCCCTCAGTCAAGGTCTATTGACTTTGAAACTTTTCATAGTTTACATGTATTAGTTTGTGATTAGGTCAATTTATGGGGAACCACTAGTGGTAGGTCAATGATATTTGGTATGCAGTTGTATAAGCATTGGCACATCTCATTACCATGGAGATTATTTGGCCCCGCCCCCTCAGTCAAGGTCTATTGACTTTGAAACTTTTCATAGTTTACTTGTATTAGTTTGTAATTAGGTCAATTTATGGGGAACCACTAGTGGTAGGTCAATAATATTTGGTATGCAGTTGTATAAGTATTGGCATATCTCATTTCCATGGAGATTTTTTGGCTCTGCCCCCTTAGTCATGGTCTATAGACTTTGAAAATTTTGCTAAGTTAACATGTATTAGTTTGTGATTAGGTCAGTTCAAGGGGAACCATTAGTGGTAGGCCAATGTTAATTGGTGTTCAGTTGTATAAGCATTAGCACATCTCATTTCCATGGAGAATATTTGGCCCCCGCCCCCTCAGTCATGGTCTATTTAACTTTTGAAACTTTTGCTGAGTTTACATGTATTAGTTTGTGATTAGATCAGTTTAAGATGAACTGCTAATGTTAAGTCAATTATATTTGGTATGCAAATTTATTGGCATTTGCAAGTATCGTTTCCATGGAGATTATATAGCCCCACCCCTGATAATGGTTCATTGACTTTTAAACTTTTACATAGTTTACAAGTTAATGTTTGTGTTTAGGTTTGTTTAAAGGGAAAGACTTATAATAAGTCAATGGTATTTGGTATGCAGTTGTATTAGCATTAGCACATCTCATTCCATGGAGATTGTTTAGCCATGTACCTTCAGTCATGGTTCATCGACTTTGAATATTTGCATAACTTACATGTTAAAGTATTGCTATTTTAATTTCAACATTTGCATTATCAAAATTACAAAAAAGCGAGACATATCTCTGTGATAACAGTTTATATTCTTTTTACTTAAGAGTTGTAAAGGACAAATGTTAACCATTCACTTTTATTTCAGATATTGGGAACAAAGAGAAAAAGAAGGGGAAAATGACAATATAGATGTAGTTGAAAATGATAAAAATAGACAAATAGCAGGAACAGAAAGAAAACCTAGTGATGATAACTTTTATGTGGACATGTTTAAAGATCCATTATTTTCGAAAATGGTGACATACCAAAAGGCTAAAAGATTATCCTTAGCTTTGAAAGAAAAAGGACAGAAAAATATTGATATTTTAGAATAGAAATTTATTCAGTTTGGATTTATATATAGTTTTATGTTGCAAGTGTTTTTTATTTTTCTATTTTCTTTTTATAAACCCATAATCAAAATCTACCTTTAATAGTCAAGTGGATTGTAAATAGGAATTATTTGATTTCATGTATAAGCAATGAATTTTATATATATTTTGAGATAAAATTTCTGCCCTTATTTTTGGTACCAAAGATATGAATAAGATTCTAGAGAGCATGCACATTGACTACTAGTGAAGCAGCTACTTGTATTCAAGAAAGCTTGCACATTGGTTTATTATACAGTGAAGCAGCTACTAGAATACTTAATTCATAATTTTGAATCAAAACTTTATTGCATGTTTCATGGCAGAAAAAGCAAAGCGTCCAAGAAAATCTTGCCCTAAATGTTATACAGTTTTCTCAGACAAACATGCTCGTAGACATCTACTTGAATGTAACGTTCAATTTTGTGAAAGTGAAGTACCTCAATCTGATAACGAAAATATACCTGTATCAAGTGTGGAAAATAACACATCAGATTATCAAAATGATATCAGTGATGATGAACATGAAATAAATTATGATTGTATGAATAAATTCAGAAATTTATCAAATATATCTCATAATAATTTAGAAGATGAGGACATTGAAAGCTACTTTGATAGATGTGAAGATAATCTGAACGATTCATATAGTTCTGATAATTACTCAGATGTAGAGTTTGATATTGATTGTGATGAAAGTATTGGTGTAGATCAAGAACATAATTCAGAGTCCGATATATCTCGGATTACTTATTGGTTTTGTAAACTTTTATTATTATGGCAATGTATTTATTATATATCAGATGCAGCTATTTGTTTTCTTTTGAACATTTTAGCAACATTTTTTAAACTGTTGTCTGTGAATTCAGATGTTTGTTCTAAAGTACAAAATGTTTTCCCCAAAAACATGTACCAGTTGTCTAAACTTTTGAAGAGTAATATGTTAGATTTTAAACAATATGTTGTTTGTACCAACTGCTATTCATTGTATGAATTCGAAGATTGTTATCATATTGTTGAAGGTTCAAAAGTCTCTAAAAAGTGCTCTTTTATAGAGTTTCCTAATCATAGACTTCCTTATTTAAGAAAAAGATGTAATCAGCCTCTTTTAATGGAAATTAAAAGTGAACCTTCAAAAATATTAGCCCCTTACAAAATATACTGTTACAAATCTATTGAGTCAAGCTTAAGTTATTGTGTTAAAAGACAACATTTTGAAGACTTATGTGAACAATGGCGATTGAGAGAAACAAGAGAAGATATTATGTATGACATTTATGATGGAAAATTATGGGATGATTTTAATGGAAAAAAATATAATTTTTTTACAAAAGAGGATAATTATGGTTGCATTTTAAATGTTGATTGGTTTCAACCATACAAACATACTCATTGTTCTATAGGTGTCATGTACATAGCATTTTTTAATCTTCCACGAGATCAAAGATTTAGAAGAGAAAATGTTTTACTAGTTGGTGTTATTCCGGATATGAAAACAGAGCCTAAGACAAACACCTTTGTTACCCCTCTTGTTCAAGAGCTAAAGAAGTCTTGGTCAGATGGTTTTCAATTGTTTTCAAATAAGTCACCTTTGATATTGAAATGCTTTAAACTTGCACTCATATGTGTTGGATGTGACATTCCTGCTAGTAGAAAGCTGTGTGGTTTCCTTGGACATGCAGCAACCTCAGGTTGCAACAAATGTAAAAAGAAATTCCCAGGAACTGTAGGTGAAAAAAATTATGGTGGTTTTGATAGATTAGAATGGCCGTCCAGAGACAACGAAAGTCATCGTCAAGAATGTGGTTTTATAAATAATTCTACTAGCAAGGGAGATAAAGAAAACCTTGAACGTCAGTTTGGTACAAGATATTCTGCATTGCTTGAGCTTGAATACTTTGATCCAGTAAGAATGACAGCAATTGATCCAATGCATAACTTATTTTAAGGAACAGCAAAACACATGCTTTCTGTATGGAAGACAAAGAAATTATTATGTGATGACGACTTTAAAAAAATTCAGACAAAACTGGATCCATTTGAATGTCTCTCAGATGTAGGGAGACTACCTAAGAAATTTGCTTCATCTTATGGGTCATTTAATGCAGATCAGTACAAAAATTGGACCCTATTGTTTTCTATTTATGCTTTAACTGATTTATTGCCAAAGGAACACCTTGAATGCTGGAGAAAGTTTGTGTTAGCATGTAGACGGTTGTGTTCAATGTTTATAAGTGTTGGTAATGCAAAAGTTGCAGATAGATTGCTAATTGACTTTTGTAAAAAATTTGAACAATTGTATGGGCAAGATTTTGTCACACCAAATATGCACCTTCATGGGCATTTATATGATTGTATAATAGATTTTGGACCAGTATATTCTTTCTGGCTTTTTAGTTTTGAAAGAGAAAATGGTATATTAGGCTCTTACAAAACTAATAAAAAAAACATAGAGACTCAATTAATGAGGAGATTTTTAAAAGAGTCTTTTGCAAGGGAAAAAGAATTCCAAATGGATGAAAAATGTATGTCTTTATTCAATGATATGTCAAATACTACAAGGGAGAGGGGTACATTAAATGATGTTTCTGTTTCTTTGAAACCAAGCGTTCTCGATATGTCATCACAATATGTACCTGTAAAAGAAGTATGTTGGGATTTATCAGATAACATTTTTGTTCCTAAAATGAAGGATGCTGTTCTGAGTGATTGTGAAATAAGACTGTTAAGCCAAATGTATTCAACACTGTATCAGTATGATTTTATTGTTTGTCCCTCTGTCAAAGTGTGCAAAAACTTGTATTTAAATGGAACATTGCTTGGTTGCAAAATGAGCAGAAGTGTTAGATCATCCTATATTTTAGCTTATTGGTGTAATAACGAAGGGACAATTGATACTGACAATTTTGATTTATCTCCTCATCCAGGACAAATTGTACAAATGTATAAGCATAGTATTATTGTAAATGGAGAAACAAAGACACATTTTTTAGCGAAAGTAAATTGGTACAAGAATTTACCTGCTTCTGTACAGCACTATTATGGTAAACCGATTGAAATATGGTCTTCAGAATTATTTGTTCAAGAAGGGCCTGCTTTATTTATACCAGTCCACAGAATTAAATGTAGGTTTGTTCATGCGAAAGCAAAATTTAACAGCAGAAATGTAATTATTGTTGCACCAAGAGAGCGTCATATTTTATGAATATGGATCCAGTTATAATGATACAATCTGTAATCATATTGTTTTACTTTGTACAAAAAAATACAACTATTTAAGAAAATTGATTATATGACAATGTCAAAATTACAATATTTTCTTGTCATGATTCCTTTATTTAATTTCATGAATGTGTCATGACTCTTTTGTGTTTTTTAAAGGAAGTACTTTTTATGGAGTGTATTTGATTATTGTAGATATTTATGATGTTATGAGTATTCTTTTTGTATTGGGTATTAAGAATAAGTGTCTTAATGCAGTGTGTTGTACTAATCTTACATGCCAGTTATTGCTTTGAAACAGTAAAATGTAAACAAATTAAACATTAAGTTTACTATTAAATAAACAATTTCGTTACACTTATTGTAGTTATTTATATACCACTGCTAATTATTTATGTTTGTTTGTTTAAAAAAGCTTGAGTTCATGCATGGTTCTTCTAACCAGGTGTTATACATGTATCATCAAATCATACAAATTTTTAATAAACTATTTGATCACTACAGATCATTACTTAGGGAAAATCCTTTCAAATATATAAAGATGTGTAAATTTTATCACGTAACAAAGTATCGGAGAAAGGTCAAATGTTTTCTCAACAGTTTAAGATAGTGAAGTAGATTTATACTCTTTCAGCGAAACATCCTGTAGACAATGGTATTAGAGAGTTTTGCTGAGATTGGTTTATAGACACGACTATTTATAAAAGGTTAAATAACTTTCAGTTCAGGACGAGATGGACCTATTAAATCGCTATGAAAACATATATGAATTTGAATGATCTTTGTTCTCTTGTGCTCAAACATTGAATGTGATTGTCTTTTGTTTTACACTTAAAAATACACAGAGTGAATCAAACATGTTCCTTATTAAATATTTCAACATGCACAAAATGCCACGTTTGCATGTCATCCCATATAAATGTAGACAAAAAGTGGGGTATAATGTTTTTGTCCTCTGTATTTACATGTACAGAAAGTTACATTTTTGACGTGCATAAAATGTCACAGAAAGTCGGTCCTATACATTTTGACATTCAAAAAATATCCAAGGTTGTCTATTCTATACCTTTTGACACGCACAAAATGTCAAAGATTGTCTGTCCTTTACCTTTAGACATGCACAAAATGTGAAAGGTTGTCTGTCCTATACCTTTTAACTTGCACACAATGTGAAAGGTTGTCTGTCCTATACCTTTTGACGTGCATAAAATGTCACAGAAAGTCTTTCCTATACATTTTGACATTTACAAAATGTCAAAGGTTGTCTGTCCTATACCTTTTGACATGCACAAAATGTCAAAGGTTGTCTGTCCTATACCTTTTGACATGCATAAAATGTCAAAGGTTGTCTGTTTTATACCTTTTGACATGCACAAAAGTCAAAGGTTGTCTGTCCTATACCTTTTGATATGCATAAAATGTCAAAGGTTGTCTGTCCTATACCTTTTGACATGCACAAAATGTCAAAGGTTGTCTGTTCTATACCTTTTGATATGCATAAAATGTCAAAGGTTGTCTGTTCTATACATTTTGACATGCACAAAAGTCAAAGGTTGTCTGTCCTATACCTTTTGATATGCATAAAATGTCAAAGGTTGTCTGTCCTATACCTTTTGACATGCACAAAATGTCAAATGTTGTCTGTCCTATACCTTTTGATATGCATAAAATGTCAAAGGTTGTCTATTCTATACCTTTTGACATGCACAAAATGTCAAAGGTTGTCTGTCGATTACATTTCAAGGTTCACAAAATGTCAAAGATGGTCTTTTGTTTACATTTCAACTTACCAAAATGTCAAAGATGGTATTTTGTCAATAAAAAGGCGACGAAATATTATCTGTAGAGGAAGGTAGTCTTTTGATTGTATTTCATTATACACAAAAGTCAATCAAAAGATGAGTTTTCATGCAGTGTTTGATCTGTATTTTCAAGTTTCTTCCAAATTTCAACGTCCTGGTTTTTAGTATCACCTAAATTCATTTTCAGGGGTATATTTGTGTCTGGCTCTCCAACTATATTGTATTCTAGCAATGTCTGTTTTCCTAGACCACTATCTTCTGAACTTTCTTTGATAAGCGAATAATAATAGCTTGTCCTCCTGGAAAGAGAAAAATGAACAATTAATATTGCATGTAAAAATAAACCTATCAATCCGTTTTATTTTTATATCCACCAGAAGAGGAATGCCTTTTTTTTTCTTTTCTTTTTTTTTGCTTGTTAATTGCAGTTTTACAGTAATTTGGACAAATTGTTTCTTTTTGTGTTTTGGGATACAAGTAGTTCGGACACATTGTTTCTTTGTCCTGTATCTACAAGGAGTTCTTGGTGATGCACATGTCACTAAATCTTTTTTCGCAATGTAAGTTGAACTATCTGCTACTATTCTAAGCTCTTCTGTAGAATACAGAAATTGTCTATATTTTGAAATTTAGAAGTGAAACTAGTACAAATGTATGACTTTTCATAGAATTAGGGCGACACGTGTCGTTGTCATGTAAACACCAACGATGTCATAGGGTTAATTTGCAATAAACCATTTGGTTATCAATGGTCCATCAAAATAGAGAATGTTTCTGTTCTGCCCAGTTACATCTCGCTTTCACACTTCCAAAAGACTGTAGCTGAGAAAAACCCTCTAGTTTGAAGACCCATTGATGATCTGTAACCATCTACATGTACCTTACACATATTTAAGGGTCATATCTTTGAAATTACATGTAAAATATAATATTGTTTGTTAAATTAAATATATTTTAGTTTTAATATTCATGTACAGACAATTATCAATATATTTAACTCTGATATTTAACTGTTAATTTAAAATTATTGTGTTTACTTTGATTATTTATGATGCAAACTACCTACCATACTTATATAATTATATTAATATTAACACTTAAAGCCTTACCACAGTAGTGGAAAGAAATTTTTGTTCATTTATGATCAATTCATAATTAAAACCTGGGACAAAAAGTGAACAATAGTCCTAATATCTCCTTTTGTGCCATTCTGAACTCTTTCACCAACATAAATTCTTTCTAAAGATGAGTTGATGGCCATCAAAGACGGTCGGTCTTCCACTATTTGGACCTTCAAACAAATTGCTGTGTTTTATTTGACATACCTTCCGGTTAAATTAAAGGAATGAATGCCAAGACACAACTGAACAACAAATTTATATCAACTTATAGTTTCATTCCTTTTAAAATCACACGGAAAAAAATATATACATACATTTGTTCATCTTTTCCAATTACTTTCCCCTGTCTATGCTCTTCCTTCCCTGCGCAACTCTTGCCAATTGGTAAATTTCCTTGATGCAGTTTGGAGCCCTTGTACTAAATGAGGTGCGTCGTCATTTTCAGAACTAGACGGACTTTCTGTCTGGAAAAGTATTGCTTTTTCCCAGTGGTCATCATCCTACATTCTCCTTTTCAACAGTTTCTGTTTCTTTTTTTTTATATCATCCTGTTCTCCATGCACATCAACGGGCTTTTGCATGTTTGTGAAAATTTTTGAGGCAAAACTGGATTCATGGCAAGTTGCCTTTGTTCATTTGTAACTTTTTGCTTATCATTATTAATTACAGCGTTGTGCATTAGAAGAGCCAAATCGACATACTCTCCTCTTTGAAATGTTTGTCTTAAACTGACTTGCATGTCGTCATCAAGGCTAGGCGAGTAACTAGGTGTGAGTTTGAACATTGAAATCCTTTATCTAACTGTGATATGCCATACACCGATTTTATATCTAATATTAGAGAATATGTTTTTAATATATTGGCAAATGAATGGAGTAAAAAAGATGAAAATAAATTACATGAAATTAAACCTAAATTATGTAAACCTTTTCATACTTGTATGTGCAGAAAAGATCAGTGTGTTATTTCTAGATGCCGTAATGGTCATACTAGAATAACATATGAGTATCTTCTAAAAATTGAAGAAGAACCATAATGTATATCTTGCAACTGCAAGTATATTATTAAACATGTCTTGACTAATTGTATTGACTGCTGATATCGTAGGAAGCATTTCAATGTCAATAACATGTATGATTTATTTGAAGTATAGAGTTCCAATTACAAATAGTGTTTCATTCTTAACAGAAGTTTGAATATATTATAAAAATGTTGTATAAATTCTAAATGATTTTAATTTTTATCACGTTATTTTAGCGTTGAATTTTATTTGTAAATAAACAATTTTAAATAGACTTGAGTTTTAGTATTTTGAAGGACCTGTTGTCTGATTTTAAAAATACACTTTTACAGCTGACTATGCGGTATGGGCTTTGCTCATTGTTTAAGGCCGTACGGGGACCTATATTTGTTAATTTATGTGTCATTTGATATCTTGTGGAGAGTTCGTCTCATTAGCAATCATACCACATCTTTTTTATATTTAAATTGTTAAAATATTTCAATTAGCTATAGCCGCGATATAGCCTTTTTGCGCTAAGCCGGCGTAAAGCAAATACTAATCAATACATAGATTTTCATTCCATTACATAATAGTTCGATACATAATAATATAGTGCATTACCTTACATAACATTAACATTACTATGCAGTACATTTCAATACATTATTACATAACATTGCTTTTACAATACATTAACATTTACGTAACATTACAGTACCATACGTTACACTACATTAATATATTTCATTAAATAATATTACATTAAAAAAAAACATTACATTGCATTACAAATTAAATGAATTAAACGTTTTCGTAAAAATAACGTTATACACAGTAGTTTACTTTTCAACAAAAGTCTGTTCTATTCAAAGACAAAAAAAAAGCTCGACAAATTTTGTTATTTCCCACAGTAGAATCATTATTAAAACTTGAAATTAACTTAAAATATTTCTCTGGCAACGTTTGAATCCTTTACAAAAATGTAGGATTATTTAAAGTAAACAAGACTAAGATATATATTATTTTCCTGCAATATGCGATTTAATTTTTGTTTATAGACATGACTTCGATACCTTATAGAACATTTTTTATATGTTTGCAAAACTTATGTTCCGCTTTAATTTTGAAATGTTTACCAACATTTGATATTGATCCAAAATTATTTTCCTGCCATAAATGTTTATTAAATATTCGACGGAAAAATATGTTTTTCTACACTTTAAATTTTTTTCACAGATTAATGTAACTTGTCAAAAGTTAAGATTGGTTTTCATAATTATTTGCTATTTAAGGTATTTTTCAAGAGCAATAGCAGATAACCAGTAGGTAGTATTATTTTTTTTCTTAAGTAAATGACTTGTTTCTTGGCGTAAATACAATAGTTAAATTTTGATTATTCAATATAACGCAAAATAAATGATTTACAATATAGTCTTGATTTGCTCGCGATTTGAGTTTTTACACTGAATTTTATTTCGAAAAATTACAGGAATGTTTTACCAACTATATTCCATTAACATTATTTCAAAGTACAGTACATTACATGACATTATTAATTTATATTGCTTTAAAATGACATTGCATTACATAGCATTTAATTTACATTACATTAGAGTGCAATACAGTACGGAACATTACACTACATTATAATACCTAAAACAACATTACATTACATTTACATACATTGCATTAATTTGCATTTAAATACATTTATAATAACATTACAAAAGATGACATAAAATTTACATTTTCATTACATTACATTACGCCACATGAACAACATGTATTCATATACACAAACAAGCGTAAATGCTTTCTTACAGACATACAATATGCTTTCTTACGGACATACAATTCATGCATACAAAGAACGGTGTTTGCAAATTAACATAAATGCATACTTGCATGCAAAATAACATTACATTACATTTATATTACCTTACATTTACATAACACTTACATTTCTATTACATATACATTTACATAACATTTACAATACATATATATTACATTACATTATAATTACATATACATTACATGACATTACATTCATATACGTTACATTACATGACAAATACATTACATTTCATAACATATACATGACATAACATAACACATACATTACTTTACATTACGTATACATTGACATACATTACACAACATAACATTACATATATATGCATTTGATTACATTTACCTTTCATCACACTAAATTTACATCGTATTACATTAAATTACATAAACATTACATTTACATTAAATAACATTACATTTTCATTATGTAACATTACATTTCCATTATGTTACATGACATTTACAATACATTAAATTACATTTACATTACATAACATTATATTTCAATTACATGACATTAAATTACATGCATTACATTACATTATACAAACTGGCATTTATTTACATTTACATTAACATTCAAACGACATTACATTACATTGCATTTTATATCATTACATTTGGATAATATCACATTTCATAACATAATATGCCATTACATAACATTACAATCAATTGCATTACATTACATAACAGTACCATACATAATAAAACTGCAATACATAATATCATGATATATTTACATTATATAAAATTAACATAACAGTACAGTACACTGCATTATATTTCATTAACAAGATGGATGCATATATATATATACAAGCTTCAATGCTTTCTAAAGACTTATACCAATGCATGCAATACAT
Source organism: Mytilus californianus (assembly GCF_021869535.1). Taxonomy (NCBI): domain Eukaryota; kingdom Metazoa; phylum Mollusca; class Bivalvia; order Mytilida; family Mytilidae; genus Mytilus; species Mytilus californianus. The sequence continues at coordinate 4,868,506 of NW_026262672.1, forward strand.
ACAATCGATGTGCAAACTAACATAAATTTATACATGCATGCAAAAATACATAACATAACATAACATTACATAAGATTTACATTACATAAAATTTGCAGAGCATTTACATTACAAACAGATATATAACCATACAGACATATATATTACATAACATATAAATTACATATACATTGCTTTTCATTACATATACATGGCATTACATTACATACACTTTACTTAGACTTTACATTACATTACATGTATATTACATTACATTAAATTATATTATATTACTTATACATTACATAACACGACATAACATATAAATTGCATAACATAACGTTACATATACATAACATAACATAACATATTCATTACATTACATAGTTTATATATTACATTACATAACGTCACATATGTGCTTCCTTACAGACATACACAAATTCATGCATATATAAAACGGTGTACATAAATGCAAACTTGCATGCAAAATAACATTGCATTACATTTATATTATATTACATATACATAACATTAACATTTTTATGACGTATACATTTACATTCAATTTACATTACATAACATCATATTACATGCATTAATTAAATTACAGTAAATGATGTTTATATACATTTATAAGACAGTTTTTTACATTAAAATTTATAACAACATTACATTACATTTACATAATATGACATTTCATTACATTACATAACATTACAATTCATTGCATTGCATTATATTAAATAACATTACAATTAATAATGAAAATGTGCATTACATTACATACATTATATTTCCAAAATATAACGTAAATATTACTTTACAATACATTTCAATACATTATTATTAAATATTTCTTTTATTCTTGATCAACAATGCATTAACGTAACATTTAAGTACATTATATTACAGTACAGTTCATAACTTTACATTATATTTCATTAACAACATGCGTACATATACATATACAAGCTAAAATGCTTCCTTACAGACACACTACAATTCATGCTTATAATTTTTATTAACTATGTATTTGCATTCAGGTATCACAGATCAAATTCATTCGTTCATTGTGTGTTAATTTGCGTTTTTTGATTGAGTTAAGCCTTCCAATTGATATTTTTTAGTATGTCTTTCTATGTTGTGAGTTTATACTATTGTTTCAGAAAAGGGAGAAGGTTTGGAACCATTAAAACGTTTAATCCCGCTGCAATTTTTTGCATCTGTCCTAAGTCAGAAATCTGATGTACAGTAGTTGTCGTCTGTTTATGTAGTTTATACGTGTTTCTCGTTTCTCGATTTTATATAGATTAGACCGCTGGTTTTCCCGTTTAAATGGTTTTACACTTGTAATTTTTGGGGCCCTTTATAGCTTGCTGTTCGGTGAGCCAAGGCTTCGTGTTGAAGGCCGTACCTTGACCTATAATGGTTTACTTTTATAAATTGTTACTTGGATGGAGAGTTGTCTCATTGGCACTCATACCACATCTTCCTATATCTATATACATAGAAAGGGATATGCAAACTGAATAAATGTATACTTGCATGCAAAAACACTTTACATATCATTACATAAAATTTGCATAGCATTTACCTTACTAACATGTACATTACATTACATATACATTACATAAACATTGCATTACATTACATATACATTGCATTACATTACATATACATTGCATTACATTACATATATATTGCATTACATTAAAATAAAATTGAGAATGGAAATGGGGAATGTGTCAAAGAGACAACAACCCGACCATAGAACAGACAACAGCAGAAGGTCACCAACAGGTCTTCAATGCAGCGAGAAATTCCCGCACCCGGAGGCGTCCTTCAGCTGGCCCCTAAACAAATATATATACTAGTTCAGTGATAATGAACGCCATACTAAACTCCAAATTGTACACAAGAAACTAAAATTAAAAATAATACAAGACTGACAAAGGCTAGAGGCTCCTGACTTGGGACAGGCGCAAAAATGCGGCGGGGTTAAACATGTTTATGAGATCTCAACCCTCCCCCTATACCTCTAGCCAATGTAGAAAAGTAAACGCATAACAATACGCACATTAAAATTCAGTTCAAGAGAAGTCCGAGTCTGATGTCAGAAGATGTAACCAAAGAAAATAAACAAAATGACAATAATACATAAATAACAACAGACTACTAGCAGTTAACTGACATGCCAGCTCCAGACTTCAATTAAACTGATTGAAAGATTATGTCTTCATCATATGAATATCAGGCACAATCCTTCCCGTTAGGGGTTTAGTATCATACCATCATAACATATATGAGAAGAACATAACCCGTGTCATGCCAACAACTGGTTTTTAAATAAATGTGTTTAGTGCCGATGCAAAGACCCTATAAGTGAATCAATATTAACGCCAAAATATGCAATCTTTAATGACCTGACAACAGTATCGTAACTATATCCCTTCTTAATAAGTCTATTTAAAGGTTTTGTTAGCTTCAGAGGTGAATACTGACATTTTTGTGCTTTATAAAGAATATTTCCATAAAAAATTGGATGTGAAATACCTGAACGTATAAGAAGTCTGCATGTTGAGCTATATTTACGAATGATGTCCTTATACCGATGATAAAATTTAGTAAATGTTTTGACTAGTTTGTGATATCGAAAACCCTGGTGTAATAATTTTTCAGTAATACATAAATTTCTCTCATTAAAATCTAAAACATTGTTACATACACGAGCGAATCGTACAAGTTGAGATATATAAACACCGTAAGATGGTGACAAGGGAACGTCACCATCTAAAAATGGATAATTTACGATAGGAAATGAAAAATCATCTCTTTTATCATATATTTTAGTATTAAGCTTTCCGTTAATGATATAGATATCAAGATCGAGGAAAGGGCAGTGGTCATTGTTAGTATTAGCTTTATTTAAAGTAAGTTCAACAGGATAAATTTCTTTAGTATACACACTGAAGTCGTCATTATTGAGAGCCAAAATATCATCCAAATATCTAAAAGTATTATTAAAGGAGAAGGTATGATAAGGGGCGTTTTTGGCCCCCTCTCAAAAGAAGCCTTAATTCATACCATTGTTAGCCTTAGTATAGAAACTTAAAAAAAAAAAGATTTTTTTATGTTCCGGTTAAAAGAAGTGAGTAATCCTTATCTTTTTTTACTAGGTTTATATTATATAATAGAATAAGCACATAAGAATTGCTGTATCTGTACAAATAACCATATTTCCAGATAAGATGGTTGGTTTGAGAATAACTTGAAGTTACAAATGAATAGTCACTTTAATTTGAGTTTACAAGATCCTTTGTAACAACCTAACAACAGAAATATTCCCTAGCAACGGTTATTTAAAGGTGATTTTTGTCCTCTTGAGTATAAATCTAGCAATGTTTGTGTTCATATAATGGTGTTACATTATAATACAATTTGTGAGTAATCCTTATCTTTTTTTACTAGGTTTATATTGAGCATAGCAACACAATTGTTGCTTAGCAACAGCATAAAATATCAAATTAAAGCTTACTGCAAATGAAGTAGTCATTTTATTGTACTAATAAAAATAAATGCAAAAACAGGATGCATGTTCGAGAATAACAATTGGTAAGAATTGAAAATATCAGTATAATTTTAGCTCTATTATATAAATGCTTGACAACAACGAAGCAACAGAAATAGCGCATATAGCAACGGTTAACATTTTATAAGATACTAGTATGTTACAGGTGTTTTTAGTCACTTTCTTTACATAACTGCATAATAGTTCATTATAAATCTTTTCATAGAGCATTTTTTTCTCACATGAACAGTTGGTTGCCTAGTAACGGATTTTACTAATTAAAATACCATAACATATCATTTTTTTGTGCAATTTCTCTTTGAAATGGCTTTGAAATATTTAAAATGCAGTAAGTGGTGTCAAATGCTTAAAATTATCAAGATGAATATTTAGTATGCATTGCGTTACAGTAATAGCTTCAATCTAGTAATGACCATGGTCCCTAGAAACCACTGAGGACTTTATTAGGCAATATGAAAATCTTAAGTAACGGCTTGAGTTTGCTTTTTGTAGTTCTAGTTATCAACATCATGTTTATATTTACCAGTATTTCCTTAGCAACAACAGCAAGTCAGATAGGGAAGTGTTTGAACAAACATATTAAGATACTTTTCATGAGTATTATTATTTTAATTTGTACCATCTTATATTCTAAACTTAACTTTTCAAAATCAACAGAAATAATTTTCTATTGGTCCAAAAAGGTAATGTTTTCGACTTATGCTAGACTTATGAATTCAGTGGGTATCATAGAAACACAAAATAGATTTAATACTTGACTATTATATAATAGCGTTCGACTTTTTTTTGTGTTATTACATTTAAAAAGCAGTCTTTTCTTATACAAAATACAACAATCTCATGTAAGTTAAATGTATACGAACAGCATTTTGTTTCATAGCCTGTTTACTCCTTATCGTCTGAGAATTTGATATACCAATTTTAAGTACACCGAAAATTATATAAAAATCTTGTTTAATAACATTTGCATTGACAATAGAATTCAATAACATGAATAAGTTATGACCATTTCATTTTAGAAAAGTTATTTAACTACAATATAATGACCAAATCAGCATGATTCGGTAAATAATGAGAACAAGGCATTAGCTGTTTGTAAATGCTCATAAAAATATGTGAATTAATGAATTATTTGGACATTTTCTTAGCAAACAGAATTTTAATTAAGTTTATGCTCTAAAATATAAGTGAAGAGTAGCTGTCAAATACACACAGTTTGTATTATATTTATTTTACTCCTCTGGCAAAGAATCACAGTCACTTTCATCAGAACTAGGTATGTGAGATGCATCTAAGACGGATGTTTTAAAGTCTCCCCTTGAAACAGACTGCTGTTCAAGTCTTTGATACCCTAGATTCCACAGCACACTTGCAACGTGTGCACAACAACCAACTATTCGTGCTCCCGCTTTGCATGTACAATACCATCCTTCTATACCTCCTTCGTCACTGTAACTTATAAAGACAGTATGGGAAAGTTTGTTACTGTGTCTTGATTGTATTTTAATTTTGAGCAGGTTTTCTTTAATTTTGCACACATACATTTCAAATTTTCCATCTTCACCCTCATGTTCTCTGACATAATTAGGGGCCTGTTTAAGCTGATATACCCCATGGTTATTTCTCGTAATTTCTCCATACTGAGAACGGGAAAATCAGTTATTTCATCTAGAACATTTGATGCATCAACTAATTTGTAAATGGTACGTTTTGTTAATAAACCTTCTTCCGTCACCATCTTTTGGATTTCATTTCCACTTTTACATTTTTCAAGCATGGCTTCAGCAATACTTTTATCATCAGGGTGTGTAGTAGCAAGTGGTGGGCGAAACTTATTACAAACAGCACATACAATGCGTAATAGATCACCAATGATTGGAATAAAATGGTTTGATACTACTTTGTCAAAAAATCTCCATTGCTTGACACGAGCATTTACACTTTCAACCACCCATCTAACTTTGGTGACTAGTCTACTAGCGTTAGCTTCTTCTACCGGGTGCTGTTTGGACCCTTTTTTAAGGTAAACGGGCATTTCTAAATTCTAGCCTTGCTCCCTTAAAAAAGTCTACCACGTCTCGGAATCCCCGGTCTACAACACAAACATCACTAGTCTGTAGCCATTCATTCATTCCTTCTGCATTGACAGAAATCATATGCTTCGTGATTGCTGCATCATTATTTTTTCCGTTTGCAAAATATGGACCCAGAACTGACAGGATATATCCATCAGTTCCAACAACAACCATTGGTTTGACTAGAGGTCTGTTTTTATGAAGGCTGTATGACAACCTCTGGAATTCATAATCAGAGCTTTTTTGAAGGTAGATATAAGTACCGTCCATGACAATAATTGCAGCATCTTCGGAATCATTGGCAAACAGAGTTTTAGCTATTGGAGTGGTGTGATTCCGAACAAAATCTTCGTGGCTTATATGTTGAAACCCAATAAAATGTGGTACAAAATCCTGCATAAGAGAAACTCTGGCACTATGAATGCATCTTTGCACCTGGCTTTTGGTTAACGAAAATATTGTTCCAAGTATATGGTTTGGAAGTCCTGTCCTTAGTTTTGTTAACAAGACAGCTATACATGTGCGTACAGACCTAACATTGGTTTGACGTGCTGAAACAATATATGAGGAGAGTTCATTGAATTGCTGCTTTGATAATCCAGTTAGATTGTAATAGTCACCATCAGATAATGATAATGGGTTGTCAAAATTCAGGATATGAGAGTTTGCCAAAGTTTGTCTTACATTTTCTAATAATGAAGTTATATCAGAACGATTCATATATGTTGTAGTGTATTTTGCAGTTAATGCTTGAAGTGACGTGTTGTCGAAAAGTTGTTCAGATAAATGGTGTTTGCAACAGCGTGTATTCCCATCTATAAAAACGGCATTTTTTATAAAGGCTTGGGTTCTTGCCTGTAAAGGAACTTTGCATAACTTGTTTCTACTGCTACCTTCCTTCTTGCATACAATGCAGAATCTATGTGATGTGTGAGTGGAAGAAATGTTCAATTCAATTTGTTTCGGACTTAATATTTTCGTAGATACGGCTTCTTCTATATTTATAACAAACTCAGAGTCACTGTCATCTGAAATACACTCGAAAAGACAGTTTGAAACTTTCTGTTCATTGTTTACACTTTTTAGTGTTTTCCTGTATATTGCTCTACACTTCTCACATACATGTATCACATCATTTTCTTGAATGTTTCGCTCAATTCTTTTCTTTACAAACTGTTTCAGTGCTTTAGTGGTGATTTTACGCCTGGATTTTAGATGACATCTCCCACAAACAACACACTTGTAGTCTTTAGCCATCAGTCACCTGGAAAAATGTAAAAAAATATTATTGATTAATTTAAAACGTAAAAATATATCAGCATATAAGATAAGATAAATTTTATTTCCCATAGAGGACCTTTTAAGGGCATAATCAGTATAATGAGTTTTATATTAAAAAATTACAATATAGATAGTACACACAATAAACCTCATAACATGAAATATAAATGAGTTAATAATATATGTAGCCATATAACCAATAATGTTTAGTGTTTCTTGACCATGCACCAGAAGCAGCATTACATCCATTACAAAAATAGCTTTTATTAATGTTCTAACACTTTTTATCACAACATACATAAATAAAAATCAGAAAGGGTTATTATATAGTCCTCCTCGAAGATATATATAGTGCTCATGAACAAGGTTTTTATGCAGTTATCTAAATGCAGAAGTCACCTAGGGTAGGTCCTTAAAGGATATACATTGTAGTTACATGTTTTGTAAAGTTTTTGTGCAATGAGAATATTTGGATTTAGATGCAGCCTCTAGCGCAACTTGTCGCAATGCTCACTCTGATAAAAAAAAATACAAAAAATTAAATAGAAAACACAAACAATTGTTTAATCAGAAATAACAATGTTAAAATGAAAAATAGACAATATAAGCTTAGTTTTTAAAGGAGTTTACTTCATTAAAAAAAAATATATAGCATTCAGAAAATTAGTTTTTACAGAATAACAAACAAACTTGCCACAAAATTCTACAAACAATTTACCAAAGAAAAGAAGAAAAAAATCCAAAATTTTATTTATCATTAATACAATGTCATTTCAAAATCTATAAAACTTATCAGTAACAAGAAATAATTGTAACAGAATGCTTTTACGAAGTCTCCAAAACAAAGCTCCAATAATTCGTCATTCCCATTGTCGATTGACATTGGGCAATGTCCAGTACAAATTGGTTTATGATATGCATAAGTGACGCCTATGGATATACCCTATATGTCATTCAAATCTTCTTGAAATTACGAACAGGAATTTATATGGTTAAAGGGGGGGGGGGGATCCCCAGGGGACTCTCCCTTTATTTCATATGATTTGTTTTTTTGTCCCTAGCAAGAATATATATGGTTTAGGGGTGGGGATCTCGACCGTTTACAAGTTTTTAAAGAGGAGGGGGTGGGGGTGACCCCAGGGGACTCATCTATATTTCTTTTGATTTGTTTTATGGTCCCATACAAGAATATATATGGTTCCGGCGTGGGTATCTTGACAGTTTACAAGTTTTCAAAAAGAAGGGGGGTGGGGGTTACCCCAGGGGATTTCCCCTTAATTTCATTTGATTTGTTTTATAGTTCCATTCAAGAATATATATGGTTTAGGGGTGGGGATCTAGACCATTTACAAGTTTTCAAAAAGAAGGGGGGTCGGGGTGACCCCCATGGACTTCCCCTATATTTCATTTGATTTGTTTTATTATCCCATACAAGAATATATATGGTTTAGGGGTGGGGATCTCGACCGTTTTCAAGTTCTCAAACAGGAGGCGGTGGGGGTGACCACAGGGGACTCGCCTTTTATTTCATTTGATTTGTTTTGTTGTTACATACAAGAATATATATGGTTTCAGGGTTGGGATCTTGCCCGTTTACAAGTTTTCAAAAAGTAGGGGGTGGGGTGAACCCGGGGACTCCCCAAATATTTCATTTGATTTGTTTTATTGTCCCATACAAGAATATATATGGTTTAGGGGTGGGGATCCAAACTGTTTACAAGATAAAAGCACATTCTCAAATTGAAACCATATATATTAAAAATGGCGATAACTCACAAAGGAGATATACTAATATCTTGAAAATTGAACTAGACCTTCATTAAGTCCGAGGAAACAACATATTTAAATTTGAAAAAAAATTGTTAAAGCGTTTTCATGTTATTCTGCTGACAAGCTGTTTGGCAGCCGCCCGTAGATCCGCCCAGCCGCCAGCCGTATGTCACCATTTTAATAACCGATATTTCCTTTGAAAATCCGGTTAAAAATAATGCTTGTTTTAGGTCACTTTTTGGCCCCTACTTCCTGAACGTTTGGGGCTATTACCCCCAAACTCAATCCCAACCTTCCTTTTGTGGTATTGAACCCTCTGGTAAAATTTTATAGCGATTCATTCACTTAAACTTAAGTAATTGTCTGGAAACCAAATGTGTCTTCGGACAACGACATGATAGCAATATACGAACTCAAATAAAAATTTGCGGTCGTATAAAAAGTCTTAAACAAACAGTTTGCGATGCATGGACTCGATAATATGTATCTGTGTTTCGTGTGTATTTTATATAAATTTTGCGGTCGTATAAAAAGTCTTAAACAGTTTACAATGCATGGACTCGATAATATGTATCTGTATTTCGTGTGTATTTTATTTTATTACATATATCGTACCTAATGCCCCTTTCAAGTATTATCAATTATAATAATTTTGCAACTTACATTTAAGTTTAATACATATATTCTCTACCATCTCCTTTTTTTAATATTAAGGACAATCCATGCATGAAGAAACCAAGCCATGGCCCTGGGCATGGGGATTGCTGTGATGTACAGCAACGTATCTTAAATCTAAAAAAGAAAAAAAAATTATGTTGATTACAAATGTATCTGAGATTTTCGCTGTGGTTTAAACTCTTTGTATTGCAACAGCACCGACAAGGACACAAGAACAGCAATGTTAACTAATTTTTCTATTCTTATAGTTTAAAGATAATCATATATTTGGTTATAATACTTTAAGGTTGACACCTCATGGAGATTATCCTTACGTACTATAGTAATCAAAAATTTTCCAGCCGCCTTCCTGTAACAGTGCAAGGCCGTTCTATTTCATATTAAAAGTTTAGGTAATTCGAACCGGGCATATTGAAAACTAAGTCGGATTAGTCCTATAAAAATAAAAATATGTGGTATAATTGCCAATTAGAGAACTCTCCATAAGACACCAAATGATACAGAAATTACCAACAGGGGCGGATCCAGCCATTTTTAAAAGGGAGTTTCTAATCCAGGATAAAAAGGGGGGTCCAATTATATGTCCCCCTTTAAATGCATCAGTGATCGTAAAGAAGGGGGTTCCAACCTCAATACCCCCCCCCCCCCCCCCCCCCCTCTGGATCCGCCACTGACCAACTACAAAATGATGAACGAAATACAAATATGATATACAGCGACAAACGGCAACCACTGACATACATGCTCCTGACAGACACATACAGAATGTGGAGGGGTTTTTGTTAGCAACAACCTCCCCCTGAGCTGGGACAGTTGTTGTGTAACAGTAAAACATAAGAATGAACTATAAAAATCAGTTGAAAAAGGATTTACTCAGCAGATGAATACAAAGCTGAAATATTTCTTAAAAAATCCACAGAGTTGGCGTGACAGGGAAACATAGCCTTTTTGTTTGCTTGTTGATATTTTAATCATGTTAATGATTCCTTTGGAATGTAAACATTATCTTTTAATCATAATTTTGTCAAGATCTTCAACATAACTGGATTCAAGTTCCAGTAAAGAAACGGGTATGAATTTTACAGCTGAGAAGTAACTTTCCATCATTGAAAATCATGAAAAGAAATAACAGTAATAATCATTATCATTCTACAATTCCATATAGTGAACATCTTTATGCCTTATAAGTGTTTGTTATTTCGTCCAAGAACAAATTATTAATAATATTCAGATAATACTATTTACGTAATTTTATATATAAAAAAAAAAAAAAAAAAACAGAATCTGAGGTTCGAACTTTACCCGTCTAGGATGGGAAGCAGCGATGTGTACCATTGCGCCACGGCGGCAGATCACTTGTATATCGTAATTTTGATGTACTTAAATTTTCTGTCAAAATCAAGTGACGAGTATATTTTTCTTAATTCAGTTGATAAACCAAATAAATTTATCGGGGTTGGTTACTTTTTACAAATATCGAAGTTGAAACAAAAAATACGTGTATTTTACCGCATAGTATTTTCTACAGAAATATTTTTTACCATTGTTCTGATCATGATCGTCTGCCGCTTCCCTATCATCACAATGAAACTCTCAAGTTTATCGGCGATTTGTTGCTCTGTTTACAAAATGTTTTTTAACAGATTTCTGATAAAATTATCTTTCAATTTATATAAAAAATATTGTGAAGTACATACCTTTGTTTTTCGGCTCTCCAGGTTGCTAATGTAATCTATCGTGTCAGTTCCTTCCGATAGAAACAGAGTCACAAAATAAGTCTTACAACCCGGCAGTTCGAAATGAACTATTGATTGGTCATTAAATAAAATTCGTAGTTGATATCCATGTATTTCTATCACTGGAAAAGTCCACATAAGTCTTTTAACTTAATCTACGTGTATGAAAATGAGCTTGGAAAAATGTACGTAAATTCGGGAAAAAAAACCGAGTTCATTCCGTCAACCGGTAAAAAGTAAGTTTTGGGGCAAAATTCCGGCAGTTTTTTTAAAATTTCAGTATGAGCGGACGATCGCCCCAAAAAGTCCTTTTGCAAGATGATACAAACTTACATTTTTGACAATATCTGAAAATATCTTCTTGGGGCGAGCGTCCACTCCTATTTAATTCATTCGATATTACAGTTAAGTACTTACGATTTTGTTGTTTTTGCGTTACTAGGCAAAGAAAAACGTGTCGTTTTGATTGTTAACAGTTTGAAATATTCGGACTTCAATGGTGTTTATGTTAGTTCGATATTTATGGAAGTTAAAAAACATATATTTCATAAAAACAATTGTCTTTAATTTTTCACTAAAATAGGGGGCCGATCACGTAGCTTATCATACCTTCTCCTTTGTGTATCAGATGTTGTTTCGATGGGTCTTTGCTGATTTTTGTCATAAATTGTAACTCATAGCAATACAAAAAAAGGTCCGCAATAAGTGGTGCACATATTTATTGCATTGCATTACATATACATTGCATAACATTACATATACATTGCATTACATAACATAACATAACATAACATAACATAACATAACATAACATTACATTACATTACATTACATTACATTACATTACATTACATATACATAACATATACATATCATAGCATATACATTACATATACATTGCTTTACATTACATATACATGGTATTACATTACATATACTTTACAATACATAACATATATTACACTACATTACATTATATTATATTACTTATAAATTGCATTACATTACGTTAAATATACATAACATATAACATATTCATTACATTACATAACTTATATATTACTTTACATAACGTCACATATGCTTCCTTACAGACATACACACATTCATGAATACATAAAACAGTGTACATAAATGCAAACTTGCATGCAAAATATCATTGCATTACATTTATATTACATTACATTTACATAACATTAACATTTTAATGACGTTTACATATACATAAGATATACATTACATTACATTTCATTACATATACCTATACATTACATAACATTACATAACATTACATTTACGTTACATTACATTACGTATACATTACGTATACATTACATTACATATTTCTTTAACAATTGATCAACAATGCATTAACGTAACATTAAAGTACATTATAATACAGTACAGTTCATAACAATGCATTATATTTCATTAACAACATGCGTACATATACATATACATACACAAGCTAAAATGCTTCTTTACAGACATACTACAATTCATGCATACATAGAAAGGGATATGCAAACTGAATTAATGTATATTTGCATGCAAAAACACTTTATATAACATTACATAAAATTTGCAAAGCATTTACCTTACTAACATGTACATTAAATTACATATACATTACATATACATTGCATTACATTACATATACATTGCATTACATTACATTTTACATTGCATTACATTACATTACATATGCATTGCATTACATTACATAACATAACATATACATTGCATTACATTACATACACATAGCATTACATTACATATACATTGCATTACATTACTTATACATTGCATAACATTACATATACATTGCATTACATTAAATTTTATTATATATACATTACATATACATGACATTACTTTACATAAACATAACATAACATTACATTACATACTTATACATTTATATAACATTTACATTACATAACAATACAGTACATTAGACTACAAAACATGACATAACATTGACATTTCATTATTTTACGAATAGACAACATGCATGGATATACTGATACTAGCATATATGCTGTTATCTGCTCGTTAGTCGGGTTGTTTTCGAAGGTCGGTGGTTTTGTCCGGGCACTCCGGCTTCCTCCACTGATATACTTGGCTTCCACAAAATAGCTCAAAATATTGGCTTTTAAAAGTCGCGTTAAAACACAAATAATCAATCAATCAATCAATTATAACATTAAATATATATAACATAAAATTTACATTACAATTACATTACAATTACATTACATTAGACTGCAAACATGACATGACATAATATTTGTATTACATTACATTATGTCACGTATAAACAACATGCATGCATAAATGTTTCCATACAGCTATACAACAATTCATGCATAGTAACAAAGTGTTAGGGAACTTGCATACTGCATATATATTTACATAATTGCATGTACACGTGCACACATGCAAATAAAGACAATTCAATCACAATAAACAGATAATATACCTAAATACATTCATGCATACGTCTTTTTATACAAACAAATTTATAATCAACTGACTTCATCGTTTTAGGAAAAATAACGGGATGTTAAACACAATAGTACACTTTCAACTAAATACTGTATTCATAGAAAAAAAAAACTTTCGGAAAATCTTGGTATGTTTCACATTAGAATCATTTTCGAAAAATTGGAAGTATTTGCTAAAAGTAAGTGCATATAGCCAAACTTAAACTTATGTAGAAATCAACTGAAAAAAATTCTTTGACAAATTTTGAATTGTTCTCAAAATAAAAATTGCTCGTAAAGATTTGGTCTTGGTTCACAAAAAAATAATCCGGAAAATTTAGAATTTTATTTAAAAAACAATTCGCAAAATGCATGATTTTTTAAAATAAAATGCACTTAAATTTATATCATTTTCCTTAAATAAATGTAGCTTTTTTCACATTTAACATTCTCATGTAATATTTTCAGTTTATTTTCTAAAAAAATATATCTTTAAAAGAGTACACATAGCTGTCTGTGACATTCTTTTAATTTTCCTAAAACTTTTCAAAAATTTGATATTTTTTAATTTTAAAATGTTCACTAACATTCGATATTGACCCTAATTTACAATGTATGCTCTGAAACGAATCTTTTCTTAACTTTTGACGGAAAAATAATTATTCGCAACTTTTAAATTTTTCCACAAATTTATGTTATTTGTCAAAGGTTGAGATTTTTTATAATGTTGACCTAAGGAATTAGACTATTTACCCGGTTTGTAATAACATGAGCAACACGACAAATAATGACCGTTTACCGTCGCAAAAACAATAGCAAAAATTCAGATTATTTTATATAACGCTTACATAAATAATTAACAATAATATCTTGATTCGCTCGCAATTTGAGTTTTTAAATTCCATTATATTTTCGCAAAATTACAGGATTTTTTTACCAAATTTGTTTTTTCGCAAAAAAATATTTCAGTGCCATCAATTTATTTCCAAATAAATGTTTTTTGTTTGTTTATTCTTTTAAAAATTGCGTTAAATATTATTTGTCCAACAAGTTAGTGAACATTGTTTATATATGTAAATATTTTTGTGACACCTGTATTTATACATATATTCTTACATATTTCCATCCACACATAAATGTGATCATCCTATACATCAATTCATAAATATATATTTATAGTAATAGATAACTGCATACATGCATGCATCAAATTAAAATTACCTAGTAACGTACATTCATAAATACATAAAGACATACTTGCATGCAAAAATACAATACATTACATTCCTTAACATTTCATTTACATTGCATTACATTACATAACATTTACATGTACACTACGTTGCATTTACTTTTACATTACAGTAACAACTAATTACATTACATAAAATAAAATTTACAATACAACTTCGTTACATTACTTTTTTTTATACATTAACAATACATTAGAGTACATGATATTCTATAACTTTGAAATTTACATCTCATTAATATTGTATTGCATTACATAACATTACATTACATTAACATAACACAACATTACATTTACATAACATTACATTTACATAACATTACATTACCATAACATTACATTACATTTACATTAAATGACATTACATTTACATTAAATGACATTGTGACAGAAAATCACATTACATAACAAAACGTTCCACAACATGACATAACATTAAAATTAACATTAGATTAAATTGCATTGCATTACATGACTTTACATTGCACTGCATTACATGACATTACATTGCATTTACATTAAATAACATTTGATGACATAAATTTACATTACATTACAAAACTTGACATAACATAACATTAACATTTACATTACATTATGTCACGTATGAACAACATGCATGCATATAGATATACAAACATAAACGCTTCCATACAGACAAACGTCAATTCATGAATACATACAAACGTGTATGCGAACTTGCATACTGTATATACATTTAAACGACTGCATCCATACGTACATATAAGAAAATAAAGATAGTTTAATAATAGTAAACAGATAACACACAGATACATTTTATACATACGTCTTTTTATACAAACAAATCTACCTATTGTATTCATTGTTAATTTGTTCTCGTCCTGAATATGCATGAAATATTTGCCACTGGACGTTAAGCAACCAACAATCAATCAATATCATCAATATAATATAAGTCCTGTTAATTTGGTGGGACATTGAACATCATAGGCGGATCCAGGGAGGGGGCCTTACCCCCCTTCCCCCCTTTTTTTGTGTGAAAAATTTGGTTGATTATATAGGGAATCACTGAAGCATGACTGGAGCCCCCCCCCCCCCCCCCCTCCTTAGGTCAGTCAGTGGGCCCCCCCTTATAAAAAGTTCTGGATCCGCCACTGAACATGAGGAAATAGCCTAAGTTCAGTGTCCATATGAATTGATGTCAATGATTGGTTGAGCTTTTGATTTTGCCATAAATTGCTTAATTACGGGACTTCCGAATTAGAATTTTCATCGGAGTTCTAAATTTTGGTTATTTTACCATTTTTTATACAAACTAATACCTGAAATTAATCCAAGCAAGAGAGTGGTGCCTGATTTTGTCCTCATGTGTTGTAGAAGGTTCAGTATCAAACTAGACTGTGCCCAAATACTGTACGATCCTTGACTGATGATATAGTGGAAGGGGTTGAAACCATCTGAACAGTAGGAAAGAGCTATGGCATTCTTCTCCCTCTGCTTGCTGAATGTATCCCAACTTGACGACTCGTGTAGGTCTGCTACAAAGCGTGACTTTTCTGGAATGCATTCCATCAGAGCTGTTAGTCTGGCCATGGATTTCACCTCCCTAAGCTGCTGAAGTCTTGGACCAACTGGTATTGTGTAATATCTAACAAACAAACAGAATTAAAATAACATTTTGCACATATAACTTGTGTCGTGTCATTTTTTCCACATTTGAACAATGTATCTACTTTAATTTTTATACAACTTTAAACATTTAATTTAATACCACTTGTCATGTGGCCGTTAATGATGAGCAATTCTTTAAAGAAAATATAATGATATTTTATTTTCGAACCTGGTTTTATCATTAAGGAAATCAGAAAAGAAATTTACTATTAGTGTTCAAACTGAAAGTTGCTAAAAATTCTTCAAATAGAACAATACAATCATTCCAAATTCCCAGGAAAATAAACGCTGAAACACGTATAAATAACAAACATTCTTTCTCAGATCCCGAAAAAATAAGGTCCAATTTGCAACGTCCATTAAATGGTCTCTGCTTTCCCCATGCAATTATTTTAAAACATAATGGTTTTCTACAGCAAATTAAAGGTAAAATAAATTGAAGGTACCCAACAAAAAATTAGCAGAAATATTTACGACTTGCTTTGTTCCCACTGATCTATCTCGGTTACAAATTTCACGTTTGGCGGTCTGTGAATCTATCGTGATGAAAAAATGTAAGCACCTTTATTGCAGCATTAACCATATAATTCTCTCTCTCTCTCTCTGATATTTATATACCTACATTTCAGTGATGGTCTTTAGTATGATGTTCTCTTTAGGTGCTACTTCCTGAAACAGCATTAGCAGTTCATTCACATCTTCCACACTGATGGAATACTTGCACTTCAACTGTAATTTAAAAGACACTAATGAGCCAAATTCATTATAAATTTTTATCTGAAATGTGTTTTTTTTTTAAACATATTCAAGTTGTGAAGCTACTTAATACATGAAATCAACATCTTAAATTTGAAAGTATGTGTGATTATGATCAAAGATCCTAAAGATAAGTGCATGTACATGTACCTGTGTGATTCTTGTTGCTAAAAACACAGTTGTTGCTGATGAGTGCTGTTAGGTTATATCATTTAAGTTGTCATACACATTTACATGACTCTTAAATGCAATTAGTAAAAAAAAATAACCTAATATATATGTCAGAATTAGAAATCAGAGAAACGGGTCACAGAACATATATACATAATGAGTATCTCCCAAAATATAAGTTAATCAATGCATTAATTCACCACATAAATAAATAAATGTCTGCCAGGTGTTGATTCAGAATTTTGAAAAAAAGGTGTCTCTGGGCAGGCCAACAAATGGAATCAAGCTCTGTATGCTTACTTTCAAAATCACAGCCATGAATGTGATCTGTGTAATGTCTGTGGCATTGTGCAGTGGTCTTCTACGTGAGTCATCTTTGTTATGAACCCCCAAGGGTGACAGGGGAATAGAAGTATGGTCACCATTGGTCTTCCTCCGACCGGCAGTAAAACCCTTGCTAAAATGGGGCGTCCGTTTGGCTGTGCGGGATGTACAAATTTGCAGCCACGTCCGGTCAGAATGGGGACGTTAAATCCGATGCCTCGTGTAAAGAGAGTGCCACGCTCTTTGCACGTTAAGAACCCTTGCAACAAATCTTTGAGGGGTCCGTAGGTGACCTTTTGCATGGCTAAATTTCTGTCCCTATCCAATATTCCCTCATTTCCCGTGGCAGTCTAAATTTCTCCGACCTTAATCCCGGACGCCCCTATTACAGATCCTACCTATTGTATTTATTGTTAATTTGTTCTCGTCCCGAATTTGCATGAAATATTTGCCACTGGACGTTAAGCAACCAACAACCAATCAATCAATCTTTGTTATGAATTAGGTGTCCAAAGGGTGTTATTGGGTGGTCCTAAAAAAGAATACTTCTTTAGAATTTTCATTATAGGATCTCATATTGCATATCAATGCATATAATGGTTACAATTAACCCAGATGATCTATTTTTGGAAAAGCATAGCACTAATCACTAAATCTGTGTACGAACTGGGAATATTATACTGACCGGTTATATAATATTGTTACTGGGGAACCACTGTTAGTAGATCTATATAATAGTCAAGGTATGAAGGAGGTGTGGATGGGGTTTTCAGAATGGAAAATAATAATTAAATGAAATACGAAATAGAGAACAAGTAATGGTCAATAAAAATATAGAATAGAGAATAATTAGGTGCTAATTTAAAATACAAAGAATAATTGCAAAAATTTCAGTCTAAATTTCTCCGACCTTAATCCCGGACGCCCCTATTACAGATCCTACCTATTGTATTTATTGTTAATTTGTTCTCGTCCTGAATTTGCATGAAATATTTGCCACTGGACGTTAAGCAACCAACAATCAATCAATCATAACTTGGACTGTTACCAGTATAAACACATACTATTTCGGTGTAAGATGAATTCTGAAGTAGGCAATAAGTAAAGGTAGGGGAAGTACATAATTTTAGTACAAGTTTAAACTCTTAACAAGTTCAGGGCGTATAAATGTTGAAAATATACCATCCAATATACCCTCATTTCCCGTTGCAGTCTAAATTTCTCCGACCTTAATCCCCGGACGCCTCTATTACAGAACCTACCTATTGTATTTATTGTCAATTTGTTCTCGTCCTAAATATGCATGCAATATTTGCCACTGGACGTCAGGCAAACCAACAATCAATCATCATTTGTTGAATTTGTTCTTTCATACCCATATACGTTAATTTAATCAGATATTGGTCTATAACACTTCTATCTTTGTTGTAACTTAATGCCCTATGTATCTATTCAGTGACAGATTCATGTTCCAATTGCCGGAGATTTGTTAAACCTACATCGTCTTCTTCTTATAGCCCCCAAGGGTGACTGGGGAATAGAAATATGGTCACCATTGGTCTTCCTCTGACCGGCGGTAAAACCCTCGCTGGGGTCGGGCGTCCGTTTGGCTGTGCGGGATGTACAAATTTCCAGCCACGTCCGGTAAGAATGGGTACGTTAAATCCGATGCCTCGTGTAAAGAAAGTGCCACGCTTTTTGCACGTTAAGAACCCTTGCAACAACTCTATGAGGGGTCCGTAGGTGGCCTGTTGCAAGGCTAAATTTCTGTCCTTATCCAATATCTCATTTTCCCGTGGCAGTCCAAATTTCCCCGACCTTCTTCCAGGACGGCCTCTATTACAGGACCTACCTACTGTATTTTTTGTTAACTTGTTCTCGTCCTGAACATGCATGATATATTTGCCACTGGACGTTAAGCAAACAACCAACAACAATCTTATGCTGTAAATTGGTTTAAAAAAGCAGTTTTGATATGACCTAATGATTGATTAACTGAAGTGTCTAACATGTGCCACCACTGATTTGCAATACCATCTAAGTAGAATGGTAAGCACAATATTGCTTCCCATTATTCTTATCTCTGAAGGGTTATAAAAGAAATAAATGTGGTCCACCACTGTGCAGCATCCATGTTTCCATTAAAATGAGTCATATTGACATGTACCTACCTTGGTTATTTGATTGGTGCTGAACTGAAGGTTGAGTTGGTGCAGCAGCCTGAATTTGTGGTGGTATGGTAACAGCTGGTTGTAGTGCCTGAATGTGCTGAGCTGGAGCTTGTTGTTGCTCTGGTATCTGTTGAACTGGTAGCTGTGGAGCTGGTTGGGGCTCAATTATTTGCTGATTAGGTTGTGCTGGAGCTTGGTTCTCATGGGTGGGTGGCAAATGGACCTGTACCATTTCCTCAGGTAAAATCTGTATCAGGGGTGCCTCTCCATTGTTGGCATTCATTGGTTGTGGCATGTTTGCAGATCTCAGCCAATAACTCATAAATTACCGGGATGTTTGGGTCGTCCACCAGTTGACACAACTAACTTTTCTATGTGTTTGTTGGGTGGGTAGAGCATGCAGGGTGATGAGTTATGTGGGGAGCTAACTTTCAGGTGCTGCGTGCTTCTTACAGAGAGCTGACACAATTGTCTTTGGCAGGCCTGAAAATAGTCAAAACCAAGGATTCAATAAAAAAAAGAGTCTTTATTGCTTGATAGCGTATGGCAGGGTCTATAATATATAATACATCAAAACATAATAATAGGCAGCAAACTAACAATATCATGAGTCACACAAAAGTTCGTAAACTAAGCCTTATATGGCTTAGTAGAATAAAACCAAATAAAATATAAATTTTCTAGGTAATTCATTCTTACTGATGTTTATTACTGAAGATCGAACATGCTTTTTAATGCGCCTTAACCAAACCGACATAAATTTTCAATTGTCTTTTTTCTACAAATCTTTAACATTAAATTTTTGTCAGCTTTATAAAATATTAAAATCAAATATAAACAATCCTCATTGTTTAAGATGACTCTCCATAGCACATGCCACAATGAAACATGAAATTAATCTCAAACAAGTTTATATACAAATAATTTAATTGAAACAAACACATGTAAACAAATGTGCATATCAAGGAGGGATAACTACTTAAGATATCTCTGGGGACCTAGCTCACATACTAAAATTAAACATTTTTGGACTACTAAGCTTAATTTACTCTTAAAGTAATATATTTAGATGCACTTAAACTACAGGCAACAGTCTAAACTATTGGGATACTTATTAAACAAATTCTCAAAATACAGAGATCACAAGGCTGGAATGGGAAATTCAGGAGAACTAGCGTTTCTTTGCTTACACAAGCTTTGTAACTTAGCGACGATGGCAAAATAACATTAATGAATGAATAATAAATGTATTACACTAACAATGACTTATTTTTTTTTCTAAACTTGCTAAAGTGGGGCGTCTGTTTGGCTGTGCGGGATGTACAAATTTGCAGCCACGTCCGGTCAGAATGGGGACGTTAAATCCGATGCCTCGTGTTAAGAGAGTGCCACGCTCTATGCACGCTAAGAACCCTTGCAACAACTCGTTGAGGGGTCCGAAGGTGACATGTTGTAAGGCTAAATTTCTGTCCCTATCCAATATACCCTCATTTCCCGTGGCAGTCTAAATTTCTCCGACCTTAATCCCGGACGCCCCTTTTACAGAACCTACCTATTGTATTCATTGTTACTTTGTTCTCGTCCTGAATATGCATGAAATATTTACCACTAGACGTTAAGCAACCAAAAATCAATCAATCAATGTAAACTGGTGAAAATACACAATATTATTGGTCCCACATTTTTGTCGAAGAAAACCCTGAGTTATCTCCCATATAAATAAATCTATGGCAGCCCGCAATACTTAAACTTAACTGTACATTCAAGATCTGTATACAGTAAGATAATAAAACAAAAAGTAGTAAACTAAAATTATTACAAACTAAACTGTAACTTCAAGACAAATTTATTTATTCAATTTATGTTTCCGTTTAACATGTTTAAGGACTTTTTGCCAAAAGTACTTTATTTGACTTTTAGAATATCAAGAAATGCTGTGACTTTACATTTCGGACGGTTTCTTAAATAATTTAAATTACCAACCCAATATTAAATACAATCAATTAAGCTTTCAAAATTAAATAAATCGTATCATTAGTTTTTAATTCATTATAGAAAACAAACAACTACTGAACATCAGATTCCTGACTTAGGACAGGTGCAAACAAATGCAGCGGGTCTGTTTGTTTTGTTCACACATCGTTGTCAATATAATGGAATTTTATGCGAATGCCATACAAGTGAGAGGTTTAGCTAGCTATAAAACCAGGTTTAATACAACATTTTCTCATTTTCTACTTAAGAAAATGCCTGTATCTAGTCAGGAATATGACAGTTGTTGTCCATTCGTTTGATGTTTTTGAGCTTTTGATTTTGCCGTTTGATTTTGGACTTTCCGTTTTGAATTTTCCTCGGAGTATAGTTTTTTGTGATTTTACTTTTTGATGACGGGCGGTTTTTTTTTTTTTGTGGAAAAATTCAAATATCCTTTTCCATCGTTCTGATCCTGTGATTATGCTAATCATCTAGACACTCCAACAGTTGATGTAGCCACACTAGCTTATCCAAATTGGCCCACAATAGGAGAAACATTCCTCGACTAGTACTTAAGTGCACTAGCAAGTGAAACATAATGCCAAGTCCTGGTCTGCAACATAATACCAAGTCCTGGTCTAGCTTGTTCGTCATGTCTAATGATGACAACATTTTCCCAATGATTTTTTTGGTACTACTGTCCCTGTTACACCATTCACAAGGACTGTGCATAACACACAAATCATCCTCCAACTCTTTATGGTATTTAAGTTTGAAGTCCAATTTAAAAATGTAAGTAAAGTAACTATTATCATTAAGCGTGAAAACCTCTGAAGAGAAGGTTTAATATTGTTAATAAAGGCAACAGTAGTATACCGGTGTTCAAAAGTCATAACCCCCAAAGGTGACTGGGGAATAGAAATATGGTCACCATTGGTCTTCCTCCGACCGGCGGTAAAACCCTTGCTAAAGTGGGGCGTCATTTTGGCTGTGCGGGATGTACAAATTCGCAGTCACGTCCGGTCAGAATGGGGACGTTAAATCCGATGCCTCGTGAAAAGAAAGTGCTACGTTCTTTGCACGTTGAGAACCCTTGCAACAACTCTTTGAGGGGTCCGTAGGTGGCCTGTTGCAACGCTAAATTTCTGTC
Source organism: Mytilus californianus (assembly GCF_021869535.1). Taxonomy (NCBI): domain Eukaryota; kingdom Metazoa; phylum Mollusca; class Bivalvia; order Mytilida; family Mytilidae; genus Mytilus; species Mytilus californianus. The sequence goes on from NW_026262672.1 coordinate 4,891,554, forward strand.
CTATCCAATATACCCTCATTTTTCCGTGGCAGTCCAATTTTCCCAGACCTTCATCCCGGACGGCCTCTATTACAGGACCTACCTATTGTATTTATTGTTAACTTGTTCTCGTCCTGAACATGCATGAAATATTTGCCACTGGACGTTAAGCAACCAACAATCAATCAATCAATCAATAAATCAATCAAAAGTCATAAATCGATTTAGAGAAAACAAATCCGGGTTACAAACCAAAACCGAGGGAAACACATCAACTGTAAGAGGAAAACAAAGGAACAACAGGAACACCGAAGTGCAACAAAAACAAACGCCAACACACATAAAAACGAACTATTTGATAGCAACTACCATATTCCTGACTTGGTACAGGACATTTTAAGAAAAAATGGTGGGTTGAACCTGGTTTCATGGCATGCCAAACCTACCGCTTTATGACAATGTTAAAAAATATCGCTAAAACACTACACGATAAATTTGTTTCAACAGATTTTTGCTATAAAAAAAACAGGTTCCACAATTATAACATTATCATTCATATTTTCTATTTTTTTCTATTTTTTTATAAATGTTACATATATATTTATATGTAAAGATTGCAAGCATATTTTTTATTAATGCTATCTCATGATGACATATATTTATAAAAGCAATCTGATTTTTAAACTAATAAATATCTTATCTTCTTGATGAATCCATTTTTTTTTCCAGTATAACCTCACCCACAACTGTTTCCACTTGTTCATAAATTTTCACCAAAATTTATGTTACCCCCTTTTTTCCAGAAAATTAAATATTTCTAGTTCATTGATTTTTTATCTGTCTGGTTTTATGACGCTCAATGATTGTGTTTTTTTTACCTGAAACATGGCATTTAAATCGAGTCTTTGTCTTCGTTTGATCTTTAGCGTCTTTGACAGAACTGTCGTCTGCATTATGACGTCACGTATAAACAGGGTTGCGTATACAATTCAAAGAGCAGCGATTTCGTTGATTACCAAAAAGTGTTTCATCGATATTGATAGTTGTCAATGAAGCCGCTGACATGTCTCGCAATCGGATGTCAAAATTTAAGGCACCGGGTAGCTTTAAATGTGACTGTTGTGGTTACGAGATAAAGAAATGTGCAAATTATCACCGGCATTTGGAATCTGATCGGCACCAGCGTGTTCTGAATTTTTCAAACCAAGTCAACTTTGAAGTGTGAGAAGATAACGAGAATGATTTTTTCACGGATAGCGCTACTGACATGATCGTAGATGGTGCGACCTCGGACTACCAATCCAGTTACGGTCAAGATCAGTACGATGAAGATTTTGAAGAAGAAGGTGTAGATATAGATGACGAGGATGAACAAGAGTACAACGAGGAACGAAGCTCCGACACCAAGACAGAGACAGAATGGTTCCCATTCGATTCATTGGTTGATTGATTGTTGGTTGCTTAACGTCCAGTGGCAAATCCCATTCGATTCATTGGTTGATTGATTGTTGGTTTCTTAACGTCCAGTGGCAAATCCCATTCGATTCAAAAACCCACTTTCTCCTCACTTCATTATACAGTTCTAAAACCCACCGAGTTGTAAGTTTACGTTCTGATTGCATATGTTATTCTAGTCAAAATCATTATGACGTCTAGAAAGGCTATTTTTGATTTTTGCTGCTACCCCTTCCAGTTGAAGAAAGGCATTCAAAAATAAATACGAAAAAGCCGTACAAAACGTAATATTATTTACAGTGTTTTCCCAGGGTCTTTAAGCGTCATGATAATCATTTGTATAAAATGTGATGCTATGTAAATCCCTGATTTAAACATCTCCCTCAAAGATGGAGTACACTGTTTTATTGTCAATTAAAGCAGCCCATATAAAAAGCATATTAATCACAATAAAACATGATAAATATAAATATATACAAACGATTGGACTAAAAGCAATTTACCAACTGCCCCCGCTATTAGGACTGGGTTTTAAACATGTATCAAGTCAAGTCAGATTTTTTTTTACCACGCAAACAAAGCAAAAATATTTTCTTCAGCAAACCCCAAGCGTGATTTTTTTTATTAAAATTTATAAAGATAAAGGAATATATCTATTAACTTTTATTTTTACAGTATTATTAAAATATATTAAAATATAAAACATGAGGGTTTTTCTGCCCCCCCCCCCCCCCCCCCCCCCCACCACCACCAACTTTGGGGTTTATATATGAACCACCCTGTATGTCTGTCCATAGATCTTGTCAATTCCTCTTAATGGATTGAATTCAGTAACATTGAACAGATTGATTGATTGATTGTTGATTCAAAAACCCAAATTAAAGCCCATATAAAAAGCATATTAATCACAATAAACATGATAAATTTAAATATTTACAAACGATTGGACTGAAAGCAGGACCAGTTTCTACCAACTGGCTCCGCTATTAAAAAGTTGTAAATTCCAGCTGAATTCAGGCCTGCCAACTCACCCCACTAACGAAAATAAATCACAAACCCTATAAGGCTACAAATAATTTAAGCCTGCCAACTTGCCTCACTAGTGAAAAGAAGTTAAATCTACACAATAATTAATGCTAAAATAATAATAAACAAAAAACATTTGTAATACATATGTTATTATTAATATCGGGGACTATTATACTACAGAAATTTTGTGTAAAGTTTGTGAGTAAGCGACCCAGTTTACACATCAATAACCTCCAGAAAAAAGGTCTTTCTTCCTTATGATTCTAAGCAGAACAATTGCAATTTTCAATTAACATTTTTTTATTCATTGGCTTCTATTTACCATCAACCACCAACCATCAATTGCACTATAAGCATGACTACATTTTTGTCTTGTTGAACTGATAATATTTAGGAATGGAGGAATTATCTGTGACATCACTAATTCAAGGTCAAAATATCTTATACATTGCAGAAAACCATCTGCTTTGTAAGATTCTGTATATATATCCCCTAGAATGTTAGTTTATTTTTCTACAGGTCACCATATACTCAGAGTGAGGAAGACATCATAGATAAATAAAGGATTAAAAAAGGCAACAGTAGTATACCGCTATTCGAAATTCATAAATCAATTGAGAAAAAAACAAATAAGGGTTACAAACTAAAACTGAGGGAAACACATCAAATATAAGAGAACAACGACACAACAGAAACTCAACACTAGAATGCAATACACACAGAAACGAACTATAATATAACAATGGCCATTTTCCTGACTTGGTACAGGACATTTTAAGAAAAAATGGTGGGTCTCATTTACAATTTCATAAATAATTCCCAGTTTATATAGTTTGTATGGTGTGTTTTATAAGTGTGTATTAATTAGACTAACATTTTCAAATTTTTTTCTCTCTTTCAAAGGCTGATGACATGGAAAGACATGGCCACTTACTGCATTATACAGAGGACAGTTTTGAAAAAAAAAACATTAGACAATAAGAAGCAGTATCTCGCACCAAAATGGCCATGCCAGGTCAAGGGATACAGCCAGTCAGTTTGCCAACAATGAGTTGATGTCACATGTCATTGTTGGAGGATTTTTTCAAAATTCTAAGAAATGGTAATAGGATAATAGATTAAATAATACATGTACCTAAAAAGCCGAGACAAAAAATACAAGTTATTTTTTTAGTACTTTTTCCTTAGCATAAGAATTATAAATAACACTTCTTGGTAAATTTACTAAAATTTTTTGTTGTTTTATTAACTCGTGATATGTAGGATGAAATTGTATTTTAAGATCTGTCCTTGAAATCTTGGGGTGGTTTACAAATCCAAGACAATGTCGGAAGATATTGTCATTGATAACTTTAATAACAATCCTCTGATGAGCCCCACAAAGTCACTGTAAGGCAAACTGTTAGTCATGGTTTAGAAAATTTCAAAAAGCTTCACCGAATACCTTTCTGTTAACTCTTATAACAATCTGATTACTCAGGTAAAAAAAAATGGTTATTGCACAAAATCATTGTTACTGTTCTAAAATTTGTCATAAAGAGCCTCTGGTTTCGGCAGTTTAGGACCTTGAAAGTTAAAAAGTTGCAAATGACATTACTATTTGTTTTATTTGTTTTAATACAAAATGGTCCTAAATGTCTTGGAATCCGCAATATCAATGTAAAATAATCTGTTGTCACAGAAAAAGGAAAAGTAACTTTATAAGGAACATAATTTCAATAAGCACATTAAAATCCTGGAATAATTATAGGTCTATGTATAAACTATTATCCAGAAATCATACGCATTGTAATTTTTTTTTGAAGGAGTTGTGCTTCTGATTTGGTGATTAGCTATTGGAAGGACAGCAAATTTATTTAATTCAAATAACCTATAAAATATCATGCTCATTGTTTTTATATATATATATATATATATATATATATATATATCTCACCTTAAAAAAACGGTAAACAGTCTTCAGAATCTGATGATGAGTGTTTGATATTTTACACTGACCCGGATTAAAAAACCTGGTTAATTTTTGTATTTTAAATTCGTTGCTCTGATCACACAGATAACCTGTGATGCTCCAGATAGGGGATGTCCTTAAAAAAAAGAAAAACAATGGTGGATAGAAAAATACTAAGAATTTTCACCCTCCTGAAAAAGTGATCTTAAATTTATCGTAAACTGCATAGTATGCATAACACATTAGATCACCACCATTCACTGGGGTAAGGTGGTGACCGTAATTCGATTCGATTCACGGTCATCCCAAGATGGCGGACGCAGAATTAGATAAGAATCGGTATTGTCTGTTAACTTGTTTCTATGATATATTCTATATAAATAAAGGCAACAGTAGTATACCACTATTCGAAATTCATAAATCGATTGAGAAAAAAACAAATCCGGGTTACAAACTTAAACTGAGGGAAACACATCAAATATAAGAGGAGAACAACGACACAACAGAAACTCAACACTAAAATGCAACACACACACAAACGAACTTTAATATAACAATGGCCATTTTCCTGACTTGGTACAGGACATTTTAAGAAAAAAAGCATACATTGGTATGATATAAATTTATAAAAGATTCATACGGAAATCACAATTTACTTCCGATAAATGTATATGAAACTGGAAATTCGATTTGAAAAAATTGCTTAGATTACCGTAATTCATCATTATTTTTTCAAGATGACCGTAACATATAACAAGGATGACCGAGATTCTATAATCCGAGCAACATGTAATGTTGAGTTTGTCTCAATAGGGGCTCGGTTAGGGGATATAAATATGTTTTACCAATGTCTTTTTAACTTTTTGTCGTATTTTCAGTACATGGCATAGATAGTTAATTTCATACTGCTAGTAAACAATGGAATATTGATGACAACATTAAAATTTTTAACACAAATTGACAGATAAAAAATTGATTAAACATATCTATATTCGCTTACCGAGTCCATGTGTATGTTTCCACGGGAAGCAGATTAAAAACTAACTTTGTCTTATGTATGAATAATCACAAAACATGTATGTTTCATTTTAATACATTATTGTGATTGGCTAACAGCAATCTCGCGTCATTCTGAAAATAGCCTTCAATTCAAAATGAAATGTAAAACGAAGTGCACAGGTAAATAAAAGAAAAAAACTTGACAAAAAACGTGTTTTCATGATCCTAGCTAAAAACTGTAATTATAAGAATTGGATGCTTTTTTAGTAATTTTATAAGGTTGTAAAAGCGTTGACCGTGCGCCTCTTTTTAAAATGAAGCGCATACAAACTGTACTTCGGTCAAGACTATTTCTAGTATCTAAGTGGTAGAATAAACTAGATATCTTTTAGATGGGATCCATCTCTGTGGGCCCTCCTGTGAATAATGTGTGGCCAATTTTCATTGGACATGGTGTTGTCAACTGAAACCAAAGTTTTTGACCTTGACCTTTGACCTAGGAAGTTGAACATAAATTATGACACACCCTCTGGTGTTGGTTTATAAACATGTCAAGTATAAACTGAAATCATAACGGTTCTCAAGATATAGAGCGGACACGATCTTTACCATAGGACATGGGGTTGTCAACTAAAACCAAAGTTTTTGACCTTGACCTTGAACCTAGTAAGTTGTACATACATTATGACACACCCTCTGGTGTTGGTTAATATACATGTCTAGTATAAACTTTGAAATCATAACGGTTCTCTAGATATAGAGCGGTTACAATTTGTTACGGACGGACGGATGGATGGATGGACAGACTGATCACTATAGGGCGTCCGCCATTCGGCGGGGCCCTAATTATTAATTTGGTAATATTAAGCCGGAGCTCACCTTCATAAGTTTGATCGTAGTTTTGTCATAAACATTGTCTATCAATACATAAAGAAAAACATAGATATAAATAGATAGCAAACTCGTGCAATTGGATTTTTCCAACAATCTCAACATTATTTAATGCTCGGATTATGGAATCACGGTCATCCTTAATATATGTTACGGTCATCTTGAAAAAATAATGATGATAAATTACCGGTATCTTAGCGATTTTTTCAAATGGAATTTTATGTTCCATATTTTTTTCTCCATAGTAATTTGTGATTTCATTGTCAATCTTTTATCAATTTATTTAATACCAATGTATGCTTCATATTGAATATATCATAGAAACACTTTAACAGACAATACCGATTCTCACCTAATTATGCGTCCGCCATCTCGTAAAGGTGTCACACAAATGCCAACAAATGAAGTGTAACAATCAAAAGAAATAGCTAGACTTACGAAGTACCGCTTACTTTTGTTCAACATTTGGGTTGTATTTTTAAAACAATCGCAGGAATATGCCACACGTACCCCCTCTTTCAAAGTATGAGACATAATCAGATTTAAATGTAAATGATCAGATAAGCAAGACTGATACACAATTGAACATGTATTGTTTTCTATAGAGTTGGTGAAGCATGGGGAAGAGAAGATGCAAAACAAACCAGGGAACAAGTAAATGAAAGAAAAAAAGAAAAGCTAAAGAAGATGCCCAGGAAACAAAAAAACGTTATGTTGTGTCAGGAAAAAAACCACATGGAGAGGACATATATTACAATGGAAGGGACGCAAGATTAATGTTCAATTTTGTTAAAATACTTTAACAATGACCGTTATAAAACCAAAGAAACATGGACATTTGGTGACCATTTTTTATCTTGAAGTGGGGAGGAATGTGGCAATATTGGAATTATTAGTAAATTAAATAGCTCCCTTGATTTGAAGCGTATTTACCTTTTATATAATTACAATTGTTTACATGAAAACTTTCACCTGTGTTAAAGAACACGATAAATTCACTCCTTTTCAAAACCAGATATTTATAGTTGAAGGTAAGACTGTGTTGGAAATTGGTTATATTGCAACTCGTATTTCAGGTAATTACCATTGGTTAAGTTAGTTTATTATTAATTATATACTGAATTCACATTTAATACATTGTCCAGAATTCATACTTTCCTATAAGGTAATTATCAGTAGTCAATACAGCCATGCTATTTATTATTACTGTTCTGCACCATTTTCTACTCTTAAAAGAGGGACGAAAGATATCAGAGGGACAGTCAAACTCATAGATCGAAAACAAACTGACAACGCCATGGCCAAAAATAAAAAGACAAACAGACAAATAAAAGTACAGATGACACAACATAGAAAACAAAAGACTAAGCAACACGAACCCCACCAAAAACTGGGGGTGATCTCAGGTGCTCCTGAAGGGTAAGCAGATCCTGCTCCACATGTGGCACCCGTCGTGTTGCTTATGTTATTACAAATCCGGTAAATAGTCTAATTCGGTAAGTCACATTCGTGAAAAGGGAGGGTATTGTAGTTACGACATAAGGAACATATCCGATATCATGTGTGAAACGGTTATTCCATAACGGTCAACCATCTCGTGATGGCGTCCGTAAAATTTACGAAGGGATGACTTCAACTTCACCATTTGGAACTCTTGGTTTAATAGCTTCCTTGTGAGCAGCAATCCTCTATCAAGGAAATCATGATAGGAAACACAAACCCGGGAATATCGTATCAATTGGGAGATATATACTCCGTATGCAGGCGCTGCTGGAATGTTGCTACATAGAAATGGAAAGTTCACAATTGGGAAGCTGAAATCATCTCTTTTGTCGTAAAGCTTTGTTTTCAACCGACCCTCATTGTCAATTTCTAGATGTAAGTCAAGATATGAGGCAGACTTAACTGTATCTGTAGTATCCTTTATCTCCAGTTCGATGGGATAGATTCGTTCAACATAGTCACCAAATTTTGTATTATTTAGTGAGAGAACATCATCTATATAGCGGAACGTAGAGTTAAATGTTTTGGCATTATTTAGGGTTTAAAAGTTAGGACATGGTTATAAAATGGTTTTAATGATATAGTTCAAAAACCCCTACTTACAGTAAGATATTTCCCCACTTTATTTACCTTTTGTATTGTTGTTAAACTTAATGCCATATTTAGAGTATTTATTGTTATTCTGGAACCAAATAAATATGATCATTTATGTATTATTTCTTTAAGATTTCCTGTCCCATTATGCTGGTTGATACTGGTCCAAATTGATGTCCGGTCTAGTATTAGCTTTGTCCTCCCAGAATATTGTCTGTTATGTCGGTTGTTGTAGACACTTGTCCCCTAGTGTGACAAGGAGTCCGGGACATAACTTGTCTTCGTATTTTATTTCGTATCTGCGCTAACATTAAGCAAAAAGATAATCAGAAAACGTTACTTCTACTTGAATGTGAGATCAGTCCGTTCACATAAGCAAGACTGATACACAATTGAACATATATTGTTTTCTATGCAAGGTTTGAGCTTTTTTTTTAAAGATAAACTGAAAGCTATGGCTTACCAGAAACCAAAACTTGGGACTTTTTCAAAATATCAAACCGAAGATCGAGTGATCAAAACAGGACGTGTTGAAAAATCTCGGGACTGCGAGAAAAAAGGATATCTTACTGAGGAAGAAGAGATAAAAGCGAAGATATCCAGCGCAAGAAGAATAAAGAGTGAAGCTATGTAACAAATAACGAAACAGCTCACTCGGCTACGTGAGCTGGAACTTGATCCTGTCACGGACGAAATGACAAGGGTAAGACAATCTCGTCCAAGATATATTGGAAAAGGCGCGCTGTATCACAAATTTAAAAATGTACAGTCACTGCTGACAAAAGAGGAATTGGCGAGAGCATAGACATTAGAAAATTATGATCCGTCCAGGGATGACGTAAGGCAGAATGTTCCAATGATATCCCCTTTAAAGTTACATCATTTTGGGCCCGGGCATAGTAAACAGCTTGACGAAACAGAGGAAGGCCCTTGAGGGAGCAACCACTTCCATCGAAACTTCAGAAACTTTAACTATCTGTAAGTTAACATTCCATTTTGTCATAACTAATTTTTTTTGTTAACGATTCTTAATTAGGCAAAAGGCTTCGGTCATAATTGTAGTGCGTTTTATGTCCGGATTTTTATTTACTGAGGTTTCAAAATTTATAAAACAAATCAATACACTACAAACAGAATTTCAAATCAATTATATTGGAATTCAATATTTCTGCTGGCTTCTGTAATTACTATAAAATGTGTATTTAAGCCTAAATTTATTTATTTTCAAGCCAAAGTAGGAATAAAGTTCTATTTGTTATTTTATGTGTCGATTCGCCATTACAGAACATTCGTAATTGAACGAAGAAGCCATACGCCCAGAAGGTATATATAAAGTTTACATAAATAAATTATCAGGGGTAATCAAAGAGATATGTTGTATCTGTGGCTTGGATCAAAACGGTAACGAGTATCATTATATGTTGTCTTGAAAATAATTCGATAATGAAAGACAAAAATATTTACCGGAATTTTGTTGGAAAAATGCAAACTATTTGCCTCAAGAAATTTTACAGTTTAAAAACAAATTATGTCGATACATGAAAGCTGTTAATGTGAAAGTATCTCCTCCTGGATAATGTATATATTGTTTCACACATGCACTGAACATTATTTTGTTGTACTAGTACAAAAATGTATATACGTATTGTCTATATAACTTTGTCATTAGTTTATGATTATTAATTCCTCCATTCATTCATTCATTCACAAAATTTAAATTACAAGGACAATTAGTGTTCAGATAATCTTTTTGAAGAATATTGTTTGTTTTCTTTTGATTTTTTTATTTTAAATCATTAGGCGAATAACTCATTTTGTCATTCATTGTTTTAGTTTGGTATTTATGTTATCTAATAATTTTTTTCTGCAGCAGGACAACGTGGTCAAGTGACCCTTGATAAAATTCTTCCGTTTTCTACCGGATCACCAGAGGAACCGGTCTTAGGATTTTCTATTCCACCTAGAGTATATTTTGCTGCTATCGATGGAGATTTTCCTACAGCGTCCACATGTATCAACCAACTTACACAACCAGTAGCACTTAAGAATGAAGATGAACTCTTTGAGAAGTTCGACATGGCGTCTTAGAACACTTATTTTGGACTCAGATAAATTTCTATTAATACGAATACAAGGTTTTGCTGTTGTCTTTTGGTAACTATACAAATATTCTGTAAGCTGAACGCATACCCATGCATAATAGATTCACGTGTATAAGTATCAATTTATAAAAGACCAAAAAAGGGTAATGAATAAAACAAATTTAATTTTATTTTATTTCTTGTAATTATAGTTACTATAAATAATCAAACACTTCATGTATTATTGTGTTCTTTATTCAAACAACTGTGAATTTAATAAACTTACTAATTGGGTTAAAGGCTTATCATGTAACCTGGAAAACCAGTATTACCGATGAGTGCACACAAAAAAATACATTTAAAGAACAAGTTATAATAAATAACAAGTTTCTAAACATATATACAGACATAACAAGATCAAAACCGCATCTAATCCTGCGTCACTGCATATAGATGTTCAAAAACTATTCTTAAAAAAATATATATTCTCTTTTATGAAACCCTTGAAATTGAACAAAGATTTTTATGTCCAACTTAGGAGCATTATGTTTTATCTGTCTGTGCGTCCGTCCGTCCGTCTGTCTTCCTTCATGTTAAAGTTGGCATCCGTGTACTATGGACACATTCTTGTTCTTTCAAGAACAGTACGTGGCTAAACTATCAGCAAACATGGAAAATGATAGAGCGAGTAGGGCATCCATGTCCTATGGACACATTCTTGTTTTACAAGTGTAATACGTGGCTAATGTATCAGCAAACATGAAGTTGCACCATATCAGAAGTCTGAACTGAATTGCTTACATACAACAACTCAACTTTATCAAGCCAAGTATGGTATTGTTCTCTATCATAGAAGCTAAGTAAACTCTGACGATAAAATGTCCATGTATATAGAGCAGTTAATTTTCAAACTATCAGTAACAGGAAGTACCGCTGATCTGAAAATTGCCGAAACTCTACAACTAACCATAATCGAGCTACAGATTACTGTAAACGAATTCCCTTAAACGAAAAACAAAATCATTTATGTTTGGATAATTTTTAAACAATTAAACAGGAAGCGTGGCAGATTTAAAAGTTGCTTGCACATAACAACCAGAGACATATAATAATACAATATCTCTGTCACAACTCACAATTAAGACAAATATGAAATCAATTCCGTTTATAGAAGCCAAGGGAACTTTGACGGAAGTTATAAACGTAAGTCGTTTGAACAGAAAAAAACGTAGTGATGCCGTTACTTTCGGTGACGCAAGGTTTTAATAGGCACACCCAACATAAATATTGTTAGGTATTATAACCTTTTTTTAGCATTAAGTAAAACACAAGCAGGCAGTCTTGGGTTACTTAAGATAAGAAGAGAAAAAAAAACATCAACTATTTTAAACAGAAAAAAAATAACTGCACTAGAAAAACAGGTAGCAGAATTGTCCTTTGAAGACATGGATACAGTCATATATACCTAAAATTTTATAGCAACTAAAGTGCAAACTAAACCTGCACAGGATCAGATTGACCTAAAAGCAAAAAGAGAAAACTCCAAAGAACTAAGTACCTGAACAATATTTCTATTCATGACATAAAAACAGATTGCACGTTTCATTAAATCTACAAAATAAGTACATGTTAAACAGGGAACATTTTGTAATAATAGTAGCTGATTTTGTTTGTTTTATATATATATAGCGATGGGAAATTACAATATAACTCAAAATAAAGAAATCATTTTAATTACAGATATTTTTTTTTTAATTTAATTAGCACCATATAAGTCATAAATATCTCTTATATACATATTAGTATAAATAATTGAAGCACATCTTAATGACTTCAGCATGTTCAGATACAACACAAAATGTTTAGAAATTGTCTGTGGAGACTTGGAATACAATATCATTTAAACATTGAAACATTCGCGATTAGTTAATACATGGATTCTACCACTGCATCAAGTGTGATACTATATTTCTCCAATAGAGACTAAAATTTAAAACTTTTATTCCAAACTAAAAGACAAATTGAAAGAGTTGGTACTACTTTGGTTCATTAAAAAAGAATGGCGAACGTAGATACAAGTATCTTGTCTTGGGAAGGGATAAATCCTACTTTGTAAAGAATCACTCTGATTCAAACAAAAAATTCTCTGAAACTGACATTACCAAGATGCTTGATTGACAACATATTTGTTACGTTTGGAAGATTGATTGATTGATTGTTGGTTGCTTAACGTTCAGTGGCAAATATTTCATGCATATTTAGGACGAGAACAAGTTAGCAATAAGGACAATAGGTAGGTCCTGTAATAGAGGCCGTCCGGGATGAAGGTCGGGGGAATTTAGACTGCCACTGGAAATGAGGGTATATTGGATGGGGACAGAAATTTAGCCTTGCAACAGGCCACCTACGTGACACTCTCTCTACACGAGGCATCGGATTTAACGTCCCCATTCTGACCGGACGTGGCTGCGTACTTGATACATCCCGCACAGCCAAACGGACGCCCCACTTTGGCAAGGATTTACTGCCGGTCGGAAGAAGACCTGTAGTGACCATATTTCTATTCCACAGTCACCCTTGGGGATTCGTTTGGAGGACGTGTTTTTCAAGACTTTCGGAATTCCAATGGGAACCAATTGTGCCCCTCTTCTTGTCGACTTGTTTCTTTATTATTATGAGGCTGACTTCATACAGGAACTTCTTAGGAGGAAAGATAAGAGGTTAGCAATATCCGTTAACTTTACCTTTCGCTATATAGATGATGTTCTCTCACTAAAAAATATAATATTTGGTGACTATGTTGAACGAATCTATCCCATCGAACTAGAGATAAAGGATACCACAGATACAGTTAAGTCTGCCTCATATCTTGACTTACATCTAGAAATTGACAATGAAGGTCGGTTGAAAACAAAACGTTACGACAAAAGAGATGATTTCAGCTTCCCAATTGTGAACTTTCCATTTGTATGTAGCAACATTCCAGCAGCGCCTGCATACGGAATATATATCTCCCAATTGATACGATATTCCCGGGCTTGTATTTCCTATCATGATTTCCTTGATAGAGGATTGCTACTCATAAGGAAGCTATTAAACCAAGAGTCCAAAATGGCGAAGTTGAAATCATCCCTTCGTAAATTGTACGGACGCCATCACGAGTTGGTTGACCGTTATGGAATAACCGTTTCACAGATGATATCGTATATGTTCCTTATGTCGTAACTACAATATCCTCCCTTTTCACGAATTAGACTATTCACCGGATTTCTAATAACATAAGCAATACGACGGGTGCCACATGTGGAGCAGGATCTGCTTACCCTTCCGGAGCACCTGAGATCTCCCCCAGTTGTTGGTGGGGTTCGTGTTGCTTAGTCTATAGTTTTCTATGTTCTGTCATCTGTACTTGTTTATTATTTGTCTGTTTGTTTTTTTATTTTTGGCCATGGTGTTGTCAGTTTGTTTTCGATCTATGAGTTTTACTGTCCCTCTGGTATCTTTCGTCCCTCTTTTATTCGCGAGGTTGGTCATGTAACGTCTTTAATATTTAAATTTTGATTGTCGAGAGAGAAGAAATATTGTACTGCTGAAGTGGTGGAATCTGTTTTTAAAGTTGATACTTTTTTTTCGAAAAAGTTGTGTTCTTAATGTTAGACATCATGCATGTATGGTCACCTTTGTCATGATGTCACAATAGAAAATTCAAAGGCAAGCTAAAAAATTTTGAGATCATAATTCAATTTTGACCAATAAAGTACTGAAACCAAATGAACAAAAAACAATACACGAATGAAGCCTTATGGTGTGTGATTATCCAAAAATATATTAATGGTAGGCATTTTCTGCCTGACATTTAAAAAGGAAAGGTAGGAAACCAAACACACTTATGTTTTTATGACTTTCAAATGTAACATCTATTATTCTATTATATTTGTAAAGATTAAAAGACGAAGAGATATGTTGGCATTGCCACAGTAGAAACTGTCCTGTTTTTCTCTACTTTCTATGACTTATCATGGTTTTTTTCCCCGAACAATTTATGTTGGGAGTATTATATTATGCCACTCTGATTGTGAAGATTTATTAAGATCATGGTGTTTTCCTCGTCAAATCAATATATTGACCATTTGTCCTTATTGTAAATGTTTCGGTGACAATTGGAGTTTGACTAGTTTTGCGATGTCTCTAACTGCCACAAAGCTGCAAAATATTGATTTGAAATCTTATAGGGAGTTTGGGTACATTTCTAAAATGCAAGTCGTCATTTCTCTTTGAACGATTTTGCCTTCGTTATGGGCATGTATCAAAATGTCAAGCTCCATTTGACTTTTTACTGCTCATCAAATTTATCATATCAGTTTAGATGTTTAAAATTTGGTGGTAATTTATTGTCAATTAAACAATATACGGATTAATAATTATAATTACTATGTAATAAAGGACCACAAAGGATTAAAAAAAACCACAATACTATATGCCGAGTTTTTGGTTTTAAGTTCGTAACAACCAAACATATTATAAAATTTTATTTCAAATTTGAATATTCAATATTAAACTATTGACATAAAGGTATAATACCCAATTACATATGTAAAAAAGAAAAATCCTGCAACGCACCTCTTCTTATTGATCATCTCCGACAGGATGTTGTTCTATTATGATTATGTTCTATTATGATTATGTATCAATGTACGGTAGGAATTTCGGGATACAGTTTTCGAAGTGCAGAAACCAATCACGGAATATCGATGATTGTAAACCACTGTTTTGATGTTTTGACAAGAAATTTTGATTTCACGCTTAATAAAATGATGATTTAACTGGCTCATTTTTTTTTTTTTTTTTTTGGTAATTTCACCTGTCCCGCCAGACTTCGTTTCCCGTTTTCACGCACAATAATTTGATTTTCACGTGTCACGCTTACAAAAATCGGACAATCCCGGGTTACGCTTAGACCCTAATGAGACCAATTCTATTACCAATTCTATTGTTTACTAACTGACGGTACAAAGTTTAAGAGCATTGACGGTTGCCAAATACGGCTCAGTTAATATATGCCTTAGGTCAGCTGAAGCGCCTGAAATTTTAAAATTTATAGCTTATTGAGAGAGAATTTCATTTTTTACGATCATAATTGCAGTAGTTAGTGGTTTACACGTTCGTAAATTAGGATTGATTGATTGATTGTTGGTTGCTTAATGTCCAGTGGCAAATATTTCATGCATATTCAGGACGAGAACAAGTTCATAATAAATACAATAGGTAGGTTCTGTAATAGATTAAGGGATTAAGGTCGGAGAAATTTAGACTGCCACGGGAAATGACGGTATATTGGATATGGACAGAAATTTAGCCTTGCAACAGGTCACCTACGGACCCCTCAAAGAGTTGTTGCAAGGGTTCTTAACGTGCAAAGAGTGTGGCACTCTCTTTACACGAGGCATCGGATTTAACGTCCCCATTCTGACCGGACGTGGCTGCAAATTTGTACATCCCGCACAGCCAAACGGACGCCCCACTTTAGCACGGGTTTTACTGCCGGTCGGAGGAAGACCAATGGTGACCATACTTCTATTCCCCAGTCACAGCTTCACGTACATATTTTATATGAAGGGTAAAATTCCAACAGCAGTAGTAAAGTATATGCAGTGACATTACGTATCATAAGGTTAATGGTGAAGGAATTAATCAACACGTAGGATGGGGCACAAAATATATAGTTGATTATAATGCCAATGTAGGAAAATAAATAAGTCCTAAAGGGCCAACTTTAAGTTGTCGCTGGCTGTGGACAATTTTGGTAAGGGAAGTTCTTCTTTTGATAAAGCTGCAAATCAATATACTGGTTTGAGTAAATTGAAAAGTTGCAGTTTCAATTAATTATGTTTGACTGTGTACAATTAGGGTTAGTTTAGCAATGTTCTGAAAGTATTGGATATGTTTTATGATGGGTAAAGTTGTATAATAATGAAGTTGGAACATTAAATAAGGTTTTGTATTTAGTCAGTCGGTTATGTCATATTATTTCACTGAGACCCGTTTATACATCGTTGGTTTGTTGAATCCACTATCTTATAGACGGGTGTATCTATAATTGACCTAGAAAACATGGGCGCATCCATTAACCTCTCACGTGACCGATCCGCCATTACAACCGTGAAAAATAACGCACGTGTATTGATCAAAACATTATCGATTTTCTGTTTACATTTGTATTTCCTTCATTTTCTTATTTATTTCACTATGGATACTGCCGAAAGTTATAAAAAAAGGTGGAGGCATTTCTTGTGCAGTTAATATTTGTCCAAATAATTGTAGAAAATTTCAGATGTGCAAAAAAAAAAATCAATAAATACAATATGTGAACTATACAAGTTGTGCCGACTGCACACAATCCTTTTTTTTTAATAAAACTTTTTATGAAAGTAAAGTTACACTGGCAGACGAATGTTGACACGTTGTCAAACGAAATTATCTATGAAAATTAATCCGATGACTACAGTGCATCTGTCTCTGTTTGTATAGAAGATCTACACATTAGATGGATCCAGGATTTTGAAAGGGGACCGCGGGTCCCCAAACAAGACACAATTTGTAGTGGAAGCGGTAAAAAGTCTGAATTAACCATGAATGAAACTTCATAAGGGGACCTGGGCATCCCCTAAATCCGTTCCTGCACATTTCTTTAGATAATAATAATGAAACCTACCCCGAGGCTACATGCATGCATTGGATGTAAATCAAACAAGTATGAAGAGACGATTTTTTTTTAATACATGACGACTATCGTTAGGCTGCAAAATGGACAGACGTTCCGACAACATTAACTCAGACAAACATAATGTTAACAGAGGAGTAAGGAGTTCAAAATTGAATAAAATCAGGAAACCACGTCAGCGTATAAATATAGACATTTTATGAATGACAGTTACGCCTTATTGTATACTTGTCTTATGTAACTAAATTTTCTGTACTTTAGTGGAATAAATACACAATTTACTTTTCAACTACGATATTGCGGATCAGCTGTTGCTTGATCGTACTGATTTAAAGGTTAACACTTAGTTTGCTGTTTGGTTATTTGGGACCAAATGGGGACGGCGCTTTCATATTTCGAAAAGTAAGGCTAGTAAACTATTTTAATCCTGGGTGCCAGTTCTTGCTGAAAAACTTAAAGGTTTTACAAACAGCTGCATCCATAGACAAATCACAGCAAAACTACTATTAAGGGCACTTCTTTATAAACCTCTTCTTAATGGTCCATATATATGAAGGAATGTGTGCTTAAATAGATATAAGAAGATGTGGTATGAGTGCCAATGAGACAACTCTCCATCCAAGTCAAAATTTATAAAAGTAAACCATTATAGGTCAAAGTACGGTCTTCAACACGGAGCTTTGGCTCACACCGAACAGCAAGCTATAAAGGGCCCCAAAATTTACTAGTGTAAGACCATTCAAACGGGAAAACCAACGGTCTAATCTATATAAAAAGTATATATTCACTTTAGTCGGATGGTCCAATATACATCCCTAATGTAATACTGTTATTCTGTATTTCACTGTATTATATATATCGGGGACTCATAAAGGAGTCTAATACAGATTCAGGATGCAAATATACGAGACCTCTGTTTTGGGGTGGTGGGGAGGGGGAAATTGGCAAAACACTAAATGACGCTTTTAAAACATAATTCTAAGCATTGCTTTTAATTTACACGTTTGCGTCTTTTGTGGTTTAATGACATTCATTTATTTTCAGCACGGGCCGGAGCATGATGTTATAGGCTATGCATACTAGTAGTTTCATGTCAAGCAATTTTTCTACAAAAGAAATAGGAATCGAACACCTAATAACTATATGATAACATGGGCCGTGAAAGTTCAAAACTTCTTCGGCCCAATTAAATCGCAAAGTCAAGTCTAGATATGGCCCGACGCACTGATAGCATATAGCGCAATTCACGCGGAGACAAAAGTGATACGAAAACGTCACTAAATTTTGAGCAGTATACGTGAGTCGAACCACAAGCAAAAAAATTGTTTCTGTGAAAAAGTTTATCATCAAACGGTACATGTCTATAGGTATAATTTTTTCAGAAGATATGTAAGTAACCGCGCGCCGGAGAAAACGGGCTGTCGAATAAAGGACCGTCTGGTTAGAAGATTGTTGAATTTTAGGACTGCCTCATTATAGGTTTGCATGACTACAGAAATTTCTATGAGTTTGATAAAATTGCATTTTCTGATATATCACATTCGACCCGCAAGACAATTTATTTTTATTTATGTACGGGTTATAATAATCAATATTATGATTACCAAATGATTATAATCGATATGTAACCTGGGATTCGTATTCGCAAATATTATGTCCCGGTTCTAACGTATCAAATAAAATTAGTTATATTTTAAGGACACGACACCTGGCCTGCAATACACTTATAATTTTTATTTCCATTCCTTATCTAATTACTTTCTTATTTACTTTGTAATTTTGCCGAGGTCAAGTACGCTTCACATTCTTGTGTTTACGTTAATATATGCGGTCTGGGAAATAGATGTATATCTTGTTTACATTTTTTTCACGGTTGTAATGGCGATCGTACTACAACGACGCCTAGGAGTCGCGTCACAAACTAAGGCAGATAATTGGAAAAACCTGTCTATATATAAGAGGAACCGTGGTGAACTTGTTATATTCCACTATTCGAAGTTCCCCCTTCGGTACCCCGAATGTATAAGATAGCACGGTCACTCTTAGTCTAATCGTCACTCGATTGGAGGTCATAAGTAGAGCATGACCGCTATGTGGATCGAATGCACAAGCGTTGTTGATTGAGCGGTCATTATGCTTAAAAAAATACGTACATAAAATACAAAAACACAAAAGAAGGTAAATAAAATGCTCCGCTGGGGCACAGCTTGATACGACCGCCACGACAGGTGCCACATGTGGAGCAGGATCTGCTTACCCTTCCGGAGCACCTGAGATCACCCCCAGTTTTTGGTGGGGTTCGTGTTGCTTAGTCTTTAGTTTTCTATGTTGTGTCATCTGTACTATTATTTGTCTGTTTGTCTTTTTATTTTTGGCCATGACGTTGTCAGTTTGTTTTCGATCTATGAGTTTGACTGTCCCTCTGGTACTGGCATAAAATCGCGCGTTTGAAATTCGCACAGGTAGACATAAAATAATAAAAAAAATAATTGTGTGGTTCAAAGTATGACGGGATACATAAGTACAGAGTCACGTCAAATGTACATCACAAAAAAACAGACTAAAAAGTAAAAGCAATATTGATAAAGACAAATTGAAGAATACTATAACACGTTATTAAGATGATAAACAACGTCAGTACGCAACATCTATACTTCAAGACCATCGTGTATTATTTGTGAAGTTGATACGGAATATATCAACAAGTTTTTGGTACCTTCCGATGAACTTTTTTTAGAAAAAAGGACAAGACGTTCTTTGACATACCCCTGGTTCATCAACTTTCTGCTCAGACACTGATGACGTTCTACAAAGTCTGATTAGGAGCTGGGAAATCTATATCCCATATGCAGGTGAAGTTGGTATATTGCTACTAAGGTGGGGGAAATTGATAATTTCAAAATTAAAATCGTATCGTTTGTCATAGATGCTGGTACTGAGATGACTGTGTATGTCAAATTCGAGGTATAAGTCTAAAAATGAGGCGGAGGAAGACGTGTCTGTTTTTCAAACTCCACTTTTTCTCTTTTCTGATTTGCTCAAAAAGAAAGTAGAAAAAATACAGTTAATAACACTTGTAGAAAGTATGGTTTGAGTTGTATGTTTAACCAAATTGTAAAAGTTGCATAACAACAATTTTCATACAAAAATTTAAAGGAAAGCAGGGTAATTTCTGGTTTCTTTAAACAAGTTAATTCATTAAAACCTAAGTCTAAAAGAATAATGTGTGAATATAACAACGTTAAAGTTAGAAACATAAAAAGTATAAAAAAGTACTGGTTGGTTTTTTATATCTGTAAGTTTGTATATTACAACTTTAACACATGTTTCTGCAAAATTTAATATAGTTTTACTACGGGTCCGGTGTGTAATGGGGTACGGAGCTGGTGATGGTGGTGAACTTGATGTCATTGATGGAGGCTGGTTTGGTAGATTCTGGTCCATTGTTGTAGTTATCTGAGAAGTAGGTGAAAAGGTGGTGTTAAAAAAGTACTGAAGTTCGTCATCTCTGTTGGAATGGATACATAGGTTCTTTTTGTAATTCATTTTGCATCTGTTCAAATGACATACTACCTACTTGTAATTCATGAAGAAATATTTCACTTGTATCATTGTTACATGAATTTATACTCATATCTAAATGAAATTGAAACTTTTCTGGTTTTACATTGCCATTGAAATTAGATAGAGGAACAGATATAATTGCAATTTCATCTTCTACAACCTCTTCTGTCTCATAAGTTGCAGGATTTATGCACATGTTTAGTTATATTTTCAACATCCTTATGAATCGAATTGCATTTTCAATCTCATTTATCAATGTTCAACAATGTAAAAAATCTGAACTCATTTTTCTTTCTTATTTATTAATGCATCCCTTGCATGCTCAAACATTGAATTTTGATTTTCTTACATTGTTCTTCAAATCTGTGTGGTAAACATGCCAATGATAAGCTGTTAACAATATTTGAAATTTGAGTAATCTTATTATTAAACTTAAAAATGTTCTGAAATGGTTCAAGTAATTGTATTCTGATTTGACGATTTCTCTGCCAAGCTATGATATTTCGTCTGGGTTTTGCACATTTAACATACCACATGGCAATTTATTAAAGGCACAAATTGCTCAAATCTAATGACCTAGCTCTATAATAATCATTTATATTGTTGTTAAATATTTCAGTACTATTATCAGGCAACTTTTCACGTTCTGCTTTAGGTTTTAATACTCTGTATCTAAACTTGAGGGATTTGTCTGGACCTGAGCAGGTTCCTCAGGAGCAGCACTTGCTTTGCTGGTCTTGCTGGTGCTGGTCTCAGCTAGCCTTACCAAAAACTGATTAATTTTTATATCTGTTTTCTTTACAGTTTCATGTAACTCAGTCACTTTCTTTGTGAGGATCTTCAGCTCATAAGGCACTCTCTGCAACAAAAAGTGTATCGATACAGTTTAATTCTATTAGAATTGTTTTCAGCTCAGTATACGCAACTATCACAGTACATATATTTATATGACCCGATACTAAATGAATGTTTCTGTATCTGAAGTACGTTGTACCATTTATAACTATTTCATGAAAAGCCTACGAATCAGATGCGGATCCAGGACTTTTAAAAAAGGGAGGTAGGAATGGGAGTTGCAAAAAGTCAATGCATTACCCATGTATGCAGCTCAATTCGGAGACCCAGGCCCGCCCCCTCCATAAATTGGCCTCGAATAAGCAGATTAAACAAGAAGTTGCAAAATTTAAACTTTGGCTATTGAGGTGGCGAGAGATTGACGAGAATAAGGTTCAGCTGGTATCAATATTACGAAACATCTCCCATCTCACTGGCATTTGGTTTGATTGTACTGCGATTCTCGGTAATTGTTCCTGTAGTAACAACTCTCTGCAACTACAAAACAAATGCTATTGAAAGGTCAAAATAGTGCTTTTTGGAACGACAAACAATACTATATAGAACATTATTTGACATGTAAGACATTGTATGTATCTGCAGTACGTGTTTTGCATGCATTTATCTGCTGTGACTATTTAGGGATACGAATACGATTAGGTCAGTGCAAAATATATAAATGTTCATGTATTGAAAGTTTGACAAGAATATGAAATTTAACTATCGTTTATTTAAGAACTAGTACAACAAAATGTATAATAAATAATTATTTACGTAATCACTACTACTCCTTACCTCCATCACAGACGGAATATCTCCTATAGCACGTCAGGACACAGCGATTCTAATCTTAGAATTTGGAGTGATAGTTCTGTTTGCCCCACTGAGTGTCAGTAGATCGCCTTCTTCAGTGTCGGACCCATCAAATCTTAGACCAAAACTATTTGATTTGTGCATTTTACGAGGAGTTTCATCTTCATCAGATATTGGTCTCGAAGCTGAAGCTGACATCGACGTCATGTGAATGAAAAGGGAATCGCTATACTCACGCGATATGTACTTGAAGTTTTATTATGCAACGCTTGATAAAATGGACACTTTATGATGTAACTAACCTTCCAAGCATATAACATATTTTGGTAGTTTATCAAATTGCCTTGAAATTACTGGTTAATAACTATAATCTGAATGCTTGACAAATAATATCTGGACTCCCTTGAAATATATTCACCGACTTTGTTGTTTTAATTGTTAAAATGTTTTGCAACTCGTGTGTGCGGGTTAGAAAGATATCGAAGGTGCGAAAAATTGATCCGATGGAATGACAGCTTCGGTTGGTTGTTCGTCATTTAACAACTGCCTCATTGGTGATGGAGAGCGGGGCTGCACACCCAACAGGTCAGAAAAATATGGCATGCTGCCATCCAGAAATTCAGTCGATTTTCTTTTTGTTTCATTTGGGACATTCAGCGTCTGATCTCTGGGGTATATTTTTTATATTTTTACCTCTCACACACGTAACTAGTTCTTCCTGTTATCAGATTTGTATACTTGCCATGGCATTTCTCGTGCTGCCCGTTCCTGTAACCGTCACACTTGGCTTTCGAATATTGACACCAACAACACTTTATAAACTCCTGACTGGGACCTTATTATATGCCTTTGAAGACTTTCCCTAAATGGAAATCGCTCCCCACGGTTATTGCATTGGTAAGAGTAGATATAGTCAGTTTTAAGTAAATTACTCATACTACAAAATAAAAAGGTTTTTTAACACAAAGACCCTCTGTGGTTCTTGCAGGAAGTTAAAACAGCCTTACTTCTCTGTCCATCATCATGACACATGGTGTTTCTAAGGTTGTATGATCCAATGACATATAGGCCATCTTAAGGTACGGTAAATATTGTTCCCAGTCCATTTGGTGTTTAGCCACTAATTTGCTTATCATGTCTTCAATGGTTGGATTTAATCTTTCCAAGATATTTCAATTTTAAATTTGAATTAACAAGTTTAAAAACGCAACGTTTGTTCATCTTTATAATTTCTGGATATCCGTACCGGTCTTTTAGTCGTTCCCATATTATTGGCAGTCCCTGTTGAGGGTGATGAGCATTTGCAGTCTTTGTGCTGCTTACTGATCCAAGTAGAATTTTTCCGATTTGTGTTGGCGGTCAAACAGAAAAAATTCTCTTGTACCCAAATCCCTTTAGGGATTATTTGATTTTCTAGAATTGACACAATTCCCCTTCTATAAACATTCATATGAACTTCATTAAACATATGTTCAGAAACCAAAATTTTGCAGTGCTTATTTCTACTTCCTTAGTGTCCTGATTTCAAAGTATGTTGCAAGAGGTATCAGATTTAACATCCCCATTCTTGTTCATCCTGCTCATGCACCCCTACCCCTTGGACAGGGTTTAACTGCCAGTCAGAAGACCAGGTGACCATATTTCCATTCCCCAGTCACCCTTAAGGGGTACTATTGGAGCAATTTAAGGTAGTGTATGCTGGTATTTAATCAAAGTAAATAACCCTTTATTTTCAGTGTGTAATTATTAAAGAAGTAACCATAAAAATATTTATAAAATTGTTTTGTCATTTTTCTTTCTTATTTATTAATGCATCCCTTGCATGCTCAAACATTGAATTTTGATTTTCTTTCATTCATTGTTCCTCAAATCTATGTGGTAAAAATGCCAATGATAAGCTGTTAAAAAATATTTGAAATTTGAGTAATCTTATTATTAAACTTAAAAATGTTCTGAAATGGTTCAAGTAATTGTATTCTGATTTGACGATTTCTCTGCCAAGCTATGATATTTCGTCTGGGTTTTGCACATTTTACATACCACATGGCAATTTATTAAAGGCACAAATTGTTCAAATCTAATGGTCTAGCTCTATAATAATCATTTATATTGTTGTTAAATATTTAAGTTCTATTATCAGGCTACTTTTCACGTTCTGCTTTAGGTTTTAATACTGGTTCTCTGTAACTATTTAAACTCTTACATAGGGAGTGTGGCACGCATGGTCATGGATTTTCTTCAAACTTCACAAACTTGCTAGTCTTGATGAAACAAACAAAAAATGGAAAAATTTGGTTGCTAAGCATATCGGTTGCCATAGCAACCGATGACCAGTTTTACCTCTTCTGGATATCTATGAATCTAAGCTGAAAAAGGCCATTTTCAACATAATTTTTCATAATAAATGATTAAGAAAAAGAATAATTCTTTATGATTTTATTAAATATATGCATTTTATAAATGTTATTTAATAACTGATACTTTCATATTCATTTTCAATCATTATCAGATATACCCCCCTTTTTATGTGGTTTGCATTAGGTAAAAAATACCCTTTTGAGGTCATTTTTGAATGCTCACCATAATTTTTTGCGGACACCTGAGTTTAAGTCAAACATGAATTCATAAAAACCATAGTCTTATCTTATCAATGATGCGAAAAAGTAATGGGGAATTATGTCTCATTATTTTGTTACCATGGATACAAAATGCTTAGTTTTCATTTTTACTGAAAAAAAAAAAAATTTGAAAATTTTTGAAAAAAAATGTTTTAAAACCTAATTCTGCAGTCAGAAAAAAATAAATAAATCTACAATATGTAGAAATTATTGTAGTCATCAAAATTTTAAACATATTCATATATAACTGTATTATAGTTTTAACTGTGTTGATATGAAAACAATTTCATGATGATACATAAGTTTAAAACAATTTTGAAGAAGTTTCAGTTAGTTTCTTAAAGTGCACAAAAGTAGGAAAACTAAAACACTTATTAAGTTTCACTGTATACAACCATGTGTATATATAAATAATTTTTGCTAGTAAACTATATCGATAATGGTGTTACCACTTGAAGGAAACAAACACAATTTCTATAATCTGGATAAAAGTGCTGATTATGAAGAAATTTCAGTCTGTTTTCATGATCATGAAAAATATACAAGAAAAACAATTACCCAATCTAGAAAAAACAAATAAAATCATTTAAAAAATATATATATTCAATTGTGCAATATTTGTCATTGAATGTGTTGCCATGGAAACAAGCAGTTCATTTGCAAAAATACTGATAAGTGCTAATTTTTACAAATTCGTTGTAATGAACTTCGATACATATAGCAATGAATGTATACAATTTTGCTTACATTATGCAGGTTTTCTTGTATTATCAATATTCCAGGCATTATTAGTGATAGTGTTGCCATAGAAACAACAAATTATATGCATAAACTTGGAAAACACTTTAAAATAGACTAAATCTCTCATACAAAAACTCTCTTCTGTAAGTTTTCAATTTAATGCACTATCAAAGAATGATGGTTTTTACAGTCAGTCCATCAATTATTATTAAAATGCTGTAGTGAAGATTAAAGATCAAAGTGCCACTTGGTGTTGACAGTTTGGAATTATAGCTACTAGCTCCTAACTATTTATACATAATATTAAGAAGATACAATCAGAAAATTGACAGTTAAAGAACACGAAGAAAGGCCAAGCTTAAAATTGTTTGTGTGAGGCACAGAAATAAATACTTATCACAAATGAAAATAATCAATATCGTTAGTGGTGATGGTGGTGTTGCGGGGGGGGGGGGGGGGGGGTAATATTTTGTAAAAAAAGAAATGATCGATTAGTTGTGGTTTGCTTTATGTCCAGTGTCAAATATCTCATGCATATTTCAGAAGTGAACAAAATCAATAAATTTAATAGGCACATTGTAGGTCCTGTGCTAGTCTACTGACCAAAATTTAATTAAAGGTAATAACTTGATACAATTCAACACAATAAAAAATAGAACAAAAAGAGTCAGACGTTGATCCTCTAAATAAATGATAATTGACCATCTAACCTTTCTTTCTATAAAGGAAAAAATACATATATTATGAGTTGTTTATTTTTCTTATTCATTCTTAAACTCAATGTTGAAATGGCAAAGTATGTATAGCTATACGTTTTGAATAATATTGTATTATTGGATGATGAGTATCTACATGAAGATCATTTTTGAGGTGAAGTTGAAAAAAATAGACAATTTCAAAAAGGTCCTACAATAGGGGTAGGCTGGGATAAAGGCAGACAATTTGAAATACTGGAAATCGGGATCAATTGGACAAAGACAGAAATTTCAATAGGTCAAAAGAATTAAACACAAGGGTTCTTTAGCAAACAAAGGGCATAACCAGCAAGGGCGGGTACGGTCGGCCGTCGACCCGATGGTCCCTGCTATCCATTCGACACATTCCTTGTTTGCCATTCTGGCAGGGGAGGAATTTTCGAGATTTTCCAAAAAGTTCCGTTTCCCTTCGAGGACCCGCGGAAAATCTGTCAGCGTCTGGGTGCGGGTCTTACAACGAGCAGCGGGGGGAAAATATACCATCTAGACAATTTTAATATAAGGGGTCCCACAAACTGCCTTAAGAGATGGCCCGCTACATTCATGCTTTAGTAATTCCATATGTAATCAACCAAATGTTTCACATGAAAGGAGGGGGCGGGCCCTTAGGGCCCCCTGGATCCGCCTATGGTAGCACTATCTTAACATTAGTAATAGGCATTGGATTATTGAAATTTGAGAAAATAACAATTATCTTTGTGGATTTTTAGCAGCAAATTAAAAAAATATTGACAACATGATAACTCTTTACACAGGGTAACTTTAAAAGAATTATATACATGTATATATAATTTTATTTTCACTGAAAGCCCATTACAGAAAGATGTTTCTCAAAATAAGTATATTGTCTTTCTTTTAACAAAATTTAGATTTTACTTTGAAACAGGACTCAATGTTTATAACATATTATACATGTGACTTTTTGTCCGTGACTTTTTGTATGTGACTTTTTGTCTGTGACTTTCTGTCCTACATTCTGACCGTTATCATGACCAGGAAAAATGACTTTATACCTATTTATATGTAACAGGCTTTGCATCAAATTTAAAGAAACATTTCGATTGAACCATTAATCTTATCAAATAAGAAAATATAAAATGCTTATCAAATATATTAGCAAACGGTAAATGTATAGACTTTCCGGAACATTTAAAACTATGACAAAGCTTTGGCATACTTCAAGTTAAGTCCGCGAATATGTTTACTTATATTTTATGAAAATATTTTAAGATATCGTGCATGCAGGGGCTCGGGCATACCTCAAGTAGTCCGCGAAATGTTTATTTGTTTTTATGAAAATATCTAAAACTACAAAGATGCCCTGCACAAGGCTCCGGCATGCCTTAAGTAGTACGTGGAAATAATTATTTACTGTTATGAAAGTATTAAAAAACAAACTATATTGGATTGATCAACTTACATGTATTTATGGCCTACTTCACACCTTTTGTGTGTTACTTTATATTTGTGATCAAAGGTGTCAAATTATAACCGGTAATATACAACATAATTTACAACACAGTTAAATACAATATACTACTCAATACCATAAAAAATTTAAATAATCCAGTGCTCGTCATAGTACCCTAAACTGTTTTCCCCATTTTTTTAATTATTTGATAAAAACTTTACCATTCAATCTTAATGTTGTTTTTTTATAAATTTTAAGCAAAGCCTATAAGAGATAATTAAGTATTAGGTAGTACAACGACCAGGACACAGTCAACGTTGGTCAGGTCAAGTTTTTTTACCCAAAAACATATATTTTTCCTGTTTTTT
This sequence comes from Mytilus californianus, assembly GCF_021869535.1. Classification (NCBI taxonomy): domain Eukaryota; kingdom Metazoa; phylum Mollusca; class Bivalvia; order Mytilida; family Mytilidae; genus Mytilus; species Mytilus californianus. The sequence goes on from NW_026262672.1 coordinate 4,919,861, forward strand.
TTTTTTTTTTATAATATAAAATAACACAGAAATTTTCATCGGTTAGGTCATTGCTGTTGTTGGTCTAGTCATTGTCAACGTTAGAAAGGTCACGTTTTCGGAATTTTTCGGAAGTTTTTAATATTTTTTTCTATTTTTTATAAATATTTATATATTAAATGATCAAATTTTATTATATTTCAAATTTAAAATAAATCCGTTAAGAAATAAAAAAAGTTATTAGCATTTTCATTTGGTCCTGTCATTGTCAGCGTTTTATGACGATTGAAAAAGTTTTCTATATTTTCTCTTATATTAATGTATTAAATGGTCTAAATTTATAACAATTAAAATTTGACATAAATCCTTTGAGAAATAAAAAAGTTATTAGCATTTTCGTTTTGGTCCAGTCATTAGTTTAACCCACCAAAGGGAGATAATTCGTATTGTGAGGAATATTGCAAAATGATCATTTTTTAGAAATTAATTTCACATGTTTCTAGGTAGATTCCCCATAACTTTTTTTGATTTTTGATAAAAACAAGACTGAAATTAATTGTTTTTGTGTTTCTTTTTAATAGATGTAGCCGCATAATTTCACAGCACTACACCAAATATTGTATTTTTCTCAAAAATCCCAACTTTCTCCGCTGTTACCATGGTAACCAACCAATATATATATCGGTTGGCATTATTTTTCTGACTAGGCTAATAGGATCTACATATCAGCCAATTTTCAGAAAGATCGGTGACTATGTGTGCCGAAAAAGTTTAAGTGGTTACAGAGAATGAGTATTAATACTCTGTATCTAAACTTGGGGGATTTGTCTGGACCTGAGCAGGTTCCTCAGGAGCAGCACTTGCTTTGCTAGTCTTTCTGGTGCTGGTCTCAGCTAGCCTTACCAAAAACTGATTAATTTTTATATCTGTTTTCTTTACAGTTTCATGTAACTCAGTCACTTTCTTTGTGAGGATCTTCAGCTCATAAGGCACTCTCTGCAACAAAAAGTGTTTTCGATACAGTTTAATTCTATAAGAATTGTTTTCAGCTCAGTATACGCAACTATCACATACATATATTTATATGACCCGATACTAAATGAATGTTTCTGTATCTGAAGTACGTTGTACCATTTATAACTATTTTATGAAAAGCCTACGAATCAGATGCGGATCCAGGACTTTTAAAAAAGGGAGGTAGGAATTGGAATTGCAAAAAGTCAATGCATTACCCATGTATGCAGCTCAATTCGGAGACCCAGGCCCGCCTCCTCCAAAAATTGGTAAACAAGAAGTTGCAAAATTTAAACTTTGGCTATTGAGTTGGCGAGAGATTGACGAGAATAAGGTTCAGCTGGTATCAATAAGCATTTTTTACCTTAAGACTGTTCCTTGAGTCTATCATGGACGAAACATCTCCCATCTCACTGGCATTTGGTTTGATTGTACTGCGATTCTCGGTAATTGTTCCTGTAGTAACAACTCTCTGCAACTACAAAACAAATGCTATTGAAAGTTCAAAATAGTGCTTTTGGAACGACAAACAATACTCTTATATAGAACATAGACATTGTATGTATCAGAGAAAACATCAGAACAACACACTGGAGCACCAGAACAACAAGAGGAAACACCAGAACATCACACTGAAGCACTAGAACAACTAGAGGAAACACCAGAACAACACACTGAAGCACCAGAACAACCAGAAGAAACACCAGAACAACAAACTGGAGCACTAAAACAACCAGAGGAAACACCAGAACATCAAACTGAAGCACTAGACCAACCAGAGGAAACACCAGAACAACAAACTGAAGCACTAGAATAACCAGAGGAAAAACCAGAACATCAACCTGAAGCACTAGAACAACCAGAGGAAACATCAGAACAACAAACTGGAGCACTAGAACAACCAGAGGAAACACCAGAACATCAAACTGAAGCACCAGAACAACTAGAGGTAACACAAAGACAACAAACTGAAACATTAGAACAACACACTGAAGCACCAGAACAACCAGAGGAAACACATGAACAACAAATTAAAGCACCAGAACAACCAGCGGAAACACACGAACAACAAACTGAAGCACCAGAACAACCAGAGGAAACATCAGAACAGCAAACTGTAGCACCAGAAAAGCCAGAGGAAACACAAAAACAACAAACTGAAGTACCAGAACAATCAGAGGAAACACAAGAACAACAAATTGAAGCACCAGAACAACCAGTGGAAACATCAGAACAACAAACTGAAGCACAAGAACAACCAGAGGAAAAACAAGAACAACCAGAAGAAACATCAGAACAACAAACTGTAGCACCAGAACAACCAGAGGACACACAAGAACAACTCACTATAGCACCAGAACAAATATCATGAGTTTTTGTATATTTTAGCACGATTTCGAAAAGTTGATCAATACATTCTTTAAATTCATCCAAATCTTGATAACATTGGCTTAGACATGCTATCTACAAATTCTACACATTGTATACGCTCTCCTCCATCTTCAAATGATTGTACGAGAAGATCAATTTCCTTTTTTTGAAATAACTGCAGCTCCCCTATATCCCCTGGGTACTTGGGCTGGATGTATGTAATTGTACTTATCAACTGATTTATCAACTGATTTTCCTTCAAAATGTTTATCTCATTGAGTGAGTGTATTTGAAATTGAAACAACCAATGTTCTTGTTTGAGGATTATGTCATTGTTCTTTTATAATTTATTAACTGCTTTCGTACTTGTTTTGATGGTTTTAATTTGCAGTTAAATGCTACTATTTTTAGAGTAGTAGTATTAGCTGTATTTGATCTAGTCGGTTGTTTCTTTGGTGTGAAATATTGTCGAGTGTCTACTAGTTTAAGTGACCTCGACCAGCTACGTCAAACAGGCATATGGAAAATAGTTTCGTCGTTGATAGGACGAATAGTTGTAAGCAGTATTTGTTTGTATTTCTGATTTATTGAAATGCAAAGTTGATAAAGGGTAAGGTCGAAGAACTCTCGTCCCTTTTTCCAAAAATGTTTATTGGCCTTGTTGATAAATATAATGGGGGGTTAAGGAACTCTTTGTGTAGTTTGCGGTAAACTCAGTCGATTAAGACTTGATCAGACCAAACAGGTACTGACGAGTAAACAATAAAAACCGAAAAGAAGATTAACTGCTTTTCACATTTTGAAACACCCATACAACTGTAGCTACCGCACTACTGAGAAATACTCTGACATGAGTAAATAAACTCATCATAGATACCAGGATTGAAATTTTGTTTTTGCTTCTTCCGACCGGCAGTAGAACCCTTGCCAAAGTGGGGCGTCCGTTTGGCTGTGCGGGATGTACAAGTACGCAGCCACGTCAGGTCGGAATGGGGACGTTAAATCCGATGCCTCGTGTAGAGAGAGTGCCACGCTCTCTGCACGTTAAGAACCCTTGCAACAACTCTTTGAGGGGTCCGTAGGTGATCTGTTGCAAGGCAAAATTGCTGTCCCTATCCAATTTACCCTCATTTTCCAGTGGCAGTCCAAATTTCCCCGGTCTACATTACAGAACCTACCTATTGTATTTATTGTTAATTTGTTCTCGTCCTGAATATGCATAAAATATTTGCCACTGGACGTTAAGCAACCAACAATCAATCAATCAATCAAAAACAAAAGAAAAACCAAGGACGAATCAAAAATCATAAGTCAGATAACATAAAACACAACCATGGTAGAAAAAAAAAACCCACGACGAATAAAAAGAAAAAATGACACAATATAACACATAATAATGAACATTGAGCTATCTGAAATCAACCGAAACTGGGGATGTATTAAAGTGCTCCGATCTTTTTTGGATGCGAGGGGGAAACGATTTTTAATGAGATACATGTAGGTCATTGATATATTAATTGTATTCACAATAAGTGAAGACACGTGTAAAGATTTTACAAGATACAATTAATCCTTGAAGCCGTACTGTTCTTGCAACCTGTTATTTTATTTTAACGTGAATTTTTAATGATCGATGACATGATTCGGATTAGTCCTTTCCTGATCGGTGATTGGTATAATATAGGTTATTTTTACATATCTGACGGTTTTAAGTGAGCGTTACCGTGACAATCATCAGTAATTTCCATTAAGTATATTGACGGATTTGACGGACAAATATATGATAAAAATTGGTTTTTTAAACGCTTCCGCAATATTTACATGCACGCGGACCTCAACGAATCTATCTTTAGAGATAATTTGTATGCAACTTGGTCAAAATGATAGATGAAAAAATTACATTTAACACATTAAATATATTCAATAATTGCCCCATTTTGACAAGCTCAGAATGGTTTCTGTATCAGTTAATAGCGCCAAAGTGTTACCATTTGAAATCATTGCTCTTAGTATCTCGGTTTTTAGTTATTCCTTTTTTTTTTACTACAGATTTACAAAATTTTGTTCACATTGATTAAGAATGCAACAATGTCTTCATTTTAATTCAAAACATCTACCATCAAAAGATATTTGTACATTTTTACCTCATGATAGAGAAGTGGTGTCAAAAGTTGATAACAATCATATGATTTTGAACTTTCTTCTTCAAACGTATAACTAAAATACGAAATCCATGAAAAATTCAAAAAGGGAAGTGTATAAAAACTTACAATATCAAATCAATCAATGGAACATGTGAAAAGCAACTACCATATTTCTGACTAGGTTAAGGCATTCTAACACAAATAGTGGGTTAAACCTGGTATTATGGCTAGCAAAACCTCCCACTTGACAGATGTTTATAGTTCCGATGTATTGCTAAATACACTAGTTACATAAGTTTATTTATGAAAACCCTGGCCGTGTTGGGCGTAACGTTTTGGAAGTTTTGGTCCCCGGTGCTCTTCAGCTTTGTACTTGTTTTGGCTTTCAAACTGTTTTTATATGAGCGTCACTGGTTAGTCTTGTGTGGACGAGACGCACGTCTGGCGTATTGGATTTTAAACCTGGTGCCTTTTGCTAGCTATTTTTCGTGTTTCTTTGTCCTATATGTTCTCCCATTTATTTGTATCGTAATCCTGTCATGTAATGTTGTCATTTTAATGTTATATTTAACATTGCCTTAAAGCGGGAGGTTTGGCATGCCACAAAACCAGGTTCAACCCACCATTATTTTCTTAAAATGTCCTGTACCAAGTCAGTAAAATGGCCGTTGTTATATTATAGTTCGTTTCTGTGTGTGTTACATTTTAATGTTGTGTTTTTGTTGTGTCGTTGTTCTCTTATATTTGATGCGTTTCCCTCAGTTTTAGTTTGTAACCCGGATTTGTTTTTATCTCTATCGATTTATGAGTGTCGAACAGCGGTTTACTACTGTTGCCTTTATTTAATCAAACGTTTCTTGTGGAGATTGTATATGATAATCCTCTTGGGTTCTACCACTTAGCATTAAACAGATGTTTAAAAAAGTAAAGAAAAGAAATAAGAAACGTTTAAAACATTGAATTAATTTCTACTGAAAACCTTAACATTGAAAGAAGAATGGTCATACATTTTTTTTATTTAATTTAACAAATGAACTATTTTTTTCATTATTTACGTGACATTATTTTCTGCTTTCCCGCTGTAAAAATTGCCTGAACAAGAGAGAAAAAACTGGCATCCCTTTCATTAAAAAATATGCTGAATAACTTACCAAGTAACTTTAATATTTTATACACTGAAACCATTCATTTGTTTCTTGCTCATCGTAATTTTTAAATGTATGTGGACAGTGGCTACGAGCGTTTTTATATAAATATATATATAGATAAGTGAGTTTAAAAGTGTAAAAGGTCAATTTATATAACTTAAAGAAAAGTATATGTTAGTTACATTTGTGATATAAAGAAGCTTGAATAATTAACTGACTTTCTAATTTGTTATCATCAGTTTTAACTCTGTCTTGCCTCAATATATTTAATTGTCTATTAGGAATACTTATTCTATAGTGTGGAAAATCCACGAATGAATGCACTCTTTGTGGTGAAAATATGACTTAAAACAATTAATAAGTGACTTCAAAGTATATATAATGAATTTCGGAAGTATTGAATACAAGAATCGGTAATAAACAAATCAGTTAAAGAATATAATTATAAGTCGAAAGTACGTGGCACTACAGTTGATGGTATCCTTCTTTCTGGTAAGCATGTGTACAATTTTGCAGATAAGGTTATTAGAATATGTATCATATTTCATGTTACTTTTTTATATTTTATGGTTAGAGTTGTATTAATATATATTAATTTTGAAAAAAAGGAAATGTAGAAGTCTTTTTTTTTTCATATGTCCTTGCTAAACAACCATGCACTCGTCAATCTGTTTACCAGTAAATCTACGTTGCGCATATCATTTGTAAAGTCCACTGTCATTTTCTTAATTTGTCGACTGAGGTTATGTTGACATTAGAAGGATTTGGGTTTTCATTTTTTGTCCATTTTCGCCATATAGCTAGTAGAGTGTTTAAGTTTTAATGCATCCTTAGCTTTAAAATGTTATGATATGAACATTTTGCATCAAGCTAAATTCAAACATTACTAGCAATTAAGCATACATTACGTATTACAACTAGATGAATAAATCAAGCATTTATCTGTGATTCAAAAAAGAAAAAAAATATATACAACACATTTATAAGAATATCGATTGAAAGTCCATTAAGTTTATGTCTGTTTTAATTCTGTTGATGGCATACGAAGCAAAAAGAGCTAATTGAATAGTATTTAATTATGTATTACATTTTGTAATTTTATTCCCTTGGTTAAACTGCTGATAAGCGATTGTCTAATTTATTTCTTTGTCTTTTTAATAATATATTTTCGCAGTTTAAAATCTGTTTTTTTTTTCTTTAATATGATAAATGTTCATACATTAAATATGCAAATGTTTTGTTGTAATCATTTAATTACAAATTGCTGGAATGCAAATTAAGATTATTTTCCTTTTTTCATTTTTATAAGTTAATTTCAATTAGAGATATAAACATATTCATACTTAGCAATAGAGATGGAAGTTTTGAAAACGTATTAACATTTTAAGAATAACGATAATAATTCCTGCGGTTTGATCTATTTCATTTTTATCAACAACAACAACAAAAAATTCCGCACATTTTTATCTTGTTCACTTTATATAATTGATGAATGGTATTATTTGTACATTTTTTGTCTCCAAGATGGTGATCTTTTTAAAGAAATACTTTACTTTTAGTTGTATATTTTTCAATTATTTCATAGTTAGTATTCATTTGCAAATATGTAGAAGTTATACGCAGGATAATTTTTTTTTTTCTTGGTTTCGCCCCCCCCCCCCCTCCCAAGGGTGACTGGGGAATAGAAGTATGGTCACCATTGGTCTTCCTCCGACCGGCAGTAAAACCCGTGCTAAAGTGGGGCGTCCGTTTGGCTGTGCGAGATGTACAAATTTGCAGCCACGTCCGGTCAGAATGGGGACGTTAAATCCGATGCCTCGTGTAAAGAGAGTGCCACGCTCTTTGCACGTTAAGAACCCTTGCAACAACTCTTTGAGGGGTCCGTAGGTGACCTGTTGCAAGGCTAAATTTCTGTCCCTATCCAATATACCCTCATTTCCCGTGGCAGTCTAAATTTCTCCGACCTTAATCCCTTAATCTGTTACAGAACCTACCTATTGTATTTATTGTAAACTTGTTCTCGTCCTGAATATGCATGAAATATTTGCCACTGGACGTTAAGCAACTAACAATCAATCAATCAATCTTGGTTTTCCTTTACAGACATAATGAAAACGAAATGAAAGTAACAATTTCTGATTGGCTATTCAAATGAACTAAAACTTATTAGAAATATTTCTATAGCTTGATTAACACTAGTTATTACCTCTTTAGGCAAAATTTATAGTGATCAGAAGGAAAGCCGTCCGTGTACATTAACGCCAAACATTTGTCATTTTAAAATGAAAAATAGATTTTGCAAAATGCTCTGCAACTTTTGAAGTTAATTGGTTTGAAAAATGTAACAAAAATCTATTGAAGTCACTTTTGAAAAACCATTTTCTCTATGAGATTTGAAATTTGTTATTTTCATGAGATTATATTTTTGATTTCACGAAGATATTGAAACAAATAACAATAAGTTTGTGTTAAAAATGATTTTATTTTGTCAAAAGTTTGAATATATTAAAACATTTGTATTTGCTTGTTTTAGAAAACAAAACATATTTCAATCTCATTCTTAAAAGCAAATATTGAAATTGCTGACCTTTAGCATTTTTCAATTTCACTTACAATATTGAAAAATGAAAAATGTTCTAACGTGGAGCATTTTTCAATTTGGCTTACAATATTGAAAAATGAAAAATGCTCTAACGTGGAGCATTTTTCAATTTGACTTCAAATATTGAAAAATGAAAAATGCTCCAACGTGGAGCATTTTTCAATTTGACTTCAAATATTGAAAAATGAAAAATGCTCCAAAGTTGAGCATTTTTCAATTTGACGTTTGATATTGAAAAATGAAAAATGCTGCATATTGGAGCATTTTTCATTTTTCATTTTACTGTGCAATATTCAAATTTGAAAACTTTTCCCATCTGCTTCATTATTTAAATGTCTGATAATAAAAACGAAATGTAATTTGTTTCAATATAGGTGTTTTAAATGTTTATATTGTTGACACTATTTATTAAATGTTTTACTATTTCCGTTTTCTTTTTTCTTGTTTTAAGCGCAATATCTTGAAGATCTTTTTATGGTGTGTGTGTGTGAACTATGTGTGGTATCAACTAATTCCGAACAAGAATTGTACACTGACAAGTACGATAATGACCACACAAAAAAACATTCTTTCTTTTTATCTATATATCTAGCTGTCTTTGTAGCTACATGTATATATCTATCTTTCGATCTATCAATCTGTCATTCATTGTATCTATCTATCTGTCTATCTATCTGACTTTTGTTTATCTTTGTCTTTTCTTTCTTTGAATTGTCGGGGTTGAAATCTTTAATTTAGTTCTCCCGAAGTGAAGAAGTCACTTTACATGTACATGTTTAAAGAATGGAAGAACTTTTAGACCATCGTTGTTTGATTCAACAAATGATACTTGACGGAAGAACACACCAAGACATTTCTCAACACTTGACTTCTTTAGGAATCAAGCATGCATCAGCGCGAACAATAAGCCGTTTTTGTTCTGAAAATGGAATTACTAGGCGATGCGGAGTAGACGAAGGAGCATTAAACCATATCGTGGCTGAATGTGTCAAACATGTAAGAAAAGAAGGGAAAATATTAGAATATTAGATATTGTCCATGTCAGTTTCTGTGCATGTTCAAGGAGGAGGGTTCGCAGTTGGAGTGAGGGTGGGGAGGGGTGGGTGTAGATGTTATATTATTCTGATCACTGCGCTAGTATTTGTTTTCAAATTTGTATATTTGTATACGAATATTTTCTGCATTGTACAGCATTTCCTAATTTTGATTCTGTTTAATACAAACTTATTATTACCAAGCTTATAATATTCACAATTTTCTGTCGCAGAATATCAAATAAGCATCATCTTATAAAAGAAAATATTAATTTAACTTACATGCATGTATGTGTGGTAAATGTATATTTCGAAGGATGAATGACTTCTTATAGCAAAGAATATAATATTATCATAATTATGTGAATAGTATTTCAACAAACATAATACAGTTCCCATGAAGTTCTGTTTTATGTACATTCTATTATCTTTTATTTAATATGATTTTACATCTTTAATATGTGAAAGCAAAACGAGTATTATAGGACAAATATGTCGAGACAAAAAATGGGTCTCAGTCAGTGACGATCTTCTTTTGAAATAAAAAAAAATTAAAAAAAAAAAACAGATCGACACAGATCGACACAAACGTATTCCAAATCATGTACATGGAACATATACATGTACCAGAAGTTACATTTAAAACATGATGTGCGCATAGTGTGTGTTAATTTCAGGTTGGACCCACATACGGTCGGAAAATGATGACAGGCCATTTATCAAGCAAAGGAATCAACGTGTCTGAGGCTAGAGTTGGTAAAGCATTAGCGACAGTTAATCCTCGCTACCATCATTTACGACAGCAGGTATAGGAAATAATTCATATCACAATTATATGCTAGGTTTGACTTAAGTTTGTGGTGATTCAAACCTCTTGTTCCTTCTTCTCTGATGGTTAAGTGATGAAACCCCGGCGTTCATAACACTCTCCAAATCACACAATATTTTTAAGATATAACATGTAAACCTGATTTCAGATTTATTGATTTGTTTTATTTTACTTTCTCATTTATTCCTTTTGAATTGAAATTTGAATGCTTCCTTTCATAGTTTTATTAGGACATTCATCTACATGTAGGTCACCAACGGAAATACATAGTGTTTGAACTTCTGCAATGATGACAGCGTATTATGCACATGGTCGACGCTATCACCAAGCCAAGAAGTAAGGGACGACATCAAAAGTTCAATGTAGGATAAAAAACTTAATTCACATAGTTTTTTTCACTGACAACCCCCCCCCCCCCCCCTACTTAACTTAATTTGGGAAAAATGATTGTAAAATATGGATATAATTATGTAAAATCGATTTTGGATAAACAAAACTCGCAGCAATTTTACACCCCCTCCCCCTCCCCTCTCCCACCCCAAACTATTTGATTTAAGTTTTTCATCCTACAATGATCTTTTGATGTCGTCCCTAAAACATGAATGCAGGATATGGATAAACGCTGACAATTTTAATTCTGCTTTGGTACAGTTACCACGTGACTGTTACCATGATCGGTCATGGATTTTGCGTTTTATTCGGGACATAAAACATCTCTTTTGAATAGCCTTAATTTTTGTTTGCTAGTCAAAAGAAAGGTCAATAAAAACTTAATATTTAATAGATAAATCGTTTGTCATTGTACAAGTTTTTTGTGTGTGTGTAAAAATCGTCTGCTAGTGAGTCATGTCGATTTCTTCTTATATATCATTATCTTGGTATCGTTCTTTACTACTCCCAAATGGAATGACAGGGACTTGAACCCTACAAACATTTTAAAACAGTAACTTTCTTATTCTGTACCTGCCTACTACTAGTATCCCAAGCTATTAATTTGTATGAATGTATTACAGTTGTGGTCCTTATTCAATTTGCTGTCAGTCATAACTTATTTTTTCATCGTTTTATAATAATTTTGACCGTGTTTTTCTCTTTTTCTTTTATTGTTTCGATTTTTGGTTTTGTTCGTGCTAATTTCCTATAATAATGATGGGGGGATGTAGGAGGGGTCCTTTTCCCGAAATCCCGGGCTTAAAAACAAGAAATCCCGAGGTCCCGAATTTAAAGAAATTTAAATCCCGACATCCCGAAATTCGAAAAAGGAACTCCCAGATCCCGAAAGGATCAATCCCGAGGTCCCGAATTTAAAGAAATTTAAATCCCGACATCCCGAAATTCGAAAAAGGAATTCCCAGATCCCGAAAGGATCAATCCCGAAATCCCGAGCTTAAAAACACCCCATCCCGACGTCCCGAAAAAAGGTCCTGCCCCCCCCCCCTTCCTTAATGATGATAACAAACTAAAATTTTTTAATTAGTTTACTTCGCTTCTTCTACCTAGTATTTGTTTAGCAACCAACAATCAGTCAATCCAGCTCTTAATTATTTGTAACAAACGTATATAATGGTCCTTTCATATTTTTTATAATTATCATTTCTCTGCAGGGAACGATGTTTTGGAATATTGTTTCGTATCATTTTGTAATACGCTTACGGAAATATAATTGTGCAAGGTTTAACTTAATGTAATTGGCAGAAAGTTTATACACTTGGTAGCATAGCATTCATTACTCTCCTTTTTATGTGACAATATTTAAGAGTTATGGAACTTTAACCACTGTAGGGTAAATCAACTGTTTCATACTAATTACTTTCCCCTGAATTATAAATAAAAAAAAAATTCCTTTCTGTTGTCAGAATAGGAACGAGAATTAGGCAAAGAGACAACAATCCGACCAAAAAGCAAAAACAGCCCAAGGCCTGGCACTAGTGGGTCTTCAATACAGCGAGAAAAATCCCGAACATGGAGTCGTGCTCCACTGAGCTGGACCCTTTACACAAATGTGTACTAGTTCATCGAAAATGGACGTCACATTAAATTCCGAAACATATTAATAAATCTAAATAAAAAAAATTATATGCAAAACGAACTAAGGCTACATAGCAAGATAATCACACCAGCTTCTTCTTTTTTATTCTATCATAGTACTTAACTTATTAATAAGTAGTTTGTGCAAGCGAATGTACTTCCAGTGTGACTTTCAAAAATAACTTGATAGTTGCTTAAGGTATATCATACTTTTCAATCGATTCGGAAGTTGACATAATATATGTATAGAGACACCCGTCTTCTGTTGAATACAATATAAGTGCTTCCCAAGAGACTTTTGGTTATGTGTTTCGTTGGGTTGTTATTTCGCTGCCGTGTAAGCGACATCTTTTTCTGTTCATATCAGTATATATCAAATCGTCGTGTTGCGATGTAATAGAAAAAAGGTATGAAGAGAATTATAAAGCCATAGTTTTAAAAGAGATTCTTCTGAGAATACTAACTTACAGAAAAAATTAATAAAAAATTAACTGTCGATATATTTGATACATAATTGATTTTTAATCCGAACAGGCGTCGATAATAAAATTACAGTAATTTTTTTGGCAAAATCCATTGCAAGTGTACTGACTGATTTTGTAGGCTCAGACACATGATGGTTTATAGGTTGTTATTCGCTTTGAACTAACTATCACAAACTTCGAGCACGCTTGTATCTGTACTATGTGTGTTTAGCCTTTTTTATAACTTGTTTCTTGGTTTTTATACGTCCAAGACGTGACGTATTATGGTATACCGTTACCCGTCCGTTCGTCCGTCTGTCCGTCCGTCCGTCGTCCACACTTCGGACAATTAATAAAAAACGCTTCCACCAACTTTTATGAAATTTTGTTGAATTGTTTATATCTATTGACGTAAGCTCCCTTTCGATTTTTATAAATTTCAAATTTTTCGTTTCCATGTTATGAAGTTTTATCCTTAAAAAAAGGGGGATTTTCCAGTTTTCGGACAACAACTCAAAAATGCTTCCATCAACTTTAATGAAACTTTGGTGAATTGTTTATATCTATTGACGTATGCTCCTTTTCGATTTTTATAAATTTCAGATTTTACGTTTCCGTGTTATGAATTTTTATGCTTAAAAAAGGGGGGATTTTCCAGTTTTCGGACAATCACTCATAAACACTTTCACAAAATTTTATTAAACTTTGGTGAAATGTTTATATCTGTTGACTTAAGCTACCTTTCAATTTTTATAAATTTCAGATTTTACGTTTTTCAGTTATGAATTTTTATATTGAAAAAATTGGGATTTTTCCAGTTTTTGGACAATAACTCAAAAACACTTTTACCAACTTTTATGAAACATTTACATTTTTGGTGTTATGCAGTCTTATTCTTAAGAAAAATTTGGCTTTTTTCCAGTTTTTTGGATGATAAATAAAAAATACTTTCAGCAGTTTATGATGAAACTATGGTGACTTGTTTATATCTATTGAACTAAGTACCCTTTTGTTTTTTATATAATTTCTGATTTGATGTTGTACAGTTGTGGAATTTTTCTTCTGAAAAAAATGTCGGAAACGGCTAAGGAAATTTATTCGTTGAAAAAAAATCATTTAAAGCATTAAGACAAGCTAAAAGGGAAACGGGCGTATCATGCGCTTATAGCGCAGCTCTTTATTTATTTATTTGATGAGTCAAGTCTTTTCAACTGATTTTATCAGAAGTTTTATAATATGCTGTTTATCACTGTTCCATGTCAAGGGGATGGTTGTGCACCTAAAACGAGTTTAATCACTACGAGTTCTATATATGCGCCGTAAAATTATATTTTCTAGAATGAATTGAATTGTTTTAAATTTTTCATTTTGGAATTTTTTGTAGCTTGCTATGCGGTATTGGGTTTCCTCAATGTTGAAGACTGTACTATGAATTATACTTTCTTACTTCAACATCATTTAATGTCTGGTGGAAAAAATTGTTTCTCAGGCAATCATATCTCATCTTTATTTTATAAACTTATGAATAAAACAAACACTAGTATTCGTCAGTTACAAAGCACGCCATTCACGAATTGAGTAAATGAATGCATGGAGAGCGCAGCGTTATATATTTTCATGTGCCATGCGTAGCTTTACATATATGAATTTTTATAAATGTACATGTATCAATTGGTGATGCTTTTTGTACTTGCTAAAGGGGAAACTAAGAAAAAATAAGATAGCAACGTTTCTTCGGTATTGGTTATGTTTATTGATTGCGTTACGATCAATAACAATAATAACAACAGATGAAATTACTAACAATAAGTGATATATATTTGACGATTATTAAAAAATGTATTCTGACACGATGAAAACAAGAACCTACGGTACCAAAAATACAAGACGAGAACCAGTTGCTCATTTTGATCAGTAGGAAAGGTAGAGAAAACAAGGAGCATGTTTTATGCCTTAGTCACACTAGACCACGATTGCACCACGCTCACCGCGATCTAAAAGGTGAGGTCACGGTACGAGCGGGATGAAAATTTTGATTTTCATTGTTTTCACGACGCTACTACATCCTCATTACGCTTCTACAACAATCCCGCTACGGGTCACGTTCTCATCACGCTTATTCTGCGACTTCAATGCGATAATCACGATCTTATTACGCTCATCACGTTTTCATAACGACAATACATGCACGATTTATCCGATTGCAACACGATCTTACCACGCTTCTTCTGCGATTATATCACGTTCTTACCACGGTTCTTCTGCGATTATAGCACGCTCTTACATCGATCAGTCTACGACCTTTCCACTTTCATACTGTGATCTAACTACGCTCTCATCAATTACGTCAACATCATGTTCCATATAAATACTGTTCCATTCCTTCTAATTGTCATTAATACGTAGAATTCTCGAAAACAACACAGGCATACCACCAAAATATACCAGAACTAGTGGTCGTGGTGGTAGGGATAGAGGTAGAATCACAGGAGCCTCTGATACGAATTCTGATCCAGTAGACATGTCGGATCAACCAATCCAACCTGAGTCACAACGCATTGCTGATCCATCGAGATCAAATGACGATATGTTATTGAACAATAGAGGGAATGATATAGATGTGTCAAGCATGGTTGTGCTCATCAGACCTTGACCTCATTTCATGGTCCAGTGGTCAAAGTTAAGTTTTTGATATTTGTTTTTTTTTTTCTAACACTATATGCAATATGTCATCTTTATTTGGTGTATGGAAATATTTACTGATGTGCATGTCAGTCTGGCAGGTTTTATTTGACCTTGACCTCATTTTCACTATTCATTGATCAGTGTTCAGTTTTTTAGTTTTGGTCTGATTTTCTTAAATTATAAGCAATAGGTTAACTATATTTGTTGTATGGAAGAATTGTAAGCTGTACACTTCTGCCTGCCATGGTTCATCTGACCTTGACCTTAATTTCATGGTTCATTAGTCTGAGTGTTTAGTTTTCTTGTTTAAGTCTGTTTCTTAGAAACTATAAGCAATAGGTCAACTATTATACTTAGTGATTTATTGTAAGGTGTACATGTATTTCTTGTTTTGTTTATATGACCTCATTTTCTTGGATCATGTTAAGTTTAGGGCTATTCCATTAAAATGTATGTGGGAGGGTAGGAAGGGAAGTTTAATCATTGAATGTGGGTCATGGGTCTTTTTTCATTATGCGTCCATTACCATTATGCAAAATTATCTAAAAAATGGTTCTTGATTGTAGGGATATTTTGAAAGTCCCTTCCTACCCTCCCACATACATTTTAATGGAATAGCCCTTATGTGATAGTTGTAGTGAAGCTTTATATTAGGACTATCAACATAATATCAATGATAAGTAAAGAAGACGAGACATTTCAGCGTGTGCACTCTTGTCGTAATTTGGGCAATTTTAAATAATTTGATTAAAACATTTATCGATATTGCCTCTTTGTTGGTACTATTATATTTTTTTGTTTGGTTTATATGACCTTGACCTCATTTTCTTGGATCAGGATAAGTTTATGTGATAGTTGTAGTAAAGCTTTATATTTAGGACTATCAACATAATATCAATGATTAGTAAAGAAGGCGAGACATTTCAGCGTGTGCACTCTTGTCGTAATTTGTGAAATTTTGAATAATTTGATTAAAACATTTATCGATATTGCCTCTTTGTTGATACTATTATATTTTTTGTAGCTCGTCCGCTCCCATTTTATATTCGTTATGTAAACAGAAAGTCACAACTGTTTTTTTACAGGGATCACGAAACTTTAATCCTGTTCCATATCAGGCTGATCATTTTGGACATAAAATCCATCTTGATCAAAATGAAAAACTTGTGATGTTTGGTGTTACACATGTTATAGCTGTGGACGGTTACAGTGGTAAAATTGTTGGATACACGTCCATGCCAGTTAAGAATAATATTACTATTTACGAAGACGTGTACAGGTAGGCAGAACAATTTTCATAGCCCGAGTTCACTTGAAACTCTAGAGTCCTCTTCAGAGTTTCAAGAGTATCACGTGAACGAACTCGAGTTGTTATTCGGAACAACTGTAAGTAACTCTAGGGTAAGGTCTAGACTAAGCATAAAAAAGGGAAAAAATCTGATTGGTTTGACGTCATTCAAGGGTTTCTCGAGTTAACCCTGGCTCAGTGAGGATTGGAACCGGGGTAAGAGGGGTTAACTCGAGAGGTTCGAGTAAACTCGGATTGTTGAAACCCGAGTTAGTAAAGTTAACTCCAGAGTTTCAAGTGAACTCGGCCCTAGTGTACTAGTATATGACTCTCATAGGCCGAGTTCACTTGAACCTCTCGAGTTAACTTTATTTACTCGGGTTTCAACAATTCGAGTTCACTTAAACCACTCGAGTAAACCCTTCGTACCGTACCCTGGTTCCAACCCTCACTAAGCCAGGGTTGAACTCTAGAAACCCTTGATTGACGTCAAACCAATGAGATTATTTCATTTTTTATGCATGGTCAGGGCCTTACACTAGAGTTGTATAGAGTTGTTCCAAATAGCAACTCCCGTGCGTTCACGTGATACTCTTGAAACTCTGAAGTCGATTTTACAGTTTCAAGTGAACTCGGCCCTAAAGCCTTTAATTTCAGTCCCAAATTCAGTTCATAACATTTAGTAAAAAACCTAAACTGAAAGTCTAGTTTTGTCTTATATAGTATACCAAAGAACTTGTTGATAAAGATTGAATTTCTACTTTCTCTATTTAAATTAATACATAATCTTTACTGCAAGCGGAAAGAATTGAATTCAAATGTTTACTACTTACTTTTTCTAATGTCTTTAAAATCTATGTTTTGATACCAGGTTGTGAATATTTGGCACGAATGAGGAAATTTAAATCACAGATCATGTCTCAAATTATTTTAACAAACTTTTAAAGTTTATAGCACATAAAAAACAATGTGCTATTGTTGAAAATAATTTCGTCTGTACAGTGGCTATTGTTTCATTAACTGAAAATAACATATTTACCATAGATTTTTTCGTACCTCGAGAAACAATAACGTTTAGTTAATTAGTAAATCTGAGTATGGCCTTTTGGAAATACTATCTATTTTAGATCAGCAGTGTTAAAGTATGGGATGTGGGATCAAATGAGAGTTGATCATGGCAAAGAATTCTTCCTCTGTCTATACATGCAAGAAAAAAATGAACAATACCGTAACCGCAGAGAATATCAACCTTATTGTCAGACCACATCTATCAAAGTGAGTACACGAAAATAAAGCTTAAGTCGTGCAAACACAGCTCATATTGGTTAGCAATACAGCGTGACACATTCTATACCACTTACTTGTTTTCCGGATATATATGTAAATAACAATAAAAAAAATGTAGCATGGTTGCTAATAGCACAACAATCCACCAGAGAACAAACGACGTGCATATTAATTAACTATGAACTTTTGAAGAAGTCTACAGCTTTATACTTTATATATAGACCTGTTCCGAATATATTGACCGATGAAAGAATTCCTAGGTTCAACATGATAAAAAGAGGTCTATACATAACTGTTGACTAAGTGGAATTTTATAAATATTGTAAGTTTGAAAATACTATTGTAATGTCCTTGACACGGATGTTACTATTTTTAGTAAAATGCAGGCAATATCAGTTAAAAAAAATAGTAACGTCGAGTCAATATGTCAAAATAGTGAAAACAAATAATAAAATCTATATTTGGACACAAGCGACCAAATAAACCAATTGGTAACCTGAAAATTCAGACCATATGCAATATAAGCAACTATTGGTCCCCGTAAAGACTTTATCAATGAAACACTTAACAAAAAGCTAATATGACAGACACTAATCAAATAAAACCGTATTCGTAATGAATATCCACGACATAATTTTTCAACGGCCTTGCACACCCATGTTGTCCGATACTGCCCAAGCAAAATGAAACCTTTTATCGAATGGCATCTACAAGAAGTTCAAACACTAGTCTTCATCTCTTCATTTCAATTGTTTACCGTCAAATATGTGCATTAAATAATATCAATTGAACATGAAGGAAGCAGCACTCGATCAATCAGCAATGCCGATGCCACAATATACTAAATATCAATTCCGATTGATATTGTATTGTAAATTTTAGTGACTGTTATAATTTTATATAATGAATATGTTCTTTCACAGAATCACAGAGTTGAAAGATTGTGGGTTGAGATAAATAACAGACTAAACTTTCCAATTAAAAGAGCAATTGTTCAGATTGTAAACAATAACAGGATCGATTTGGATGATGATATAGTAAAGTATTGTGTTTCATCTTTATTGTTAAACTTGTGTCGCATCGGATTGAAAACAGTAGTCGAGTCATGGAACGCACATCCAATTCCAGGTATATAAACATTACTGGTGACGTCTTGTAATGAAATTTTGTGTTGATTTTTTTTTTTATTTCATTATTATAAATTGTGCTTTGATGACCTCGTTTAAGATTACCGACTGTATGAAATTCCCGTTCTTGTCTCGCCTGCGACAAAAGCCGCTGTATGCGAGACATATGTTTGCTATCCAGCGTCGGCGTAATAAACTATTTGTATAAAGCTTTATATTTCATAAGGTAGAAGACTTGATGCTTCATATCTTGTGCTTCCGTCAACCATATATTCATTGTCTGTGGGCCAATTTTCATTCTTCAGGGACCGCTCTAACAAAAAGTGAAAATGCGAGCTACTGCTCACTGATGATAAACCGGCGAAAAAACTTGACGGTTAACATGAAGTTGTTGAGTGATTAATCTGAAAACGCATCACACGGTACAGCTGACTTATATAAACCCTGACATCAAATTTCAGAAATCCTTGTTATGTAGCTCATGAGAAAAATGTGACGAAAAAATTCAACTTGGATGCCATGTGTAAAATGATGTAAGTGTTCGGTAAAAGTTGTTGAGTGATGAATCTGAATAAGCCGCTTGGGTTCTGTTACCCCACCCTTTTCATATAGTTTAGATTTAAAAAAAAATGTATACCTTTTCATATATTGTGTGGTTAAAAATGTAACCTTTTCCCATATTTGGGTTTCATGGGGTGTGTAATGATCTGTAATGTAACAGTGGAATACCAAAGTGCCAAAAGAGAAAAAATGGCTGATAAAAAAAGTCGGGAACACTGATAAAGATGACAGACGGAGAAGTTATGGGAACTTTATTGACCAAATCATATACTTTTCATAGTTTTCCCGAGCTATTCACATATTTCCAAGCTTGAAAAAGTGACCTATTCAAGCGGCACATCCTATCACCTTGTATATAAAAAGTGCACCCCCCCCCCCCCCCCCCCCCACCCCCCGGGGGTAACTAAAAGATCATTGCAGTGTTTCATTATCATTTAATAATAAAGTCTTTCTTTGTGCAGGAAAGGGGAAGCCGAACGAGTTAGCTTTTCTAAAAGCACACACAGGTGATATTCCTCCGGAATTGCTTCCATCTGGTCGAGATGCAGCAGAGAGCTATATGCATGATATTGGATCAAGCTTAAAGATTCCTAGGGATTTTGCCCCCAATCCTTTTTATACAGAAGATGATATGCTGGAATGTGAAAACACCTTGAAAATGAGATATCCAAATCTTCAAGTTTTAATTAGTGAATGTTTGAATAACAATGACAAACCTTTACAAGATGCAGCAGAGTATATAATACAAATAACAAAAAACATACTGTCAAGGTAAACAGGAAAGTACTTTTTGGACGCATTAAATAAGTACAAATTGCACATTCTAAAGTATTTATTGAAATACAAGAATAAATGCAAGATAAAAATAATGGACATTGATCAACAATGTTACATGAAACATGATGCTATCATTAATAAATTGTTGTCTACATTTGTTGAAATAAAATTGAACAAATACAATTATAGAAAAGACAGAAAGTTCATTTTGCTTACTTTTTCTTTAATTATCATCATTTTCAACTTCTCTGAGATACGGATTAAGGCGTCAAATTATTTTACCTGATAATGTGACAGGAGAACACACTTATAATGTAATGCATTGCTTTAAGAGAGTAAATGCAAATAAAAAAAAACACCTACTCTATCCCATTCAGATTTTCACAGAGTCTACTAGTTTTTGGAAAAAATTAATCAAAATTTTAGCTGTAACTCAAAATATGCACAATTTAATTTAAGGGTTTCTTTAATCCAGTTTGACATACCCCAATTTTTTGATAATGTAATTTCATCCACAAATTTACTATTTAATGTTCAAAATATAAAGATATAGATTCAGAATATGTTGGAAACACTTGTTATACACTATCCACACTATATGAAGAACAATAACTGTGTCCCAAACAAATGTTTACCTAATATCTTTAGCTGGTACAACAGTACATGTATGTGTTGTGTTTTTTTGGGGTATTTTTTATAAAATACTCAACAATGTTTTGAATTGCAATTAACAAACCATATATTTACAAACAATTACAAGATTTGAAGAGCGCCTCCTGCTTTATATGTAATACACATGTTGCATATTGTTATGTTTCTGAGTTATTTTTGTACCGTGAATGCGCAGTCTGCTTAGAGTGCTGCATGATATGTTGTTTTCCCACATTAGTTATTTTTTTTATAAGGTAAATGATATTTACAAATAACCATAAAGGTAAATTTATATGTTTATAAAGGAAAATCAGTGTTTTTTTTTATTCTTTCTGAATAAATTACATCTGTAAAATATACAATTATTTAAAAATTATTACAAACAGAAAAAAATATATTAGTTAACCAGGGTTGGCAAAGTATTACGCGCTCCAGAAAATCACGGGCTGGGCAATACTCCTAGAAATGGGTTATACTGGGCATTATGATTTTTTACACTCATTTCAACACAAATAGTAAAGACTTGTTGTAGATTCATAGTATTATAGCTAAATGTATAATTTTATACAGATAACCATTGACAGACTGAGTAATTTCTAGAAAATTCAATTTCATTCTCTTTTCCACAAATTCTATGTAGGCAAACTACAAGCTTTGCACATTTTAGGATACCTAGCGTTGTTTCAACAATCCAAACTTTGAAAAAAAATGCATTTTATTGGAGTGGTTAAGTGAATTGTACATTTGAATTCACGCGGCAATATATGCAATCATATCGCCAAATAAACACCCTACTGGGTTTTGTCATTAACATTTATAGAAATGAAAAGGCTGATTATTGTTATATAAACATATCTGTGTTCTAATCTGAATAATTAGTTATCAATTATTTAATATTAATTTTTCTTACATACAATTATTAGTAATTCGCAATATTAGTTATATATTTGAAGAAAAAAAAATCAATTCCTTTGACCAATCCAGACAGAAGTGTGATTTAAAGACTTATTGGAGAATTATTGAGAAATGCTTTTTCCATTTATATGTCTAATGCATCTTCATGGACATGTGTCTCATAGTTGCTAGAATAATAATTTGAAGTTTCTCAGATGTATACACTTGTACATGAAATGTAAGACTCTCACACAAGTACAGTTATTTATGAATCAATTTTTTTTAAAGATATAGGCCAGTATATCATATTACCCAGTATTTCTCAGTAAAACTTAGTACAACCTGGGTTTTCTAATTATTTCCCACTGGACTTGGCAATTCACAAAACCCGGGATTTTTGCCACCCCTGCCATTCACCTATGGCAAATATACGTTGCCCTCAATGAGCGTTAGGTAAATAAACAAATATAATGTTTTTAGTATATAACTAGTCTGATACTCAGTGTTTACAAAAATAAAAATAAAGGTTACAACCAATTGTTACTGCTTCTGCATCAATCCTGTTCAGATATCCTGCAATGAAGTCAAACTACATGAATCAAGAAACAAAGTGCAATTAGTTTTCATTGTAATTCATAATGGTTTTAAGGAACTTTCACATCAAACTGGTTTATTTGATGCAGCTCGTTGAGGTGTGGTTTAACATGTTTAAAACATTTTCTTTTTGAAATCTGAATATATTCTGTAAATAAGCAAACATTGTTGTTAATGGTTTTTTTTATTTTGCATAGTCTCTGCTTTCGGAACTTTCTTTTTAGACAACGGACTATTAAGAGCCTTACATATTGCATAAACACCTGTTTATTCTCAAAGAGCGTATATAGTCATCTATAAATAGACATCTCCTGGTTTTGGGTTGTCGATTGGTAGACGACCTTAAGTATAATATTGACAAGTCTCTTGTTAAAACGCGATTACATTTCAAAAATTGTATCTTTTTCATCGACGTAAACCTTTATAGTATTCAAAATTAGTATGAGTTTCTTCTTCAAACACCTTCATTGTTTCTGTAAGTTTATAAAAAATAGACGTTGGTACTCTTATTTTCAATATCATATTTAGTTTACAGATACTATCTTTATTACAAATTCGAAAGGCTATGGACATATAAAACTAGGGCTTTAAATGTTACCTTCTTATTCAGAGACAATGGCTTGTAGCACCTCTAGACCATCGTCAATTCCCACTATGGGGAATACCTTGTCCTTCGCACCTCTACTGCGACATTTGTGGCACTGTGTTGAATTTCGCAGCCACTCTTCCACACAGACCTTGCAGCCTACAATAGTGCTGCAGCATTTAGCGAACATGGGCTCCTTAAGTAAATCTACAACACAACATGGTTATCATTTATTATAATATTACTATAAATAGGAATACCTATCCTGTTATTTCAAAATATATCGATGTTACCTTCAATGATTATTTAATTGATTAAATAATTAGTTCGATCCATGTTACACAAAATATCTATGCAACTCGGATTTTGCTAGGAAACATCAGAATTTCATCAATAAAAGTCAATAGACATGCTTATATTGGACTTAAGTAAGACCACAATTAGATTATGCCTCAACTGTTTGGGACCCAGCAACAAAAGAATCGATCTACAAAATATAACAGATACAAAGAAGAGCTGCCAGATATGTGACAAATAAGTACAAACCATCTGCAAGTGTCACAGAAATGATAGATCGCCGAAAATGAAAATCACTGCAACAACAAAGAAAGGAAACCAGACTAGTGATGTTCTTTAAAACAGAGAACAATATGGTAGCATTATCGAAAGGACGACGACTCACACCACCAGTACGAAAAGGAAGATATACATGTATACGCTCTAAGGCATACCAAGTACCACACTCACGTATTGATGCACACAAGACGTCATACTTACCACAGACTATACGGGACTGGAACGCTTACCACTGGGCATCCCATAGACAAAGACAGTGTCACTAGGTGCCATGAAGGCCCCAGTGTCAACAACCTCTAGAGCCTGGAAGGCTCGTACTGTTTTTAGCTAGTTCTTTGTCGAGCTTGCGACTGTTGTCGCAGAAAGCTCTACATAGGGATAGCGATCCGGCGTCGGAGTTGGCTTACTTGTCTTAAAAAGCTTTATATTAAAGAAGGTGGAAGTTCTGGATGCTTCATACTTTGTATGTTATGTTACGAAGTTTAACCTGACCTTGACCTCATTTTCACGGTTCATTACTCATTGTTAAGTGTTTGTCTCGCTTATCGGAGTCAAAAAGCGGGACATATGTAGGCTGTTTCCGGCGTCGTCAACAATGTATTAGTTTGTTATTAGGTGTAGTTTATGGTGAACCGCAATTGGTAGGCTAATCATATTTGGTATGCAGTTGTCTAAACATTTGCACATCTCATTTCCATGGAGATTATTCGGTCCTACCCCCTCAGTCATAGTCTGTTGACTTTGAAAATTATGCTCATTTTACATGTACTATTTTATGATTAGGTCAGTTTATGGTGAACCACAAGTGGTAGGTCAATCATATTTGGTACGCAGTTGTCTAAACATTGGCACATCTCATTTCCATGGAGAATATTTGGCCCTGCCCCCTCATGTCATCGTCTATTGACTTTGAAAATTTTGCTAAGTTAACATGTTTTAGTTTGTGATTAGGTCAGTTGAAGGGGAACTATTAGTGGTAGTCCAATATTAATTGGTATTCAGATGTATAAGCATTTACGCATCTCATTTCCATTGAGAATATTTGGCCCCGACCCCTCAGTCATGGTCTATCGACTTTGAAACTTTTGCTTAGTAAACATGTATTAGTTTATGATTAGAATCAGTTTAAGATGAACTGCTAATATTAAGTCATTGCTATTTGGTATTCAAAATTATTGACAATTGCAAGTATCGTTTCCGTGGAGATTATATAGCTCCACCCCCTCTTAATGGTTCTTTGTCTTTGAAACTTTTACATAGTTTACAAGTCTTGATTGTGTCTTGGTTTATTTAAAGGGAACGACTTATTATAAGTCAATGGTATTTGGAATGCAGTTGTATTAGCATTGGCACATCTCATTTACATGGAGATTGTTTAGCCATGTACATCAGTCAAAGTTCGTTGACCTTGGATTATGTAACATATTAAAGTATTGCTATTTTAATTTCAATATTTGTATAATAAAAATTGCAAAAAATCGAGACATAATTATCTCTGTGATAACAATTTATTGTGTTATTGTCTGTTTTTCTTAAACTATAAGCAATAGGGCAACTACATGTATATTTGTTGTATGGCATGGTTCATTTGACCTTGACCTCATGGTTCATTCGTCATTGTTTATTTTTCTTGGTTAAGTCTGTTTCTTAGAAACTATAATCAATAGGTCAACTATATTCAGTGTATTGAATGATTGTAAGGTGTACATGTATTTCTTCTTTTGGTTTATATGACCTTGGTCTCATTTTTCTTGGATCATGTTAAGTTTATGTGATAGTTGTAGTAATGCTTTATATTTGGGACTATCAACATAAAAGTAATGATTAGTAAAGAAGGCGAGACATTTCAGCGTGTGCACTATTGTTTAAAGTTTAATCTAAAAGTTCAATGTATATAGTTATTTCCACGGTTTCACAGCATAAATATTATTTACTTGTATGTCTTCTCCTGCAAACTGAACTTGTTAGAAACATATATAGCAGAATCTTCTATCAACAGACTTAAACATAGACCAATCAAAAGGTACACAACAGATTTCAAAACATGTCCAACAAAATTGGTTGACCTTTCTGTCAATCATTAAGTTGTTGGCTACAGACACCCATTGCCTTTGACGGCGACACAGTAATTGTTTCAGAGCATATCATATCATTTGAATATCAAACATTACGTAATCAGTTCAACTTTCGGAAGAACTGCAATATTTTTTATTGACAATGAAGGAAAGAATGTTATTGTTATTTATACATTTATTTTACGAAAATTGCAAATTTGAAAATGAGAATATATACAGATGCCTTTTAGGGCCATGCTAGTTTACTTTTTACAATTTGATAAAACACATTATCAAATTGCTATAACAAATTGTCAATTTGATATAACATATTATTAATTTGATATGCAGTGCTTTTATTTAAATGTCGACATTATTTTTTTGATTTTTCCTTCATATATTATTTCCGACTTGCACTCATCAAAACTTTGCATGTTTTCAAATTTAAAAAAAAATGAATTCCATCATTACGAAAAATGTTTAGAAAAAGGAAAAACAATACCTTTGCAAATCAAGCACGTAAAACTATTTTTTATCGCCTCTGCCTGCAGACCTGATAACCTGACGGTCGTCTGTGAAGACACCTGCTTAAAAATGGTATCTATTCCATCAGAAATGGATTTCAGCTTTTTTCCAGCATTATATATATCATTTAATTTTTCCTCAATATCTTCTAATTTTCTTTTCTTATCCTCGGGATCTGTTGTCCTGTATGAGGAGAAAATATTTATGTTTAAAATTATGTTTTTGAGATTAACAACAGACAGTGTAACACGCTTAGTATGAGTTTAATATCCCCCCCCCCCAAAAAAAAAAAAACAAAACAATTGCATGTCAGACCTATCCAACTATTTATTTTTGGTCATAATAATGTTGAAATTGTTAAGCCAAACTTATCAATTTGATAATTTCTGTTTTACTCTTTATATCCTTTGATCACTTCTACTAGATTATGAAGATGTTATATTGACTGCGAATTGTTACGATTTCGAAGACTAGTAGTTAAGTCCTGCCACAGATTAATATGCCTGTCCATGATTGAACCTCGTTTGTTGTCCTCTGTTTTACACTAAGAATGTACTTTGGTGTTAGATTAAAATATCTAGAATTTTAAATTGATACTATTAGTCAGAAGAGCGTTAATTGTAAATGAACAAAATAAACTAAAAATATTGATAGATTATGGAGCCTTATCGAGATATTTAATGTTTTTTAAATGGTGGAAACAGGCTGACTCGGATTTTTACCTTATATTTGCATTGGTATTATTTTGGTCTCAAATCAATAGAAAAGAAATCTAGAATATGCTTAAATTTCGGTAAATGACATTTTGTGAGCTAGTGAAGTCATTAATGAGGAGAAAATGGCTGTTATGGGGCAAAATATTCTACCCTGTGTCTGACATAGGACAAAAAATAAGGAGTCTGAACATTTGACAAAAATTACAAAACCTCACCTAAGTACATCCTTGAAATGTTTTGGAATTTATAACCAGATCTTTGATATTGGAAATTATAATCAATAATATAAACATATTGTGATACATGACGATATTGAGCTTAATTTGCTGCTCACATATTTGACGAAGACCAAGTGTTGATATCTATTCAATGGTCAGCAGTGTTATTTGGTTGCTCTCTTAATGACGTATTACCCATACATGCTTGCATCTTCATTTATTAATATCGATATTAATTAGGAATGCTGACACGTACCTTGTCCGCCTCAATGTTGAGTTCTTGAACGAGTTATAGTCTGCTAAAGTAAGGCCAACAATTTTCCGGGCACTGCCTTTCCAGTATCCTAGTCCTATAGTCGAAAGAAACATTTGAAATAAAGGATGGGCCAAGTTTTAAAACGCAAATACATATACTCTTAAATTTCGTTTATAACTTGCTCATGTTGCACCCTTTTTAAGTCAAATTTCAGTCTTGCACCAGAGAGCTCAGATTCAAAAGAAATGTGTACCCAATCGCATTATCCCTTGGCACCACAGCAGGCATTATAGCTTTTAAATGCTCGATGAGTGAGGTTTTTAACGACATTGACCACGTATAAGGTTATTGCACGTATGCCCTAACTTGCGCCTTTTTGGTCTAAAGGAGTAAGTCCAGTAAAACCCCTTTTTGGCCAAAATAAAGCAGTTTGTCAAAATTGTTAAAATGTAAACTTTTAGTTATTTATTGGAAAGTAGAATGCTTCTGCTACATAAATATGGGCTGTTTTTGACAATACAATGCACATATATCGGGAACTAGCATCATTAAGTCATGCTAAGTTACTGAAATCTTCACAATTTTAGAATTTTAGTTAAATTTTAGACGGTTTCCGTCTTAAATGAAAGTGGCCGCATTTGTGTTCATTCTTAATATTGAAATGTAAGTTGTATTTGATGATAATACATAACAAATATAAAAGTTGAGGATGAACACGGATGCGGCCATTTTCATTTTTGGCAAAAACCATCTGAAAAGTGACATTTTTTGGCATATTTGATAGATTTTTCATATTTAAGCTTGAATTGGAGCGTTTTTAATGACTAAATCAGTTAAAATCTTTCACATAAACTAATAGAATCAACTGAAATAGACACTTTAGTGTTCAAAAAGTGTCCAAAATCCTTCGTCATATGCACCTGAAATTTGAGTCCAAAATCGGCCCTTACCGGACCTACTCCTTTGTTTATTATCTTATCAAATTTGATATTGAAGGAAAATTAACTTAAGTGTATACCGTCATCTTTGAGTGTAAAATAGCGGTACTCAATCGGTCCAGTAATTTGCTTAAATCTGCGAATTTTGAAACAAAATGTCATTTTTTTTAGCATTATTTAACTAAACAAAGAAAAATAAATGACTGTTTGCGTTATTCTGATCGTTTAATCAATTCATTTTTATAAATGCATGTTAATAAAATTTCCACTTTTTTCTTGGAGCTAGAAAATAAGTTCCGGTTACTGTATATTATAAAACCTGTCTTCTCATATTGTATTTGTAAATTCTATGTCATAGATGTCTTTCTGTGCACACTTTGTAAATAACACGGTGGCCCATACTGTTTATTTGTGATAAAAACATGTGAATGTGGTATTGGATTATATTAAATTACAAATGATAGAACCTGTTCGTACTTTGTCACCGTATGTCTTTTCCAGATGAAAATACAAAAAAGCAAAATTTCATTCAGATTCCTTCAGAAAAAGCACATTTACAACTTATCTCCCATGAAAATGCCAATTCAAATAAAAATAAAAATCAAGCCAATATAATCTACGCTTGTAAAAATATCACTACTTCTAAGTTAAAACTTATAGATTCATTCTTTGAAATGAAAATACAAATTATTTATCTGCATTCCTCATCAATATTTTGCTAATTTTATTGACAATCTGGACCAAAGGTTCTCTGTTTTTTACAATCCACGATGACAAAAGACAAGACACAAATACTACCTTAAATCGATAATTATGGCAAAGCATTATAATATTTTCTATTACAAGAAATATAGTGATCTTCCACCTTCATTTGGTATCGGTCCAGTTTAGTATATAATCACATTAGTGTTGATTGTATTTTCAGTGTCTACCATGTATTATTTCTTTTTTATTATGTCATTTGTCGACATTTATACAAATGGACAATTAGTGTAACAAAGTAGAAGAACTACACAATTTTTTTATGTATTACCTCTTGTTGCCTCTGTATCTAGTATTTGATTGCCCTTAGTATCTGTCAATACAAAATCTTCGATGTCTTCTTGTTCCTCGTATACTGCATCTGAGAATTTTGCTATAATATCTGGAACATTAGCCTCATGTGTGTTAAATTTAATCAAAATTGTCCTGTCTAAAAGGATGTTGGAACCTTGAACTGAGCCTATGTAAATTTGACTACAAAAGAAATAAGACAAGAATATAGGAATCTAGCGATGCAAGTTATCCCTGCAGAATACTAGTCCAAAAGTTTGTTACAAACATCATTCAAGAGAAATAACTGATATGAAAAAAGTAATTGACTTCATAATTCGGCCATTAGCATGTATGTATAGTAGATTTCAATATACAATACAGTTCCCGTTAGGCATCAATGGTTACCCTAGCCTTTTTCAAAATTTATATATATATACAGACTTGGGAATTTTATTTGTTTAGCGCAACCTTGCTAGAATTAGACAGTATTTTTTGGTTCACAAAATCATATACAGGTTCCCGTTGTTTTTCTTCGCGTAATTTGTACTTATCTCCCTTCCCTAATAATTTTGCACTTAAAAATCATGTCTCAGCCTGGCGTAGAAAAAACATCTCTGACATCTTTTTTTATGTGTTCTAACCTTGTAGTTTTGTTTTCGATATTGGGCCCTATTTTTAATTTGGTCTACATTGAGGTCAAAATGGTCCAAAATTAAACTTTGTTTTATTTTATCAAAAACAAATAAATTCGACTGTATGAAATGCTGGATCTTATCGTGGCTTCCGATTTTATTTTTCTTTTGCTCCCGTTTACAAATGAGTCCATATAAAAGTTTGAAGGGTCCAAAATTTAAATTTGTTTTATCTAAACTAGAAATTGTGTTTATGCTGAATATTTTGGATATCAGATCATTCAAGGTAAATTAAATGTCCCATTTCAATTTTCTTAGACATTGGCCACATTGTTTTTGTGTCAGAAACCTATGTTATGTAACAAAGTTATCACATTCCGATTGTAGACAGAATCAAGCTTGAATACTGTATCAAAACTTGCCCCAACTGTTCAAGGTTCGACCTCTGCGGTCGTATCATGCTGTGCTCGGCGAGGCATTTTATTGTGTTATTGTCTGTTTTTTTAGTACAATAAGTACTAGTAATTGGTCAACTATATTTTTATTATAACATGATTAATAACTAAGGTAAACACGTCATTCTAGCCAGCAGCATATGACCTTGATCTCATTTTCATTGTTCTTTGGTCAATGTTCAATTTTGGGGTATCTGACTGTTTTTCTAACTCTTATAGTAATAGGTTCGGTACTATTGTGGAATAAAATAATTGTAAGGTATATATGTCTGTCTGGCATGTATTATCGGACCTTGACCTCATTTTTGTCGAGCCTGCGATTTTTGTCGCAGAAAGCTCGACATAGGGAAGGTGATCCGGCGGTGGCGGCGGCGGCGTTAGCTAACTTTTTTAAAGCTTTATATTTTAGAAGGATGACGACCTGGATGCTTCATACTTTGTATAAAGATGCCTTATGTTACGAAGTTTTCGTCTGTCACATGTCCATTGTCCTTGGTCTCATTTTCATCATGGTTCAGTGACTACTTGAAAAAAAAGTTACGAATTTTTGTAATGTTAATTTCTGTCTTATTATGAGTAATAGGTCCTCATGCCCGTCAGACAGTTTTCACTTGACCTCGACCTCATTTCATAGATCAGTGAACAAGGTTAAGTTTTGTTGGTCAAGTCCATATCATAGATACGATAAGCAATAGGTCTAATATATTCGGTGTATGGAAGGAACGTATAAAAGTTTACATTGAAAATACATTTTCATAGCTTGACCATTCGAAGCTCAGTCTTAGTGCAGTAAAGTCGATAGTTGATACGATATTCCCGTGCTTGCATTTCCTATCATGATTTTCTTGATGGAGGGTTGCTGCTCACAAGGAAGCTATTAAACCAAGAGTTCCAAATGGTGAAGTTGAAATCATCCCTTCGTAAATTTTACGGACGCCATCATGAGTTGGTTGACCGTTATGGAATAACCGTTTCACAATCCCTGTAACTGTAACTACAATCCCTTTCCCTTTCATGAATGATTTGTTATAACATAAGCAACACGACGGGTGCCACATGTGGAGCAGGATCTGCTTACCCTTCCGGAGCACCTGAGATCACCCCTAGTTTTTGGTGGGGTTCGTGTTGCTTATTCTTTAGTTTTCTATGATGTGTGTACTATTGTTTGTCTGTTTGTCTTTTTCATTTTTAGCCATGGCGTTGTCAGTTTATTTTCGATTAATGAGTTTGACTGTCCCTCTGGTATCTTTCGTCCCTCTTT
Organism: Mytilus californianus; assembly: GCF_021869535.1. Classification (NCBI taxonomy): domain Eukaryota; kingdom Metazoa; phylum Mollusca; class Bivalvia; order Mytilida; family Mytilidae; genus Mytilus; species Mytilus californianus. The sequence continues at coordinate 4,951,590 of NW_026262672.1, forward strand.
TATAGCAGGTGCACTCTTGTTTTAGATGCATAGTGTAAACATATTAACTTTGTTAGAATACGATATTTATTGTTTTTAATAGTATTTGGCGATGGAAACAACTTTTGAAACGCATGTAAACTTCAGTAACTGTATACAAAGTGTGAATCGGTAACATGTTCTAGTGGAAATATGGGCCGAAACTTCACTGTAGGTGAATTTGATAATAGATAAAGTGCTTTTAAGTGAATAATTTCTTGTAGCTTTTCAACACGAAGAAGTGGAACGAAAAAATACTAAACACACAGTATTGGAATTCACTGATTTGTTAGTCTCTCACGCCGACTTTGGCCAGCACATTGGTTTTGCTGGGTTGTTAAAGCAGTCACATGAAAAGTTGTCATGTGAAGCATATTTATGACATCAACCGGCCTTGTGTAATTATAATATCAGAAGCATAAATATATAAATACCGTAGGTAGCTTTTTCCAGGTCTTTGGAATGTAGGCAAGCGGGACGGGGAAACAGTTGTTGATCTGTTTCTTGCAAATGAAAACTGTGACGAACTTGCATTATTTAAAGAAGACGCCAGTTCATTCCCAGTGGAAACCATATCATCGCCATTTACCGCATAATGGGCATTCAGTGTGAGTTGGAATGATGAAAAAGTTCCATCATCGTTGGGAAATACTGTGCAGTTGGTGTCATCCACTAAATAGCAGGAACTTGGATTTATCTGATTAAAAGTAATAAAAAATATGACTTTTGAGGAATAATCTGAAGATAATTATATGTAATGGAAAAGTGCAGTGTAAACAAAAAGATAACATTTTAACATTCAGAGATGTAAATAAAGTATTTGATCTGAATTTGCCTTAACCTTCATTACAAAACACAATAAGATACACTCATCTTTGTCTATGTACAACAAGGGACACTTTCCAACATTGTAGTCGAGTTTTGAATTCATGACAAAAACTTTTGTTGTTGTGATCTTGTATTGCTGATCATTTTGTCTGTTAATTTCTTTCTACCTCCTTAAGTTTTTTGTTCAAGACACATTTTTTTTTATAAATTTAAGGACAGTCACTGCGATAAAGAGTGACAGGCTACTAACAATAGATTATTGTCAAAATTTGACTTATAAATAGGTCTTGCCATGCTGATTATTTTGCGATTTAAAATGCTTTTTTCTATTATAACATTTACTCCAGCTGGCAGCCACTTTCAGCAGCCACTTTTTCCCAGCAGCCGACTTTTATGATGTGTCTAAAATCAAAAACAAAATGTATGTTTCTAAAAATCTCAAAATCTTAGTTGAATATAATTTAACAGCAGTATTCGGTAATTCTACCCAATTTGGACAGAATAAAAAAGATGCAATGACCGATAGAAAAATTACAAACATGCATTCCATATAATCGGAATCCTCAATAAATAGAATTTTAGTTGATACCATTTTTAGCTCACCTGGCCCAAAGGGCCAAGTGAACTTTTCTCATCACTTGGCGTCCGTCGTCCGTCGTTAACTTTTACAAAAATCTTCTACTCTGAAACTACTGGGCCTAAATTGACCAAACTTATCCACAATCATCATTGGGGTATCTTGTTTAAAAAATGAATCCGGTGACCCGGCCGAACAACCAAGATGGACGCCATGGCTAAAAATAGAACATAGAGGTAAAATGTAGATTTTGGCTTATATCTCCGAAATCAAAGCAAATCTGACAGGGTAAAATTGTTTATCAAGTCAAGATCTATCTGCCCTGAAATTTTTAGATGAATCGGACAACACGTTGTTGGCTTGCTGGTCCGGAATTAGTAATTTTAAAGCCTCGGTCATACCTTAACGGATAGCTCGAACGGATTTCTAACGAATAACTTTTTTTTTCAATCCGTTCATGTCCGTTAGACGTCCGTTCTTATCCGTTAGACGTCCGTCCATATCCGTTCCATGTCCGTTTAGCGTACGTTTTATCCGTTGACGTCCGTTCTGTCCGGTGGAAATTTTGAGCATGTTCAAAACTTTGAACGGACGTCCAACGGATGAAGTGTCCGTTGAACGTCCGGTAGGCGTCCGTTTTGTACGGTACTCGTCTTTTCGTTATCGTTTTGTATCCGTTACTTGTCCGTTATACATCCGTTGGAGGTCTGGTAGACAAATTCACCAACGGACTTCTACCGGACGTTTAACGGATAAAACGGATGTTAAACGAATGTGAAACGAACTTCTACCGGACGTATAACGGATAAAACGGATGATGAACGGATCTGAAACGGATAAATGCCAACTGAAAATTTCGCGTCAGGAATGAAAATTATTGGTATGTCAGATTTCTTGAGGTTCATGAATTCTTATTATTCATAATCGATCTTAAAGTAAGGGCACGTCTTCACTATCAAGCAGCTCTTATTCAGGCCAGACACTGCCCTTTGGCGGCATTTTGAAGAACAAACCAAAACCAGTTACAAAGAAACATTTTGATAATTTATGCGATTTACATGTATTATTATTGTCGCCTTTAATTTTTCCGTATATCTTGTTCATCCGTTTTATCCGGTTCGCTTCCGTTAGGTGTCAGTTTTATGCGGTACTCGTCCGTTGGATGTACGTTTTATTTTCATCCGTTAGGCGTCCGTTCGTGCTATCCGGTAAGGTGTGACCACAGCTTAAGGAAATTATGCCGTTTTTGGTTATAATCTTGAATATTATTATAGATAGAGATAAACTGTAAACAGCAATAATGTAAGATCTACAAATAAGTCAACGATCAAAATGGTCAGTTAACCTCATAAGGAGTTATTGCCCTTTATAGTCAATTTTTAACAATTTTTCGTAAATTTTTGTAGTCTTTTACAAAAATCTTCTCCTCTGTTACTACTGAGACAAATTTATTTAACCAAACTTGTCCACAATCATCATTAGGGTATCTAGTTTAAAAAATGTGTTCAATGACCCATCCCGCCAACCAAGATTGCTGACATGGTAAAAAATAGTACATAGTATAAAATGCGGTTTTTTGCTCATATCTCTGAAACCAAAGCATTTAGAGCAAATTTGACTGGACAAAATTGTTCATTAGGTCAAGATATCTCTGCCTAGAAATTTTCAAACCAATCAGACAACCTGTTGTTGGATTGCTACTCCTGAATTGGTAATTTTAAGAAAATTTTGCAGCTATTGGTTATTATCTTCAATATTATTATAGATAGAGATAAACTGTAAACAACAATGCTGTACAGCAAAGTAAGATTTACAAATAAGTCAACATGACCAAAATGTTCAATTGACCCCTTAAGGAGTTATTGCCCTTTAAAGTAAATTTTAACAATTTTCATAAATTTTCCACTGTAACTGCTGAGCGAAGTTCATTATAGATAGTTTATGTTGATTTCGTGATATAACAGGATACCCCATCCCCTTTTTAATTCCTTGCTGACAAACTCGTACGAGTGTAGGGCATAAGTGCTATGGGCCATTTTAAATCAAATTCTTACCTCTGAATGGCAATAATCTGATTATGTTAAGATTCCGAATGGTCTCCGTAGTTTTGTATAAAGAAAGGTCCTTAATAAAGGAAATGTCTGTTTTTTATTTTTCTTCTTTTTTCTTTAATTCAAAATATTTTGTATTTGTATGTTCTATTTAAAAAAGATGAAAAACGATCTTCTTCTTCTTCTTCGGAAGTCCATCCTATTTGCAGGGTCACCGTATTAAAAAAATTCTAGTTTTAGATAATTTTTAAAAATGCGTAATTTTTTTTATAAAATATTAAAATTCTATTAAGTTTAAATACAGTCTTTACGCTTTACCACAAGTCCTACGGCCATGGCTTGTAAAATTGCTCGGGGGCTTGTAAAATTCTTCAAGCCAACAGAAACCAACTAAAATTTTCAAAAAATTGAGCCCTGGGCTTGTGGACTCGAAAGTTTATCGTGAAGGCTGTAAATATGTAACTATGTTTTAGTAAAACAAAAATAATAAGGATAAAAGGTAAAACTTTTATTTACACTGTACAGATCATACTGCCATGAGCTTAAAACATTAGATTTTAAAATTCAAAAAAATGGATAAAACTTAAAATTAATAAGTTTAAAAATGTCCACTTTTTAAAAGATAAAAATATATGATAAGATTTATTTATGTCAGTGATGATAAAAAGTTAACAATCAAGCGAGGTTCCTCATTAGATGTTTCATTAAAATCTAAAGACTCATTAACCCATGTTGTTAATTTCTTTTAACATGCATTATTATTTATGTTAAAAATAGAACATTGAGGGCCATTTTAGATATTATTTATTATTCAGCATTAGGTTCAAATCTCCATTTTAATGGAGTATTTAAGGGGGGAATGACAAACAAAATTATCATTAATGATATGTTCTTATTTATTCATTTGCGGTATGTAGTACTTTTGAGAACATACTATGGAATGGCCGTATGTCAATTAATTCCTTTTTATTTATTTCAGTTGACGTGTAATAAATAGTTTTTATATTGTAAATACTTTCAGAAGTCAAAAACATCATATAAGAACTGTTCTATTTTATTTGTCCAGTGGAATTTCCCGTTTTAAAGATTCATAGTTAAGACTATGTCAGCTCTTTAGTTCATTTTTTTTTATTGATAGTAATCGTTAAATTTCTATATTTAAGCATCCTTTTATTTGTTGTTGCTGCAGTTTACATTATTTAACTAATCACATAGTTCTGAACAGATAAGCAACAATTATTGGTTCTATGTTTCTGAAGCATTCACATTTTTACTTTCATTTTAAATGCTGTTAAAAGATTCAGACCTTGCAGAAGACCAATAGATCCTTTTATAATTGATTAATTAAACGCGGACCTCGAAGAAGACACCCACTGACTTGTCTGTTTGAAACAATATCAACTATAAACAAAAAATATTAATTTATCATAATAATCGTTCGTTGTTTCTTAAAACACTAAGTCTTCATCGAACGCAAGTCACCTCATGAATATTAATGACGGTTTATGAATATAATTGAACAGGTCGGTGACACTACCTTATATGAATATGCATGAATTAGCATACTTATGTCCTCGCAATTGTCATTGTTTATTTACGTGTGACGTAATTTAGTTTTACCTGAGTTTTTAACCAATCCAATAAATGAGCAACAATGCATGATGGACTACTACATGTTTGCAATCAACAGAGAACACGTGTTATTTACTGAAATGCAACACATTTTTTCATGCATTGCGGTATTCACAATTTTGCTTACTTTTTTCAATTTTTGTATACACATTAATAGTTCGTGATATAAAGTTGTTTCTAATTCTATGCAATGAAACGAGTGTTTGAATTAGCTGATACACAGCCATTAATATGATTGACGATGACACGGAGATTTTAGGTATTCGTGCACAAGACAGCAACGAAACAACAGTGAAGAACACAATTACCCACAATACAAACTTACTAGTGTAAAGATAGGTGTTGATAACAATCGGTGCTAATATTCACGAGGGCAGCAACTTTCGTATAGATAGTTAAGAAAAATAAAAGATCCTAAATTTTCTGTTCGTAAAAAAGGGGAGGACTTAGAGTGTGTCATATATCTGTTGGGGTCACTAATATACAGTCCGCCAAAAGTAAAGCACCACCTAAATATAACTGGTAATATTTTTTTAACTATTGCGAAAAAAATATTTATGTTTGGTGTTATGAATTGCCTATAACATACATCGAAAATTCATTACGACCACAAAAAATAAACTCCGATGAACACGCCAAGCAATTTTTTATTTAAGGTCATCTGCACTTTTTCGAATACACTGTTTCGATGCCTTTAAATCATCTTCCTACTGCCCCGCGTACAGGTGAAATTTGACATCCACCAAGTCACTGTGAACTATGGCAAGGGGTAAGTTATATGTGACTGAACCTTGACAAGCAATTGACATGTCAAATGCCGGTAGGAGCACTAGTTGCATAGGTAACCATTTCAATGTTAAACACACCGTCATTGTCAGATTTGTACAACGTCATGTTGCCACAGGAACTGTAAATGATAGACCAAGGTCCGGAAGACCCCGTTTAACTACCGATCGTGATGACAGACTCCTTATTGGTTGCGCTAAAGCCAACCCATTTACTCCTGCCCCACAACCTATATAGACACCACTGGTGTCAAGGTGGTCATGTTAGTGTTCGAACATTGGTCCGTCGACTTCATAGAGGCTACCTAAGAGCACGCCGTGTAGTCAAGAGACCTGCCCTAACAGCCAGGCACTGTATAATCAGGTTTCAAAGGGCTAATGACCATCGACGGTGGAACATGAAAAGCTGACAAAATGTTCAATGGTCAAATGAGAGTCAGTTTCTGTTACGACCAATAGACGGCAGAATACGAGTTTGCCGTGGAAATAAAACTGCTAATGACCAAAACAACATTTGCCCAACGACTGCATACGTTGCTGGTGGTGTTACAGTATGGGTTTCTTCTCGTACTGTTGTAAGGTGGGTATGCATATTCTGCAGGGTAACATGAACGGACAGACATACAGGGATTTGGTGCTTGGAAACATTGTAGTCCCTTATTTTGATAATCCTCCACTTGCTTCAAGACCCTTGTGCATGTACGACAATGATAGACCACACAGGGCAAGGATTATAACCGAGTACAAAGAGTACAAAGAGCAAGAAGCCATTGACACTATCTTTTGGCCTTCCATGTCTCCAGACATGAATCCTATCGAACATGTCTGGGATGCCATTGGCAGAAATCTCAATCGCAGAGATCCACCTTTGCAAAATCTTAGCGATTTAAGAAGCGCAATTGTTGCTGAATGGAATAAATTTGCGCAACTAAAGTTCAGAAGGCTTGTACAGAGTATGAGACTCCGTGATATGGAACTGTACCGGAAGAGAGGGTGTTGCACATCCAATTGACTCAAATATTGACATTAAATTTGCTGAACATACCAAAGATTATTTGTAGAGACTTTTAATGATATTGGGTGATTAATTGTTGTAAAAAAATAAAATCACAGTGAAACTTAAATTCAATTTCTGATTTGTGTAATTTTCACTATTTCTATGAATGCAAATTTCATTGTTTATGGTATATGTTAGCAAAATTGCTACATGAATATTTTCTCTTTTTCGAGGATTATCTATTTTTTTTAAATGAAAAAAATTTCGATGCAATAAAAATAGGTGGTGCTTAACTTTTGGCGGACTGTATATATCAGTTTTAAAATATTTTTTTTTATGATATTGTACCTTTTTTTATGATTAGAAAGTAATTTAAATCGAGGAAAAGTATCATTTTTTATTTGTCTTTAAGAAACAACAACGTATAATCGGGGAAATTTATAGCCGATTATACGGTATAGGTTCTTCTCATTGTTGAAGGCATTACGGTTGCCTATCATTACTTACATCCACTTCATTTGAACTTAAGTGGATAGTTTTCCCACTGGCAATCATATCACATCTCCTTATGTTTGTATACAAATATCTTTCAGGAAGATCGGTTTTCCATTATGAGTTATTTACTGTAGAATACTAAGCAATATTTTCATATTTAGAATTTGACAGGTACACAACATGCATCAAGCCTATATCATCAATCATATTTCATCTAAACTGCAAAAGACAATGTTAACAAAATCTATTGATTTTTGACATATTTCAGTATTTTGGACTTTTTTTCTATTTCAAAGTGTTTCCTTTGTTTTGAAGGTAATGAAGCAATCAGTTGTGGTTTCATTTTGTTTTAGTCTTTTCAAATTTCCCTTTTTTTCTTTCTGATGGAAATATTGATTTTTTTTATACTTTTAACGGACTCGGACATTTGCCAACCTTAATAAAAATTATTATCATGTTATAAAATTGAAAATGGAAATGGGGAATGTGTCAAAGAGACAACAACCCGACCACAGAGCAGACAACAACTGAAGGCCTCCAATGGGTCTTCAATGCAGCGAGAAACTCCTGCATCCGGAGGCATCCTTCAGCTGGCCCCTAAACAAATATGTATAATAGCTCAGTGATAATTATCATTATGTTTTTTTGGTGAAATAGAGGAGATGAAAATTTATACGTCTAACTCGAACAATTTCAAATCAAATAATAAAGATACAACATAACAGTGTGAGCAGGCTTCACTCACTTACAAATTTATTTATCATTTTATACCTTAAGGCTTTCCAGTCAAATTAGCAGCCGAGTAATTACTGGTTTTTAAATTAATCATTGATATTATGTTGATAGTCCTAAATATAAAGCTTTATTACAACTGTCACATAAACTTAACATTAACCAAGAAAACTAAACATTGACCAATGAACCATGAAAATGAGGTCAAGGTCAGATGAACTATGTCAGACAGGCATGTACAGCTAACAATTCTTCCATACAACAAATATAGTTGACCTATTGCTTATAGTTTAAGAAAAACAGATCAAAACACAAAAACTTATCACTGAGCAATGAACCGTGAAAATGAGGTCAAGGTCAAACCTACGCGGCTGACATATAGATATTTCCATACACCAAATATAGTGGACCTATTGCATATAGTATCAGAAAAAACGACCAAAACTCAAAACTTAACTTTGACCCCTGAACCATGAAAATGAGGTCAGGGTCAGATGACACCTGCCAGCTAGACATGTACACCTTACAATCATTCCATACACAAAATATAGTAGAGATATTGCATACAGTATAAGAAAAACAGACCAAAATACAAAAACTTAATTATAACCACTGAACCATGAAAATGAGGTCAAGGTCAGATGACACCTGCCAGTTGGACATGTACATCTTACAGTCCTTCCATACACCGAATATAGTAGACCTATTGCTTATAGTATCTGAGATATGGACTTGACCACCAAAACTTAACCTTGTTCACTGATCCATGAAATGACCCTATGAGGTCGAGGTCAAGTGAAACCTGTCTGACGAGCATGAAGACCTTGCAAGGTACGCACATACCAAATATAGTTATCCTTTTACTTATAATAAGAGAGAATTTAACATTACAAAAAATCTCAACTTTTTTTCAAGTAGTCACTGAACCCTGAAAATGAGTTCAAGGACATTGGACATGTGACTGACGGAAACTTTGTAACATGAGGCATCCATTTACAAAGTATTAAGCATCCAGGTCTTCCACTTTTCTAAAATATAAAGCTTTTAAGAAGTAAGCTAACGCCGCCGTAGCCGCCGCCGGATCACTATCCCTATGTCGAGCTTTCTGCAACAAAAGTAGCAGGCTCGACAAAAAACAAACCTTTTGTTTCTATGTACAAAGCACGTTTAAGAAAACCGTAGTGGGCAATATGGCACCCACTATGGTCCAGACAATTCATATGATTGAAAATATTGCACATAAGTCATTAGGACAGCAGACGATCGATAAAATTCCTCTAAGATATATTTTGGGATAAAATCAGCAACGGACAGACTTTATCGATGGACAAAACTATACAAAATTTGTTGAGCTATTTATCGTTCCCCGCTTTTATAAGACATTTTTTTAGCATACTGAATATCAGGATGTCCTTACTTTAAGTTCAAGTCTTAAGAAAAAGTTTACACATCCAGTTCAAATAGTAGTGTTTCTGTGCCGTGTTTTCGAATTAGAAATGTTTTTTGAAATGTCAATGTACAGGTTTAAAAGAGCTCAAACATTTTTCATACTGGACAGTGGTCACTTCATATGAAATTTTATTGTTACACGCCGTGAAATTAATGCACAGGTACAATGCATAACAACGGAAAAAACCTGTTCAATTTCTTTTACAAGGCGTAAAAGAAAGTCGAATCGTGAAGCCAGTAAACAATACTTTTTAAATCTGAGCATGCAAATTGAACATTATCTTATTTTTTTTTTACATTAAACATATTCGCAGAACAAAAATATGTATTACGAGAGTCCCTTACACTTTATTTGTCGACAGTTTTCCCACTAATTCCACGTGTTTTCAAGTGGTAGTAAACTCTTTAGTAGCCCACAATGCATTGTAGTTCATTGAGACGATTGGACATTTTTTCAAGGCCATATTAGCCTTGTATTTGGGAAAATAACGATGCAAATACTTTGACGTCAGGAAATCTGAAGTTCTCGACCTTGAAGGCTGGCCTCGTGAATATTATCGCCGGCTGTTATCGACGGCTAGCTTCACACTAGTATTCCGCTGCTTCAATTAGACTTTTTTGGCCGTTCATCCTGTTATATTATACATTAAACAGTTATATTCTAATGACATTGTGTTAAAAATACATTCGAATTAATTATTTTGCATTTTCAAAAAGTAAACAAACACAGTTTTTCCCCATCAATAGACATACTCGCATACAACAGTGAAAATGAACTAACTGGATTCGCACTTGTCACATACTGTTTATTGTATGGTAAAAAAATACAAGTTGTATAGAGTGTATCGATGCTTTTTATAGCAAAATCCCTAATATAAATTATTGTACAAGTAATAAGCGAAATTTAGTCAAAATTTTGTACAAATTGTAATTTGTACAAGCACTTTTTGTACAAATTACAATTTGCAAAATACATATTATAATTTGTACGATTTTTTTGTACAAAGAAAAATTCTAATTTGTACAAAATGATAACTTGTACACAAACATATAGGATAAAAGACATGTATATTGGGCAGCTGTTAAAACAATATTATTAACATTAATATCTTAGTGTAAATTGAATACATCCCTTCGGGCTAACGCCCTCAAACTGTAACTAAATACTGAACGTGAGGGTACTCAAAATGCACCTATTTTGACAGATTTTTCACCATCGTTTTTTTTTACGATCCAGACAACAAATTTCCTCTACGTTCATTTTGTAGATGTATCCTTATTCAATACATAGCTAGTCGGCTAAGTCCAACCAATATAAATTGGCAATGAAATTTGAATCCATGTGATTAAAACAATAGAAAAATGGGTTTGAACTAACCTCCAAACGACCCATGTCCATGATTAATAAATTAGGTAATGAAGGGGGATAGGACCTTTTCGGGATTCCGGGATCGGGTGTTTTTAAGCTGGGGATTTCGGGATTCACCCTTTCGGGATCCGGGAATTCTCGTTTCGAATTTCGGGATGTCGGGATTTAAATTAATTTAAATTCTGGACCTTGGGATTTCGTGTTTTTAAGCCCGGGATTTCGGGATCAGGACCCCTCCGACCCCCCCCCCCCCCCCCCCTCTGGTAATGAAAAGTACCCAAATTGCAGTGGCGGTTCCAGATCTTTTTATAAGGTGTAAAGGGGGTATGACAATGACTGATATAGAGGGGCGTAAAGGGGGGTATCTGCACGGAAGAACGCGAAAAAATTGCATTTCACGAAGAACGAACGATTAAAAATGTCTTGCACGTTGATCTTTTTTCCCGATTTCACAAAACACGGCGAATAACGAACCTATTACACGGCTGCACGTGAAATAAAAATGACAAAGCACTTTGCACGAAAATAACCCTATACCACCCATAATCAACCTTTGTTTTGAGGATTTTTCTTATTTTTGTTAAACTAATAGTTGTACTAAAAAGATCCGTCATAAGACTAGGAATATTATACCTGAAAGACGTGTCCAATTTTGGACACATTCATGTCTTCTTCTTTAATTGTAAGTCTTTTTGCGCCTTTGAACACAACGAAGCTCATGTCGTTCATTTTGTTTTGTGACGTGACGTCAGAATAAATACGAAACCGGTTATCATTTCCGTAAATAAAAAGAGCTGATTGTTGATAAGGATGAATGAATAATAGGCGGATCAAGGGGACCGTTGGGACCCCCCGCACCCCCCCCCCCCCCCCCCCCCCCAATTTTTGTGGTAAAAATTTGTTTGATTTTATAAGGTATCACTGAAGCATGATAGACACCCCCACCCCCTCCCTCTTGGCCTTAAGTCAGTCAGCGGGCATCCTTTATGAAAAAATTTGGAGCCGGCAGATTTTTAGAGGAATGATATATATATATATATATAGTAAATATATATAAAATATATATAAATTGTATCATTGAAAAAAGGTTCTCAGATAACAAATAAGGAAATGATAGTAAATGATAGTGAGTTTCTCGCTGCATTGAAGACCCATTGGTGGCCTTCGGCTGTTGTCTGTTCTATGGTCAGGTTGTTGTCTCTTTGACACATTCCCCATTTCCATTCTCAATTTTAATAATAAATTCAGTTCATTCACAGTGGCAGATCCATAAATTTTTAGGCCAACAATGTTAGATCTAAATTAACATTGTTGGTAGCCTTGTATCACCATCGCTGCTGGTGATCCGATGGATACAATGTGTCGCAGAGTTGTCACTGGTTCAAACGTGCTTATACATCGCTGAAGAGACATTAATTGTCGAAATCCGGATATGGTGTACAATTTTTGCACCTCATGTTTAAGGTATACCATCTGTCCCGCAAGTTTATTGTTATCTGTTTGGTATTAAATTAATATAAAGATCCATGTTGTTACATCTTGTGATAAATTTATTTGAGAACATTCGACAATCGTCAATGACAGTCAGTAGGGTTTAAGAACATTGGTTGTTCCATCTGTTAGTCAAATGGGTTTTGTAACAAATATACTTTTTCACTTTATTTGGTCTTTTTGAAAAAAAAATGTTGATTGTGCTGTATTTTGACCCCTCTACCACGATTTCGTTCTACATGCACACGTATAAAAACTTTGGTTTTTAATCCAACGCAATCGTTGTTTTCAATTTGGACTTGCATATAAGTACGTCTGAACCAGTGAAGACTCCACAACAGATTTTATCCATCGGATCACCAGCAGTGATGATGATACAAGGCTGACAGTACATTCTGTATATATGATTCGTCTATACATCAGCCCAACAATATTGGATCTTTTGTTTTGCGAAAGCAAAGGAGTAGGTCCGGTAAGGGCCGATTTTGGCCTCAAATTTCAGGTTCATATGACGAAGGATTTTGGACACTTTTTGAACACTAAAGTGTCTATTTCAGTTGATTCTATTAGTTTATGTGAAAGATTTTAACTGATTTAGTCATTAAAAACGCTCCGATTCAAGCTTAAATATGAAAAATCTATCAAATATGCCAAAAAATGTCACTTTTCAGATGGTTTTTGCCAAAAATGAAAATGGCCGCATCCGTGTTCATCCTCAACCTTTATATATGTTATGTATTATCATCAAATACAACTACAATGTAACAGTTCAATATTAAGAATGAACACAAATGCGGCCACTTTCATTTTAAACGGAAACCGTCTAAAATTTAACTAAAATGCTAAAATTGTGAAGATTTCAGTAATTTAGCCTGACTAAATGATGCTAGTACCCGATATATGTGCATTGTATTGTCAAAAACAGCCCATATTTATGTAGAAGAAGCATTCTTCTTACCAATAAATAACTTAAAGTTTACATTTTAACAATTTTGTAAAACTGCTATATTTTTGGGCCAAAAAGGGGTCTTACTGGACCTACTCCTTTACAGATCTAAAATTGACATAACTTAATAAAGCTTAATTACATTGCGTAAATGAATCTTGCAAGAAGCCCTCGAAGTGGGATATAATGATGTTGAGGTTACAAAAAGGGGATGTTGGATATAGGATTATAAAAAGTGGGGTAATGAAATCAAGGGGACAACAAAGATGGGATCTGGAGAAAAAAAAGAGGAATTTAGGAAAAGGAGCACATCGAGGCACTCCGACCTCATTCACGTGAATGAAATAAAATTCCATCTGGAATGTCGGAATAAGATTTTAGTGTTGTTTACTTTTTTTTTTTTGTGGGGTGGGGGGGGGGGGGGGGGGGGGGGAGTGGAGGGGCGGGCATTATAGAAAGATCTCCCACCTCTCACTCAAAATATGGATAATTTTATGTCAAGTATTTTATAATTCTCCCTGACAGCTTCAGACATAATAATTTTGTACCTTCTATTTTTATAAATGGACAAAATCCTTTACTGGTATGTTAACTTAAAATACATGAGTCAAACACTACCCGAGTTTGTTTTACAAGTATTTTCTTCTCTCTTCTTACAGTATAAAGGCATAGATGAAGTAATAAACATGCACGGAATATATATGATTTTTTTTATAATTATTCGTTATCCACATTGGACTATATACTAGTATAAAGAATAAAACAATTTCTATTACCAGTAACCAGATTGTACCCTAACAATAAAGTTTACAAAACATTGATTTTTAAATGCCCATAAATATAATTTGCTACCCCGCTGGTACTGCTGGAGACAATATTATGTATGCACACGCAAGTAGTGCCATGCGCATTGTATTGGCCGAGCAAATAGTCCTGGGTACTATTCGTTCGGCTAGCCGGACAAAGAGCAACTGCGAATTTTCTGCATCTTTCCATTCTCACAATCTACGGGGATAATCTAGGAACTGCGATATTGATATAATAATTCCTGGAAGTTCAGTAACAAAGAAAATAATTTGCGAAGTTGTACCATTATTCATCAAATATCCACATGAACGACTCCCAAAAAAATAAGAAAATTGCATCTGCATATTATCTTGAGAATTTTTATGGTTGTAATAAGGTCAAAAGTAGAACCTGCATATGAATTACTGATCGGAGTATTTTATGTGACATCTCGTATCCAAGATCACTCCCAGTGTTGTGAAAAAATTACTGGCAGACTTATAACTGTGAAATATGTAGCTCGACTTTGGAATAATCCCCCGACTAGCGGAAACTGCAACTTGTGTGGACACTATGTTCAAGATACACTTTACCATCAAATTAGTATGTGCACAGAACTTCAAACACATTTGCTATATAAAGATTACTAGTATCAGACATGACCAGTGACAATTTCGTATACACTCTGCTTTCGAAACCCGACGATTACGTGTCTTGCTTTCTGCTTGGCAATCAGGAAGCTCTCTTAGACTTTTTAACACCGTAGCATTTTTTGGAAGTACTTAACGAAGGATATTCCTTTCTAAAATACAGTAGACTGTGAATACTTTCCATCCAAAATATTAAGTGACATTCTTTTATATAATTTTAAAACTTTATAATTGTACATAATTTATATATGCATGTTGTCAATATCCTATAGGAGGAAATAATGTACGGATGTAATGCCATACAAATCGTAAAATTGAGAATGGAAATGAGAATGTGTGCCTGTATACAATGCAAATGAATTGGTATTTGTTTTTAAATAATATAAAAATAAGATGTGGTATAATTACAAATTAGACCAATATCAGCCACAGTGGTTTTTTTATCTTCTGAGCGTCCGTTCTGGTCATATTGCAAAACTAATTTTGTGTTTATGAGAGTAGGGGAGATAACGCGTGTAACTAACGACGCACTTTTTTTTGTCCCAAATTCCTCTGGAGGCGTGCAAAACGTTTACTTTGCCTTGAATAGAGAAATATGAAGTTTTTAGTTTTAGTCTTGGGAAATAACAATTACATAATAATCCTGTCTTCCACATTCTCCCCACTAAAACAAACAATAAAGTTAATAAATAAAGTCTGCAAAATGTATCTGTACCAATAAATACGCAAACTGCAAATGTCAAATAAAATAATTACGAATAATTTGTAATAATCAAACATTAAATCAGATATATATATATATGAGTCTAAAAGATTGTGTAACAATACCGATAATATATATATATATATATCAGTTAAAGTTAAATACAGTAACGAAGCTGTTCAAGGAAGACCAAAACATCAATCTGCTACCCTCCTCCTCCTTTACGAAACCAATTGTATATATATGCATTAACATTTGAAAGTCAAATTTAACAAAAGTCTATCAACGTTTATCAAATTTAATGTCTTTAAGACGGGAACTTTGTGTCTTCTTGGTAAAGGTCTTCAAATTCAGTTTTATATCAGATACATATGTATTGTAACGGCACATCTAATGTTGATATCCATGAAAAGTTGCAATGACCACCTTTTTTATGCAAGATTCTGAAAAGCGAATTGGACGATGCCCAAATTGTATGCAAGCTTCTATATATAATGGATCAGATCCATCTGTATAGGCTAATAGTGTTCCTTACTTCAAGCTTATTTACTCTATTGGTTTCTGCCATCACTAACAGAAATCAGACTTACATAATCTCTCTAAATACTAAATATTTAGATAGCGATCACAAACAAGCAACAACTCATAAAGCAAACCAATTCCTACTAAAACTACTTAGCAGTCTACACTTCAAACTACACAGATCAGCCGTACAATATGTTTCTATACAAACATATAACAACATGCGATGTATGAGACGCACAGCATCCTTCGCTAGGACAAAACAAACAGCAAACATTGAGAAGTGTAACATCTCTGAGTACATTGAAATAACCTTAAAATAAAACTGTATATATACAACACAATCTAACAACAAACATTGATCAAAGGTAACACAATCTGAAATGTAAAATTTGTGATTCAAATCGTTCTTTACTATTCCGTCTATTTTTGAAAATTTCACTTCACTAATGTCTATCTGCAGACCTTTCATCTCTAGCATGACATCTGAAATAAATATTTGGACACCTAGACATGACATAACATAACTAATGACAATTACAACATTTCCTAGGTTTACTTTCCCTACGTGATCTTAATCGCCTCTTCAATATATCAATTAAAATTTAAAAACTGTTATGAACAGCTTTCTTGCTCATCAATAGTTTCTGAATCACCAGAAAAATGAACAGCTTCATGCTCAATAGCCGGTGATAAAGCTTCACCTAAACTATAAGGGTGCTTAAAATTAACAAATCTAGCCATCTCAATATTCAAACATGATGTAAATAATTCATTAAAATACACATCTAAGTCTGAATAATTATCAGGATAAGTGATATGAGCTAGTATCTTAAAACGCTAACCAAATTCATATTTTACCCCCCTTTTCCTTCAAACTACAAACTCGCAGTTGAAATTTAAAATAAGACACCCTCTCCTTAAGATTGAACCTCGGAATAATTATTTTTTTTCGAGCAGTCATAATCATATCAATTACTCTTTTGTTTCGGGTAAGGGTGAAGATTGGTACCTATTAAACGTGTAAACCGGCTACATTTGTTTGCACCTCTCCTACATGTAAGTCAGTAACCTAATGTTCATTGTTGTCGTTTGTTGATGTGGTTCATAAGTGTTTCTCGTTTTGTATATAGATTAGAACGTTGTTTTTCCCGTTTGAATAGTTTTACACTGTCTAGTCATTTTGGGGGCACTTTATAGCTTACTGTTCGGTGTAGCCAAGTATCCGTGTTGAAGACCGTACTTTGACCTATAATGGTTTTTATTTTAAAAATTGTGACTTAGAAGGCGAGCTGTCTCATTGGCACTCATACCACATCTTCTTATATCTAGAGAAACGTAAACTAGCTTCACATTTTAAGTTTATTTTTAACTGAAATGCCACCTCACATTCATTCCAAATCATAGAAAAACTGTCTCTAAATGAACAAAGTAATCATCAATATCAGTGTTGACAACATCAAACCTATTATGATTATACATTTACCAAATAAACCATACTATAAAAATAAAATACCACAGGAACAATTATACCCCTAAATCTTCAAAACTTGTCTACTAAAGACAGTCGTATCTAATTCCACCAAGCACTGACTCAAATGCCTGCTTCATTTCTGATTAGTTTTCCCAAAATAATGTATTTCAGTTAAAAACAGAAAAATTGCTGTAAAATTCAACATCCACCTCGCGGGACCAAAATGTAGCATTGAGATTCTGAGATGTGGACCACAGCTTGTTCTAGTTGTAAACAGAGACGATGGATGCCAAATGTTAAAGCACTATTAGTATTTAAATAGCTTAATAAATAAAAACCAAAAACAGTGAAAAAATTATATAATTCATTTTATCTAGTTAAGAAATGGAGCATTGAATGACTTCCAAAATAAGCCGTATTTAGAAGGTATATGGCATATTCATCAACCTTATACAGGGATATTGGGAAAAGAACAGCTTTCCTATGTGTTGTTTTTATCTTTACACCTTTTCTAGGTTGTCACCGAGGGTATCACCATCCCCGTAGCCAGTGCATGAAAGTACGAAATTTTATGTTAATAAAATTTCCTGTTACAATTTTTTTTTAACTACTTTACATTAAGGAATAACTCTCTCGGCTTCGGGTATACTAATTTGTCGTTGAGGGCTTAGAGCACTTTGTTATTCATATCCGATTTACATTATCTAGTAAAAGGCCTCAATTTATACGTGTTTTCAACAGCAGGCATTGATACGCCTTGATCATTCTACATGTCAATTGCTCAGATCTTATATTAAATGTACATTAACTTTTTAAAGAAGTTTAAAAATGATTTGCGACGATGCAAATACTAAACTTGAGAGTAAAAATAAATATCTTTATCAATGAATTCAACATACCAATATCTATTTGATTTAACAGATATATAGAAAATATTTGGTTAACCTAAATGTAAATAACAAAATAGAGAAATATAAAATTCATGGTTTTAAACAAGGGAAATAACAATTGCATAATAATCCTGCGCCACATCACAAAATTTTGCTGGTGCGTTGTTGTTCTCCTATCTTTTCGGTGTAAGGTAATAAATGTGTATATACGGATTCACACATACACACATGTGTATTATATTTAAAGCATAAAAAAAAAATTTCTAAAGTGTTAACAATGAATGAAAAAATAATTTGATTATCTATTTTTCAATATCTTTGATAAAATTGAAAAATGAAAAATGCTCCTCTTTGGAGCATTTTTCAATTTGTCAAACGATTACAAAAATTGAAAAATGCTCCACACAGAAACATTATCATTTTTGAGAAAATTTTCTAAAAATGAAAATTCAACCAATATGGGGCATTTTTCATTTTTCAATATAAAAAGTCAAATTGAAAAATGCTCCACGTTAGAGCATTTTTCATTTTTCAATATTTAAAGGCAAATTGAAAAATGCTCCACGTTGGAGCATTTTTCATTTTTCAATTTTTAAAGGCAAATTGAAAAATGCTCCACGTTGGAGCATTTTTCATTTTTCAATTTTTTCAGGCAAATTGAAAAATGCTTAAGGTTAGCAATTTCAATATTTTATTCTTTAGAAGGAGATTGAAATGCGTTTTTTTCTAAAACAATCAAATTCAAATGTTTCAATTTATTCAAACTGTTGATAAAATGAAATCTTTTTAACACAAACTTATCATTACTTTTTATATTATCCGCGTGAAATCAAATAATGTAATCTCATGAAAATTACAAATTTCAAATCTTATAACGAAAATGATTTTTCAGAAGTGAATTAAACAGATTTTTGTTACATTTATCAAACCAATTAACTTTAAAATTTGTAGAGCATTTTGCAAAATCTATTTATTCAGCTTAAAATGAAAAATGTTTGGCGTAAATATACACGGTCTGAAAGCAATGTATAGAATTATTCGCAATGTCTTCTAAACAAAATAAGGACAAAAAAAACATAGATTTTAACAGCCTAATTGTTCTTTGATGTTTCACATTGTTTATCTTCACTAAAATGACAATGGTGTGTACACAAAATATTCAATACACATAACTTATGAATTTAAGAAAGTAATTAAAAATACGATTATAATACATATTAGAGCTGATAGAATTGGCAAAAGAACCGACTTGCAAATCTTAGAATTATCTTCATGGAATATTGAATTTTTTTCAGATATTTATAACTAGTTAAACCTTTTGGTTCTTAGATGGAACTATATAAAGGCCTTACTTCTATGTTAAACAAATCTCTTTATATTAGAAAATATAGGCTTTAAAGTCACAAGAAGTTGGATATGTCAAAATAAGATGATGACGAGCATTTTCTGGACCTAAAAGCTTCAGGAAAACTCTGACCTCAACCCATCATAAAATTAATGCGTTTTTCGAGGTCATATCTTCATATTATATAATATGAGGTAGCAAAAAACAAAATAAGTATTAATATTAATATCACAACTAGCTATATGTGACAATTATAATACTTTGATTTGATTAAAGAACGTAAATATTTAAGACAAAATGTAGCCATTTGTGAACGAATTCCTCTCATATATAGAACCATTTGAAATCTCTTCATTGAGAGAGGTTAGAATGTCGATGGCTTTAATTAACATTATGCTGTGTTAATTATGATGAATAAATATATGGCGTAAAAAGATATATCGAGAAGGCTCACTTTTCAAATTGATTGATAAAGACAAAACTCAATTATAACCTTAATCTTTTTGTTGGATTTGATATTTATTGAAAGTATTTGTCCCGCATTTAATGTATAGAACCAAATCATATAATTGAAGTATTGTGTTATTAACAATTTTCGTTTTATAAATATGATGTGCTTTCTTTCATTTACTTTTCAGTTCTCCACAAGAGATGTTTGACTGTAAACGAAACCAGACACCCCGAGCATGTCTTTTTTATACGGTATGAATCTACATTGACGTAGAATGGATACTAAACATCTTGTGAGAGCATTTATTTTCTCAGTAATAAACCTGAAACATATAGGTAAGAGCACATTTATAATCATTGCCATTTTTGTTGATGATGTCCAATATAGGGATAAACTGGCTGTCGTTGCCGATGTTACCTAATGTTTAAATTATTTCGTTTCTTTTCAAATAAATACTTAGCTTCTACACATATTTTATTGAAATCCCTATTATCTTTATGTAATTGATATACAAATCTTCGTAACATGCATACGAACTTGGAGTTCCTTGACAAAAAATATTTTTCGAGTGTTTTTTTTTTGTTATTGACAACTGAGTAATATAAAGAATAAAACGAACAGTGTTGCGTTATTACAAAATACGCTAAAACGTTTTCTTGAAAATGAATCACTCAATATTACAATCAAATACCACTTCCAGAATAATTGTGTATGTCTATATCTTTTTTTTGTTTTGCGATTGTTGATCAACATACAGAGATACGATCTATATGCGATTAAGGACTGGCTGCCTACAACAATGTAAAATGCAAGTGATATGAATATACTAATTTCAATTGTCTAACAACACATAATTCGATTCTAGAAATCAAGATTTTTATTATTATGAAAATTGACTCTAATAAATGGAACATCCAACTAAGTACTTATCGTGATCTCCAATGCTTGTTTTATTATTGGAATCAAACGATAGTATCATCTACCAGCATTAACATACTGAAAAAAAACCTCGCAAATCCATTTTAACATGCAAATCAAAGTAAAACAGTTACGGAAATCAGATAAACTGCAAGAGTAACTGAACCGGTGCATCGACAGTATGCATTACATTTATATTAGTTCAGTCAAAATATCATAATTCAATCGATATGTTTCAGACATGTTTTTGCTATCTAACGAGCGCGTAAAATGTCTTTCATGAGTTGAGACACAATGTAGAAAGCACTATTAAAATAATAGAAATCAAAAGATATAAATGTCTGTTTGACGGTTGGTTGCTAAAGATGATATATTTGTAGTCTTTTTTGCAACAATGTCTGTTGAAATTGTGTTTAAACATCAAAAGTATTGTTTTTAATGAATCGTGGTATGCAAAATACTAACACAGCGGAAGCAGATAAAATCTAGCACAACTATAAAATAATCATGAGAATTTTCATGCATTTTCTACTAAAGTGATCCGAACATCGTACGAATTGCCCGATGTTGTAAATTAAAAAGGCATTCCAACCCGTAGGCCGTGGGGTGCTGCCCGTGTAGGTGGTAAACGAGATCCTTGTGGATCAGGGCTGTAGCCAGACTCCTTATGGTCAGAAAATACCCGTACGGACGAGATTATAGTACAATAAGCTGCTTTGGCTATGTTATCATCTAAACCGGAGGTCGTATGGACCCGGTCCGATCAATCGGCTGGTCAAGTCGATTCCTTCAGTTAATCCTTAACAATAAGCATTCTTATAACAATATTCATTTTATACATAGGTGTTTAAATTAAGCTAAATTAATATTTAGGATGACTGAAGAAGGCGATGGCTCACGGGTCAATCAAGTGGTACGCTTTCTATTTCGCTTGATGGATACGCTCTGCTTGAGTATACTATTATTTGATCATCTGGTGCTTTCCGCAGTGGATCTTGGGTGCTAATTTTGGGAACGAGCTACATTATACTTGGAGCTCGTTTTCAGCATTATCACTTAACCCCGGCTCGCCACGGAAACAGAGCATCGCCCTTGTAGGCACTCCGAGGTGGGTGGATGACAAGAATAGTAAACCTCTCTCCTTTCCTATGGCACACCAAAACTAACCCTCTAAATCAGCTCTATTAAAAAAGAACATGTGATAACTCAGAGCCCTGTCAGGAAGATGATAGTTGGCTCCGATTCATTGTGATTACAAACCTTTATCTAAAATTTCTCATTTTGTTATTCAGAAATGTATTCAAGACATTGCTGGAACGGTCAAAAATGTTTCTAAACTGAGATCAGGGAATTTGTTGGTTGAATGTACAAACAAAAGTCAGTCAGCAAATTTGCTGAAATTGACAGCTATAACTGGTTGTGCTGTTTCGGCCTCAGCACACACTAGTTTAAACAGTAGCAAGGGAATCATTCGAGACAGAAGTCAATATCTTTCTGATCTAACTGTTGAAGAAGTTTGCAAAGAACTTTCAAACCAAGGTGTAACTGATGTGGTTATGTTTCAAATAAAAAAGAATGACAAAATGATTAAATTTAAATACTTATCTTTTGACTTTCAAAACTCCCAACTCCTTCTTCCTCTTTGAAATTCGGATGCCTTGGCATCAAGGTAGACATGTACATCCCTAACCCAATTAGTTGTTTCAAATGCCAAAAGTTTGGTCACGGGACCAATCAATGTCATGGTAAGCAGAAATGCTTCAAGTGTTCTGGAGAAGGACAGGAGGGAACAACATGTCACCCTGATTCTTTCAAATGCTCAAATTGTGATGGATCCCATTTGTCATCATCTCGGGACTGCCCAGTTTACTTAAAAGAAAAAAAATATTATTAAAATTAAAACAGAAAGAAACATCAGTTACACAGAATCTAAATAGATAGCTTCTGTTTCGGGTGATTTCAAAGCTACGATTAAGCCATCGTATGCCAGCAAAGTTAGCCGTTCATTCAGTCACGAGTCGACACAGACTCGAATGAACTGGCCCATTGATGCTGAAACGTTTACGATGTTGCCAGTTCAAACTGAACTTTCTGACCGAATTATTACAGCAAGAAAATCAAAGGTAAGATTATTGAAGACTTTGTCTCTAATGTAGGATTATGCATTTTTAATGATGGATCTAATACTTATCTCCACCCTGGAAACGGGTTATTCTGCTATTGACATCACTATTTGCGATCCGTCTCTTCTTCTGGATTATTCATGGCGTGTCCATGATGATCTTTGTGGAAGTGATCACTTTCCAAATAATACTTGAACATCTTTTTACTTCTGCTCAACAGAGAGTTCATCGTTGGAAACTGGACAAGGCGGACTGGCCCTTGTTTGAGAATCTCTGTCAAGCGGAGCTTCAGTCAAAGATGTTTGAGAATGTTCAAGATCCTATTTTAACTTTTAACACAGTTTTAACGTCAATTGCTGACAGAACAATTCCTAAGACCTCGGCAAATCCGAAACATTCCAGCAAACTATGGTTTGATGAGGTTTGTGACCAAGCAATAGATGACCGTAGAAAATCTGAAAGACGGTTCAATCAACATCCTACGACGGAAAACTTAAGTAATTTCCGTATTTTTCGCGCTAACGCACGACGGACTTGCAGGCAAGCACGACGTACGTCTTGGAAAAAATTTGTCTCGGGCATAACATCTCGCACTCCGATGACAAAAGTATGGAACATGATACAAAAGATAAAAGGTAAAAGTTCTAAAGCCACGGTAAAATATTTGAAAGATGGCAATATTTTATTAACATCTTAAAAAGATATTACCAACAAACTTGGTGAAACTTTTGCGAAATCTTCTTCTTCTAACAACTACAGGGAAGATTTTAAAAAAGGTAAAAAACAAAAGAAACAAATTAAGTTGAACTTTAAATCGAAAAATGGTGAAAATTATAATAAACTCTTTACTCCAGAAGAACTTAAAACATCTCTGTCAAAGGCCAATGATACAGCCTCTGGGCCTGATAATATCCACTAACAATTTTTAAAACACTTGCCAGATTCCTCGCTGGAAGCCCTTTTGTAGCTCATGAATAACATCCGGGAATCTAGTGATTTATTATGAATCTGGAAGCTTGCAACCGTGGTGCCTATTCCAAAACCAAGTAAAGATCACACGGATCCTATTAACTATCGACCAATTGCTCTTACCAGTTGTGTCTGTAAAACACTAGAACGGATGGTCAATGATCGCCTTGTTTGGTTCCTAGAATCAAATGGGCTATTAGCCAATATCCAGTGTGGATTCCGACAAGGCCGTAGTACTCTTGATCCTCTTGTTCGCTTCGAATCGTCCGTAATTTTTTTGCGAAAATTATCACGTGGTGTCAGTCATTTTCGATCTTGAAAAGGCTTATGACACTACATGGAAGTATGGTATTTTAAAAGATCTTTTTGATATGGGGTTGAAAGGCAATATGCCAAATTTTATTTTAAATTTTCTGTCTAACAGACAATTTAATGTTAGAGTAAATTCAACCGTGTCTGATTTGCATGATCAAGAGATTGGTGTCCCTCAGGGGAGTATTTTATCTGTTACATTATTTAGTCTTAAAATTAACAGCCTTGTTGAAGTTTTGAAAAGTAATATTGAAGGTTCATTCTACGTTGATGATTTTTTAATATGTTATAGAGGCAAAAATACGAATAACATAGAACGACAATTACAACTATGTCTTGGAAGAATTGAAAAATGGGCCTCGGAAAATGGTTCTTAAATTTCCACATCAAAAACGGTTGGGATGTATTTTTGTGACAAAAGGAAATTGAATCTTGATCCAGAACTCACCTTATACGGAAACCCAATCAAAATGGTTGATGAAACCAAATTTCTTGGGTTAGTTTTTGATAAAAGATTAACCTTTCTACCCCATATCGAAATGTTAAAATCAAGATGTTTAAAAGCATTAAATATTTTAAAAGTTGTCGGCAGCACTGACTGGGGTGCTGATTGCAACATTTTACTTATTTTATATAGATCTATAGTTAGATCTAAACTAGATGTGGCTCAATAGTGTATGGCTCTGCAAGGAAGTCCTACACACAGATTATCGATGCTGTTCATCATCAGGGTTTGCGTCTCTGTATTGGCGCCTTTAAAACCTCACCAGTTGAGAGTCTGTATGTAGAGGCAGATGAACACTCACTCTCCAACAGACGTTTGAAGCTTGGACTTCAATACGCTGTGTTTTTAATCCCATTTATGAAGATATATTTGCAAAACATAAACTTGCAAATTCCTTCCATGGGAACTTCCCAAACCGAAACTGATATTTGATCTCCGTAGATACATTAAAACTGAAACAAATCCTCTTTTAATTCAACAACATGCTGCTGAAATTAAGGCAAATTATTCAGATTTTTCAACTGTCTATACAGATTGATGGAAGAATGGTAACCAAGTTGCATCTTCTGCTGTCTTGGAGACAGAGCTGCGACTCTCCGTTTGCCATCTGCCGCATCCATATTTACTGCTGAAGCAAAGGCAATAATTTTGGCTTTGAAATTTATTGCTTCTTCAGACAAATCAAAATTTATTATATGTTCTGATTCACTATCATGCTTACAAGCTATACAACATACTAAAATTAACAAGCATTAAATCGAGATGTTTAAAAGCATTAGGTATTTTAAAGGTTGTTGGCAGCACTGACTGGGGTGCTGATCGCAACATCTTACTTAATTTATCTACAGTTAGATCTAAACTAGATTATGGTTCAATAGTGTATGGCTCTGCACGGAAGTCCTACATACAGATTCTCGATGCTGTGCATCACCTGGGTTTGCGTTTGTGTCTTGGCGCCTTTAAAACCTCACCAGTTGAGAGTCTGTATGTAGAGGCTGATGAACACTCACTCTCAAACAGACGTTTAAAGCTTGGACTTCGATACGCTGTCAAGCTAAAAGCATATCCAGAAAATCCTGCCTACAGCTGTGTTTTTAATCCCATTTATGAAGATATATTTGCAAAACATGAAAATAAAATTCCTCCATTAAGCATTCGTTTAAAACCATATTTAACCACTTTTGATTTAAAATCTGTTGCACAAGTTGAAACTTACAAATGGGAACTTCCAAAACCGAAAATGATATTTGATCTCCGTAAATACAAAAAAACGGAAACAAACCCTCTTTTAATTCAACATTTTGCTGAAATTAAGACAAATTATTCAGATTTTTCAACTGTTTATACAGATGGATCGAAGGATGGTAACCGAGTTGCATCTGCTGCTGTCTTTGGAGACAGAGCTGCGACTCTCCGTTTGTCATCTGCCGCATCCATATTTACTGCTGAAGCAAAGGCAATAATTTTAGCTTTGAAATTTATTGCTACCTCAGACAAATCCAAATTTATTATATGTTCTGATTCACTTTCATGCTTACAAGCTATACAACATACTAAAATTAAACAAAACCCGATAATTCTCAAGATTTTATATGTAATGAGGAATGAAGAAATTCTTCATAAAGAAATAATTTTTCTATGGGTTCCGAGTCATGTTGGAATCCATGGAAACACGGTTGTGGACCAGGAAGCAAAAAATGCCCTGGATGATCCATTATCTAACTGTGATATACCATATACTGATTTTAGATCTAATATTAGAGAATATGTTTTTAATATATTGGAAAATGATTGGAGTAAAAAAGATGAAAATAAAGTTCATGAAATTAAACCGAAATTAGGTAAACCTTTAAATACTTTAATGTGCAGAAAAGATCAGTGTGTTATTTCAAGATGCCGTATTGGTCATACTAGAATGACACATGAGTATCTTCTGAAAAATGAAGAAGAACCACAATGTATACCTTGCAACTGCAAGTATACTGTTAAACATGTTTTAATTAATTGTATTGACTTTGCTGATCTTCAACACGGTTGTAGATCAGGAAGCAAAAAATGCCCTGGATGACTTTTTATCTAACTGTGATATACCATATACCGATTTTAAATCTAATATTAGAGAATATGTTTTTAATACATTGAAAAATGAATGGAGTAAAAGAGATTATAATAAATTACATGAAATTAAACCTAAATTAGGTAAACCTTTTAATAATTTTATGTCCTGAAAAGATCAGTGTGTTATCTCTAAATGCCGTGTTGGTCATACTAGAATAACATATGAGTATCTTCTAAAAAATTAAGATGAACCACAATATATACCTTGCAACTGCAAGTATACTATTAAACATGTTTTAATTAATTGTATTGACTTTGCCGATATTCGTAGGAAGCATTTCAATGTCAATAATGTTCTGCCTTGGCACTGCCGCCTTACAGTTAGTTAAACAGTAATGATGTAACTACATGAAATTTATAGAATTTATTCCATGATGATGTAGGTTACATACATGTTTGTGTGGTAAAATAATGAAGTACCAATAAAGAATCATAAACACCTGATCTTAGTGAAGTTACTACTGTAACTGATTAAATTAATCAAATAAAAAGTATATAGAATGATTGTAACAATTTCCTATGTGAAATTCGCTTAAAAACAATTAAACTTATTCATTTAAAAGATAAAATTGAACACCTAAAAGTGACACTAATTGCGTTCCATAGATTTTTCTTTAAGTACTGCACCTACCTATTGTATTTATTGTGAACTTGTTCTCGTCCTGAATATGCATGAAATATTTGCCACTGGACGTTAAGCAACCAACAATCAATCAATCCTTCGTAATTAATTCCATTTTCTATGTGCATACATGTAGAGTAATTTAGAGCTGGTATACTCAGTGTATGATAAGTATTTCTTGTTATGGAATACATTTTTCAGCATTTATTTTCATATTTTTTCAAGAAATTCACATGCATGCTTGTATTATAATTATTGTGTGTGTATTTTTAGCATAGAAATCCAGATCTGGTCTGTGTTTCTAATACTAAAAGAGGTGTTTCGGTTACGGTCATGTAGACCTATGCATATCCTCATCAGGTATCCCTAGCCTATATGTTTCCTTGTAATATTAAGAATAGTTCGAATTTGATTTCACTTATGGGGATACGACACCTGTTTATACGTTCGTTTTTAGTTTTTTTTTCGGGGGGGGGGGGGGGGGGGGGAGGGGTATTTTTTCCCTTTTTATTTAAGTTCTTGTATTGGTTGTTTGTGCGTGACATATTTATCTTTTGTTTAATTTTATCTGTTTATATCATTTTTCATCTTTCATTTCGTTAAATACTCTTAGATTTTTATGTCTTTTGTATGCAAAACGTTTGCTCAGTGCTTATAAAAATACTCTATTTGAGAGATTAAATATCTTATTTTTTTATTCTTTTTGAGAACAAATTAGTTAAGCAGATTACTTTATTTTTGCTATTCTATTTGAGAATAACTTAGATTAACAGTCTTTTTTTGAGAGATTCCTATATGTTGTTATTCTATTTGAGAATAACTTGTATTATCAGTCTCTATTTGAGAGATGATTAATATTGATTAAAAAAAAGGACAAAACAATTTTTTTTCCTATGTTATAGCGTTAAAAAAGATCCTGTAATGTGTGATAGATCAGTATGTGTATTTCGTCAGTCAAATATTTCTATCTAATTGCTTCCACGTGATAACAAGATCTCGTAAGCTGATTGGTTAATTCTATATACGTCACAGATACATGCATGTGTATTTTTGACCTCACCTAACCTAAATCATGAGTTGTTTACTATGTCTTAAAATAGTTCAGGAGTGCCGAAACAGATACACATAATAATGTAATATATTCTTCTTCTGGATCGATATTACCAATGAAAATAAATAGAAAATCTTTTACATACATTGTATATATATATATATATTTCGTATCTCTATTAAAGGGACACTAGCTACGAGATGTATAAAAAATCTAAAATATGAATTTTTTTGTTCAATCATTAATGAAAAAGAAATAGTGAAATAATTATTCGCTTTTAGCAGCCAGTATGATTCAATTTTGTCAAAATAAGCTAAGAAACATTGATGATGAATTATTCACTTGCAAGTGAATAATTCGACCTCATTGAATCCGTATTCATGTGAATTTCAATTTAACCCCTTAGCTAGAGATGGTAATGCATGAATTGTGCGTGTAAAGTTATTTAAAGGAAAGGATGTCAACATTGAAAGTGAAACAAAGGTAAATCATTTGATTGACTGATTTGATCTACAAAAAATCATTCTTATACAGGTAAAAAGGATGATAAACATATATTTTTAATCTATAATATGAAATTAAACAGACCTAGAAAAATCCAATTGCACGAGTTCGCTTAATCTATTTATACCTATATTTATGTTTTCATCGCTTATATGGTCATCGGAGAACTTCGGAGGTCAACTCGATAGTTAATTAGATGGCGTCTAGACTAAAATACATACGAAACGAAGCTACATATTATCAAGCCCATGCCCTGTAAATTGTTTATTTTAGACTTTTAATAATTTGGATAAATGTTTTACATGCTTATAAATCAAATATGAGAATTTGAGTCAAATCGGTGAACATGAATTTGACAGCTAGTGCCCCTTTAAAATGATAGTATTATTTGCTGGTCAGTTAAAGTATTATAGTTTGATAGTTAAAGTCAATTAGTATTTTTCATTTTGTTTTGTATATGGTAGAAAAACCTATTATTTTGTATCCCCATAAGTGAAATCAAATTCGAACTATTCTAAATATCACAAGAAAGGAAACATATAGACTAGGGATACCTGATGAGGATAGGCATAGGTCTTCATGACCGTAACGGAAACACCTCTTTTAATATTAGAAACACAGACCAGATCTGGATTTCTATTCTAAAAATACAGACACAATAATTATACTACAAGCATGCAAGTGTGAATTTCTTAAAAAAATATGAAAATAAATGCTGAAAAATGTATTCCATAACAAGAAATATTTATCATACACTGAGTATACCAGCTCTAAATTACTCTAACTGTTTGCACATAGAAAATGTAATTAATTACGAAGGATTATATTAAGATATACTGGATTGGTCCTGGACCCAATTGACTTTAATAAAGATAAGTATGCAAACTTCAATAACACCTTCTTGACATTCGTAAAATATTAAAAAGTCATTAAAATAACGATAAAACGTGTGTTTCATTAGTTAAGATACCACAATGTGAAAGTGTATGCGTGTGTTGTCTAACAAAGGTGAAAAATCAAAACTCTTAATCAAAGTAAATACAAGAGGCTGTCAGAGTGACAGCAAACCGGATTTTCCTGCAGAGGTCAAACCCTGAACATTTGAGCAAGTATGGACACTTCATTTAAGCTTAAAACTGCTCTGAATTTGGATTGTGGTTGAATATTTGACACAGCATAGGTTTGTGACACAAAATGAATGTGGTCAAAGAACTGAAATATTTGAAAATGGACATTTACCAATTATGGTCCAATATCCAAAATCTTAGTAAATTGTCAGAATCAGCATACCAAAGAACTCCAAAAATTCATTTTTTAATAAAAATCAAACAAAAGTTTAATTTAGGACCCTTTGGACCACAATGTGGACCAATTTGATAAAGGAGCTCGAAATCCAAAATCTCTCAATACACGGTAAGATTCAGCATTTCAAGGAACCACATAAATTCAATTTTTGTGAATCAAACAAAGTTTAATTTTGGATTCTGATTTAGGCCAACTTGAAAACTGGGCCCAGAAATCTAATATTTAAATACAGGTTTAGATTCAGCATTTGAAAGAACCCTGTATATATTTAATTTAAGTTGAAATGAAACACAATCTAATTTTATCCATATATTTTATGTGCAAAGGGAAATAACTCAAACTTGATAAATATGATTACAATGAATAAAGTGATGACTAAGTTCTATAAAATTAGATATGATGAAATTTTTCAAATTATAATCAATAATATAATAATGTAATTTTTCAAATTATAATCAATAATATAATAACAACAACCAGTGATGACTAAGTTCTCTTAAATTAGATATGATTTACCACTCAAACATTGTTAAAATCAGCATATCAAAGAAACCAAGAATTCAATTGTTGATAAAACAAAAGTTTAATTTAGGACCCTTAGTACCTCGATGTGGTATATCTAACTAATAATGAAAATAAATACAGGTTTAGATTCAGCATTTCAAAGAACCCTATACATTTTCAATTTATGTTGAAATCAAACACAGTTTAATTTTGGACCCTGGTTTGGCCCAACTTGAAAACTGGGCCCCGAAATCAGAAATCTAAATATATGTTTATTAATAGACAATATAAGCTAAGTTTTGAAGGAGTTCACCTAATCCAAAAAATATATATATCATTCAGAAAATTAGTTTTTACAGAATAACATACAATTTACAATTAACCAAAGTAAAGAAAAAAAAATCAAAAATTTTATTTATCATTAATACAATGTCTTTTAAAAATCTATAAAACCTATCTGTAATTATCTTCAAAATGTTTAATAATGAACAGTAAATTTCTAACTATATTTACTACTATATAGCTTTTAATCATCAACACTTCGAACCCCCAAGGGTGACTGGGGAATAGAAGTATGGTCACCATTGGTCTTCCTCCGACCGGCAGTAAAACCCGTGCTAAAGTGGGGCGTCCGTTTGGCTGTGCGGGATGTACAAATTTGCAGCCACGTCCGGTCAGAATTCGGGACGTTAAATCCGATGCCTCGTGTAAAGAGAGTGCCACGCTCTTTGCACGTTAAGAACCCTTGCAACAACTCTTTGAGGGGTCCGTAGGTGACCTGTTGCAAGGCTAAATTTCTGTCCCTATCCAATATACCCTCATTTCCCGTGGCAGTCTAAATTTCTCCGACCATAATCCCTTAATCTATTACAGAACCTACCTATTGTATTTATTGTGAACTTGTTCTCGTCCTGAATATGCATGAAATATTTGCCACTGGACGTTAAGCAACTAACAATCAATCAATCAATCAACACTTCGAAAACAAAATTTTCAAAAAAACCTGTCACTGAAGATAAGACATTAACCATATGTTTAGTAAACTAATTACAGCACATATAAACAGGTGAAAATTATCTATAAAGGCTTAGTGTAATCAAACTTTATGTAAATAATTAACAATTTCTGTTCAAAGGAAAATAACTCAATCACAAAAAGGACCCCAGATCTTATTATCAGAAAACAGATAATTTTCAAATACATCTGTCACTCTAATGATTATCTTATGCTAAAATATTTCCAAGATCTAATTAATAATGAAAATAAATCATTATCATATGCTAAAATATTTCCCAGATCTAATTGAACAGAACTATGGTTTAACATAGTACTCTCACATTACATATATAATGATTAATAATGTAATAATCTTCAAAATGTCTAATGATATAGCTAATAATCATTACCACTTAGGAAATAGATAATTTTCAAATAAATCTGTCACTCCAATTTTTATTGTGAGATAAGACAAATCATAACATGATAACAAGAGTAAAATAGTTAAAAATTCCACTTTTGGATATTAAAAATGGCGATAACTCAAAAAGGAGAAATACTAAAATCTTGAAAATTGAACTAGACCTTCATTAAGTCCAAGGAAACAACATATTTAAATTTGAAAAAAAATGTTAAAGCGTTTCCATGTTATTGTACAGACACTGTTTGGCAGCCGCCCGTCCTCCCGCCCAGCCGCCCGCCGTACATCACCATTTTAATAACCGATATTTCCTTCGTCCTTCGAAAATTCGGTTAAAAATTAATAATGAACTTATGATAATGAACAAAAATACATATGTGATAATTGCAAATTAAATTAATTAATTACTTACTCCGTGATAGGCCGTAAATCAAGAAATTTAACAATGAGATGAGCACAAAAACAAATACGTGATATGATTTTGATGTGGCTGCTGTGGAATGTACGGCCGACGTGATTAATACAAAGGTTTTAAAGTGATAGTAAAAAATTGTCAAGTATTCGACAGAACAAATAATATGTATGATTTATTTGATAGTATTCCAATTACAAATATTGTTTCATTCTTAAAAGGAGTTGAAATATATCATAAAATATAAAAATGTTGTGTAAATTTAAAATGATTTTTTTATCACGTTATCTTAGTATTGAATTTTATTTGTAAATAAGTAATTTTGCTTTAGACTTAAGTTTTAGTATATTGAAGGATCTTTTGTCTAATTTTAATCTTAGTATTGAATTTTATTTGTAAATAAGTAATTTTGCTTTAGACTTAAGTTTTAGTATATTGAAGGATCTTTTGTCTAATTTTAATCTTAGTATTGAATTTTATTTGTAAATAAGTAATTTTGCTTTAGACTTTTGTTTTAGTATATTGAAGGACCTTTTGTCTAATTTTAAAAACATACTTTAAATTGTGAAAATATTTGAATTAGCTCTTGCCGCGATATAGCCTTTTTGCGCTAAGGCGGCGTAGAGCAAACACCAATCAATCAATCATGTTGGAATCCATGGATACACGGTTGTAGACCTGGAAGCAAAAAATGCCCTAGATGACCCTTTATCTAACTTTGATATACCATATACCGATTTTAGATCTGATATTAGAGAATATCTTTTTCATATATTGAAAAACGAATGGAGTAAAAACGATGATAATAAATTACATGAAATTAAACCTAAACTAGGTAAACCTTTAAATAATTTTATGTGTAGGGAAGATAAGTGTGTTATTTCTAGATGTCGTATTTGTCATACAAGAATAACACATGAGTATCTTCTAAAAAAAAACCCTAGGGTGTCTGGGGAATAGAAATATGGTCACCATTGGTCTTCCTCCGACCGGCGGTAAAACCCTCGCTAAAGTGGGGCGTCCGTTTGGCTGTGCGGGATGTACAAATTCGCAGTCACGTCCGGTCAGAATGGGGACGTTAAATCCGATGCCTCGTGTAAAGAGATTGCCACGCTCTTTGCACGTTAAGAACCCTTGCAACAACTCTTTGAGGGGTCCGTAGGTGGCCTGTTGCAAGGCTAAATTTCTGTCCCTATCCAATATACCCTCATTTCCTGTGGCAGTCTAAATTTCTCCGACCTTAATCCTGGAAGCCCCTATTACAGAACCTACCTATTGTATTTATTGTTAATTTGTTCTCGTCCTGAATATGCATGAAAAATTTGCCACTGGACGTTAAGCAACCAACAATCAATCAATCTTCTAAAAAATGAAGAAGAACCACAATGTATACCTTGCAACTGCAAGTAAACTATTAAACATGTTTTGATTAATTGTATTGACTTTGCAGATAATCGTAGAAGGCATTTCAATGTCAATTATGTGTATGATTTATTTGATATTGTTCCAATTACAAATATTGTTTCATTCTTAAAAGAAGTTGGAATGTATTGTAAAATATAAAAATGTTGTATAAATTTAAAATGATTTTAATTTTATCGCCTTATCTTAGTGTTGAATTTTATTTGTAAATAAGCAATTTTGCTTTAGACTTGAGTTTTAATATATACAAGGACCTTTTGTCTTGATTTTAAAAATACTAGAACACACCCGCGAGATCGCGGGCATTTAGAGAGTGGTTGAAAGAATGTAAACTGTTGTAGGATGAATTTTTTGTAAAAGATTTTATGACTGGAAAATTTCAGAAAAGCTATCAAAAGTCATAGGTACGTGGGGGCAGGACAAATTTGTAACCCTCCCCCTTTTTCCAAATTCCGTTATTTTTTGTTTTCTGTAAATTTCAATTATTATGGCGTTTTTCTGTACACTATGAACAAACACATACTATAAATAAAGTGTATTTACTATTTACTTTCAATTCCAAGTTTACTATCCACGGCGGTCACTGATCAGTGACCGCCGTGGATAGTAAACTTGGAACTGATATATAGTAAATGGCAAATACACTTTACTTATAGTATACGTATACATGATCATATTAATATAGTATACGTATACATGTATGATCATAGAATACAGAAAAACGCGAAATAATAGTCCTGTCAACCAAGTACTTTATGTATAATTTAGAAACAGTCCTAAACGGAAGTCTTGTCTATGACTTAAAAGTCTGTCTGATGACGGAATCAATATCCGGACGCCTTTATTTTCGTTTCTCACTCAAAATAACCCAAACTTAATAACCATAAGCAAGGATGACAAATGCGACTATGCATGGTACGTATAGCACACAGAGGCATGATGATTAATTTATTGTGGAAGGAAGAGAAGCGACACACAAAATGAGGTCTTCTCGTTTAATAGTATAGATACTTAAATTGTAATATATTTGAATTAGCTCTCGCTGCGATATAGCCTTTTAGCGCTGATGCGGCGTAAAGCAAACACCAATCAATCAATCAATCTACTTTGATACTACTTGATACTTTTCCCAAGCGATTTATTTTTTTCTATAATCAAAATCTGGATCTCTTTTTCTCCGTTATTTATCGGACTTAATTTAATTGTAACGTGATATGTTGTGTTTTTAACCTTAATTGTAACGTGATATGTTGTGTTTTTAACCTTAATTGTAACGTGATATGTTGTGTTTTTAACCTTAATTGTAACGTGATATGTTGTGTTTTTAACCTTAATTGTCACGTGATATGTTGTGTTTTTAACCTGATTTTGTATGACGTGAAGCTCATCATTAGTGTCCTTCTTTTAAAGCTTCTAGAAATCGAATAATATCTTATTGTTTGTATTGATTACAGAGAGAGAGAGAGAGAGAGAAGAGAGAGAGAGAGAGAGAGAGAGCACAATTATTAACCCAGGGTCTGTTGTAGTTTAATATGCGTTTTTTTTTACTCAAATGCCTTCATTATTTACCAGTTGCTTTTATACAAACTTGTTCTTCTGTCCTTTTATGAATATTTGATATTAAGACCATAATAATTCAACTCCGTTTTTGAATCTTGAAGACAGTTTAAAAAGCAGAATGACAGGTAGCTTTCATATAATACGGCAACATAGGAATGGTCGAGTGATTTAGTGTGACATGTATTGGAATATGAAATGTAAGAAGCAGATCCCCTTAAAATCCGATTTATTGAAATAGTGAAGACACACATATATCAACATGTCTTTACATCAATGTTGTTTGTTTCTGTTTTTTGTTTTTTGTTATTTTTTTTGGAGGGCGGGTTACAGTGGATCTCGTTTTTCCATTTTTTATAATGGGCTGACAGTAAGATAAAAACCAACATTTTCAGTTTCTAGAAATTTTAAACACTTGACCACCTTTGTGAGACAATGACTTGATTTGTTCCTATTGAGTGTTTATTCCTATGTATCATTTATCATTTCATTTATCGTGATCAAAGTAACAAGTATGGTTTTTAATAAGTCTGTGTCTCTGCCATTGATCAATGCTTATATGTATCCAGGAGCTCGGTGCTGACGTATGTTAGAGACCTTTTGTAAAAAATGAAAACGACACGTTATAAATGTCATGCGTCCGAAGTGCTTTTCTGGATAAACCTTCATTAGGAACTCTCAAAGCCGAATATTTGAAGCTTATGACGTAAAAGAACCAAATCAGTTGAAGAGCTTAATGACCAAAAAGTACATAAAAAAGCCAAATCAGTGTAAGGTCAACTTTGTCTGAGGGTGTTGAAACCTTTTAAATGTTATTATAACCGATCTAGACTTAATGCATAAATAATTATTGCTTGTTTATAAATGATGTCCATGTATTGATTTCCGTTTTCATTGTTTTATTATTTGTTTTTACTGTTTTTTTTTTAATATTTACACCATCCATATCATGATGTCAGTGTTAAGAGTTTGCTGCTTTTTATATGAATATTAAACTATTGTTCCTTATAGTATCGTTGATTGATTGATTGATTGATTGTTGGTTGCTTAACGTCCAGTGGCAAATATTTCATGCATATTCAGGAATAGTATCGTTGAAGCCACTTGTACAAATGATTAGCGCTCGCTATCATGACATAATTGACCGTAGGCAATATCTGTGTCTCATATGATCACATATATTTTCAAATTTGATATATTTATAACTGTTTTTATATCTATTGTGATATTGCCGACCATTCGATAAGGGATTTTCCGTTTTGAATTTTCCTTGGAGTTCGGAATTTTTGTTATTTTACTTTTTATATATAATTTTTATTGGACGTTATCATTTTTGATATTGCTTCACTGATCTTATTGCCTATTAAAAAATATATATTTGTTTTTCTTCTGTCTTACGTGTTTTCTGTCGAAGGGTGTGGCTTATATATATATTTTTTTTTCAGAAGGAAATAGACCTTTCACATGCATAAAAACAGGCAATCTGACTAAAACCCTGAAAAATTCATACTTTTCAAGCTGTCAAAAGTTTTCTCTTTCACTTTTTTTATACGAGTGTCACTGATAAGATTTTGAAGACGAAACGCACGTCTGGCGTGAAAAAAATTAAAGCTTGTATCTATGATGAGTGTATTATTAAAATTATTAGCAGACAGAAAAAAAAGAAATAATATTCCACGAACGTTAAATGAAATCAAATTCCATTGAGGATTTAACATTTTTGAGATTCCTGTATGAACTGAAAACCGTTAAACTTTTAGAAAGAATCCTTTTAACGGAATTAGTTTGGGCTTGCTTACTACGCCTGTTGCCGTTACTGCAGGAACATATAATTCTGTCATCCATTAGCTTCTCATGTGCTGTAGTAAAACACTTTGGTTGTGCGGGATGTATCAATGCACAGCCACGTCATGTCAGATTTGGGATTTTAGGTCACTTCGTACTTTATTTGGTCTTTTCATTTTTTATTATTCGAGCTTCACTGATGAAAGAGGGACGAAAGATACCAGAGGGACAGTCAAACTCATAGATCGAAAACGAACTAACAACGCCATGGCCAAAAATAAAAAGACAAACAGACAAATAATAGTACAGATGACACAACATAGAAAACTAAAGACTAAGCAACACGAACCCCACCAAAAACTGGGGGTGATATCATGTGCTCCGGAAGGGTAAGCAGATCCTGCTCCACATGTGGCACCCGTCGTGTTGCTTATGTTATTACAAATCCGGTAAATAGTCTAATTCGGTAGGTCACATTCGTGAAAAGAGAAGGGTATAGGATGAGTCTTTTGTAGAGCGTATGGCGTATAATGTTTTAATCCTGGCATATATGATGAGTTTATCCACAACAGCTGAGTCGGAGCAACTGTTGGTGGAGGTTTCATCCCCGAGGGTATTACCAGTTTAGTAGTCTGAACTTCCATGTTGACATGAATATTATTGATATAGTCATAATTATAAATCATAAATTAAATGGTCGAAATTTTCGGTCACTTAAAGACTGTTTTTGGCCTTTTTAACTTTTTTTTATTCGACCGTCACTGGTGAGTCTTTTGTAGACGAAACGCGCATCTGGCGTACAATTTGTATTCTCCATGTAA
Organism: Mytilus californianus; assembly: GCF_021869535.1. NCBI lineage: Eukaryota > Metazoa > Mollusca > Bivalvia > Mytilida > Mytilidae > Mytilus > Mytilus californianus. The sequence goes on from NW_026262672.1 coordinate 4,990,126, forward strand.
ATATGATATGTTAACTCATAACCATTAGGTCGATGCCACTGCTGGTAAGGTATCATCCCATTAGTCAGCACTCCTGTGCTGACATTAATTATCATTGATATGGTATTATCTATAAAATAACTGTTAACAAAGCTTGGAATTTTTCGAAATACTTAGGATTTTCCGACCGTTGAATAGATTCCCTAAGCTCTATTCGACAAAACCTTCGAGAATTTTGGGTGACTTCGTACTTTATTTTGCCCTTTTCCCCTTTTTGATTCGAGCGCGTCACTGATGAGGTTTATGTACACTAAACGTACGTCTGGCTTCCACAATTGTAATCCTGGTATCAATGATGAGTTAATTTATAACCACGTGTACTGGTCGATGCCACTGCTGGTGGAGGTATCCTGTGTTGACATCAGTTATCATTGATTAGTTCATTATTATAAATTAACTGTTAACAAGGCTTTGTTTTTTTTAAATACTCATGGTTTTTAACCCATGAATAGATTACCTCAGCTGTATTCGGCAAGACCTTTGAAAAATTTGAGTCACTTCGTACATATGTTTGCGTTTTTCACATTTTTTTTTCGAGCGTCACTGATGAGTTTTTTGTGGACAAAACGAGCGTCTGGCTTACAAAATTGTAATTCTGGTATCTATCATGAGTTTATTTACAACTACTGAGTCCATGCCATTGCTGGTGGATGTTTCCTTCCTTAAGGTATCCTCAGCCCAGTAGTCAGCACTTCTGCGTAGACAATGCATTATCATTGATAGGGTTATGATTAAAGGTTTCATAACGAGTGAGAATTGGACATCGCTTGATATCAACTCGAGTTATTTAATTTCAATACAATAATAAACGAGCCTTTGGCGAATTCATCATTACTACTTAAATTAAATACCGAGAGTTGATATCTCGCAATATCCAATTTCATGAGTTATTAAACATATTTGTCTTATGGTAAACATTCTGATTGTGCTGAATAAATTATTTCGCGAATCTTTGATCAAGTCTTTTGCACAAACAAGTTAGACGTCATATATCATGTTCCAGCGTCAAACTTTACCATTAGACATTTTCAAACTGTTTGTACGCTCCATATGTAATAATATTTGACAAAAAAGAAGATTTTGCAGGTAAAAAGTGTGAGTGTTTTGCATTTTTTTTAAGAAATCTCCATTGCCATGGATAAAATGTATCTCGTTTTAGCCCTTGAAAGTCATCAATGACCTAACAAATAGCCAATCAAAATGATGCAATATCATCTTATGATGCTTCATAAGTAAACCAAAATAATTTTCGTAACACTTTTTCATTTCCCATTTTTGTCCCCCACGTAACGCGTTGCGGGGGACATGGAAACACCAGGCGTCCGCCTTTTGTTCGTGTATCCGTCCGTCCATCCGGTCTTGTTAGCGCTCTCACAGGTACAATTCTTGCCAGATTTTTAGAAAACTTAAACTATTGGTTAATACCAGCAATATCTCGGACAAGTTCTATAATAGTGGCAGATCGACTTTTTTTAAAAGAGTTATGCTCCTTGGAAATATTAAATTTATGGTAAATGGCCTCGTTAGCGCTCTCACGGGTACAGTTATTGCCAGTTTTTTTGTAAAACTTAAAGTATAGGTAAATAGCAGCAATATCTCGGACAAGTTCTATAATGGTGTCCGAGTGACTTTCTTTAAAATAGTTTTGCTCCTTGGAAATATTAAATTTATGGAAATGGCCTCGTTAGCGCTCTCACGGGTACAATTCTTCCTAGATTTTATAAAACTTAAACTATATGTTAATATCAGCAATATCTCGGACAAGTTCTCAAATGGTGGCCAATCGACTTTTTTAAAAGAGTTATGCCCCTTTGAAATATAAAATATGTGCAATGCGGGGGACATTGGAACTATGTTCTTTTATTTAATTTCATAATATAATGATAAATTAACTGTATAATAAATTTATTGTTTACAAAAATTTGGATGTTTCGTAATCTAAGGATTTTCTACCCCAGGAATATATAACTAAAGCTGTATTTGGCAAAACCTTTCGTAATTTTGGGACACTTCGTACTTTTTTATGCCTTCTTCATTTTTTTTTCGAGCGTCACTGTTTCGCCTTTGAAGATGAAACGCGCGTCTGGCACACTAAGTTAAAAATCCTTGTATTTATTGTGACGTTCAATAACGATGTCTCTTGTAGTATGAGTGCCACGATTTACTAATAAACAATTCTTTGAAGAACTTACTGATGGCTTCGTATGTGGCTCACCGCTACATGTTACAGATGATACGTGTATGTTCTTGCAGTCTCTCATTCAATATTGATCATTTGCCGATATTTGTCGCTTGATTTAAACCAAAAACAGCTTCAATTATATATTGCACACATATCAATAATTGTTATTTGGTGAAGATTAACACAGTGATATCTTAATAAATAATTTCAGATTCTCAAGGCACTGATTGTTTTGAGTACACAAACGGATTCCCATCTTACACGGGAACAACTAATGTTACAGATACAGGCAAGACCTGTCAGCGGTGGGATAGTCAGTATCCACATTTACACGTATTATATGTATTAACCAGCGAGCATCGAAATTACTGTAGATCTCCAGACAGGAAATATAAAAAAATATGGTGTTATACAACGGACCAAACAACAAGATGGGAAGATTGTGCCATTCCGGAATGTGGTAAGTTTTTTTTAATTGGAACTTAGTAAATGCTCTCTTGTAACCATATTTTTCTGTATACAATTGGAGACAATATATGCGTGCGCTGTGGCAACACAAGAGAATTTTATGTATGATGAAAATGACTTCTTTTCGTTTAAAGCAGTAGGTAATTTACTTCCGATTTAACTTCAGAAAAGACAGAGATTAAAAAAGAATCAATAATCCCGGTTGCCGATGAAATATTTCAATGTCTGATTGTGTGTAGAAAATCCGTTAAAAGTAGTATAGGATTATCAGTAAAATTGACAAAATATAAAATAAACACAATCAGCAACAACAATGGGGAAATAAATAAAACATCTTGAGTGAGGGTTCCTCATGAAGGTGACTGAAGACAAGCAGTTGGACGCATGCGATTTATCAAATGTTATTTTCATCTTCACCTCAGCCTTCAACGATGTTGTGGACTCGTATAGTAACATGGGCATAGAGATCATACTTAAGCAGTTTTGCTCTCTCCATTTCACAGGGTGACATTCTCCCATGAGCAAAGAAAATAGTTTACGTTAAAGATATTAATTGATGGTATGGTTAGATGGGGTCTTCTATTGAATTTTCAAAATGAACACACGCACTGTTTTTGTAAAACCTGGTAAAAAAGTTAAGAGATTAATCGATCCTCCCCATCTAATGATTTTATTTTATTTTGTGATTGCGGAGATGTCTTGTCACAGTTGCAATACAAATGTTATTGAAGTAGCATCTGCATGTAACCATGACGGTTTTCCGAAGCAAAAGAAAAGGTAAAATCTAAAACAGAAACGTATTTTAAATCGAAGACAATGCAAAACTGATAGAATATTAAAATATAATTTTCTGACTTTAAAGAAGAACTTTAGTTGAAAACATCTAGAATTTAAAAATTTTAAAGGCAACTCGAGAGCAGTAAATATGCCTACAACTGTAAACAACTCATCCAGTGATCATTGAAATATGTCATAAAAATGTCGGACCATGCCATATTTGATACAATTGTATCCCTAAACAGTGTCTTCGCCTAATCAAAGCTAACATAACATGTCTCATAACACGCTGTTACTGAAATTTCTAATTAACCATGAGTGTGTGTTTTGTGTTCACCAGCTCGTTAAAAATGTCTTATTGTGTCGATTGGAACGTATCTGCACCGAACTGTTCACTTGATGAAACAAACTTCTTCGTAAATCATTAGAATTTTACAATAAAATATCATCACAGTAAAAAAAAAAAACAACGGAACAGAACATATGCATTAACAAGCATGACGGAAAAATAAAAGAAAACCTGTCCAGATTGTTTCCTCCGAAACTGATGATTGTGCATAAACAAATCCGGTAATTATTATCGAACATTAAAATGAACAAATCGATTATTAGTTTTAATTTAAAAAAAAATCAATATGATGTTAGTAATGGATTGATTAGTTCCAAACTATTTCGGTCAAGTAATGACTAAATACTGCAATAAGTTAAAGAGTCTTTATATCACGATGTTAAAGATATTTGTGTGATGCAAATAGACGACTAAACAAAGATCTCGTACACAACTTCAACATAGCATTGCCATACTGCTACATGCTTAGAGACGCAAACACTTGGCATCTGATATCAACTTATTAGAACTTGTTTTTCAGACTATTCGTTTTAGGTCTCCTTTAATCGTACTGCTCTTAATGTTTCTACGTATTTTAACATACTACTAATTTGGTTAACCTAAATATAGGGAAGAATTTTGGGATCACGAAATTTCTGAAGAAATTTATTTGAAAAAATGCAAAAGTTAAAAACAATTGATAAAGACTATTAATACCACTTACAATAATAATAAGTTGATGACTGATTAATGTCGATAACAATATAAATAGATAAAGATATATCCAGCTTTATTGTATATGCTAGTATTTTTTGAATAAATTTAAGAGATTTGAACTACCACTACTTTATTATATGAGTACAGTCTTTGTAGGATTAGAAAAGGGCTAACTCATGTCGTGCATGGTGTTGAACAACAAGGTCACCATTTAGTCTTTAAATAGTACGTTACCCCCAAGGGTGACTGGGGAATAGAAGTATGGTCACCATTGGTCTTCCTCCGACCGGCAGTAAAACCCTTGCTAAAGTGAGGCGTCCGTTTGGCTGTGCGGGATGTACAAATTTGCAGCCACGTCCGGTCAGAATGGGGACGTTAAATCCGATGCCTCGTGTAAAGAGAGTGCCACGCTCTTTGCACGTTAAGAACCCTTGCAACAACTCTTTGAGGGGTCCGTAGGTGACCTGTTGCAAGGCTAAATAACTGTCCCTATCCAATATACCCTCATTTCCCGTGGCAGTCTAAATTTCTCCGTCCTTAATCCCGGACGCCCCTATTACAGAATCTATTTATTGTTTATTGTTAATTTGTTCTCGTCCTGAATATGCATGAAATATTTGCCACTGGACGTTAAGCAACCAACAATCAATCAATCAATAAATAGAACGTTTTCGAAAGATCGATCCATAGATAAAGGCAACAGTATTATACCGCTGTTCAAAAGTCATAAATCGATAGAATGTTAAAATGAGCATAGAGCATGGCACGAGAGTTTTTTTTCATTAATCTGTGTGAAAATTGAATTTTTACATGGACTTAACAATAGTTAAAATATTTCCACAGATGACAACTGATACAGGTATGTTCCAACTGTCGTAGCCATAACCCCATCCTCTTTTCCTCGAATGTGTTCTACCGAATAAGACTGATCACTGGGTTTATACTTGCACGAATAACACGACGGGTGCCACATATAGAGCTGGATATGATAACCCTACCGGAGCACCTGATATCCCGCTGGATTTGGTGGGGTCCGTGTTGCTCAGTATTCGTGTTTTCACTGCTTGTCTTGTGATCGTTTTTCCTATTTTTCCATGGCATTTCCAGTTTGAATATCCCTTCTTTTGGAACATAAACATAAACACAGTCTGTGTTTATTATGGTCTTACAAAGCACATTGAATTGTAATGCTACTACAATATTTCAAAACAAATATATATGATGTATTTACAGCTAACGTATGCAATACAACTGCAACAATAGTTTTCTAACGTAATCATGCTATTGTGTTTAATAATCGTGTCGACAATCTCTTCGTAGATTTCTTTATAGAATTTAAAAGACTGGTTTTTCTTGTGTTTTTATTAATGTCGGTTTGTCATCGACTTATAAGTTTCTATTGTCCCTTTGTTATATATCCCGGTTTCTGTTTAAAAATAAAAATTCCGTTATTTACAGAGCGATTAACTGAAACTGTGATTGTGAAAAGTACCCAAGCAACTAGTGCAACGTCCAAGTCTATAAAAGACTCAACTACGGCAGAGTTCATGAACATGATAACTAGCGACACATCTCAAGGAAAAATATCGCAGAGTACGCTTTATACTTCACGGGAACTATCCAGTACAACTTCTGGAAATCCAAAAACAGACATTTCAAATGTACTGACTGAGAATTCAACACAGGCAACACCAGGTATTCATTATCTCATCAGCGAGTTACTGTTTTTGTTAAATTAGATATGGTGAATAATTGTAAATTTTAAAAAATTCTAAGACAAATCTATCTTCGAGAAAAGTTGCATCTTTTTCTTCGCTTTTCGTACATTTAATTACACGTGTTAAACTCTGACAAAGAGCTCTTACTTCGCTGCAAGATCATGCCAGAATCTACTTATATTTATCAAAACTAGTAAAAGCAATATAAATAATAATAACAATAATTTATATTGATGCAAATTTTTAATAGTACAGTCGAACCTCGTTGTGTCGAAAACTCGGATGAGTCGAAGTAATTTCTCGGTCCCGGTAAAATTCCAGTTTGATCAATTCATAATTACCTCTGATGAGTCAAACTCGGTTGATTCGATTACTCGCTTAAGTCGAGTAAATTTTATAGTTCCGTCGAAGTAAAATTAATGTAAATTGACCCCGATGTTTCGAACTTCGAAAGTAAGAATTTTCGAAAGATGCAGACCTAATGATAAAAATTCAAATCAGATGTATTTCTTATGTCACCTAATCATTTTCAAAAGAGATTAAAACTGAGTAAACATACTTGTTTTTATAACAGTTAAAATGACATGTTTATGGTGACCGCTAATTAACACCTTTGATGATCGATCGGAATGTTAGTGTGTTGAACATTTTTCACCTGAGATAAAAACGAAACTAATTTAAATGACCCAAGCCGAGATTAAATGAATCGTTAAATTTAAAACTCATTGATTACAATAGATAAAATGATTAGGACAATTATAATTCATGATAATTTAATGTAAAGCAGACGACCTCATCAGAGACCGTTCAGAACTTATTTCGTGCCGCGAGTGATATCATAATTTATAGCGACTGACCTTTGTAAATATTTGTGTAGACAATTGATTTTATTTGTGCATGATTTGTATCTGTACTTGTGTTTTTTAATTACTACGAAGGACCAAAAATTGAGATTGAATACACAATCATAAAGTGTCTTATCGAAAAAAAGGCACACTGTTCATTGTATCTAGTTTAAACAAATCTCATACCGTATTTCATGTATTCAAAATTTATGACGACACACTCGACCTCGGATGGGTCCGGTCCCTTCGACTTCGACACAACGAGGTTCGACTGTATTTCATGAATTGTAATAATAATAATAATAATAATAATAATATAGTAATAGTGGCAAGTAGACAGAAAATATCTATTAGTCACTCGACGAGAAATCCAGCAGATCTACAATAATACGTTTCCGTAACTACCTTTGGTTTTTATTATTTTTTTATCATTATACTGAACCATAATCTGTGATTTCCTTTGTTGAAATCTAACTGCAGCAAAATCTTGTCAAAAAAGTAAAAATATGGTCAGTTGTGGTTGATGCAGTCAGATATTTTTGTTCTTCTTATATAGGAAAACTACTGATTGTTGGTTACGATTCAATAATTTGAATGAAAAGAAGACAGGCCAGCACTCTAAATTGATGCAGAAAAAGAAACAGAAGAAATGTGGGCACTCTGAATTAATACCGACCATAAAACCGAACACCAATATTGCTTTCATTTAGCATGATTATTTTATACAATATTAGTACTATACGTTATCACCATTGTTAATTGGTGCTACCTGATAACCAAATTTTTAGACTTAAAAATGTACACGGACTGCTACATTTTTTAAACAGACTTTTACAATTTATATACAATGTAAACGACTTACGAATTTGATATTTATTGAAATATACAATGCACGTTAGCAGCAAAACTAATTTCGTTTTCGATTTGCCAAAAGGAAACCACGGAGATATTTGTATAACAAAAAAAGTTGTATGTGATTTTTTAGATCTTTTCATATAAGTCAAAAAATTTAAATGCTCTTCGACCAGATTACACGCGAAAGAAACGCTTTTCTTCTGCAGCAAATAAAGCAGAATTTTTTGAAGCAATGTATTTCTAAATAAGAAATAAAAGTTAGGCATCTAATAGGTTGATAGCTACAATTTATGTATCTTTACTTATATTCAAAACTTTTCTTAGATCAGCTAATGTCCAAATATATTACAAAATTAGAATAGAATTATTTACCAGAATATTTTCATGGGTTCACGTATTGGTAAGGATCATTAATGAATTTGTTGGACTGTCAAATGCACAGACCATCTAAGTTGTGAACATATTGATTGATTGATTGATTGGTGTTTAACGCCACTTTCAACACTACTGTGCTATTTTGTGGCGATCAGTTTTTATTGATGGAGGAAGCCGGAATGCTCGGAGACAAGCAAAAAACTTCGGTAAAAAACTAATCCTGGTCAATTAGGATTGGAGTCGAGTGCACCTGCCTCGTGCGGGATTCGAACTCACAACCTCAGTGTTGACTGGCTAGGGATACAGTAGTCGGACTACTTAGACCACTCCGCCACCGAGGCCTCTCTTTTTGAACATAATCTGTACACATAATTTTGTAAAAATGTAAATTTCGTCAGACCTATAAATCCAAGATTGACGATGAAACATATTACCAACGGTTGGATACTTTTTAATCTTATTTTTGTTATATACTCATGATTTTTCTGTTACACAATATCGCACATTCATTTTAACTCGACAATTCACGATAAAACCACCTACAAATAACTTAACAAAGTACCTTATTTTATTTTTATTTTTGAGTAAGAAAGTATGGAGTAAAGCAATAGTTTTAACCCTTGTTATTCAATGTAATATTATGTTAACCAATCATCTGTTTTATATCATTATTGTCAAACTTGATGATTGATTTTCGTTGATATATACCGATAAATCATTATATTCGTATTTAGCAATCTTTAAAACTTTTTCGTACAAGGAATTTTGATAGGTTTTACTTTATCATTATTATTGTAATTGATTGATTTGCATTGCTATTTATCGTTGTCTTATTAAAAGCATATTGAGCAATATAAGTAACGTTGATGTTTTGTAGCAAATGCAGAATGGAGTATGTGGGACGAGTGGAAGTTCTGTTAGGTTAATTGCGTTCGGGAAGATACAATAGATGGTAAACAGAGGAGATGGAGAACATGTAAAGGCTCCAAATGCTCTGGTGAAAACATGGAAGAACGATCATGCTCAGAGCCGGGAATATGCAAAGGTAATTTACGCTTAATTTGATCGACGTTCAATGTATTTGAGTTTATCCCTGATATTAAAGTGTTTTTTCAGCCTTATGTATCAATTACGTTCACGGATATTGAGACTTATTTCAAACGTCACATTTCTATAGCACCCTAGAAAAGACGGTATTTTGTAAAATATTGTTTTGTTTAATTTTTTTGTATTCATTTGTCAAGGCATATTTTGCTAGTCCCTTCACGTTGTATGAATTGTGTTCGTCTTCTTGATAAATTGTAATCCAATTTTGTTTTATCTAAGTGTTTTATTCTTAAAAGCTTATTGTTCTATTATCTATAAACTAGAAATTTGCCCGAGCAAGCGCGTGTACGAAGAACACTTTAAATCTATAACTATGATAACAGCTTCATTTTGACTTAATTTCAGTTTAAATTAATATACCAATATAAATTATATTCTAATGGTTCAAACAACCAGAAATCAAATTTATCAAAGAACATTTACCATTTTTACAGATTATAATAATTAAAATTGAAAATCTTCGACAGCCTATAAAGCATTTGTAAAACTCGGCCGAATCGAAGGGGGACAATACAAATAGCTTTTAATATCCAAAATAGCCTGATTTTTTTTTAATTTGTCAGTAATTATTGCAGACTGAATAACGGTTAAACACAACTGGATAAGCATTTAAAATTAAGTACCTAGTAGGAATATGTGTGACACCAAGGAAGATTCTAGAAAATTCCTAGAATTTTGTTTTCAAAACTGCATACACAATTAATTTGTTAAAATACGCAAAAAGGTCTATGCTTTTATGAGTTTATATGTCAATGCGAAACAACGTGTAAAATGTAAATAATATCACCTTCAGCATTCTTAAATTATTAATAAACATGTATTAACTCACCAGTACAATTTAGTCCCTTAAATCATCTAATCCGACTGTTCATAAAATGCATAAACTAATATTATGTAGTTTTCACTCTATATTTCCGCAATAAGTAAACAAATGATACATAATACAAGATAAATACACTTTCATTTTGTTATTATAGGAATGAGACCAAGGAAACTGTTATGTAAATGCCCAAAGAGATTAATTAAAACAAAATGGCACTTCCTTGATGGAAAGAAAATAACAAGTTTTGATGTAAAGAAAATGGTCCTCGCAGATTGCAACAAAAATATAAAATCCGAGATATCGGTCGACAAGAAAACATTATCAAAGGAGGTACGAAAGAAAAACTCCTCGGTAAACAAAAGAAAATCTGCACAATCTATAGGATGGGGATGCATTGTTTTTCTCATTTTTCCAATGGTTTTGTTGATCGCCATCGATTTACTGAACTGTTGCATTCACTTCCGAGCTCGCTTTGGTCGAAGGAAACGAAACCGAACCACGGCAAGTCATGTTATCCAAGATCACGGAGATCCTCCGCAAGAAAATGTCGATATCACCGAGGAATTTTATGCCAGCAGACGTGACAATAATTTTGATCCTCATCAAATGACACGAGAAACTTATCAAAGAAGACGAAAAAATCAGCACAGCAGAATGGAATTGATGCAGTACATCTAAAAAAATAAATTATCATTTAAAACAAAACGTTTTATTAAAAATCAGACAAAAAGTCTTTCAATATCTATGTATAATGTAATGTTTAAAAATATAAGTCCTCAAAGATTGTGAAAGGGAAACTGTGACTTACTCCTGCTATATATGTATGTTTTTGAATTAAATGTTAAACTTGCGGAATAATTATATTATTATGACAATAGAACAACTAGTATTGAATATCAAGGATTAAATAAAGGCAACAGTAGTATACCGCTGTTCGAAAACTCATAAATCGATAGAGATAAAACAAATCCGGGTTACAAACTAAAACTGAGGGAAACGCATCAAATATAAGAGGAGAACAACGATACAACAAAAACACAACATTAAAATGTAACACACACAGAAACGAACTATAATATAACAATGGCCATTTTCCTGACTTGGTACAGGACACACTACATGTAAACTAACACCATGAACACTGGAGTAATAATTGTGAATGTGTCTAAGTTTCTAGTTGACAAAATCCAAATTCAACGATATATATTGTAAGATATTTAAAGAGAAGTGGTATGACTGCAAATGAGATAACTGTCCATTTGTTTGACATGAGAACAAAGCTATGGACAGTAATAGGCCACAGCCTTCAACAATAAGCAATTCCTATACCCAATTTGTAAATTAAAAGCTTCCAGGATAAGAAAATGTGGAAACATTTCAAATCAAATATACATGTACCATTAACAATGAATTTAATCAACATATGTGGGATATTAACGTCCATGAGACAACAACCCTTTAAATAAGTAGTTTGAAGCAAACAAAAGTCAATGACTAAACAATGTATCGGACCACAGTAGGGTACCATTAGGTCGCTTTAAAAAACACCTCAATTCACCAGGTCACTTTTAAGCACATTTAAGTACTTCTTTGAAGAAAGGTTTCAACAAAGATAATAGGTGTTTTTTAATGAGACGTCCCCGGTGGATCGCTATCCTTGCCGTGGTCGGGGGGCTTGCGTGTCTCAGCGACCCTGGGAGCTATGCCAGCTGAAGCTTCGTCTTCTGGTAGGGTTACCCATGCTGGACAGGTCGAAAGGTAGAGACCAGACTAAAGTGATCCGTACATCGCACGAGTTGCCCGATGTTTAAAATAAAAATAGGCACTCCAACCTGTAAGCCGTGGGTTGCTACCCGTGTCGATGGTTGACGAGATCCTGTTGCTAGACTCCTGTCGAATGGAAGATTGATTGATTGATTGTTGTTTGCTTTACGCCGCATTAGCACAGAAAGGCTATATCGCGGCGAGAGCTAATTCGAATATTATAACAATTTAAGGTATATTTTTTTAAATCAGACAAAAGGTCTTTCAATAAACTAAAATTCTAGACTAAAGCAAATTGATTATTTACAAATAAAAATCAACACTAAGATAACGTGATAAAAGTTAAAATCGTTTTAAATATAACAACATTTTTATATTTTATAATATATTCCAATTTCTTTTAAGAATGAAACAATATTTGTAAATGGAATATTATTAAATAAATCATACATATTATTGACATTGATTGATTGATTGATTGTTGGTTGCTTAACGTCCAGTGGCAAATATTTCATGCATATTCAGGACGAGAACAAGTTCACAATAATTACAATAGGTAGGTTCTGTAATAGATTAAGGGATAAAGGTCGGAGAAATTTAGACTGCCACGGGAAATTATGGTATATTGGATAGGGACAGAAATTTAGCCTTGCAACAGGTCACCTACGGACCCCTCAAAGAGTTGTTGCAAGGGTTCTTAACGTGCAAAGAGCGTGGCACTCTCTTTACACGAGGCATCGGATTTAACGTCCCCATTCTGACCGGACGTGGCTGCAAATTTGTACATCCCGCACAGCCAAACGGACGCCCCACTTTAGCACGGGTTTTACTGCCGGTCGGACCATACTTCTATTCCCCAGTCACCCTTGGGGGCTATTGACATTGAAATGCTTCTTCCGAATATCAGCAAAGTCAATACAATTGATTAAAACATGTTTAATAGTATACTTGCAGTTACAAGGTATACATTGTGGTTCTACTTCATTTTTTTAAAAGATATTCGTGTGTTATTCTAGTATGACCAATACGACATCTAGAAATAACACACTGATCTTTTCTGCACATAAAATTATTGAACGGTTTACATAAATTAGGTTTAATTTCATGTAATTTATTACCATCTTTTTTACTCCATTCATTTTTCAATATATTAAAAACATATTCTCTAATATTAGATTTAAAATCGGTATATGGTATATCACAGTTAGATAAAAGGTCACCCAGGGCATTCTTTGCCTCAAGGTCTACAGCTGTGTTTCCAAGGATTCCAACATGACTCGGCACCCATAGAAATAATATTTCTTTAAGAAGAAGTTTTAAATTCCTCATTACATATAAAATTTTGAGAATTGTTGGGTTTTTAATTTTAGTATTTTGTATAGCTTGTAAGCATGAAAGTGAATCAGAACATATAATAAATTTGGATTTATCTGAAGAAGCAATAAATTTCAAAGCCAAAATTATTGCTTCTGCTTCAGCAGTAAAGATCGATGCATCAGATGGCAAACGGAGAGTTGCAGCTCTGTCCCTGAAGACAGCAGCAGATGCAACTCTGTCACCATCTTTTGATCTATCAGTATAGACAGTTGAAAAATCTGAATAATTGGCTTTGATTTCAGCATAGTGTTGCTGAATTAAAAGAGGATTTGTTTTATTTTTATTGTGTTCACGGAGATCAAATATCATTTTTGGTTTGGGGAGTTCCCATGGATGACATTTGCAAGTTTCAACTTGAGCAACAGATTTTAAATCAAAAGAAGCTAAATGTGATTTTAAACGTATACCTAACGGAGGAATTTTATTTTCATGTTTTGCAAAAATATCTTCATAAATTGGATTAAAAACACAGCTGTAGGCAGGATTATCTGAGTAGGCTTTTAGTTCGACAGCATATTGAAGTCCAAGCTTCAAACGTCTGTTAGAGAGTGAGTGCTCATCAGCCTCTACATACAGACTCTCAACTGGTGAGGTTTTGAATGCGCCAAGACAAAGACGCAAACCCTGATGATGCACAGCATCGAGAATCTGTATGTAGGACTTCCTTGCAGAGCCATACACTATAGAGCCATAATCTAGTTTAGATTTAACTAGAGATCTATATAAATTAAGTAAAATGTTGCGATCAGCACCCCAGTCGGTGCTAGATCTAACTAGAGATCTATATAAATTAAGTAAAATGTTGCGATCAGCACCCCAGTCGGTGCTGCCGACAACTTTTAAAATATCTAATGCTTTTAAACATTTCGATTTTAACATTTTGATATGGGGTAGAAAGATTAACTTTTTATCGAAAATTAACCCAAGAAATCTGGTTTCATCAACCATTTTAATTGGGTTGCCGTACAAAGTGAGTTCTGGATCAAGATGCAATTGCCTTTTGTTACAAAAATGCATCCCGACCGTTTTTGAAGTGGAAAATTTAAACCCATTTTCCGAGGCCCATTTTTCAATTCTTCCAAGACATAACTGTAATTGTCTTTCTATGTTATTCATATTTTTGCCTCTATAACATAATAAAAAGTCATCAACATACAATGAACCTTCAATATTAATTTTTAAAACTTCAACAAGGCTGTTGATTTTAAAACTAAATAATGTAACAGATAAAATACTGCCCTGAGGGACACCCATCTCTTGATCATACAGATCAGACATGGTTGAATTTACTCTAACATTAAATTGTCTGTTAGATATAAAATTTGGCATATTGCCTTTCAACCCCATATCAAAGAGATCTTTTAAAATACCATACTTCCATGCAGTATCATAGGCTTTTTCTAGATCGAAAAAGACCGACACTACATGTTCATTTTTCGCAAAACCATTACGGACAAATGATTCGAATCGAACAAGATGGTCAAGAGTACTGCGACCTTGGCGGAATCCACACTGGATATTGGCTAAAAGCCCATTGGATTCCAGGAACCAAACAAGGCGATCATTGACCATCCGTTCTAGTGTTTTACAGACACAACTGGTAAGAGCAATTGGCCGATAATTAATAGGATCCGTGTGATCTTTACTTGGTTTTGGAATAGGCACGACGGTTGCAAGCTTCCAGATTGATGGTAAATCACCAGATTCCCAGATGTTATTCATAAGCTGCAAAAGAGCTTCCAGCGAGGAATCTGGCAAGTGTTTTAACAGTTGGTAGTTAATATTATCAGGCCCACAAGCTGTATCAAGCCAAACGGACGCCCCACTTTAGCCAGGGTTTTACCGCCGGTCGGAGGAAGACCAATGGTGACCATATTTCTATTCCCCAGTCACCCTTGGGGGTAACTCATTTCGAAAGATACTACTCGGACTTGCATCTCGGTGGTGTAACCTTACCAAAGAAGCCTTATGGTTAATCCTTTATACAGCTTTCAGTCTTATCATCAGTTAGGCCTTTTCTTTTTGAATTATTATAACCACCCACCCCACCCCTAACTGCAAACACAAGTGACATGATTGAAGGTGTATATTGGTATATTTTTGTCCGTCCGTCCGTCTGTCATTGATATTTTAATCACAACTCATCTTACACCACTGCACATGTTTGATGAAACTTTACACAAAATTATTCAAGAACACCATATATAGTAACGGAATTCAAATTAAAAAAAGAACAGTGCTCTAGGTACTTAATTGCCTCTAAAACCATACGTAGCATATCCATGAAAACTCCTCCGACCGGCAGTTAAACCCTTGTAACAGTGGGGCGTCCATTTGGCTGTGCGGGATGTACAAATTTGCAGCCACGTCCGGTCAGAATGGGGACGTTAAATCCGATGCCTCGTGTAAAGAGAGTGCTACACTCTTTGCACGTTAAGAACCCTTGCAACAACTCTTTAAGGGGCCCGTAGGTGACCTGTTGCAAGGCTAAATTTCTGTCCCTATCCAATATACCCTCATTTTCCGTGGCAGTCTAAATTTCTCCGACCTTAATCCCGGACGCCCCTATTACAGAACCTACCTATTGTATTTATTGTTAATTTGTTCTCGTCCTGAATATGCATGAAATATTTGCCACTGGACGTTTAGCAACCAACAATCAATCAATCAATCAATCATATCCATGAATATCATCAAAAACCTAAGTAATGTAAGTTATTACCCGGAAGCAATATTTACAGTGAACAGTTCATTGTTATGTATCATAATCTTGCCCTTTACCCTCAAAATCAATTAAGATCTGGTTCTGCTTTCCTTGTAACCATATATAAAGTTCTGCAAATTATATTTTGTATCCATAATGAATTTGTATCAACAAAAATTAAAAGATACCAAAATATTTTGTATAGAGTTACATAAATTCTGGTTTTAAAATTTTCCTATATCATCTGTCATTTGAAAAGATATAATTTTATTAAATATTGTTTCATATTATAAATGAACAGTCAAACAAATTTCTAGAATAACAATTAAAAAATTCATTTACATTAACACAATGCTGCAATACACAGATTTATCTACATAATTTCTAAATACTGTGCACAATTTCTTAAATAAGGGTGTTAACAAATAGATCCTTATTTCACATATTTTAGAATTTGTAAATTATATATATAGAAGTTACCAAAATCCAATTACTATAGGTCTTTAAAATTAGAAATTGTTTCAAAAAGTGACCACTACGGAATGCATATCTGAACCATCAAGGTTCAATTATCGCCAATTTTGCAAAGCTGGTCTGTTCCATTATCAAATAAGAGGTGTGATTTAAAATGAGAGTTAAAGAAGTGGTTTATATTTGATTTTTTTTTTGAACTTTTTGGATTAATTCAGTCACAGAAATGACCACAGGACTGACACTTAGGTCCTGTAAATTTTCATTAATTTTGTAATTCAATCTTCTAAAAAAAAATCAATATTAATGAATTTATTAAACCTGATGTTGATGACCGGATTATGTTGTGGCTTTCTTGTTATATTGATTTACCAAAATTCAACTGGCATTCAAAAGAGTGAAAATATTTATTAATTTTGGATTTTTTTCATTTTTAACTTAAATTATTAAATTGTGAAACATGAACAACATAAAATGAATGAAAAAATACAAGTTGTCCTAAATGATAGCTAATCCCCTCTACTGTTCATTGCAAAGCAACAGAGTCACATGCATTAACAAGTTCATTTGTCACTTCTTCAGCTTGAAGGTCTTCTTCTTGAAATGCGGTATTTGCATTTTGTCTTTTTTCAGAGCAAGTCTACTGAAATAACTAGCTATTTGTGTGGGGGTAAGGAAATCGTAACACTTGAATATTCGCTTTCCATCCTTGTTCTTGGCTGTTCTCATTTCATTGCCGACTTCTTCTGGTTCACATTTATGGCCAGTGACCTCCCCTTGCTTCACCATTTGAACCAAGAAATCTTTTTGTTCTACCGAGAACCGTTTTACTTCTCTCTTGCCTTTAAGCCCCATCCTTTATTCAAAAGATGTGAAGTTTCAATTATTGGTTCATCAGGATCAACAGGATCTTTCTGAAGAGACTTGGTTTCAATGAGTTCAGAATACATGATTCTGACTCTTATCTTTCAAGTTGACATTTTGCTCAGAAAATGTGTGGTTTCCAATGTCAAGATGTCGAAACATGTTTCCAAAGTTAATGAAAGTGCAAATGCATCCATCCTCAGGACAAGAAAAAAGATTGCTAGCATCTTCAACTTGTAATGTTGTGGGATTTTCATCTTGCTGTATTTGTTGTGACTCGCCTTCCTGCACATCCTGCAATGGTTTTTGTTTCAATTGTTTGACTATAAGATCTGACATAGATAAAAAAAAGTTATAGCAGGAATGCATGTGTTTGCATTGATACCAATATCTTTAAATGGGTACCTTTGACCTTTTCAAATATCATATTGTCTCCATACTATCATGCTATTATTATCATACAAAAAGTTGTTCAAACAACTTATGGATACCATTTTTGGGCATTTTGGGAATCGGATTTTGAGTCCGGAGGCAAGCAAACAACAACTTTAACATTTTACATTGTTGCCACGGCTTTTCTGAAATCGTCAGCTGTTACAGCATTGTTCCCTTCTTAACGTATCTTTTTATGTGACCTTTAATGTGTGCTGCCTTTCTGTCACATATGCATTTTCCTCCATGAGGATCTGAAAAGACAACTCTCTTTATTTTTTAATCAGTGACTTCTTATTGATCATTGGAATAGTTGTTAGTGAGTATGATGAATGAAAGCAACCGGCATTATCAGACCTCAGATAGAGCGTTTTGATTTTCTTATTTTGTTTATTGATATGGTTGATAGTATCTTGCAGTATTGATGTTGATGTTAATGCATCTTGTGTTGCGTTATCAAAGACATGTACAATGGTGAAGTTTTGATAATCATTCTGGTCTGTCTTCATTGAAACAACACCAACATGCCAAGAAAGCCCACGCTTGGCAAACCATTTGGACTGGGACTCTCTGCAATAAAGAAGAATTTCTGTAATATTACTTAAATCTTAAGTTTTTTTGGCTAAGTAAACAGGATACCCTTATAGGTTCTTATACAAGAATTTTAAGATCTGGGATTTCTTGCATGAGTGGGTAAAATAATGTCTTTTCATTAGTGAAAAGTCAATGAATTTCTCACACGAGTGGAAGAAATCCTGATCTTCGATAGATAATAAGTATAAGTCCCTATTCTTCTGTTTCACATTGCAAATTACACTAAGAGTCTCGATATATATATGTAGGTCAAGGGTAATTTGCATACGGAATGAAGGATCATAATAAATGGCGCTGAATCAACAATGACAATTTACAATCATTCAAAAATTATTGTATTTTAAAGCTAACAAGCATTCTGTGAGAATTGCATGGCAATACATAGTCCCCTTCCGGTTAAAAATTCATTGTAATGGAACGAAATTCTAACTTGATCTATAACTTGTCATGGTGTAAACTACATAAAAATATCAAGTCAATATCTTAAAGCATGACGAAAAAAACCTGTTGAAAACTAATTATTTAAGTGAATTTTCTATGTCCAAAGACCATAACTCTGCACAAAATCATCATACCGGAACAAAATTCCAACTTGATCTGTAACTTGTCATGATAAAACTATATACTAATTATCAAATCAATATCTTAAAGCATGAAGAAAAAAAGTCTGGAAAACTGATTTGCTGGACTGACGGATGGACAGACAGACGGACAGGACAGAGTGCAAACCTAAAGTCCCCTTCAACTTCGTCCGTAGGGGACTAAAAAAGAACAGTCACACAAACGGCATACCCATTCTCGCTTCAGATTATTGACGACCGTATTTGTCCTATTAGAATTGAAATAATTCATGGAAGCCATAGATTTGTTGTGAATTTACACATGGCCTGGGCCGTGATATTCGTTAATTTTGTCCCTCACTAACACTCGGGATAAAATTTGAATATCATGGCCCAGGACATGTGTAAATTTCCAACAAATCTATGGCTTCCATGAATTATTTCTTAAATGAAATATATCCTTTACCAAAAATAGATTATTATCTAAATAAAAGAGTTGACTTCATCCAAAAAAATTAAAATATATAACATTCAGAAAATTATTTTATACAGAATAACAAATAAACCTACCACTAAATTCTTCAAACAATTTACCAAAGAAAAGGAAAAAAATCCAAAATGTCATTTATCATTAATACAATGTCTTTGAATAATCTTTTAAAAAATTAGTTACTTCTCTTTGAACAGAAATCTAGTAATTAATAAGTATTTCATCAAAAATTTTATTCTAGGGAAAGGGCTTTAACTGAACAAAGAAAAAAGCTAAAATCGTGAAAATTGAACTTGACCTGTAACTTGTCATGATTAAACAATACACCAAATATCAAATCAATATCTTCAAGCATGAAGAAAAAAAGTCTGGAAAACTGATTTGCCGGACTGACGAATGGACAGACAGACAGACAGACGGAGTGCAAACCTAAAGTCCCGTTCGACTTCGTCGGTAGGGGACTAAAAATAAAGGTTCCATTAACATGATTAAACAAAAGCTCTTTTAGATTTGTAAACATTAGTCTTCAGAAACTAAGAATATTTAAAAGATGATTGCTTCTCATTGATAAATCAACAAGAGTGCACACGCTGAAATGTCTCGCCTGCTTTACTGACCATTGATTTATTGTAGAAAGTCTCAAAGATAATGGTTTTACAAGAAGTATTACCTAAACTTAACATTTTCAAAAATCCATGGCAATGGAGTCAAGGTCAGATAATCCTGTCTGACAGACATGTACACCTTACAATTATTATTCAATATACCAAACATAGTTGACATATTGCTGATGGTAATTGAAAAACAGTCAAAAACACAAATACTTAAAATTGACCAATGAACCATGAAAATGAGGACAAGGTTGGATTTGATTGCCAGACAGACATGTACATTTTACAATCATTCTGTACAGCACATATAGTTCACCTAATATTTATAGTATTTGAAAAACAGACCAAAACATAAAAACTTAACATTGACAAATGAACCATGAAAATAAGATCAAGGTCAGCCGAACCGTGCAAGACAGACTTGTACACATTCCTATACCAAGTATAGTTGACCTACTGCTTCTAGTATTTGAAAAACAGACTAAAACACAAAAACTTAACATTGACCAATGAAATATGAAAATGAGATCAAGGTCAGATGTTTGAAAGCATTTTTTAAAACTAGCAAAACTTTTGAACAAATAACCTGAAGAAGAGATCATACTGATATGTCCACTTAATTTACCATTTGAGTGAATGCAGAACTGAATGTAAAATTGAATATTTGTCATCCAGTCAAGTAAAATGTGTTAAAATGGAATAAAAAGTCACGTTCAAGTAAAGCTTCATCTTTTTCCAAATTGTCCATTACAACCTTTCGTGCCCTATCCTGGTTGACTGTACGAAGGATATGTTGCTTCCATTCGTGGATTGATTTCTTGCTCTATAAAATCAAAGATTACATTTTAAGGATGTGATTTTTTATCTTTTGAAACATTGTCTGTGGATTAATGTACAAATTTTCAGTTTAATATATGACGACAAGTCATTGCTCCACAATTTGTTTAAAATGTCATAGTTTACTTTTTTGGGTCAGAACCCAACATGAAATCATATGAGTGATATTTTTAAAAGAGTGTTAAAATGCAGAGGACAGCTACTACTGATGCACTTGGTATGTACTCCCAGTTTGAGGTGGATTCTGAGTCACTTGTTCATTCTATCGTTGTAAAGCTTCTGGTGTGTATCTCATTTCTTTTTCTCTTGATGTTTAGTGTGATGTTGTCTTGTTTTTCGGCTTTGTTTTTGTGAGGTCTATATGAATTTGGATGCTGTTATAATCTTGGTTTTCTTGATTTCAATTCTACAACCATGGAATCTCTTAGGTCAGGTGAGCTAAAAATGATACAAACAAACCTGATTGACTAAATATTGAACTTCAACTTTTTGTTCTTCATTCTCATATTCAGCAATTGTATCAGTATTGCTTATCAAGCCAAGTACACTTGATATTTGTTCACATTCTGTACAGGAACGTCCATGAGTATGCTCACATTTCCTACTGTACTTTTGGTCATCATGGGATAAAGCAAATGGACAACAATGATCTGACACTTCTGAAGACTGGCTTATATGCAACTGAAAAGTAAACAACCAAGTCTATAGGACAAATAATTTAATTTTGGATGTAACACGTCTTCTGATTGGCTGAAAGTATTTTGTCTATCAGCTCATAGACATAATTTTGTCATGTGACTGTGACGTCACCAATGTTTTTTTCTTCAAAATTTACTCCTTAAAAATAGAATTTAGTATTAAATTATATGTTATGACTGTTATATTTTTCTGTCTATTTTAAATAACCTAAAAATGTGGTGAACACTTTTAAATAACCCGCTATGCGGGTTATTCAGTGTGCACCACATTTTTATGTTATTTCTTCATAGACAGAAACAAATATTACAGTCATTCCTTAAATAAATCACTAAGTTTTGATAACAAATGTATTTTTAATAGAACCTCCAGTAATCATTTCATTTAAGTTTTTTATGCTTTGATCTTCGTGTAATAAGTGAACACATATAATAAGTTTCTTCATGCAAAATGGCATATCATGAAGTTTCATATGAACTACAAGAAAAGAAAATGCTGACTAGTGATAATTTGTAACCTACAAAAGTGAAACATTGATTGATTGATTGTTGGTTGCTTAACGTCCAGTGGCAAATATTTCATGTATATTCAGGACGAGAACAAATTAACAATAAATACAATAGGTAGGGTCTGGAATAGAGGCGTCCAGGATTAAGGTCGGAGAAATTTAGACTGCCACGGGAAATGAGGGTATATTGGATAGGGACAAAAATTTAGCCTTGCAACAGGTCACCTACGGACCCCTCAAAGAGTTGTTGCAAGGGTTCTTAACGTGCAAAGAGCGTGGCACTCTCTTTACACGAGGCATCGGATTTAACGTCCCCATTCTGACCGGACTTGGCTGCAAATATGTACATCCCGCACAGCCAAACGGACGCCCCACTTTAGCAAGGGTTTTACTGCCGGTCGGAGGAAGACCAATGGTGACCATACTTCTATTCCCCAGTCACCCTTGGGGATGACAGACACAGACAGAGTGCAAACCTAAAGTCCCAATCGACTTCGTCGGTAGGGGACTAATAACAAAGTTGTACTGAAACTAGTGCTTGCTATACTGGCAGCCACTACCCAGAAGCCTGGGAAAACTTGAAAGGACTACAGATACAAGTATCAACGACTGTTTGTTATGGTAAGAAAAACTTAAATTGAAGGTATAAGGGGACGACCACTTGATTATGAGAGGGACTGGCAGTTTTTGTATTAAAATAAATATCTTGGCCTGGAATATTTTAAAAATAAATATTCTGGCCTCCAGATTCTACTGTACACTGAGTATAATGATAATAATCTAGCCTCCAGATTCTACTGTACACTGAGTATAATGATAATAATCTAGCCTCCAGATTCTACTGTACACTGAGTATAATGATAATAATCTAGCCGTAAAGCATTTGAAAATAAATTTTCTGTCCCAAATAAAACTGCCTTAATATAATGGTCATCCCCGAACTAAAGCTATATACAAGGTTCTCAAAAATGGTGGCTTTTTTGAAAATGGCAGTCTGTAAAACATGTTCAATGTCGCCATTCAACTCAGGATATCATGTTTACCAAATAACAACTAACTCTGATTTATTTTTACACTATTCCGCTTGCAAAAAAACATACAGTGGCTGCTGCAAGAATTAATCTCTGATTGATCAATGGACCATACCTTGCTACATGTAGCTGTGAAATGATTGCCTTTATGGTTTTGTTATTTTTGTGATATGGCAACCGTTCAATAACAAGAGTCGACACAGTAAAGTCTAGCCTGAGTATGGACAGGGACACATTAGTTGTTGCAAAATGGGTCAAAGACAGTAAAAAGCAGAATTTCATAAAGTTAAATTTTAGTTGACTATCCGTAAAATTTGTCGAAACGCTTCTAAAATAGGAGGTGAACATCTTCAATAAATATATAAACATCCTACAGAGTTTAAAGCTATGCGTCAAAAACTGTAGTGTAGGAGGAGTTGATTAGACAAGATTTTCCCCGCCCGCCCGCCCTTCACCATACTATATGCCGATTTCACTTCGGAGACCGTCAGCTAAAAATTAATGTGGGCAAAAACTCTTACAATTGTGGACGACGCTGCCGCCAGAAAAGCCATCAATTTGTCTCGCCGTCTGTGACTTTTGGTCGCAAGGGAGACAAAAACCATAAAGGCTACAATTTTGCAGCTTATGCCTTACGTAATAAAGTTAGTGCATTTAGGGGAGAATGTGACCCCATCCCCTTAAATCATTTACTGGTCAAGGAGTAATTCTCGCCACCCGATTTTTTGACATTTTGTGTGAAAAACTGGAAACAAATAAATAAGAATTAAAACTTGCTCTGAAAAGAAAACAAGATGGTCTTTCAAATGAGCTAATCCATGTCAATTTTGATGGAAAAATAAGCCTACGATCAGCAAAATGGCGAGAAATGTTTCTGTACAAAAATGGCGAAATCTACTCCCTGACTAGTAGGCACAAACCACTTTCCCCCAAATAGCTGTCAAAGTCAATTTTTTCCAAGTGCCACAGGAGTTGAAATTATCTTAAATATATCTATTTGTACATTACAAAAGTATGCATTTTTTTACTTATTAGGTGCTCCTTCTACAATTTTTTCAGCAACTAATGAAATTTTTTATCATAAAAAAATCCCAGCTCCACTCCCCAGGTGAAAACAATTGTTGGTGCCTTAACAAGCCCTAATACATGTTATCTGAGGATCAGGCATGGTCATGATGATATAAGGATGTATTGTTTGTATGTCTAGATCTCTGTAAAGATCTCAGTCAATATGTGCGAGATCACCGCCCTGTACATCTGTCCTTTGTACTTTGTCTCGATGTATTCCACTTCCTCGTACTTTTCTTTTTTCGGACTACGCACGTTGCCCAAATCGATGATACTTGTATAAAGATCAGACCATTGAATAAGAGCGAACATTTTCCAAAATTGATTCTTCTGCGACATCTTCTCTTCGTATTTGTCCCACTTTGCAATTCCTTTGTAATAACTGATCATCTTTAGGCTTTCGGACGCTGAAATCTCATTTCTTCCAATCGTATTGCGATTTTGAAATTTTCCTTGAATCGACCAATCACGCGAAGCGTAATAAGAGATATCTTGGCAGCATCAGCAACATGGCGACAAAAGTCGAAGTTTTATTTTGAAAAAGGATAGATCTAATTATAACTTGCCACAGAAAATGATAGACGTTTACGATGTAATTTCAAACAAGATACGTGTATAAGACCATAAACATTTGATTCTGAGGGGGATTGATTGATTGATTGTTGGTTGCTTAACGTCCAGTGGCAAATATTTCATGCATATTCAGGACGAGAACAAATTAACAATAAATACAATAAGTAGGTTCTCTAAGAGGGGCGTCCGGGATTAAGGTCGGAGAAATTTAGACTGCCACGGGAAATGAGGGTATATTGGATAGGGACAGAAATTTAGCCTTGCAACAGGTCACCTACGGACCCCTCAAAGAGTTGTTGCAAAGGTTCTTAACGTGCAAAGAGCGTGGCACTCTCCTTACACGAGGCTTCGGATTTAACGTCCCCATTCTGACCGGACGTGGCTGCAAATTTGTACATCCCGCACAGCCAAACGGACGCCCCACTTCAGCAAGGGTTTTACTGCCGGTCGGAGGAAGACCAATGGTGACCATACTTCTATTCCCCAGTCACCCTTGGGGGCTTCTGAGGGGGAAGGGGTGCATAGCTGATTTCGACCTATCAGAATCATTTATTTAAGCAATTAAGGTTTATCATAACAAATGGACAAAAATGGCTGTTTTTACGTCTCGAAATTTACTCTTGAGTACAGACAAACCTGTGCAGTTAGAAAAGTTTTAAGGCCTAGAATCAACTAGATATAGAATAGTTAGATGTATTTTGTGTTTCAGAAAGATAATGTTTATCTTGGATTTTGATGGGCATTTTTGTTCATCAATACAGATGATGATAAAATAAACAAACACCTGAGTTACATTTGATACTGTCCACTCAGTTAAATCACCTATTGTTGTGTATATATATATATTGTCCTATTGTCCATGGGATATCAATCAATACAATACAATACAATTGTTACCTGAGAGGGAGCATCTCAAAGATTTTATCAAACTTAGTTTATTTTTACACCTTCTGCAGGAACGATAAAAAAATGCCCATCAAAATCCAAAAAAGATGTGATCTTTCTAAAACACAAAATGCATTTTATTAACTTTTACATATTTAGTGGATGCTAAGCCTTAAAAGTTTTCCAACTGCACATTTTTGCCAGTAAACTATTAGGTTTAAACACAAGCGATTTTTGTCCATTTGTTATGATAAACATTAAAAAAAATATAAAATAAAAAACAAAGAGAATGAGAAAGACAAAAATATTTTTTTAGCGTGACCAAGTCACCTCGCCCTTCAGTCGGCAATTGTTTTTTTTTTATTGATAAAGTAATTTTTGAAATTGTTCTAACTTGGATGATGTATAATATTTTAAATGAGATCAAACTCATAGTTGAGCTATTGCTTATAGTATACAAGAAACAGACCAAACCATGAAAACTTAACATTTACCAATGAACAATGAAAATGAGGTCAAGGAAAAACGACAGAGCCAGACAGACATGTACAACTTACAATCATTCCATATGCCAAATATAGTTGACCTATTGATTATAGTATTAGAAAAATAGACCAAAAAACATAAACTTAACATTGACCAATGAACCATGAAAATGAGGTCAAGGACAAATAACACATGACAGATAGACATGTACACCTTACAATCAATCCATGCATCAAATATGGTTGACCTATTGCTTATAGTATCAGAAAAACAGACCAGAACACAAACACATAGCATTGACCAATGAACCGTGAAAATGAGTTCAAGGTCAAATGAAACCTGCCAGACTGACATGTACCTCTTACAATCATTCCATACACCACATATAGTTGACCTTCTGCTTACAGTATCTGAGAAGCGGACCTAATCACGTAACTTTGACCTTGATCAGAGATCCATGAAATGAGGTCAGGTGAACCCTGTCTGACGGACATGTAAACGTTGCAAGGAACCCATATAACAAATATAGTTATCCTATTACTCATAATTAGTGAGAAATTGCACGACACAGGTGATGTAACCAAACAGTGTTTACGTCTAGGGGAGATTGAACTGAAGTTAAGATAGATCCTAATTGTATTCAGAAATCATAATTTTGGGAACATCTTGGCAAATTAAAAACGCAAGCTAAATTGTGGTCATGTGGTAAATCTTTTGGGAATGTTTATGTAGCAGGTCGTTTGACATCATCCTCAGATCTTGCAGAGGATGCTAAGGAATTAATTCTTGAAATCACTGATGCTCATTCAATGGAAAATGTCAAAATTGGACTTCGAATTAAATCTAAGGAAGAGAAATTTTACTCTCAAGAATACAATAGAATGGGGAAAAACCGCATTTGTCATGTAATCTGAACTGAAAATGGAGAAATCAGGAAGATACTTTATTTTGTTGTTGATACTATCGCTCAAAGAGTTTTTGCGTACACTCAAACCTCGAAATTCATGAGCAAAGTTTTCTTTGTGACACCATTGCAAAACACATCGTTAAGAGTCATTCAAGCTATCGATCCAGAAACACATGTGATTCCAGTAGAATTTATTGTTGATAAACTTTTCTTGATGCAGATTGAAGGAAGGTCTTATATTGCATTCAGTCCAAATAAGATAGGACATAATGTGTTCAAGTGAAGTGTCAAATTAAAATTTAATGTGTTCACATTAAGATAAATTCAGTCGATTGATACACATTGATAAACAGAACTCGGATTTATCTACTCTGTGTTAAGCTTATCCTATTGTTTACCTAATACACAATGATCAAAACCTCAGATGATAATACTGAACAACAAAAGTGAGGCGTCCCTTCAGTATAATTATCACAGATTTTCTGATCATTGTGTATTAGGTAAACAATAGAATAAGCTTAACACAGAGTAGATAAATCCAAGTTCTGTTTATCACTGTGTATCAATAGACTGATTTTATCTTAACATGAGGGGAGTAGGTCTTTATTTTTTGTCTGAGCAGAATTAATTTTACCTTTGCATTGTTAGGTTGTACTTTTATAATCCCTGCTGTCTATTTGGCGTCTTCCCCATATTCATATTTATATAAAAACAAAGACTAAATATACAAGTGTACATTAACTGTCAGATCCATTAGTTTTTTATACATGACATAATGTCACCAACATACAGTAACACCTCAGGTCTGATACTTTATTAAACCATGATCATAATAATATTTAAATAATAAGATATCTTATGTTCATACAAAATTAAAAAAGGATGACTAGAATAAATATGAATAAATATGTGTTTGACAGAAAAGCATGAACCGGTACATTAGATGTACAACACTTATATTATAATTAAAGTTTAATATTTTTATTTGCTGTATGACAATACATGAACATACATGTGAAAATTACCAAAATTACTTTGAAAAGGTGATAACAAAACATTGAATAAGTATCTTAAGTTATTTACATTTTGTATATGCATATATTACCAAATATATGTTGACCTTGGTCCGGTTAAGGTTTTTAGTTCACCTGACTAAGAGTCAGGATGAGCTTTAACCATCACATTGCGTCCGTCGTATGTCCGTTAACTTTTCCCTTAAAAACCTTCTCCTCGGAAGCCACTGACGGGATTTTTACCAAACTTGGCCCCGATGTTTATTAGAGTATCTACTTTAAAAACTGTGTCAATCATTTTGATTCGTCGAAAATATGGCCGCCATGGCTAAAAAAAGACCGATGGTCTAACACCTGTTTTTTGGCAAATAACTCAAAAACAGTTCCAGATATTAAAATTCTGGTTTAAATTGATCAGCACCCAAAGATTTACCCATTCTGAAAATTTGAAGTCAATCGGAAAACCGGTTTAGGAGTTATGGCCCTTAATTTACATTTTTTTAAAAGTTTCCTTAATTTTTTATTATCTTAAAAAGCGTAAGAGCTAGAGCCTTAATTTTAATTACAAATAGTTTAGATTGATTGATTGAACGTCCAGTGGCAAATATTTCATGCATATTCAGGACGAGAACAAATTAACAATAAATACAATAGGTAGGTTCTGTAAGAGGGGCGTCAGGGATTAAGGTCGGAGAAATTTAGACTGCCACGGGAAATGAGGGTATCCGAACATCGTACGAGTTGCCCTATGTTTTGAATAAAATAGGCTCTCCAACCCGTTGGCCGTGGGTTGCTACCTGTGTCGGTGGTTGACGAGATCCTTGCGGATGAGGGCTGTAGCCAGACTCCTTATGGTCAGAAAATACCCGGACGGACGAGACTATATTTCAATAAGCTGCTTTGGCTCCGATATCATCTAAACGGGAGGTCGGATGGACCCGGTCCGATCAATCGGCTGGTCATGTCGAGCCCTTCAGATAATCCTCAACAATAAGCTTTTTTTGTAACAATTTTCATTATACAGATGTATTTACATTAAGCTATTTAATTTTATGATAACTGATGAAAGCGATGGCTCATGGGTCAATCAAGTGGTACGCTTTCTATTTCGCTTGATGGATACGCTCTGCTTGAGTATACTATTATTGGAACATCTAGTGCTTTCCGCAGTGGATCTTGAGTGCTAATTTTGGGGACCAGCTACATTATACTTGGAGCTCGTTGTCAGCATTAGCACTTGATCCCGGCTCGCCGCGGAAACACAGCATCGCCCCTGTAGGCCTTCTGAGGTGGGTGGATGACAAGAATGGTGAATATTTCTCTTTTCCTATGGCACAACAAAACCAATCCTCTAAATCAGCTTTAATACAGAAAAACAGAAAATGTGATGATTCAGTGCCCTGTCAGGAAGATGACAGTTTGCCCAGATTTATTGTAATAAAAGGAACAGATGAAAAACCAATTTCCAAAATATCTCCCTTTGTGATTCACAAACAAATTCAAAGCGTTGCTGGTACTGTAAACTAGAGGCTCTAAAGAGCCTGTGTCGCTCACCTTGGTCTATGTGCATATTAAACAAAGGACACAGATGGATTCATGACAAAATTGTGTTTTGGTGATGGTGATGTGTTTGTAGATCTTACTTTATTGAACATTCTTGCTGCTTACATTTATCTCTATCTATAATGAACTTGGCCCAGTAGTTACAGTGGAAAATATTTTGTAAAAATTTACAAAAATTTACAAAATTTATGAAAATTGTAAAAAATTGACTATAAAGGGCAATTACTCCTTAAGGGGTCAATTGACAATTTTGGTCATGGTGACTTATTTGTAGATCTTACCTTGCTGTACATTATTGCTGTTTACAGTTTATCTCTATCTATAATAATATTCAAGATAATAACCAAAAGCTGCAAAATTTTCTTAAAATTACCAATTCAGGGGCAGCAACCCAACAACGTGTTGCCTGATTAGTCTGAAAATTTCAGGGTAGATAGATCTTGACCTAATGAACAATTTTATCCTTGTCAGATTTGCTTTAAATGCTTTGGTTTCAGAGATATGAGCCAAAAACTGCATTTTACCCTATGTATTATTTTTTAGCCATGTCGGCCATCTTTGTTCGCTGGCGGGGTCATCGGACACATTTTTTAAACTAAATACCCCAATGATGATTGTGGAAAAGTTTGGTAAAATTTGTCTAAGTAATTTCAGAGAAGAAGATTTTTGTAAAAGATTACAAAAATTTACGAAAAATGGTTAAAAATTGACTATAAAGGGCAATAACTCCTTAAGGGGTCAACTGACCATTTTGGTCAAGTTGACTTATTTGTAGATCTTACTTTTGCTGAACATTATTGCTGTTTACAGTTTATCTCTATCTATAATAATATTCAAGATAATAAACAAAAACGGCAAAATTTCCTTAAAATTCCCAATTCAGGGGCAGCAACCCAACAACGGGTTGTCAGATTCATCTGAAAATTTCAGGGCAGATAGATCTTGACCTGATTAACAATTTTACCCAATGTCAGATTTGCTCTAAATGCTTTGGTTTCAGAGATATTAGCCAAAATCTACATTTTACCCCTATGTTCTATTTTTAACCATGGCGGCCATCTTGGTTGGTTGGCCAAGTCACCGGACACATTTTTTAAACTCGATACTCCAATGATGATTGTGGCCAAGTTTGGTTTAATTTGGCCAAGTAGTTTCAGAGGAGAAGATTTTTGTAAAAGTTAACGACGACGGACGACGACGACGGACGCCAAGTGATGAGAAAAGCTCACTTGGCCCTTTGCGCCAGGTGAGCTATAAAAAGTTTCAAAAATGAGATCAGGCAATTTGTTGGTTGAATGTTCCAATAAAAGTCAATCAACAAATTTGCTTACAATGACAACAATTACAAACTTTTCTGTTTCTGCCTCTCCTCACAACAGTTTGAACAGCTGTAAGTGGATCATTCGAGACAGAAGTCAATACCTTGGTGACCTTACCGTGGAAGAAATATGTGAGGAACTTTCAAGCCAAGGTGTAACTGATTAGAACTCCAACTCCTCCTTCCTCTATTACTTTAGGTTGATGTTCCCTTGTCCTCAACAACTGCAACGACTCACTCGTCTACCAAAACGTCACCTAGTCACTCGTCTTCTAAAACGCCACCTAGTCACTCGTCTACAAATAAGTCATCAAAAAAATTAACAACCAATAAGCCAAATAGACCACCGTCTCCTCTCCGTGATGTGAACGTGAAAATAGACGCTAAACCTCCACCAAGATCATCCTCACAGAAATCTGAGAGGAGATCCCGTTTTAGTGGTCGAGGTGGTAAAACATCATCAGTACAGCTGAGTCCAGAACAGAAAGGACTTAACACTCAAAATAAGTTTGCTGTGTTAGGCGACTCCCAAATGGACTGCGAAAGCGCTGTTCCAACTGAAAGGTCACAGTCACAGGATGATCGAAGGAAAAATGCAGGCAAACTTGATCACATTCGCCCTTCTCCTCATTCATGACCAATATAATTCAATGTACTTAAAACTTAAAATAAACCTTCTCGAATTAACACTTTTAGTTCAGTCTTTATTACCGTTTGTATTTTGTCTTCAGGAAACCCGCTTAAAAGAAAGTAACAATATATCTTTTAAAGGATATACCATGTATAGTACTTTTTCTAAGGAAGATGAACGTGCTGCTGGAGGATCAACAAGGACAACGTCATTCATATTACGGTCCAACTCACCACAGATCTACAAGCAGTTGCTGTTCGTTTATCCTTAGATAAAACAATTACATTATGTTCAATTTATATTCCTCCCAATTCTGTAATTGATAAAGCAAAACTTAAAAACTTAACTGACCAGTTACCCTCACCTTATATTCTGATGGGGGATTTCAATGTCCATAATCCAATGTTGGGCAGCAAATCTTTGAATGATAAAGGCAAAATTGTAGAAGACTTTGTGTCTCAAGAAGGCTTGTGTATTTTTAATGATGGATCCGATACTTATCTTCATCCCGGAAACGGTGTTTATTCTTCTATTGATTTAACTATATGCGATCCTTCTCTTCTACTAGAGTTTTCGTGGCGTGTACACGATGATCTTTGTGGAAGTGACCACTTTCCACTAATTCTTGAGCATCTCTTTACTTCAGCTCAAAAAAGAGTCCCTCGTTGGAAACTGGACAAGGCTGATTGGCCTTTGTTTGAAACTCTTTGCAGAGAGGAATTACAGTCGAAGATGTTTGAAGCTGTTGAAGATCCAATTTTAACTTTTAATACAGTTTTAACATCAATTGCTGACAAAACAATACCTCGGCAAATCCGAAACATCCCAGCAAACCATGGTTTGATGACGCCTGTGATCAAGCCAAAGGTGACCGTAAAAAATCCGAAAGACGGTTCAATCAACATCCTACAACGTAAAACTTGAGTAATTTCCGTATTTTTCGCGCCAAGGCACGGCGGACTTGCAGGCAAGCACGACTCTTGGAAAAAAATGTGTCTCGGGGATAACATCTCGCACTCCGATGACAAAAGTATGGAACATGATTCAACAGATAAAAGGTAAAAATTCTAAAGCCACAGTAAAACATTTAAAAGATGGCAATGTTTTATTAACATCTGAAAAGGATATTGCCAACAAGCTAGGTGAAACTTTTGCGAAATCTTCTTCTTCCAACAACTACAGGGAAGATTTAAAAAAAGTGAAAAAACAAAAAGAAAAAATAAAGTTGAACTTTAAATACCCTGAGGCTTTTAAAAGGCCATACTTCCATGCAGTGTCTTTTTCGATCTTGAAAAGGCATAAAATAATTGTTCCGATATCCGGCAATTTCTTGATTTAATTGTATTTAGTTTAATACCGGAATAATTTCAATAATTTCAAATGTGTTATTCTGGGATCTTTTAAGTTTAGTAGTACATAGTCAAGACATATTTAGGACAAGTACCACTTACTTGATTTAAAAGAAAGTAAAACATGGCTTAATCTGGAATGAAGTTTAGAAATGTTAGTCCATTGAAATGGGGGGAAAAAGGGGGGGGGGGGGGGTGTAATAATAAATAGTGAACTTCAGATGTCTAAATGGATTATTACTTACATGTAAATTCAGAAATAATTCCGAAGTTTTTATTTTTGCGAAAAATGCGACAGGGTTATAATCGCAATAATTAACTCGCATATTGAAATTTTCTATAAGAATTAATATAGGATTTTTCTCAATATCGCAAAAATTTAAAATCGCACTTTAGCCTAAAATGACAAATTCGCAAAAATAAATGCACGCAATAATTTCTGAATTTACAGTAAGTTATTAGATATAACAAAGTATGGTAGAAGAGGCAGCAATAATAGAAATAGGAGTGAGGAGGTGGCACATAACTTTGAAAGTTTTGTTCATGATTGTGAAGGTAAATTAAAATAAGACACCTTCTTTGACAATCATTATCAATAACATGAGATGTATGGTATACATGAATGAGACAACAACCCAAGACAAAATACAAAAAAGAGGGAAACGCACAATAGGTCAAAGTCTGAATTGATGAATCTAGAAAGTCGAGGATGAGTTTAAAAGAGACCATAAAAATATTTCATCAACATCATTACAAAAATTGCCTAGAACTTTGTTTGTTGATAAATAAATTATCTCATGTCATATTGAACTCTTCAGGGTTTAGAATGTTCACATGTTAAGCAATGTAAGAAAATATTAAATCAAAAGAAATGGTTCTTTCCTGTTTTGTTTAGTCATTAATAAAGTGGTTGTAAACAGTGATTCAAATGATAAAACCTCTCCAATGGAATCATTTAGATCTTAAAACTCACCATGAGATCTAGATTAAAACGAAATATATATGTGACTCACATGTGAAAGTTACAATTAATTATATAAATCAGGTTTTCATTTAGATACTGCTTTTCGTTGCACTCGTTACAAAATAGTGTTAATGCAATCACCTTTTTTATGATAATTGTATTATATCTTAATTACAGATGGTAAATGTTGCTATACTGATGGGAGGGTAACGATAGAAGATGTTCTCAAATTTGTAACAGGATATAGTAAAGTGCCACCCGGGGATTTTGAAGGCAGGTTTATTCTAGGATTTACAGAGGAAAAACGCTATCCTAGTGTATCAACTTGTACTTTCGAAGTGACGCTGCCATTGATTGATTGATTGATTGTTGGTTGCTTAACGTCCAGTGGCAAATATGTCATGCATATTCATGACGAAAACAAGTTCACAATTAATACAATTGATAGGTTCTGTAATAGGTGCGTCCGGGATTAAGGTCGGAGAAATTTAGACTGCCACGGGAAATAAGGGTATATTGGATAGGGACAGAAATTTAGCCTTGCAACAGGTCACCTACGGACCATTCAAAGAGTTGTTGCATGGGTTCTTAACGTGCAAAGAGCGTGGCCCTCTCTTTACACGAGGCATCGGAATTAACGTCCCCATTCTGACCGGAAATGGCGCAAATTTGTACATCCCGAACAGCCAAACGGACGCCCCACTTTGGCACACTTTTACTGCCGGTCAGAGGAAGACCCATGGTGACCATACTTCTATTCCCCAGTCATCCTTATAAAGAAGCACATCTAGATGACACCTTATACTGCATCTGAAGTAGGGGGTACACTGGTTTACTTTCGTCCGTCCCGTCAATGTAATCTGTCTAACGCATCTCTTTCTTATAAAATATTATCCGCATTTTTCAGGATCTGCAAATCAGAGGCTCCTGAAACTGCAGCTGGCTTCATGTCGGCATGTTTTCTTTTTCATGTGATACGTTCTCACTTATGAATAAAATTATTCTTACACATAAAAGTTATGTATGAAATTGTTGTCGCTTTTTTATAAGGAAATGCAGTTCAAAGCTTTCTTAAATTTTGACTGTAAGCTCCGTATGTTTCTTACTAATGAGACATTTGCTACCAACATTAAGTAAACAGGCAAAAACTGAGCGATGGACTTTTTATAAATAATATAATTTTAAAAGGTCAGGCACAGTTTAAAACACAACGTTAACCAATTGAAGCTTCAAAGGGAAATAAACATAGAAATTTTGCCTGTCACATGGGTCTGGAAACTAATTCTAAACATGTTGCCATTGAAGTACTTTATTGACAATATTTTACTACCATGGTCTTATCCAACAGTTATCCTCAATAATCTTGGTGAACCTAATATGCAACATCTTATTATCATAATTTTTCCAACAGTTTGACAATTTAGCTGTATCTCAATTTTTAATACATTTCCAATTCAATAATGAAATAATATTGAAAAAGTTCGGACAAGCTTTAAATTTAAACAGTTTTTTTTTTATCTTATTTTGCCATGCAAATGACTTTTATGAATACACAGGAATGAAAATCTAACCTGAGATTTATATATATTTTTTCTGATTACCCTATCTATAAACCTTACGATTCGAAATATATTTTGTAAGGATTTGTTCGCTTATGTTTTATTACTTATAACTATGAATTTCTTGTTTCACACAATAAAGGCTGATTTGTTGTTCTTCGAAGTTATATTACATTCTTAACAGATACATATGACATTGGTACTAACATATCTGGTTCTTCATAACTGTTTTATTTTTTTTTCATTTCGAGGCTAGTATAGCTAACAATTCGATATGGTTATGTCCATTGTTGAAGGCCGTAGGCTGGCCTATATTTGCTAACTTGTACTCGGTTAGGTAAGAACAACCTAAAGAAATAAAATCTAACAGACCCGGTAGAACTGTTCAGCAACTACTATTTCACAGGATAGAATATATAACGGCTGTATGCATAAATATAATAATGCAGAAAAAAGTAGACAACTCAAAGTAACCAGGACAACACCAGGACTTTATTCCTCCAAAAGTTGCAAGAACTTTAAAGCAGCTTTCAAGTCCTCCGTCCGTAAAAAATTAGGTGGCATACCACTCTACTAGATCAGACTTCATTGCTTTTAAGAACTGTGTGAACAGCAAATTAAATCATGCAATCATTTTCATATTACAGACAGGAGAGAGACATGTACGATTCTATTTTCAAGACTTGCGAGTCGATTGATAGACGAGTGAATCCGTTCATGTTTGACTCGCATGTAATGTACTCTTGTGCATGCATTTCATTTGAGGAGTCTGTGTAATCGCAAAGGTCGTGGTCGCATGGCCTTTTCAGAAGAAAAGTGGAAAGACATGTACGATCATAATTTCAAGTATCTTAAAATTTCATTGAAATGTGACAGCACTAATTGATATTGACAGGAGTTCATTGTTAACAGAGAAAATCGCTGAAATCTTGTGACTTATAAGACAGGTGAAATTTGTAAACTATAACGATCTGTAATGATTGAAAATATACGTAGGGATGCATAGAGGTCAAAAGCATAAACAAGCTCTATTCGGTATGACCTGATTGTCTGTAACAATACATGGGACGTATCCATAGAAGCACACAATGTTGACTGCTGTACCCCTATTTTGACATTTTTACCTAATATCTGTGTTTATTTGTTCACACCTTGTTCTTTTACATTTGACATTTTGTTTTCGTTACAATTATTTGATCATTATTGATATTTATTGAATAAATTTAAATTAAAAAGTTGATGTAAATATATTAAGTTCAAGAAAAATACAAATATATTTTTACTTTAAATAAGTGTTTTCGTTTTCAAAGTAAAATGATCTCAAACCTGAATTGTGAATTTTTGTCCTGTGATTTCCTGTCCTACGTTTCTTTCAAAGCACCCGACTCTAAAGAAATAGGAAATGAGTTATATAAATGCAATGAAAGAAAAAAACATCAGGGACCTATGATACAGCCATTTATTGAAGAAATGTTGATAGTAACATGTCATGATGTGTTTTCAACTATAAATTATGTTGATGGCATATGCACGCTGGTGTCCTCGTTATATAAACATGCTGTTACAACTTCAGATACATACAACGACAACATTATTGACAAAAAGTTAAAGAAGAAAACAGTTTTTATTTAAAAGACAGACAACGGCATAATTTTTTTTTATTACCTGAGTGATGTGTCAGATATCTGCAGTCAGGGGATAACTTTACGATCGCAATTTAATACACATTTAACTAGAAATTATCAGGGTCTTGTGGAATATCAACTTTTTGGCGATAGTTAAGGCGAGTCAGACCTCCAGTCAACTATTCACCCATTATTAAATTAACCCAATGGTAATTGCAATTAAGCATTCAATAAGCTGATTTATAACCTAATTTTTGTCCCCCTTTTTTCCAGTCAAAAGTTTGTAAGAGTTCAGGGTAATATATAGTGCATTTAGTTCCATTATTTATATTTCTGTTAACATTTTAAGTTTAGTGATAAAGTAATTTTCCACTATTTCATCAGATAGTTGTTAAGGTTCATCATAGCCTTTTCGCAAATATGGCCGTATTTACACAACACATTTCACTCTGAGTACAGACAAACCTGTGCATCTTGAAAAGTTTTAGAGTATGGCTGGACCTAGAAAAATAAAATTTAAATGCATTTCAAGTTTGTGAATATTAAAACCTTTTCTAGATTTTACTATTCATTTTTTTTTTCGTTCCTGCAGAAGGTGCCAAAATAAACTAAGTTGGGAAAGAAATTCGTGAAGCTCCCCTCATATAATACATGTTGTGAATAGTATTGGTTTAAATGGACAATAGACATCTGTCGAAAATAGGTGATTTAAACTGTGTAACTGGGTGGACCGTATCAAATGAAACTCGTGTGTTTGTTTATATTGCTATCTTTTGCAGACAGGAAAAAAATGCATATCAAAATCCAGGTAAGTTTTCAATTTTCTGAAGAATAGACTTTATATAATTTTTATATATCTAGGTCCTACCATGCCTTAAATTGTTCCTAGATGCATCAATTTGTCTGTACTCGTAGTAGATTTTGGGGTGTAAAAACGGCCATATTTTTCAATTCCTTTAGATGAACCTTAAGGTCATAAATATTATTGATAATCAGTGCCACATGTGTTTTATGAATCAAGGTTAAAGGTTCAAGTTACTGTTTCTGGAATCCTCTATAGGTATTCCAGAATATTTATGTATCCCGGGATCCTTTATTGGTAGCCTGAAATCTCCATTCAGTGCGATTCTTTATTGGTATCCCAGAGTCTTATAATACATACAATACAACACTGTGGCAACTTCTAACTGTAAGTCCCCCAAGGGTGACTGGGGAATAGAAGTATGGTCACCATTGGTCTTCCTCCGACCGGCAGTAAAACCCGTGCTAAAGTGGGGCGTCCGTTTGGCTGTGCGGGATGTACAAATTTGCAGCCACGTCCGGTCAGAATGGGGACGTTAAATCCGATGC
This sequence comes from Mytilus californianus, assembly GCF_021869535.1. NCBI lineage: Eukaryota > Metazoa > Mollusca > Bivalvia > Mytilida > Mytilidae > Mytilus > Mytilus californianus. The sequence goes on from NW_026262672.1 coordinate 5,028,590, forward strand.
CTCGTGTAAAGAGAGTGCCACGCTCTTTGCACGTTAAGAACCCTTGCAACAACTCTTTGAGGGGTCCGTAGGTGACCTGTTGCAAGGCTAAATTTCTGTCCCTATCCAATATACCCTCATTTCCCGTGGCAGTCTAAATTTCTCCGACCATAATCCCTTAATCTATTACAGAACCTACCTATTGTATTTATTGTGAACTTGTTCTCGTCCTGAATATGCATGAAATATTTGCCACTGGACGTTAAGCAACCAACAATCAATCAATCAATCAATCTAACTGTAAGTCAAATTGATCTTGTTTTTATTACGATATCTGGTTAAAATTGGGTACGAATCACAAGCTCCATTGTACAGGCCCAACAATTAAACACGGTCCACTTTGTTACCTAGTGTAACGCTGTTTTGTATGAAATCATATGACAAGAGTAGTCCTTAATGTTTATTTTGTGAAGCCGTGAGGTTTTAGTCGTAAACTGTACCAAATTTTGGTCATAAACATTACCCGAAGTCCAGCTCTAATCATATAACACGTCGCAAAACCCAGGAAAAGAACGTTGTTAAAGTTATGGATGCCGTCGTTTTAAAGTATGAATTTTAATGTATACTCCAATCAATCGATCAACCAATGAAGAATATTTTATGATTGACTGGAGACGAACTTGAAGTGTCGATAAATTCAAACTGCCAAAGTATAAAATAGTAACGGATACCAAAACATTAATTACAGAAGTTTTGTCATACGTTCATTCCAAACTAGTTGAAGGACTGAACACTCTCAAACAATTCAACCACAACCTATTTACGTGTCTGTCACAAGTTATCAGCCTGTAATTCGATGGTCTTCATTGGTTGATGCATAAATCAGTTCGTTGGTTTTCTTGTTTGAATTAATTCATAGTTAGAAAACTATATAAGGCAAAAACATGACTAACGATATGGGTTTTGCTCAAGTTCGTACGATGACAAATAAATGCATACTTGGGTCTCTGGTGTATATTTGTCTCATTATCAACCATACCACATCCCTAAGGCAATTGTTATATTTGGTTCAATTCGTGAAAGAAGAAAAAACAATTTGTAATTATCGATTTTTTACCTTTTATGATAGCATCACGTGTTATCATCTTCCCGGTCTTTGAGCAAGATGGGTTGTTCGCAAATTGTTACAACATTCCTTCTCAGCAGGAACAATCTCTGTTACTGTTCTTACATCTGGAACTTGATGGTTTATAAACACTGGGTATGATTTTGTGACATAATGCATCTTGTTTTTTTCATTATCACCATTTAACTCTTCTCCCTGATGCTATTGTATATTTCAGTTTCAAGACATTCCTCTTCGTTTTCTTCAAAATAGATATTTGATTGTAAAATATCAGGCATTTCCTGTGCCAAAAACTATAATCTGGCTACTTTATGACAACAAGACACTATCTGCCTACAATAACGGCATGCCATAGATTTTTGTTCTTGGTTAAATTTCACGACAGCTCTTCTTAATTTACACCAGTACCTTATATTTCTTGCAAATACATACGTGAATAACAGTTGATGTAGATGTTTCCGGCATCGGTAGCATAACTACAAACGACGTGTCTTCAACATCTGCTTGATCCTTCATTTTCATAACGTCATAGCAAATGAACCTCATTGTCTTGAGACGTCTCGAGACAGACTTGAGACATAGCGCATACGTCTTAAGACATGAAACCTTTAAAGATGTGTCTTGAGACATGGAGTCTATGTCTTAAGACATGTATCTTTAAGACATTATTGAAACTTCAAACATTGTATCCTCTCATCCAAGACGTCTTGAAAAAAAATGTTGGTGTCTTGAAGACATTGAAACAAAAAAATACCAGTGGCCCTTCAAATATATTTTAAACATATAAAAAACGTTTTTATATGCAAAATTTATTTTGTTATAAGACAACTGATTTTCAGAAGATTATACGCGCGTCTGGCGTATTAAATTAAAAACCTGGTAGTACCATTTGATAGCTTTTATTTGTGTGCTTCTCTGTCCTATATGTTCTCCGATTTATTTGTATTGTAGTAATGTTGTCATTTTAATGTTATATTCAACATTGCCATAAAAGCGGGAGGTTTGGCTAGCCACAAAACCAGGTTCAACCCACCATTTTGTCTCAAAATATCCTGTACCAAGTCAGCAAAATGGCCATTGTTATATTATAGTTCGTTTCTGTGTGTGTTACATTTTAGTGTTGTAGTTCTCCTCTTATGTTTGATGTGTTTCCCTCAGTCTTAGTTTGTAACCCGGATTTGTTTTTTTTTAATCGGTTCAGTTTATGAATTTCGAACAGCGGTATACTACTGTTGCCTTTGTTTAAGGTGATATACGTAAATAAGGGTAATAACTTTTTTTTGACAAAGAACAAAATTTTACAATAACATTGATGCAATTTTCACTTGTTCTGAGAGCAACAATGATTCCGGATTTTTTTTAAGGGACAACTAGAATTCTAAAGTTCCTCTGATACTATTCCGGGTTGAAACATGTCATGGAGGATTGAAATTTTTATACTTCGCTCATGAGATACTAGGATGTTGCTCCACAAATAACCAATATTCAAAGATAAAATGTCTAGAAAACGTATGTCCCAGATATAATTTTTCCTTCACATTCATATTTAATTGAACCTCCAGTGGTGACTTGGGAATAAAAGTCTCCTTTGTACCAGCAGTAAAATCATTGCAAAAGTGGGCCATCCATTTGACTGTGCGGAACTGTACAAGTAAGCAGTCAGAACGGGGATGTTAAATTTTATTCCTTGCGTAGAGACAGTGACACCCTCTGCATGTTAAGAACCCTTGCAACAAGTGGTGGCCTTTTGCAAGGCGAAATTTCTGTACTTCCTTTTCACTATACCCTCATTTTCAAGTGGAAGTTTTAATTTTAGACCTTCATCCCTGAAGGCTTTTATTAAGATCTCTCTACCTAGTATTACATGTATTGCTAATTTGTTCTTCTGTTTTACACCTGTCATTTTGGGCCCTTTATATCTTGCTTTTCGTTGTGAGCCAAGGCTCTGTGTTGAAGACCGTACTTTGACCTATATTGATTTACTTTAAAGATTGTGACTTGGATGGAGAGTTCAAGTTGTCTCATTGGCACTCATACCACATCTTCTTATATCTATGAAATATTTGCCTCTGCAAATTTTAAACCAACCAATCAATCGCATTGACATATTCTTCTGATATGCATGTACTAGTAGGCATAAGTCTAAATAATAAAGTGTTTTATATCTATTTTTACGAACATCTGTATTTTCGTTATTATACCAGAAGGATATTAAATGAGTTGGTACATTACCAACCGTTGATGTATAAACACTATTGAGGATGAACTGGTTAGAAATTTATTCCAAAAAAGTAAGATAAATAACAGAAATAGTGTTTATTAAATATAAAAAATATAATAATATGTCATTGAATAACAGTATAGTATACTTTTGCTGCATTGATTACTAATTGGTAGAATTACAATGTATACTGAAAATGTACGGTTCAAAAGTGCTATAAATGACAAGAAAATTTGTCCATGTTATTTATATGAAACATTTAAAACTGAAGATCACAAAAAACAACCTTAAAAATGTTCCACTTGTAAGTAATAATCTATTATTTTTTTTTTAAATACATTTCAATACTACAGAACCATGATATAACTTGTAGGTGTCAGAAACCTTTTATGAATTTTATTTACTTTTTGTATGTTTTGTATTTTTTTACAAAAACATTTTATGTTTCTAATTATATGTGTTCTATTAGTTTGAAATTCAAGCAAAAAAAAAAGATAATTTCTACTGACTAGCACATTAGTAAATTTTATAATAAAAAATAAGCATATAAAGAATGAATACTGCGATTAACATTTTTATTTTTGAAGATTTGAAACTTTTAACAGTATAATTCGTGTTTATTAATTCAAAAATAATACATATACACAGTTGAGTAGATAAAATACTCGACCAATAGGTGATAAACATTAGGGTCGCTAAGAGTGTATAAAAATGACTCGATAACAAATATATAAATAAAGTATAAATTGTACAACAATACTAAAATAACAATTTCATGAAATACCAATATAGTGGTTGGCAGTAAGTTGCTAAATGTGATAAATGTCAATATGTTAAACATCTAAAAAGGTATAATAGAATCACCAAAATGACAATAATACATTACTGTAGATTTCATGAAATATTTTTATATACACCATTTTCTCTATTGTCTTTTAATATACAATTTTCATATGTTCTTTTAATACACTTCACTCGTTTTAACCGATTTCTTGAAATTTCATGTTTTTTGGAAATGGTAAATAAGTTTTTACTTGCATATTATTTATATTTTAGATGTTGTGATAATTAACAATTCATTATAGCTGAAGTCAGTGTTCTTACTAAGCATCCCCCAAGGGTGACTGGGGAATAGAAGTATGGTCACCATTGGTCTTCCTCCGACCGGCAGTAAAACCCTTGCTTAAGTGGGGCGTCCGTTCGGCTGTGCGGGATGTACAAATTTGCAGCCACGTCCGGTCAGAATGGGGACGTTAAATCCGATGCCTCGTGTAAAGAGAGTGCCACGCTCTTTGCACGTTAAGAACCCTTGCAACAACTCTTTGAGGGGTCCGTAGGTGACCTGTTGCAAGGCTAAATTTCTGTCCCTATCAAATATACCCTCATTTCCCGTGGCAGTCTAAATTTCTCCGACCTTAATCCCGGAAGCCCCTATAACAGAACCTTCCTATTGTATTTATTGTTAATTTGTTCTCGTCCTGAATATGCATGAAATATTTGCCACTGGACGTTAAGCAACCAACAATCAATCAGTCAATCTTACTAAGCATTTAAATAACTCCTTTTGCATTATAAATAGCATTAAAATAGTTACTTTCAAATTACATTTGTTGTGAATTTTATTTTTTAAAAGTTGTTTTACTATTTTTTATTTATCAAATACTATGAGCTAAGCATTTGTGGTATAAAATGTTTTTGAAAACTTTGAATGGATGTATGTATAATGTTATTGTAAAAATTTACCAAGGTACTAAGTAATTTATTTCATAAACAATTCCATGTCTGATTATTCCCTGATGTATAGCCTTTTTTTTTCCTTTATTTTTAAATAATCTTTATTCATTTTTGCAAACCTGTAACATACAGGGCCTAAAATCAATGTCGTCAGAACTTGAAGAAAAACTTGACATATTTTCAAAACTTTTTATTATCCTGTATTGATCTGAAATATATGTTAATATGCATGTCTTCACCAGTATCATTAAAATGCAATAATTCAAGTTGGTTAAACAATTATTATTTATAAAATGTTGTTCAGATAAATAAAGCTGTGGAAAATGTATGAAACAAAATAAAAAAACTGACAAAAAGTATTTTTAAACTGTTTCTTACAATAAAATATCTGAGATGTAACAAGCGTGTCTGTCTTTCATAGCCATGAATCAGATTCTACAAATAGAAATATCATCATATATCAATTTCTGAACCGAATATCTGTGGGAATAAATATTTAAATTTGAATTAAAATACCTATGTTTTACATGAGAGGTGGTTCAACGCCAATGAAACAGAAACCCAACGATGTCTTCGTGACAAAATGGTGTCTGCGACAATAGATTGTAGTATACACACTATGTCAATTCTTAGGTCTAAAATGTGAATGAATCATCCAGCAGACAGAAACAAAGAAATAACCAACATTAAGATATTAGATAAGACTAAATCATCATAAATGTTTTCGACTTTAGATAAACACATGCACTTGTAACAGGGTTAAACTAGGATTTTGAGATTTCGACCCTTTCGAAGTTTATTAAATATACAATTATAGTTTTATAGAATATTTAATATTTGTCCAAATAGTTGACAACAGGTTTAAGCAGTTGCATTGTTGACCGAAATTTCGATCGATACAATTTCAAGCATACATGTAGTGAATCAGTTTTTCTTCTTTATCTCATTCAGGCATATCAAATAAAAGTGACATTACGATTGATATAGCATTTCTTAGTATAAACCATATATATTATAACTTAACAATTTGAGCTTTTGATGCCCACCTTATGTTAAGCTCACCTTGCCCAAAGAGCCAAAATGAGCTTTTCTTATCATTTGGCGTCCGCCGTCAATCGTCATTGTCGTTGTCCTCGTTAAAATTTCCAAAAATCTTATCCTTTAAAAAGTATTAGGCCGAATTGAACCAAAATTGGTTGGCTCAAATCATCACAATGGTATTCAGTTTAATAAATGTGTCCAATGACCAAAATGGAACATAAGAGTTAAAAGCAAATTTTTCTATTAACTTTCAAAACAAGATCTACAAATAAAGTCAAACGGCTGAAATTGAATTGCATGACGATCCCTTTTGGAATTATTACCATTTACAGATAATATTTATCAATTTTTGACGTTTTTGCCCAAATTCTGAAAACTGTAATAGATATATAGAAACTTGAATAAAAGAACAGAGTTCAAGTGTCCGCAGAGTTCTTTAAAACTTATTAAAATTATATTACTAGAGAATTTGTGACTTGAGAACAATATTCGAGATATTTCCAAGGGAAACTAATTAAAAATATGTAATGAGCAGTTATTTTTGAAATTGCAATTTACATTGCTATAATATAATTCCTTTGATTTGAATTTGATAAAAAAAAAAATGAATAATAATCATTATGTAGCACCTACAATGCATTTTTCCATACAATCAATGTTTCAAAGGGGCATAACTCTTTAAAAAATAGTTAAACAGCACAGAATTTCAAACCCGTTAACAGCATTGATGATATAAACCCATGATATAAGATTCATAAAATTCTGGCAAGAATTGTACACTTTAGAGCTAACGATGTATTTTTTTCTTCAACATGCGACTTCTGTCGCGGAAAGCTCGACATACATGTAGGGATAGTAATCCGGCGGCGGTGGCCTTAAACGCTTAAAATCTCAGAAGGTAGAAGACCTGGATCCTTCATACTTTGTATATAGATGCCTCATATTCGTTAGTTATGAAGTTTCTGCCTGTCCATTGTCCTTGACCTAATTTTCATATTTCAATGACTACTTTAAAAAATTAAGGTTTTAGTTACCTAATTTCTCTCTTATATTGAGTTAATTGTAATAGGCTCCTAATTTCTCTCTTATATTGAGTTAATTGTAATAGGCTCCTAATTTCTCTCTTATATTGAGTTAATTGTAATAGGCTAACTATATTTGGTATGTGCTTACCTTTCAAGGTCCTCAACCCGTCAGATAGTTTTCACTTGACGACCTTATTATATGGATCAGTGAACAAGGTTAAGTTTTCGATGTTAAGTCCGTATCTTAGATACTATAAGCAATAGGTCTACTTTATTTAATGTATGGAATGATTGTACGTTGTACAAGTTTAACTGGCAGGTGGCATCTGACCTTGACCTTATTTAAATGGTTCAGTTTATGACGATTTTTACCAATTTATGAGTTTTTCAAATTTAAATAATGTATCAAAACCTAAAAAAGATGAATAGACACTTTAAAAAACAAAAATGTGTTTTCCTCATAGAATTCTATCGGAGTCCACGGTGTGGAGAGAGTCCTTTGTTGAAGATGCACACAGACCGAGGGTCTATAGGGGATTTCATACATTATCCTCATAGATTTTAAAGACCACGCTGCTTGCATTTTCTTTGCAATTGTCGAAAAAAAAAAGAAACAGGAGAAACCAAGCATGCATTCAATCTGTTATATATAAAACAAAAAATTCTCACTCTTCTATTGAACAGATCTTTTTAACGCCTCCTCTTGGCTGATGACATTCTCCAAGCCATGCTTCTAAGCCTGGAAGCCTTTTCTTAGTTGATTTTTGGCAGCTTTAGATGGAGTTTTTGATACACAGGCAAAGCAATCTTTATAATGCAGTTTTGCAATTTTTTTAATGTCTCTTTTCGATGAATCCTTGGTTATTTCTAACTTTGCTGTTGTAATAGCCTTTTTGAAGAAACTGTATCTGAAAAAAATATTCAGTTATCAATCAATTTTTGACAAAAAATAACAATGCTCACTGGCGACAGTAACTAAAAGGGTATGTGTTTGAAAAATAAGTGCTTTCTACGGAGCCCTTTTTATCTCCCACAGATAGAGCTGTTGTTTTATTTAAGTCAAGCCATTAAATGACTACCATTTTTTTTTGTAACATTTTTGCCTATTATCTTAAAAACTAGGAAAGATAAATTGAATCAGCTAATATAAAGATAAATATGATGTATCATTTCATTACATACAACCACATGACACTTAAGATAAAAAAAAATGTTCAGCATGGCAAGATCTATAAAATACTACTAGTAATTAGTAGACTTTGAATAGGATGGATTGCCTTTAATTTTTTTATTTTTTTTTGTGTTGTTTTGCAAAAACTAAAGAAGATAGGGGTAAACTGTTAACAGAAAAAAATAAAAAGAAATACGAAGATTTTAAGAAAAGAGATTTTTATCATGAATTCGATTCTAGTGTACAATGTTGGATTAGTGTCCATTGTAAGAGATGCACACAGACCTAGGTGAGCAACTCAGTCTTTTAGAGTAATTCATTTGTAAAGTCTAGCGATTAGCTCACAAACTGAATTCTAGTCTGAATTTCAACTTTTTTTAACCCAATTATTTCATTCACGTGTATTGCAGTGCATACCAATGAAATGGGGGTAGCGATACTTGACAACCATAACTTATTATTTTCTATCACTTTTCTATAAATTTCGATTTGCATTTGTGATATTTGATTATATCCAATGTGAAACATTTTGATTTGAAAACATGGTGATTGAAGTCTTATAAGTAAAACAATTAATTGCCAACTTATAATTACCTATAATTAATGAACCATTTATTTATGGTTTTTAGCTTCATCCCCCTACAAGCTATAGATAGTTTCTCTTCTTCTGTAGGGAAGACCTTTCCAGAAACATTTCCTTAGACCTTTTTAGGGCAGATTTCATTTCCGACACGTCTTTTAAAGAAAGAAAAAATAATGATTCAAAATTGAATATTGAACAAATAAATATTGAATAGCATTCATTTTTCATCTACTTTATGTTTGATTACGTTGGAATAACATGAATTTTTGGCCTTGGCTAATAAGGTAACAAAAAAATCAGTAGGACTCATTTGCCCCCAAAGACACTTATTCTAAAAGGTTACATATTCAACACTTATTAATTACATCTTTGAATATTGTTTTATTGGCGTAATTATTGATTTTCTTGATAAGCCTGTAGATAAATGGTTGTCGTTGCAATTGGTTCATGTCTGTCATATTTGTTTTGCGTAAACTTTTTTTATTGCACCTGCCGTAGCGGAGGGGGCATTAAGTTTAAACCTTGTACGTCCTTCCGTACGTAAGTACGTCCCAAAATTGGTTTCCATATCTAACTTTAGTTGGACTCAACCAAATGTTAGGAAACGTATACATAATGCTAATTACCACAAAACACAGATCGAGTTTGAATTTTGAAGGCTTCACTTTAACCGTTCTAGAGATATGAACCTTTACAAATGGAAATATTGCTAATTTTTCGTTTCCGTTCTCTAACTTTAGTTTGCCTATACCAAATGTGCTTATAACTTTAAAATACAGACCAAGTTAGAATTTTGGTTGCGTCACATTGACCGGTCTAGAGTTATCTCCTTTTAAAAATGGAAATATTGCTGCTTTTTCATTTCCATTCCCTAACTTAAGTTTGTCTCAACCAAATGTTAGGAAACATAGGCACAATGCTAATTATCATAAAACACAGATCAATTTCGAATTTTGATTGCATCACTTTAACCGTTCTAGAGTTATGCCCTTTTACAAAAGGAAAAATTTATGATTTTTTTTTAATAAATGTGTATATATCACAGAACATGCATGTGTACTCATACTACTTGTATTTTAATAAATGTTTAAATTAATGTTGCTTGCAAAGCTAAGGACATTCATTATCTTAATAAGCATGATACAGTATATACAAGTTAAATTTTCTAACTTGATTTTGTTTATCAAACATGAAGTTTCCACTTTCAATTTCAAAAACCAAAACAAAGAGCATATATGTTGTGTAAAAATTGTAATATTGTACAAATTGTAATATTGTACAAATTATAATTTGTACAGAATTTTTGTACAAGTTATCAGTGTTTTTTTAATCTCTTAACACAAATTGATAGTACAAGCACACAGTCTTTTGTTGAGCATATATCTGTTATTTTCTATGACTGCATATGATACAGTCTTGTACTCAGCATTGAAACAAACAAATTAAAAAAAAACTATATGCCTTATATGAGGTCTATCAGTATTTTCAATAATTATCATCAATATGTTTAGCCTTCTGTCAGTACAATCACCAGTGATTGTCATAATTGGACATAAACAGGCTACGAGGGTATGGGGCAGACCCCCCCCCCCCCCAAAAAAAAAATAAAAATAT